>NW_003852396.1:71089313-71099381 GCF_000181295.1 Otolemur garnettii | reverse complement strand
AGGCAGGAGACTCGCTTGAGCCCAGGAGTTGGAGGTTGCTGTGAGCGTGATGCCATGGCACTCTACCCAGGGGGATAGCTTGAGGCTCCGTCTCAAAAGATAAAAAAAAAAAAAGAGTTCCTAGAGTCCCTTTCTCTGGCTGCTGTTGCTATACTTTAGCTAGCTCATTAATGTGTTTGATATCTGATGTGAAAAAGGACTGAAAACAACTCTAAATATTTTTTTTTTTTTTGAGATAGCATCTCACTCCGTTGCCCAGGCTAGAGTACAGTGGTTCACAGTAACCTCAAATTCCTGGGTTCAAGCAGTCCTCCTGCATTAGCCTCCTTAGTAGTTGGGACTACAGGCACCCTTCACCACTGGCTAATTTTTTTCTATTTTTAGTAGGGACAGTGTCTCACTATTGTTGGGGCTAGTCTTGAACTCTCA
The DNA here is from genome assembly GCF_000181295.1 of Otolemur garnettii. Taxonomy (NCBI): domain Eukaryota; kingdom Metazoa; phylum Chordata; class Mammalia; order Primates; family Galagidae; genus Otolemur; species Otolemur garnettii. The sequence goes on along the minus strand of NW_003852396.1, from coordinate 71,098,952 downwards.
AGCTCAACCAGTCCTCACGCCTCAGTCTCCCAGAATGCTAGGATTAAAGGTGTGAACCACTGCGCCCGCCCAGCCTCTAAATAATTATTTAATTTTTAAATGTTTAAACTGTTCAAGCAATAAAATCTACAGGAGATATTCAGAATTACCTGCAGTAACTCTGCTATTACTTCCTCTTCTGTTAAGCTACAATGGTTCAATTATTCTGCCTTTTATACTTGAGAAATAGAATTTTTGAAGGCTTGAAAGTTGATGTTATATGCATTTGATATGTTATTAATTGCATTTTTGTTATTCTGCAGATGGTTTCTACAAATACTTGAGACTTTGCATTCTTTTAAAAAGTATTTACTCAGGCATTGTGAGCAGAGTATATCATATAGCAGGATCTTCCCCCACCCAGATTGGCCTTTATATGATATTTTAGTTATTTAAAAAAGATCAGTAATAAAAATAGAAAAAAATTCTCAATAATGTATTTTATATTTACTTAAAGTTTTTAAAATTCATTTTGTAAATATTTTAATGTTCAACTATGTTAAATGTGAGTAGCCTTCAGGTTTAGCTTCTTTTTTTTTTTTTTTTTTTTTTGAGACAGAGTCTTAAGCCATCACCCTTGGTAGAGTGCTGTGGCATCACAGCTCACAGCAACTTCCAACTCTTGAGCTTAAACAATTCTCTTTCCTCAGCTTCCCAAGTAGCTGGTACTAAAGGCCTGCCATAACACCCAGCTATTTTGTTGTCGTTGTTGCAGTTTTCATTGTTGTTTTAGCTGGCCCGGGCTGGATTTGAACCTTCCAGCCTCGGTGTATGTGGCCCACGCCCCACCCACTGAGCTACGGTGCTGCCCCTTTGTTTTTCTTTTTTGAGACAGAGTCTCAAGCTGTCACCCTGGGTAGAGTGCCATGGCATCATAGCTCACAGCAACCTCCAGCTCAGGCTCAAGTGATCCTCTTGCCTCATTTTTTCTATTTTTAGTAGAGACGGGGTCTCGCTTTTACTCAGGCTATTCTCAAACTTGTGAGCTCAAGCAATCCACCTGCCTCAGCCTCCCAGAGTGCTAGGATTACAGGTGTAAGCCACCGGGCCCAGCCCAGGTTTAGATTCTTTAGAGAATCTGGGAATGAAGTTGGTTAGAGCTATAAGTAGAAATTTGAAAATTAACCTGACCTTATGGTTTGTTTCCTTCCTCCCTCCTTCCCTTCCTTCCTCCCTCTCTCCTTTCTTTCCTCCCTTTTCCCCTTCCTCCCCCTCCTCCCTCCTTCCTTCTTACTCTGTCACCCTAGGTAGAGTGCCATGGCATCATCATAGTTCATAGCAACCTCAAACTCTTGGGCTCAAGACATCCTCTTGCCTCAGTTTTTCTGTTTTTGGTAGAGATAGGGTCTCATTCTTGCTCAGGCTCATCTTGAACTTCTGAGCTCAAGGAGTCAAGGAGTGCTGGGCCTGGTTTTTTTTAATCCTTTATTTAAATCTCTTAATTTGGCTCATGCCTATGATCCTAGTGCTCTTGGGATCCCTTAAGCTAAGGAGTTTGAGAATTGCCTGAACAAGAGTGAGATTCCCATCTCTACTAAAAATAGAAAAAAATTAACTAGGTGCTAAGGGGGAGGCTATTCAGAAGGCTGAGGCAGGAGGATTATTTGAACCCAGGGGTTTGAGTTTGCTGTGAGCTAGGCTGAGGCCATGGTACTCCAGTCTGGTGTGGAGCGAAATGAGGCCATTGCACTCCTGTTTCAAGGCCGGACAGTGGCTCACACCTATAATCCTAGCATTTTGGGAGGCCGAGGCCGGTAGATTGCTTGCACTCACAAGTTCGAGACCAGCCTGAGCAAAAAGCGAGACCCCTGTCTATACTAAAAAAAAAAAAAAAAAAGAATTGAAAAACTGAGACAAGAGGATTCATTGAGCCCAAGAGTTGGAGGTTACTGTGAGTTATGATGCCAGAGCACTCTACCCAGGGTGACAGTTTGAGACTCTGTCTCAAAAAAAAAGCCAGAGTCTTGACCCCAGATAGTTACTATAAATATTCTCTGAGCCATTTGCTGGTTTTGGTTTTGTCACTTTGTATCATGTAAAGAGAACAAAGGTGTTTACTCAGCAGCATAATTCTAAATGCATACTAGATATGCATTTAGAATGAGTGCAACAGAATAAGTCCCTGCCCATTCGGTTGAAATGTATTATACTAATGAAGGTATCCAAAACATATTTCTCTTAGATTTCAACAAGGTTCAGAAAGTTCAAGAAACCTTGACTTTAGTTTTTAATCCCATATGAACTCAGTTTCTACTCTTCCAGTATAAAAGTGTGCATTTCCACAGATCTTACTCTAGCAAAGAAGTTCTGCTTGTAAGTTGTATTTCAGTAATAATGTTTATGTTGCATATTGCTAGGATCCGTTTTGTTTAAAAATCCTGTTTCATGTTTTAAACTGGAATAGATACATGACATTTGTTTGCTTAATAATAGTTAGTATGGTTGGTGTCTGTGTTATGAGATGCAAAAAATAGTAAGCTGGGCGCAGTAATGTACTCCTGTGATCCCAGCTACTGAGAAGGCTGAGGTGGGGAGATCACTTGGCCAAGAGTTCAGTGCACTGTGATTGTATTGTGAGAAGCCACTGCACTCAAGCCTGGGCAACATAGTGAGACCCTGTCTGTCAAAAAAATAATGACGGGGTGGTGCCTGTGGCTCAAGGAGTAGAGTGCTGGGCCCATATACCAGAAGTTGTGGGTTCAAACCCAGCCCCAGCCAAAAACTGCAAAAAAAAATATAATGATGATGATGTGATGGTGACCAACATTGTATATGCCAGTCACTGTTCTGTGTACTTTACATATGCGTATTAGCTTTTTTGGTGCTCATAAGAACCCTAAGGGTGTTGTTAATCACCCTCTAATTTTATAGAGCAGGACAAAAAGGCACAGGTATGTTTAGAAAATTGCCCGACATACAGCTATGAATTGAACATGCAGTGTGAGTTGCAAAATGATGTGCACGTGCAGTGTGGGTTGAAGCAGGAGGGCACCGGAGTCCTGCTCTCCACTGCTGTACTGTCCTGCCCTTCCAGCCTGGCACACTAAGCTGGTCATAGTCAAGATACCTGAACTCTGCTAGGGGACCTCCTTCATGTCTTTTCCATCTGTGTGCCTCAGCTGCTCTTTATGTATAAAATGTTCTTTACACCATCAGTTTCATATTAAGAGTAATGTCTACTGGGGGTAGTGCCTGTGGCTCAAAGGAGTAGGGCGCCAGCCCCCTATACTGGAGGTGGCCGGGTTCAAACCCAGCCCCGGCCAAAAACTGCAAAAAAAAAAAAAAAGAGTAATGTCTACTAAGTGCTTTGAACTCCTCATATGTAGAATCTGTAAAAATTTTGAATGTAACAACTTTTAGATGAAGCTAGCTATAAGAAAGATGTCAGATGTATATAATAGCTGCATATTTCTGTGCAGCTGATAAAACAGTATTCTAATAGATTTTGCTTCTTTTTATCTTCATTTGACAGAAAAGGGTAGTTGAACAGCTACGGAAGAACCTGATAGTAAAGCAAGAACAACCAGACAAGTTCCAAATACAGCCATTGCCACAATCTGAAAACAAACTACAAACAGCACAGCAGCAACCACTACAGCAGCTACAACAGCAGCAGCAGTACCACCACCACCACACCCAGCAGTCGGCTGTACCCTCTCCCAACCTGACCGCTTCACAGGTAAACGTGCGGGCGGGCGCAGCATTGCAGGCTGCTTGTTGTAGGTTGATTTGGTACTGGCCATGTAGAACTGGGTCCTGTTTCAGATTATAGTAAGCTTAACTAGAACTAAACAAAAGTTATAAGGTTACTTTTTTGTACTATAACCGGGGTAAGTATCACTTGAAATCATTGGCAGAAGGAAATAACATTACTAAGGAGCAAAAGGTAAATGATTTCCCACCTGTCTAAAGAAGGGGCAAAGGTATGACAAAAAAAGAAATGCACTTCTCTGCATTACAATGGAATTAAAACCTTTTTTGAATTTGTGGAGATTTTTATTTATACTTCTTCTAAAGGTCTGTGACTTGACCTCTTCTGGAATTGTTTTTCCAGGATTCTAATCAATTAGACATAGAACTATTCCAGGGTTAGCACACTTGGGACCAAGTAGAAAGAAGTATTCAGAAGAATGCTATGTTTCCATTATTCATAGGAACAAAATATTCATTTTTTAAATCCATATCCATGAGAAAATGAATCTATTCTAATATGCTGATGGGAATCCAAAGTGGAAGTTACAGGTCAAAACTAGAACTAAGAAGCAGGAGCTTAATAGGATTCTGACTTAAGTGCAGCTGTCCAAATGTTTTTACCACAAAGGGCATTTAATGTAAATGAAATGTAAGGATAGTGAGGCAATCAAGATACACAGAAAGGGCATATTTGGAAATGACATTTGGTTAGGAAAACTATTCAAGTTTGTTCTCTGTACACTCATGTAATATGCATATAGCTTCTAAAAAGGGACTGTTGAGCAGTAGTTCTTGATCCTTGAGGGTCACAGATCCTTTCAAGACTCTGTTGAAAGCTACCAATCCCTCCCAAGAAAAATGTATGTGTACACTTAATACATGCATTTTTGTACATTTCAACAACTTTGGGATCTTCTGAAACCTGAGCATGGATACCTCTCACCCACTAATACCAAGTCTTCACTATATCTCTATATGTAGAGAAAATTATAATAGTTCACTTGACATTCACACATGTGGACGTTGGGTTGATTCATACCCAATGTTTTGCAAGCGAAGAGTGAATTATTTATAAAAATACTAAAGATAGTTAATATTTAATAGAAGTTACTACATACTAACACTCTCCTAGGTGCTTTACATGTGTAATGGACATAACCCTGACCCTAATCCTATGAGAAAGGTATGTTACCATGATCTCTTATCTTTAGAATGTAAAAGAAAGGCACAGATAGGCTTGGTAATTTACCTAAAGTCATATAAATAGGATGTGATGGAGCCAGAATTGAACCTAAATATTCCAGCTGAAAAATCTGTCCATTCCATTACTCTTCTATATTGCCATTCAGTGCCAAAATAATAATAATAACCAAAACTGTATAAAACCAAATAAGGCAAAATAAAAATTTGGAAATTAGGCGTTTAAAACTGACTTTAAAAATCCCTTTACCCTGGCTCAGCGCCCATAGCTCAGCGGCTAGGACGCCAGCCATATACACCAGGGTTGATGGGTTTGAATCCAGTATGGGCCTGCCAAACAACAATGACAACTTAACAACAAAAAAATAGCTGGGTGTTATAGCAGGCACCTGTAGTCCCAGCTACTTGGGTGGCTGAAGCAATAGAATAGCTTAAGCCCAAGAGTTTGAGGTTGCTGTAAGCTGTGTCGTGCCATAGCACTCTATTGAGGGGGACATAGTAAGACTCTGTCTTAAAAAAAAGAAACAAAGTACAGTTTGATCTGAAGGTATTTACACAGTAGTATGAAGAATTCATTGTTTCCTGTTAACATACGAGTTTTCTCTCTCGAACCATGGAAACTTTCTGTTCAAGTAACATTCTGTGTTACACAAATCACAGGAAACATTTATAAAGTACTGAGAATAGCTATTCCCTTCCCTGGTAATCTGAATTCTGTGCTACTTTGGAATGGTGGCTGGTGAGAGGCCCTGGGGTATCCTCAGAACAATGTTACGTAGCTCTGCCTCTGGTGGCCCACCTGATATATTTAACTGAGTTAGCCATGTTTAGCCAATCTTTGCTTTATATTTTATTTAATGCAAATGTTTAATGTTAAAAACCAAAATCCAGCTCAGCACCTGTAGCTCAGTGATTAGGGCACTGGCCACATACACTGGGGCTGGTGGGTTTGATCCCGGACCAAGTCTGCCAAACAACAGTGACAACTAGCAAAAAAAAAAAAAGTAGCCAGGTGTCATGGCAGGCACCTGTAGTCCCAGCTACTTGGCAGGCTAAGGCAAGAGAATTGCTTAAGGGGTGGCACCTATGGCTCAAAGGAGTAGGGTGCTGGCCCCATATGCCAGAGGTGGCAGGTTCAAACCCAGCCCTGGCCAAAACTGCAAAAAAAAAAAAAGAGAGAGAGAGAGAGAGAATTGCTTAAGCCCAAAAGTTTGAGGTTGCTATGAGCTATGACTCCATAGGGCTCTACTGAGGGTGACATAGTGAGACTCTCTCAAAAAAATAAATAAATAAAAACAAAAGATTCTCTATAGATTCTGTTTTATATAAAAGAGCTATGAATATATTAGAGGACAGAATAATTCTGACTAGAGGAACCAGAAAGTGCTTCTTAAAGAGGTGGCATTTGAATAGCGCTGTGATAGATGAATATTTTAGTGATAGATCAGAGAGGGGAAAGCATCACAGATGTAGAAAACAGTATGTACAAAAAACTGGAGTCAAAAAGTAAATGCATACCATGGGAATAGCAAGTAGGCTAGTATGGCTAGAATGTGGATGCCATGAGTCAGTGGAGAGGGCTGGAGGGGGCTGGCTTATGGTAGAGACCCTTCTATACCTGCCAAAACTTCTGGGGGTTTTGGCAGTCAGAGGTAAGTCTTTAAAGGTTTATGCAAGCAAGGACAAATGGGAGGTTATTCACAGCATATGTTAAATACATAACTTCAGAAGGGAATAAATATTAAGTAGTGATCAGGGTGGGCTGGGAGGAAATGCTAAGAGGAGAAAGTTATTTCTTCTAAATCGGGCAGTAGCATATACCAAGACATAGAAGAAATACTGATAAAGTCTTTTGGGAGTAGGGGAAGAAGGAGGACTAATCCTTTTACTTACGCTTTTATGTATATTTTGAAAATTTTCCGATCTACAAATAAAAGAATAGAACAGCCATATACAGGTACACTCATCAACCTAGATTCACCCTCTCATTTCTATATTCAGTCCTCTCATTTGTAATGACACAATGCAGAAGTAAAAAAAGACTATAGTTAATAAAACCAGACAGAAAATAAATCCTCGCAAAAGGGCAAGTTCTATTTATGGTTGCTTGAATGTACAGCAGTGACTATCCTTTCAAAATTAAACACTATATTCTAAAATAGATGTGGAGGTTAATTAGAGCCTATACTAATAATCCCTCTAAATTTTGATTTATACATTAGAGTCCCTCTGCTTTAAATCAGTACCTAATACTTTATAGGTAAACAACAATAACTTAGCAAAAAAATGAAAAGGATGTTGCAGCTTGGTGCCTGTGGCTCAAGTGGCTAAGACACCAGTGAGCTGATGGTTTTGAGTCCAGCCCAGGCCCGCCAAACAACAATGATAATGGCTGCAACCAAAAAATAGCCAGGTATTGTGGCAGGTAGGTGCCTATAGTCTCAGCTACTTGGGAGACGGAGGCAGGAGAATCACTTAAGCCTAGGAGTTAGTTGGAGGTTCCTGTGAGCAGTGGTGCCACAGCACTCTACTCAGGGCGACAGCTTGAGGCTCTATCTCAAAAAAAAAAAGGATGTTGCTATTAGTACCACTCGTCATGACATTTACAAACTTGTCCTAGAAAAAGTACTATATGCCTCAATATTACCATAGCCACCTTTGAAGTACTCCCCTTGGGAAGCTATGCCCTGATGCCAGTGTCTAGTCCACCCTTCAAAGCAATTTTAGAACTCTTTTTCTGGAATGGCCATCAGTGCTGTTATGGTATTACCCTTGATGTCCTGAATGTAATCAAAATGTCTTCCTTGGCTCGGCGCCTGTAGCTCAAGCAGCTAGGGTGCTAGTCACATATACCAGAGCTAGTGGGTTCGAATCCAGCACGGACCTGCCAAACAACAGTGACAACTACAACCGAAAAGTAGCTGGGCATTGTGGCAAGTGCCTGTGGTCCAGCTGTTTAGGAGACTGAGGCAGGAGAATTGTTTAAACCCAGGAGTTTGAGGTTACTGTGAGCTATGACACCATGGCACTCTACCCAGGGCAACATAGTGAGATTCTGTCCTCAAAAAAACCCAAACACTCTTCCTTTATCTTTGGGTAAAAAAAAAAAATCATTGGGGGCCAGATCACCTGAGTAAAGAGGTATTCCAATACAGTTACTTGTTTACTGGGTAAACACTCCCTCACAGACAGTGCTGTGTGAGCTGGTACATTGCTGTGATGCAAGAACTGTGAGTTGTTGGAGAAAAGTTCAGATCATTTTCTTTTCTTTTTTTTTTTTTTTTGTTTTAATTGAGACAGAGTCTCACTTTGTTTACCAAGAGTGTAACCTCAAACTCTTGGGCTCAAATGATCTTCTTGCCTCAGCCTCCCAAGTAGCTGAGACTATAGGCACCTGCCACAATACCCAGCTATTTTTTTAGAGACCAGCCTGAGAAGATCTACAACTCCTGAGCTCAGGCAATCCACCTGCCTCAGCCTCCCAGAGTGCTAGGATTATAGGCTTTAACCACTGAACCCAGCCCCGTTTTCATATCTAACTTTTTCACACAGCCTTTTCAGCACTTCCAAATAATAACCTTGGTTAACTGAATAATAATCTTCATTAACTGTCCAGTTGGTACAAATTCATAATGAACAGTCCCTTTGATATCAAAAAAGGTTAGCAACCTCATTTTGACTCCTGATGTGTGCTAATAGAACATTTTTGGTTGTGGAGAATTAGCTGACTTCCACTGTGCACTTTAATGCTTTGTTTTGGGGTCCTTTTGGTACACCCATGTTTCATCGCCAGTGATAACGTGGCCCAAAACATCGACTTGCCTTTCCAAAAGGATTTGGCAAACTTCAACTCGCCTTTGCTTTTGATCATTAGTGAGCTCCTTCAGGACCATTTTTGCTCACACCTCTCTCACCCCAAAACTTCTTTACTTAAGATTTTCTTGTTTCTCTATCAGTGTTCACTTGGTCTGCTATGCTTCACACAGTCACCCAACAATTTTGACACACAATTTTTGCCATGCTTTTGTCCATTCTGCTTGTTAACTGGCCACCCTGACTTCTCGTCATCAGTGATGCTTTCTGTCCCCTCAGAAAAACGTTTAATCCATTTATATACTGCCATTTTCTTCATGGCACTATCCCTATAAACTTAGACTAAAATGTCTTTGGTTTCACTTCCACTCTTGTCAAGTTTAATAAGAAATTTAATGTTTGCTTATTGCTCTAATTCAAGCTCTGACATTCTCACCATTACACACAAAAACATACAACAGTAATAATGAGTGCTACTCAGCAAGACAGTGCCACAAATAGGCACAAACACAGCTCTGAGACACTGGTACACCAAGTTTATGGAACCTTACCGAGCTGTTTGTCAAGTGTTGCCAACGTAAGGGCATGGTTAATTGTCAGACCTTCTAGATATTAACTTCTAGCTCATGCAGTTTAGATTTTTGTCAAAATTAAAGGACCTCTTCATGAAACTGTGGAGAAACTGCTATCTTCTTTTGAAGGTAATCAAAGTTGGGCAGCATTAACTAGCCAAAGACTAATCATAGCCTCCCTAAAAATAATTTTCTTTTTTGTTGGGTGCCTTCTCTGTGTCTTCCTCCTTTCATAACAGTTCAGACCTTTTCATTAGGCTTGGATTTCAAAGGTCTAGATTCCCTTTGTCATGTACAGCCTAATTTTTTTTTTTTTTTTTTT
>NW_003852396.1:71077823-71089144 GCF_000181295.1 Otolemur garnettii | reverse complement strand
GGTATTCGAACCCGCCACCCTAGGTGTACGTGGCTGGCGCCTTAGCCGGTTGAGCTATAGGCGCCGAGCCATACAGCCTAATATTTTAAGAGTTTGGTTTGTGTTCCCTAATACTTGGAATATAAAAAACACCAGACCAGGAGTAAAGATCTAAGTGGTACTTGTATCTTAATGTCAATAATAATTAGTAAATATATTTTTCAAAAAAAGTTCTTATTGAAGCATATAGTACTATGTTTTGTGACTGTGCACTACATAACAAAACCATATAAGTGCTAGAATATGTATAGTGAAATCAACCACAACTAAAGATTGGTAAAATAGAATAAAACTGCTAACTTAGGCTCAGCGCCTGTGGCTCAAGCAGCTAAGGCACCAGCCACATACACCTGAGCTGGTAGGTTCGAATCCAGCCCAGGCCTACCAAACAACAAATGATGGCTGCAACCAAGAAATAGCCTGACATTGTGGCGGGGCTGTAGTCCCAGCTACTTGGGAGGCAGAGACAGGAGAATCGCTTGAGCCCCGGAGTTGGAGGTTGCTGTGAGCTGTGATGCCACGGCACTCTACCCAGGGCAACAACCTGAGGCTCTGTCTCCAAAAAAAAAACAAAAAACTTCTAACTTAAAATGTAAACAAATGTGTTAGCTTTCAGTGTTTTTTAAGTCTTGGGTTAATGGTAAGTTTATAATTTGGGTGAGTTTGAGGTTTTAGTCCATGTTTTCTAGAGCAGTGTTTAGTGTTATTGAAAATATTGACAGTGATTTACTTGAAACGCAAGTACATTGACTTCTTTAAAGCAATAACAACATGCACCACTGTTTTTAAAATTTATGTCAGTAAATTCTGCTGACTAGATCTTTTACCCCCACAACCTAAGGTAGTGCCAGGACTGAGTGCTGTCTGGTATGATTTGCTCACCACTTCAGCAGTTGTTTGTATTAAAATATTTTTATTTGAAAGATAGGACTGATTGTGGCTCACACCTGCAATCCTAGCACTCTGAGAAGCCCAGCCAGTAGGATTGCTTGAACTCAGGAGTTCGAGACCAGCCTGAGCAAGACTCCATCTCTAATAAAAATAGGAAAAAAAATTAGCCTGGGTACCTATAGTCACAGCTACTCGGGAGGCTGAGGCAGGAAGATCGTTTGAAACCAAGAGTTTGAGGTTGCTGTGAGCTAGGCTGAGGCCATAGCTCTCTAGCCATGGCAACAGATTGAGACTCTGACTCAAAAAAAAAAAAAGAAAGAAAGAACAAAAGAAAGGGCTCATAACGTTGTGTTTAAAAACACATATGATAAAGAGCTAGTAACATGTAAGTCAGTCCTTCCTGCTATACTACTGTGATGTTTCTGATGATAGGTAACATTTGGCTTTTATTTGGTTTTCATCACTAATAGAAAGTAGATGACTCACTATACCCCAAAATAAATAACAGTGTTTCCCTTTACTCTCATTTCACATTTGAGGAGGCGATGGCAAAGAAAATACTCCATTCTTGTGTTGTTTCCTTGGAGAGAAGAAAACAAAGATTTGGGTGATTTTAATTACAGGTATTACTAAGGAATGATGATTAGGCTATGATGAGATAGATGAGGCCAAATCATTAAGTTTTTTGGTTAAAAGAGAAATGAAAGAAGATGTTAAGGTTAGATAATAAATGTGTGAGCACTTAAGGTAGAAAACATTAATAAATAATTCCCTAGAACCAAAGAACTTAACCTGCAGGTACTTACATAGACGCTAAAATAGAAATTCATAAGGGAAGTTACTGCGTGTGTTTCCAGGAGAGTGGAGTACTTTACTGGTCTGGCATAGTGCTGTTCAGTAGAACTTTCAGCAATGTTAGAAATTTTCTCTATGTTCACTGTCCATCCACATGTGGCTTTTGAATACTTGAAATGTAGCTAGTGAAACTGAGGAGTTGATGTTTTAACTTTCTTTTGTTTAAATTAATTTAATTTTAAATAGCTTTATTTAAAATGCCCAGTACCTATTAAATCAGTGCAAATGTGGTGTAAGAAGAAAAAGGTGGAATAGTATCAAAGCCAGAACCTGGCATGGGGTGGTGGCTCACACCTGTAATCCTAGCACTCTGGGAAGCCTAGAGGGGTGGATTGCTTGAGCTCCGGAGTTCAAGACCAACCTTGAGCAAGAATGAGACCCCATCTCTACTAAAAATAGAAAAAGTAGGCTGTGTGCCTATAGCTCAGCAGTTAAAGTGCTAGCCACATGCACCAGAGCTGGTGGGTTCGAACCCGGCCAGGGCCACCTAAACAACAACAACAATAACAAAAAAATAGCCAGGCGTTGTGGTGGTCACCTGTAGTCCCAGTTATTAGGAGGCTGAGTCAAGAGAATCGCTTAAGCCCAAGAGTCTGAGGTTGCTGTGAGTTGTGACGCCACAGCACTCCAAGAGACATAGTGAGACTCTGTCTCAAAAAAATAAGAAAAACTAGCTGGGTGTTATGGTGGGCACCTGTAGTCCCAGCTACTCCGAAGGCGGAGGCAAGCAGATCACTTAAGTCCAAGAGTTTGAGATTGCTGTAAGCTATGATGATGCCCTGGATTTCTACTCAGCATGACAGAGTGACACTGTCTCAAAAATAAAATCAGAATTTACCAGTCAGGCCAGATAAATTTTTATGTTTCAGAAATGTATGTATCTTGAGTTACTAGCAGCATCAGACAGTAGGTGTGTACTATGCAATAAAACAATTTATATTTTCTTATTTTGTAACTCTTTTAATTATTATAGTAAAAAGTCTAGAAAATGTAGCTCCAAAGCTGCAGTAAGACTTGGAAGAGCTTCAGTCAAGTCCTCTCAACTCAGCTCATCTGATCTCTAAGGCTTTTTGAAACTGTGGTGTTTGTTTCCGTATTGTCATGTTTTTACAGCATCTTTGATCACATGCTGCATTACTTTCCTAGAGAAAAAATTATGCATAGTACCTCATATCTCTCTGGTATCAAGGACTGATATTTACTATACTAGTTCCTTAATAGGTTTCATTATCTGAGCTTGGGACCTGCTGCCTCTGAGGCAACATGCTAGTCCTCATGTAAATTTCCCTTCCTCCTCTTTACAGTGACACTCAGAAAATGAAAAGACACTATCCTTTTACCCTAGCCGTTGTGTTACAGGAGGCAGATATCCGGAATTATACGATGGCTTTCTTCATATTTGTGAGGTTGTAGCAATTAAGGATAGAGATGATATGTACCTCATTGATTTATAACATGTATAAAGTTTAAATTAATCGACAGCAAACAAAGAATTGGAAAAATTAAAGTAAGCATACTCACAGTCTGTATCTGGAAACCCAGCCTGTTCATTGTTGAAAACTCTGTGGCTGTATCAGTCTGCAGTTATTACTGTGAACTTGCCCATTAACAATTGGTGCTAATTAGAGAACTCTAGCAAACCGGAGATTCCTATAGTAAGAAGTATACTCTTATATGTACACAAGAAATGCTGTTATACAGAGAAACTTGATTATAAGAAGTATTGCTTTGTTTTCTTCTGGGGTTCAGCAGCATATTGTTTAGTGAGATTTAGTTTAATTGTTTAGATTTAGTGTCCTAATATCTGTTCTCCATGTCTCCTAGAAGACTGTAACTACAGCTTCTATGATTACCACAAAGACACTACCTCTCGTCTTGAAAGCAGCAACTGCGACCATGCCTGCCTCTGTTGTGGGCCAGAGACCTACCATTGCTATGGTGACCGCCATCAACAGTCAGAAGGCTGTGCTCAGCACTGATGTGCAGAGCACACCAGTCAACCTGCAGACGTCTAGTAAGGTCACTGGGCCTGGGGCAGAGGCTGTCCAAATTGTGGCAAAAAACACAGTCACTCTGGTAAGCCAGCAGCTGCTTCTCATGTATGCCCACATGAGAGGGTTCAGGATATGCATTTGTAGAATATATCCATTTTAGGCTCCTGCTGGATTTCTCAGTTCCCATCATTTTTCTGGCATACCAAACTCCCCATCAGGGCTGACGAGGGAATGAGGGAATATGGCATTTCTACTATCTGCTCAAATAACTACAAAAGTATCCTGAAGCCAGGACCGAATTCCATGGCATTATGTAAAGTCAAAGTATGACTTGATTTTAGAGGAAGGGTGTCCTTCATGGAGGACACAATACCCTGTTTCATTTATCTCTCTCTCCACCCTGTTCGCAGTTATTCCTGTGAAACTCGAGTGCTTAAACTCTGTTGTGCTATGTTATTGCTTTGGAGAAAACTCCCTGGTAATTCTTTTAGTTCACTATCCTTTTAAATCGATGGTATGTAGGAAGTACTAGAGTTAGTTGTGGCACTTTAAAAATACTCAAGAAACTCACAAATTCAGTGTTTAGTTCTACCAGGAAAAACAATCTTTGAATTGTTTATGAGATTCCTAGGATTGACCATTTAGAAATGGTCTGATACAGCCATTTTGATATTCTCAGAATTTTGAGAGAAATATAACTAAATTTTGGTATAAAATTTTCTTCTTAAAATGGCAGTTGGCTGGGTGTGGTAGCTCATGCCTATTAATCCCAACGCTTTAGGAGGCCAAGGCAGGAAGGTCAGCTTGAGGCTAGGAGTTGGCGACCAGCCTGGACAACATAGTGGATAGGCACAGTGGTACATGACTGAAGTCCCAGCTGAGACAGGCAGATCCCTTTAGCCAAGGATTTTTTGGCCGCAGTGAGCTATTGATTATGTCTTTGCATTCTAACCTAAGAAACAGAGCAAGACCTTGTCCCTAAAAAGAAAAATAAGGGGGAAAAAATGACAACTAAAATCTCTTGGTAGCGTTTGAATGATGACCAGCGATGAGTAAAACTAGAGAGCAATAAAGTGAAGCTTTGCCATTTATCCAGGAATCCTTAGAGAAGCAACTGGATTACTCAGCCAAGTGCTGAGAGTTAGAAAATTCTCTATTGGAATAAAGATATTCACCGTTAGATAAAGCTTTTATATCAGGAAAAAGCCAGGCAATAAGTTTTACTTGATACTACTTTGGATCTACTCTTGACTTGTAAAACATGGAAATGCAAGAATTTTTGAGTGTCAAAGGAAATTGCCTAACATTACTGAGCTTGCTATGTTCTATATTAGTTACATGAGTAACAGAAGTGTGGTTGGTTTATTTTATAGGCTAACGCATACACACGAGAGATTAAAAAAGTATTGATTCGCATGGCTAACTCTGCAATAAAAGCTTGTAGAAAATACTGTCTGATCCAAAGAATAATGATGCTGAAAATACTTTAGCATGCCTAACTTTGATATTGGACAATAGTTGTTCTCTTTGTTTTATTTATTTTTTCCCATTTTTCAGCAGGTTCAAGCAACACCTCCTCAGCCCATCAAAGTACCACAGTTTATCCCCCCTCCTAGACTCACTCCACGTCCAAACTTTCTTCCACAGGTGAGTAAATCAGTGACAAGCCCAGTGATGGGTTAGGTGGGACAGAAATCCTTAGCAACTCATTCTAATTAGACTGTCATGGGGCTTGTCAATTCAGCCATATTCAGATCCCACTTATCTAAAAATTCTGACTGCAGATTTCTGTACTATGAAGAAGCCTATTTTTTATCATCACTTAATTAGCAGTGAGCAAAGGTAGTAGCAGTGAGAAGTGAAGGAAAAGGATATTCCTTTCCTAAATTTGAAACAATAAAGATACCACCATTATAAACCTCATACTATTAACTTACTGAAAGAATTTAGCCAAAAACTGCCTGGCATCAGAGAAAGAATGCAGTTATCACTTTTTATTTCTTTCCTATATGCCAAAAAGAGTAGGGAAAGAAACAACAGCCAAACCTACTATAGAAACTGTTCCATTCTACTCTGGGAAGTGATGGGATTGAGCATCATACTTACATGCAAAGCCTTACTCACAGAAGTTTAGGCTACAGATCTGTACAGAAGATTTTCTACCTAGGTCCCAGCAGCTCTGCTTGCCCATATTTTCCTGAGAGTTCTTCAGCAATTAGGCTGACCCTCACCATTCACATGGCAGAATGTCAAGATGACTCAAGTATTGACATTGAGGGCTTTGATTTGCTTGATAGAAAGAATGAGAGTTCCTATCTGAGGCCCAAAGTTTTAGGCAAAGAGAGAAGAGAAAGGAATTTTGTGCTCAGTGGTATAAACGATTTCCAGAGAGCCTCTGGGGAGTGAATGGGCAATACTGACATGAGAATCTTGTGGGAATCTAGAGCCATTGAGGATCAAGGGAGCAGTGGAGATCCATTTAGAGCAGCAGTTCTCAACCTGTGGGTTGTGACCCCTTTGTAATAATGAAAATACATTCTGCATATCAGATATGCAGATATTTAGATTACGATTTATAACAGTAGCAAAATTACTGTTATGAATTAGCAATGAAAATAATTTTATGGTTGGGGGTCACCACAACATGAGGAACTGTATTAAGGGGTCACAGCATTAGGAGGCATTAGGAAGGTTGAGAACCACTGATTTAGACCATTTACGAACAAGTGATTGATGTGCTCAGATGTGTTTTAGAAAATTCCCTCTTGCCACTGTGCAGCAAATAAATTGGATATGATCAAGACTGTGGGCAGGAGAGACGGGACATTGTCATTGATGATACTAATGTTCAGAGAATCTTGCTACATTTGAGGTACTGTGCTAGGAACTTTACATATGTTATCTAGTTAACCTTCTAAACCATATGAAAGTAGGTATTACTCTTTTTAGGATAAAGAATCTAAGTTTTAGTCCATGTTTTCTAACTCTGAGTTATGACCCATTTCTAGGGTGCAAAATCAATTTAGTGAATTGTAACCAATGTTTTAAAATAAAAGGAATGGGGCTCAGCGCCCATAGCACAATGGTTAGGGCACCGGCCACATGCACCGAGGCTGGCAGGTTCAAGCCGAGTCCAGCCCTGCTAAACAACAATGACAACTGCAACCAAAAAATAGCCGGGTGTTGTGGCAGGTGCCTGTAGTCCCAGCTACTTGGGAGCCTGAGACAAAAGAATCTCCTAAGCCCAAGAGTTGGAGGTTGCTGTGAGCTGTGATGCTATGGTATTCTACCCAGGGCAACAACATAGTGAGACTATGTCTCATAAAAAAAAAAGGAATAGAATAAAATAGGAAAGAGTACATAGCATGTTTTATGTACTTTATTTCATGAAGGTTGTTTTATAGAAATGGAAATATATGTATGTGCATACTAATCACCGTGTAAGATGTATTTCCTGCTGTGGGTCGGTAGCACCCACTACAGGGTTGTTTTAGGTTCAGCTAAACATTCAGACCCATGAATCTTTCATAGGCCGTGTTTGACACTAGTCTACTTGGAACATATAGGACAGAAACCACAGCTTGTTGGCAAGATAGCATCAGACATTTTTGTTAATGGGCCCCACACCAGCTTCATATAGCAGTCCCTATAGCTGTCTCACAGTAACTCAGGTGCAAGGAAATGAGGTCTTTATCAAGGACAGTCAGAGAGCTGCCCTGACATAAAAGCCTTATGCCACAGAAACCAATATATCCTTATGACAATTCCATAGGAATGGCTTTCATGGTCCCCACAATGAACATGCCCAAGTTAGAAGAGTCACCCCATTTAGGGAAGCCCAAAAAGCATGATGTCCTGTAACTATTTATAGTTCTGCCCATCCATATTAAGTTTAGCCATAAGGGGTCATTTTTCTCATAAGCAGTGTTGTCTGGTAACGTAGTTGACATTCTTATCCTTATCAGGGTTCTGGGAAGAGAGCTAGAGACTTAACTAAAGGTTATACACTCATGCATAAGGGGAAAGGATTTTGTCCACAGGGTCACAGTTTTAAAAGTTTGAAAAGTACTGGCTTAGAGAGTTGCCTGAGGTTACACAGCAAGTTATAAAACCAGAACTTGAACCCAGGCAAAGCTGACTTTGTGTTTTTAGCCACAATTTTGTGTCACTGTTTCTGTATGTCAAACATTAGCTAGGGTAATAGCAATAAGGATATAAAGAAGGGCAGATTTAAGAACTATTTAGGGGCTTGGCACCCATAGCTCAGTGGTTAGGGTGCCAGCCACATATAGTGGGAGTTGGCGGCTTCAAACCCAGTGTGGGGCTGCTAAACAACAATGATAACTATAACAACAACAAAAAGTTTGTAGTCCCAGCTACTTGGGAGGCTGAGGCAAGAGAATGCTTAAGCCCAAGAGTTTGAGGTTACTGTGAGCTGTGATGCCACTGCACTCTACCGAGGGCAACAAAGTGAGACTCTGTCTCACCAAAAAAAAAAAAAAAAAGAACTATTTAGGAAGTAGAAGTGGAATAGAAAGTGTCAAGAATGATGAGTGAAGGCCATTTTTAGGAAAAAGAGAAGGCTGGAGGAAGAAATTGAGTTTTAGACATGTTGATTTTTAATTTCTTGTGAGATATTCAGGTAGAGATGTGTAACAAGCAGTTTAATATGACTCTGAAGTTCAGGAAACATCTCTGGTCCTGAGATAAAAGTGTGAGAGTCTTTAGTACACAGATGTAAGTGAAGCCATAGGATGGGTGAAAGCTCCCAGGAAGAGTGAAGATTAGGAAGAAAAGGAATGCCACAACAAAATCCTGAGAAATACATACAGGATTGGGCAGAGGAAGAGTGAGCCCACAAAGGAGACTCAGAGAAGGAGTAGGGGTGGCGCCTGTGGTTCAGTGGGTAGGGCGCCAGCCCCATATACTGAGGGTGGTGGGTTCAAACTCAGCCCCGGCCAAACTGCAACAAAAATAGCTGGGCATTGTGGTGGGCGCCTGTAATCCCAGCTACTCAGGAGGCTGAGGCAAGTAAATCACCTAAGCCCAAGAGCTGGAGGTTGCTGCGAGCTGCGTGATGCCATGACACTCTTCCAAGGGTGATAAAGTGAGACTTTGTCTCTTAAATGAATAAAAAAAAGAGGAGTGGGCCAAGCGCAGTAGCTCACAACTATAATTCTAGCACTCTGGGAAGTGTTGGATAGCTTGAGCTCACGAGTTGGATAGCTTATCCTCAGCCTGAGCAAAAGCCAGACCCCATCTCTATTAAAAATAGGAAAAAAAAAAAAAAGAAACTGAGGCAAGAGGATCACTTGACCCCAAGAGTTGGAGGTTGCTGTGAGCTATGACACCACGGCACTCTACCCAGGGCAGCAGCTTGAGACTCTGTCTCAAAAAAAGAGAAGGAGTGGCCAAGAATAAGGAGTTAGAGGGCCTTCTAGAAATGGGAACAAACTGAAGCCCATGGATATAAAGAAATCCAGCATGTGAAATAAGTTACTATACTGGGCACAGGTTCTGGGTGTTATCAGTCTCTGGCTTAGGCCTTTGCCTTCAGCCTGAAGAGGTAGCATGATATGTGAGAGGGAGCTGAGGATTTGGAACAAAAATACTGTGTTCTAGGGTGGTATTTGGAATCTCTTAAGAGCTAATGAGTTCTTTGTAAGATTGTATGTCCTGAGGTCTATAGAATTAATAACCCAAAATGAACATCAGTAAATGTTTTGTGTTAAATATCATTTCACACCTTTGATATGGAAGATTTGGCAATGTTTTAGACTAATAGGACTTGAGCAGTTTCTTTAAGTAATACAATATTTATTCTCTCTTTCCCCTATAGGTTCGACCTAAGCCTGTGGCCCAGAATAACATTCCTATTGCCCCAGCACCTCCTCCCATGCTTGCAGCTCCTCAGCTTATCCAGAGGCCCGTCATGCTGACCAAGTTCACCCCCACAACCCTTCCCACATCCCAGAATTCCATTCACCCCGTTCGTGTCGTCAATGGGCAGACCGCAACCATAGCCAAAACGTTCCCCATGGCCCAGCTCACCAGCATTGTGATAGCTACTCCAGGGACCAGACTCGCTGGACCTCAAACTGTACAGCTTAGCAAGCCAAGCCTTGAAAAACAGGTACAGGCAGAGTATGTACCTGCTCTGGGCAGTAGCCTTGCCATTGTGCCGTGTGGCTGCTGGGCTGTCCCTAAATACATCTTCTCAGCACCTTTGTCAATAACCTGTGGTTTACCATGTCTTAATTCATCCACATGTAAAAGGGCCTTTCCTACTGAAGAAAGTTGGGTTGGGTCGCTTTTCCCACCATTCCCTTACAGAGTTCAGATTCCTGTGTGAGTGTTCGCCCCCTGCTGGTCCTCATGCAGAAATTCACAGATGGGCTCTGCTGCCCTCAGTCAGGAAGCACAGATGAGGGAGTAAAGAGAAAACGCCATGTTATTTTAGGCCCAGTAAGAATCCAGGTGTAGAGAAAGCTGTGAAAACCAGGAAGAACAAACCAAAGAAGGAAAGGGATTTCATTTCATGTATTTTCTTTGAATATTACAGATAATGAGAAACCACAACAAAAAGAAAAAGAAAATTTCCAAAAAGCATTCTTTTAACTTTAGAGAACACAAACAAATATTTTAGCTGAAATACTGAAACCTTTCATTTATATTTTCAGAAATCATATTTTCCCTAAGGGCTAGAGAAATACAGGTAACCTCCAAAAGTATTTAAAGCTTTTATAGCAGAAAGACTTCTAAAAACAACAGAAAGGATGTATAGGCAGTCACCATATCCTGTTCAAAAAAAAAAAAAACAACAGTGGTGAAAAAGATTTAACCTGAGAAAGCTGATTGAAAATAATTATTATATAAAGAATTTTGCAAAGAAAAACATCATTTTTCAAGAAAATTGCTTTAAAAAGTCATTGACCTATTTCTGATTGCTCAGGCTTGACTTCTCATTCATCTGAAAATAGGTTCTGGTGATCCTGAATCTTCTGCTTCAGAGTGGCAGATTCAGAAAGGTAGTTAAGATGGTGGGGAATGAAAAGGCTTCTTACTGCTTAGCCTTCTTGAACAGAGGAGCCTTATGTACAGAACACGAAGCCTTAAACCTAGATAGCTCATAAACCCAGCAAACCTTTCTCTCAAAGAATCCAGGTACCAAAATCTTTTCTCTCAGAAAACATGAGAGAGAGTAATACATCTTTAATCCTGGGGATCCTACTCAAACCCCATATGGTGTTTTGAGGAACTTTTGGAAATAAATTATTTATGCATGTTTTAGGTCAGAAATTTTCAAACTTGTGGTAACAGGACTTTAATATTAAAATAGTAAAAGTCAGGCTCGGCACCCGTAGCACAGTGGTTACAGCACCAGCCACATACACTGAGGCTGGTGGGTTCGAACCCGGCCTAGGCCAGCTAAGCAACAATGACAACTGCAACAAGAAAACAACTAGGCCGGCGCCTATAGCTCAACCGGCTAAGGCGCCAGCCACGTACACCTAAGGTGGCAGGTTCGAATCCCCAGCCCGG
>NW_003852396.1:71056276-71077109 GCF_000181295.1 Otolemur garnettii | reverse complement strand
TGTCCCCCTGGGTAGAGTGCCATGGCATTACAGCTCACAGCAACCTCCAACTCCTGGGCTCAAGCGAGTCTCCTGCCTCTGCCTCCCAAGTAGCTAGGACTGCAGGCACCCGCCACAACGCCCGGCTATTTTTTGGTTGCAACCGTCGTCGTTTTGGCGGGTCCGGGCTGGGGATTCAAACCTGCCACCTTAGGTGTACGTGGCTGGCGCCTTAGCCGGTTGAGCTATAGGCACCGAGCCTGATAAAGGTATTTTTAGCAGACAAAAATTATTTCAGTTTCATTTTATTTTACATTTTTTTCTCTTTAAAAGGTAATACATGTTAATTTTTAAAACAAATCCAAATGTTAAAAAAATACGGATTATAGAAAGTACTCTCCTCATAATCTAAAGAGAGAGCAAACTTCCCCATAATTTCATCATAAGTTAATCCCCAAGAGTTAATGACTATTAACAGTTTAGATTATGTTCTTACAGGCATTTTCTATGCATATGCTAAAATATTTTAAAGCAAAAAACAAAATCAAACTATGTATTATTTTGTAATGAGCATCTTTTCTTGACCTTTATATTGAAAGAGCTTTTTATATTACAAAAAGATGTCTATGGCCAGGCATGTTAACTCACACCTGTAATCCTAGCACTCTGGGAGACTGAGGTGGGTGGATTGCCTGAGCTCAGGAGGTCAAGACCAACACAAGCAAGAACGGGACCCTGTCTCTACTAAAAATAGAAAAACTAGCTGAGCATTGTGGTGATGGCCTATAGTCTTAGCTACTCTAGAGGCTGAGGCAGGAGGATCACTTGAACCCAGAAGTTTAAGGTTGCTGTTGCTGTGAGATATGATGCAGTAAGTTCCGTGGTCTTTCTTTTTAGTCAAATGAGGAAATTCAGTTGTTGCTATTTTAGTTTGGCAGGACTCCTGGCACAAGTCTTATAGGTTACTAAGCACAATCAGCAGGGATTCTCTTTAGATTTCATTGTCAGGGTGGCACCTGTGGCTCAGTGAGTAGGGCACAGCCCCATATCCCGAGGGTGGTGGGTTGAACCTGGGACAAAAAATAGCTGGGCAGTGCTATAGTCCCAGCTACTTGGGAGGCTAAGACAAAAGAATTGCCTAAGCCCAGGAGCTGGAGGTTGCTATGAGCTGTGACGTCATGGCGCTCTACCAAGGGTGACAAAGTGAGACTATCTCTTAAAAAAAAAAGAAAAAAAAGTAGATTTCATTGTCAGAATTCCCTTCAGATCTTTCTATATTTTCTGTTTTATGTTTCATTTTCAATATCATATTTATAACCATTAGGAGATATGGGCTGAGGCTCGGCGCCTATTGCTCAAGTGGCTAAGGTGCCAGCCATGTACACCTAAGGTGGCGGGTTCGAATCCAGCCTGGGCCCACCAAACAACAATGATGGCTGCAACCAAGAAAAAAAAAATAGCCAGGCATTGTGGCGGGCGCCTGTGGTCCCAGCTACTTGGGAGGCGGAAGCAGGAGACTCGTTTGAGCTCAGGAGTTGGAGGTTGCTGTGAGCTGTGATGCCATGGCACTCTACCCAGGTGGACAGCTTGAGGCTCTGTCTCAAAAAAAAAAAAGATATGGGCTGAGAGTGAAGTGATGTAACATATGTAGCTGTGGATTACCTGTTCAGAGTTATCAAACTTGTGTTAAACATTGTCTATATGCAGGCTAGATGGGTGCCTTTCTGCTGTTTCTTTTAGGTGATAACATTGTTCATTTAATAAAAATATGTTGATAAAGTGCCAACTACTGTGCTGCATGTGGTGTCTGTATGCCTGGGTGGGTAAACCAAAGCCTGCCTATACCCTCATAGAGCTCAGTTTCTGAAGATCTACCTCCCGGGAAGGAAATAAGGCAAATTTTATAGTTCCAGTGGCCTCCCATGTTGGTATAGGAAAGAGAAAAGGCAGTGGCAGTTACAACAACAGTGGTCTAACTTCTCCTTCCCCAGGCAGGCATACCCAACTGCCTTATCCACCCTAGATAAGAGATCTTTTTTTTTTTTTTTTTTTTTTGAGTCAGAGCCTCAAGCTGTCCCCCTGGGTAGAGTGCCATGGCATTACAGCTCACAGCAACCTCCAACTCCTGGGCTCAAGCGAGTCTCTTGCCTCCGCCTCCCAAGTAGCTGGGACCACAGGCGCCCGCCACAACGCCTGGCTATTTTTTGGTTGCAGCCGTCATTGTTGTTTGGCGGGTCCGGGCTGGGGATTCGAACCTGCCACCTTAGGTGTACGTGGCTGGCGCCTTAGCCAGTTGAGCTATAGGCGCCGAGCCTAGATAAGAGATCTTATCCCTTATTAGAGCCACATTACATTGTGGCTCTGAGAAAATGAATGATAGGGTTTTAAAGAGCTTTGAGGCTAAAGACATATTTTAAGACAGAAAAGTAGGTAAAGCCAGACAAACTTATGTTATAGCCTTACATCCCCTCCTTTTGTGTCCTTGTCCTTTCCAGGGCTCTGAAATGGGGCTAACACCTGTTAATTATGAAATGGGCTAGTGTTTAATGTTTATTAGATTATGCCTGATGAAGTTATTTCTCAGGATTGATGTTCATTTCTTCACTATCCCACCCCACACTGTGTAACAAAGACCTCTGTGTGTGTCTTCAAGGCTGAGCTGCTGAAAATAAAGCCAAGGGTTCTGTGGAGAAAAATTGCCAGATTGCCACTCAGACCCCAGAGATGTTTTCACAGGAACCTGCACAATAGTCTCTAAAAAAAAAAAAAAGAAAGAAAGAAAGAATACTTACAAGCCAATGTATTATCCTCAACTTCCAGTTTTCCTTGCTTAGTAAACCTGAGCTCGTGACCTCCCCTCCCCCATGTTAATACTGTTTTCTGTAGTAGAGAAAATAGCTCCAAGTAACCAAACAGTGGATTTTGCTTTGCCTTCAATCCAAGTTGATTAACTTAAGTTAAATTATTTGGACATTTGTTACTTGCATGTGCCTGACTTTGGTTTTCCCAGAAGCGGAATTAGAAATTCGGGGTACAATTGATTAACTTAGCCCTAGATTTTTTCAGAGTTTTTGTGTTCTGTCCTTCATAATAGCAAAAAGAACAGGAGTTGCAAAATTCAAATAGTCATGGGTTCAAAAGATCAAATGTAAATGAGTAAAGCAGGCTAGGAGTGAACAGGTCAACTTTTTGTTTTTCTACTTTCAATGGGAATGTGCATATAAGAGAGATCCTATGCGTATTCTTAACTCCGTTTAAAATAATAAGAAAAGCATGATAATACTTGACAACAGAAAGCGGAAGAGACTATGGTAAACTGCAAAGTAATATGTACCATCTTCAAGGAAGCAGCTGCTTCTTGGAAATAAACACTTTTTATCATGTGTAGACTTTTTCAAGAAAAGCCCAAAATCCAGATGTTTTGAAAAGTTGCCTAGTTGTTAAAATACTGGTAACTGTTTAAGCATCATGTAGGCAAAAAGTAACATGTAGGGCAATTTCAAGTCTGGGTAATGGTTTTTAATCTCTGATAAAGACCAAACTTTTAAACAAAGTTTATTAGCTCTTTGTTTTCTAACTTGTTTTTTTTAATTGAGGTGAAATTTACATCACATAAAGTTAATGAGTTTAAAGTGAACGGTTCAGTGGCATTTAGTACATGTGCTAACTACCAGCTCTATCTGGTTCCTTTTAAAACATTTTCATTACCCCCAAATGAAACCCAGTATCCATTAAGCAGTTGCTTTATGTTCACTGTGTCCCTGGCAGTCACATATTGCTTTGTCCTGTAGACATAGCTGTTCTGGATTTTTCCTATATTAATTAGTAGATTCATATATGTGACCCTTTATGGCTTCTTTCACTTAGCATAATGTTTTTGAGATTCATCCATCCTGCAGCCTATATCAGTGCTTCCTTTTTAATGGCCTAGTAATATTCCATTGTATGTATTTACCACGTTTGTTTACTCATTCATCTGCCAATAGACATAGGAAAATGTAGACTGAGCTTGTTTCCAATTTTTGTGAATAGTGCTGTTATGAACATTCATGCACAAGCATTTCCTATGAGTTTCTGTTTTCATGTCTTTTAGGAGTGGAATTGCTGGGTCGTATGGTGATTCTGTTCAGCTATTTGAAGAACTGCTAAACTGTTTTCCTCAGTGGCTAAATTATTTTTCATTCCCAACTGCATTGTGTGAGCATCCCATTTTCTTCCCATCCTTGCCAACAGTTCTTTTTCCTTACTTGTTTTGCTTATAGCCGTCCTAATGGGTGTACAGTAGTATGGCATTGTGGTTTTGATTTGCATTTCTCTAATGATGTTGAATATCTTTGCAGGGGCTCATTATCCATTTGTGTATCTGTGGAGAAACGACTATTCAAGTCCTTTGCCAGTTTTTGAGTTTATATAATCTGGATACTGTTCCCTTCTCAGATGTATGATTTGCATACATGCAGTGATTTGCAACTATTACATAGGTTGTCTTTTTGCTTTCTTGATACTATCCTTTGATGCACAGGTGATTTTTGTCTTGATCTTGACCCTACAACTTTGTTAAATTTGGTTATTAGCTCTGGTAGTTCTTTTGCACATTCTTTGAGGTTTTCCGTATGTTGGTTTACATGTTGTCTACATACAGAGATAGTTTTGTGTGTTCCTTTTCCACTCTGGGTGCCTTTTGTTTCTTTTTCTTGCCCAATTGCTTTGGCTAGAACTTCCACTTAAGTGTTGAATAGCAGAGGTGAAAGGGAACATCTTGTCTTGTTGCTGTTCTCAAGGGTAAAACTTACAATGTTCTACCATTGAGTATGTTAGTTGTGGTTTTTCATGTATGTTCTTTATAAAGGTGAGGCAGTTCCCTTCTATTCTAAGTTTTCTGAGTACTTCTATTATGAATGAATGTTGGACTTTGTAAAAGTAAGAACTGTTTATATACAAGGTATACAACATAGTGGTTTGACATGCACAGTAAATTGGCTTTGTGGAGTGGCTCATACCTGAAATCCCAGCCCTTTTGTGATTTCTAAAGCAGGAAGATTGCTTGAGGCTAGGCATTTGAAACCTACCTGGACAGCATAGCAAGTCCCTGTCTTTAGGGAAAGAAAAGTGAATCAGGTATGGTGATGCATTCCTGCAGTCCTAGCTACTTGGAAGGCTGAGGCAAGAAGATCACTTGAACCCAGGAGTTTGTGGCTGTAATGAGCTATGATCACGACACAGCACACCAACCTGGGTGACAGAGCAAGACTCTGTCTCTAAAAAAAACAAATAAAAACATGGTGAGTTAATTATTATACTTAAGCTAATTAATATATCCATCTCCTTGCCTTGTGTGTGTGGGAGGGTAGGGAGTTGGATTTTGACAAAAGCTTTTTCTGCACCAGTTGAGATGGATGATGTGGGGTTTTTCCTCCCCTTGGTCCAATGTGGTATATTACATTGATATACATTGAAGCATTCTTTCATTTCTAGGGTAAATCCAGCTATGTTGTGGTGTATCATTCATTTAGTATGCTGTTGGATTTTGTTTGCTGGTATTTTTTTGAGGATTTTTGCATCTACAGTAGTTCTGTAATATTCTGTTCTTTTGGTATCAGAGTAATGGTGGCCTCATAGAATGAGTTAAGATCCTGTATTTTAGAAGAGTTTAAGAAGGATTGATGCTAATCTTTTCAGTATTTTATTGAATTCACTAATAAAGCCATCTGTTCCTATACCTTCTCTTTTTGGAGAGGATTTTTATTAATGCTTCAATCTCTTCAATTGTGAATCTGTTGAGATTTTCTGTTTCTTCTTGAGCCTACATTGATAATGTGTATGTTTCTAGGAATTTGTATCATCTGTGTTATCTAGTTTGTTAGTATACAAATAACAACTATGCTGCCCAAGTTGATCAGTGTATTTTCTTATAATCCTTTTTATTTCTATAAGATTGGTAGTACTGTCCTGCTTACGTTGTTAATTTTTGTTATTTGTATCCTCTCTCTCTTTTCCTTATTCAGTCTAAACCAAAGGTTTGTCAATTTTGTTGATATTTTAAAAGAATCAACTTTTGGTTTTGTTGATTCTGTTGTTTCTATGTAATTTATCTCCACCCTTTTCTTTACTTTTTTTCCTTCTGCTAACTTTAGAGTTAGATCTTTTTCTTTTTCTTAAGGTACAAAGTTAGGTTATTGCTTTGAGAGCTTGCTTGTTTTTTAATTTAGACTGTTAACAGCTATAAATTTCTCTCTGAGCACAGCTTTCCTGGCATTATAGAAGTTTTGATGTGTTGTTATTTTCATTTCCCTCAAAGTGTTTTCTAATTTCTCTAGTGATTTCTTCTTTGACCCATCGTTTAGTAAAGAATGTGTTATTTATATAATTTCTACATATGTGTGAATTTTCCAATTTTCTTTCTGTTATTGATTTATAACTTCTTTGCATTGTGGTCAGAAAAGATACTTTTATGATTTCAGTCTTAAAATTTATTAAGTTTTGTTTTGTGCCCTAACATATGGTCTATAGCTGAGAGAGTATTTCATGTATACTTGATTTAAAGAAAGTGTATGCTGCTGTTGTTGAATAGAGTGTTCTTTATATGTCTGATAGGTCTAGTTAGTTTATTATGTTGTTCAAGTCCCCTGTAGCTATGTTTATCTTCTGTCTACAAGGTTTGTCCATTGGCTAGATGCCTGTGGCTCAAGCAGCTAAGGCGCCAGCCACATACGCCTGAGCTGGCAGGATCAAATCCAGCCCGGGCCTACCACACAACAACGATGGCTGCAACCAAAAAAAAAAAAACAAAAAAACAGCCAGGCTTTGGGGTGGGCACCTGTAGTCCCAGCTACTTGGGAGGCAGAGGCAGGAGAATCCCTGGAGCCCAGGAGTTGGAGGTTGCTATGAGCTGTGATGCCATGGCACTCTACCCAGAGCAACAGCTTGAGGCTCTGTCTCAAAAAAAAAAAAAAGTTTGTCCATTGTTGAAAATGGGGCATTAAAATCTTCAACTATTGTAATAGAAGTGTTTATCAATATTTGCTTCAGATATTTCGAGGCTCTGTTGTTTGGTGCATATGTGTTTATAAGTATTATAGCTTCTTTTTTGAATTAACCCTTTTGTCAATATGTAATGACCTTCTTTGTCTCTTACAACAAATATTGGCTTTAAGTCACTTTTGTCTGAATATAGTGTGGCCTTCCTGCACTCATTAGTCACTATTTGTTTGTCCTTTTTCATCCTCTCACTTTCAATCTATTGTGACTTTTGGTCTAAAATGAATCTGTTATGGACCGCATATAGTTGGATCATATTTTGTCCATTCTGACACTCTCTGTCTTTTAATTGGTGAGTTTAACACAGTTACATTTAAAGTGACTACTAATAAGGAAGGATTTATGCCATTTGGATATTTGTTTTCCACATGTTATACATCTTTATATCTTTTTTGCTCTTTCCCTTCACTGTTACCTTTTCTTTTTCTTTCTCTCTTTTTTCTTTTTTCTTTTTTTTTTTTTGAGACAGAGCCTCAAGCTGTCCCCCTGGGTAGAGTGCCATGGCATTACAGCTAACAGCAACCTCCAACTCCTGGGCTCAAGCGAGTCTCCTGCCTCTGCCTCCCAAGTAGCTGGAACCACAGGTGCCCACCACAACGCCCAGCTATTTTTTGGTTGCAGCCGTCAATGTTGTTTGGTGGGTCTGGGCTGGGGATTCGAACCTGCCACCTTAGGTGTACATGGCTGGCGCCTTAGCCGGTTGAGCTATAGGCGCCGAGCCCTTTTTTTCTTTTTTTTTTTGAGACAGTATCTCAAGCTGTCGCCCTGGGTAGAGTGCTGTGGTGTCACAGCTCACAGCAACCTCAAACTCTTGGGCTTAAGCTATCCTCTTGCTTCAGTCTCCCAAGTAGCCGGGATTACAGGCGCCCTCCACAACACCCAGCTATTTTTTGGTTATGGCTGTCATTGTTGTATGGCAGGCCCAGGCTGGATTTGAACCCATCACCTCCTGTGTATGTGGCTGGAGCCCAAGCCGCTTGAGCTATAGGTGCCGAACCTCAATATTACCGTTTGTGTTTAATTTTTTTTCTATTGTACCATTGTCATGCTTTCTTCATTTACTTATCTGTATATAATTATTTTCTTCTTAGATGTCACCATGGGGATAACAGTTAACATTCATAGATTTTTAACAATCTGGTTTGAATTAATCATAGCTTATATTCAATAATATATACAAACCTGTGCACTTCTGTCCCCCATTATGTTATTACTGTCACAAATTATATCTTTATACATTGTGTCCCCACTAATATAGATTTATAATTATTTTGTGTATTTGTCCTTTAAGCCATATAGGAAACAAAAAAGAGAAGTTAAAAACAAAAAACACAATAGTAGTGGCTTTTATATTAATACTGACCTATATAGTTAGTTTTACTGGAGTTCCTATTTCTTTATATGGCTTCAAGTTCCTGTCTAGGAACTTTTCCTTTCAGCCTGGAGAATTCCCTTTAGGGCAGGAATACTAGCAGTGAATACTGCATATCCTCTTAATGTTTCCATTTTTGAAGAAGAGTTTTTCAGGGTATAGAACTCATGGTTGATGGTTTTTTTTTTTCTCTCTCATCATCCCACTGCCTTGGTCTATAGTTTAGATGGGTGGTTCTGGTTCAAGATCTCTTACAAGTTTGCAGTCAAACTAGTTGACCAGGGCTACTGTCATCTCAAGGCTCAACTTGAGCTAGATACTTCACTTCCAAGCTCATTCACATAGTTGTTGGCAGCCCTCACTTCCTCACTGTCTGTGGGTGGAAGGCTCAATTCCTCACAACCTGGGCCTCTCCATAGAGCTACTGAAAACATGGCAGCCTGCTTCCCCCAGAGCAAAAGGTCCATGAAAGACACTCTCTAATATTTTGATTGTTTTATTTTTATTTGTCTGATACTTTCTGGCATTCTTTATCTAATACTGGGATAATTGTACTCTCCTTACATGAGGGAGAGAAATTTGAACCATGAGTAATTCTTTAGTGGAGAGGAATTGATGTGCCCTTCCCCAGAGGCATTGCTACTGAATCCTTCACTGGCCTTAGTAGTAGAAATAATACAAGACTCCAAGGAGCTTCACACAGCCTGGGACTGAAGCAGCAGTTGACCTCTTTTCCCCTCTCCTTCATACTTCTGTCCTTCCACATTCAAAGAGCCATGAAAATAAGCTTTCTGGGCATCGAGGACCTTTTAATAGCACTATAAACAAAGTCCCCATTGGTGGTTTGTTTTGTGAAGGAAATGTGTCCTTTTTGGTTAAAAACTGTACATGTGTGAGAGAAAGAAAGACTTGAGTGATTCTCTCTCAGGTCATATTCCTCACTCAGAAGATCATCAGCTCTTTACTATATACCTGCTGTGGCTGAGGCACTGTACTAGGTATCAGGGTGTGTGCAAAACAAGTGGTGTAGTTGTGGAGGCACCTGTAGTCCCAGCTACTTGGGAGGCTGAGGCAGGAGAATCTCTTGGGCCCAAGAATTTGAGGTTGCTGTGAGCTGTGATGCCACGGCACTCTACCAAGGGCAACATAATGAGACTCTGTCTCAAAAAAAAAAAAAGAAAAAGAAAAAGTGGTATAGGGAACAGTCCCCACTCTCAAGCAACTTTTAGTATAAATGGGAAAATATGGCAGGATGCCAGTCGGGGGTTTGGGGGAGGCAGCATTTGTGCCCCAGAGTAGTGGTTGCCGCAGTATTGATAGACAGTTTATGCTTCTTTCCTTATGTGATAATATAAAAAGCAGAAGGAAAATACAAAAATGGCCAGAAAAAAAGTGAAAGATCTTTGTGCTTCTGTTAATTTTTCAGATCTAATGAAATATTTCATAGCGTAGTTATTTTTGAGAAGTTTCGATGTCTATTTGTAGAACTTTAGCCAACTTTCATTTTCTCTTACCCATCAGTAATCAGACAAATATATTCTCATTTATTATTATTGGCATGCAAGAAGACCACTACATCAGCTTTTTAAAAAAATTTTTAAAAAGTAAATTAGGTTTGTGTTTACAGTTTTATATCCACTGTTCTAAAATCATTTCAGTATTTACAGAGGGCTTCATAAAATGAATTAGCCCTTAGGTCCTGGTAAGAATAGTAACGCAAGCCTGGTTTACCAATATGCTAGCTACCATTTATGTTTGAAGATGGTAATGCAACAGGTGCTTGTTCTGCTTGAGTGGATGCTTCTGGAAGAAGAGTCTGGGAGTAATTAGGATGTCAGCCTCTTGTAAGACTGTGGTTCGTGGCAATTTTACCTTTCCTCTAGTGGATGATATATGTAGGTTTTACGTATTCCAAGTAAGGGTTATTCTTCAGTCTCTCTTAGATTATGATTCAGATTGTCCTGAAACAGAAGAGAGAATATGTAAGATATTTTTGACATCATTCTGATCTTAAGCTTGCTGTGGACTCGAGTTTGACCTATATATAATAACATCAGTGGGCTTGCTTCTGGGAAACTGTCCCCACATCCTAAAATACATTGGAGTCAGAGATTGAAGCCTCTATTTCATTTTTATACATAAGTGTTAAATCATAGATTTTTTTCCTTTTGTATAATTTAGGCTGTTGTACACATTTATAGATTAATATTTACTCTAGTTATGCAATTTAGTTTCAGCTGGAGTCTTACAATTTACCTCCCTCCCTCCCCCAATAAAATCCATAGTATTAACTCCTTTATTAATATGTTCTAAATTTGAGTTTGTTCTTTTCTTTCTTGTTGGCTATTGTTAAACTGCTGGTGGTTTTCATTCTTTTAATTAAGAAGAAAGAATTCTAAATTTTAATTTAATTTTTCTCTCCTAGACAGTTAAATCTCACACAGAAACAGAGGAGAAACAAACAGAGAGCCGTACCATCACCCCACCTGCTGCACCCAAACCAAAACGGGAAGAGAACCCTCAGGTAGGCCCATCTATCCAAAGGAGGGGCTCAGTCTATGATGTATGGTTTATTCTCATATATCAGGAGAGGGATCTGCTCTCTGAGTCACTTGATCATTCCTTTTCTTTTGCTCTCTCATTATTCAACAATGCTAGTGCCTAGCCAGGTTGGCCTAGAGAATATTTATTAGAGTGTGTTCTTTGAGGTTCCATGCACTGGCACCTAAGCATCTTGATTGTTTCAAAGGGAAAGTTTTAAAATGATATTGTTGATATACTTGTTACAAATTTGAAATGTAATATTAATGATAATTTTCCCAGCTGTCCCATTACATTCGTAATCATTATTATGTTCTATCTATCTGGGCTAACATTTATAAGATACCTACTTCACTCAGTTAATATCTATTTACATTATTGATTACAATTTTTACATACAGTTTTTGTTACTACCATTGTACTGCATTAGAATCCCCAATCCCAAATGAATCAGTAGTTTAAGATCAGTTCATTGAATCATAATAGTAGGTATAAAAATAACAACATCTATACTATAACTTAAGATAGAATTATAAACGTACGTAGCAAATAAGACCCTAATATGAGAATCCGCAAATCTTTATGTCTTTATACAAGGAAATTTTTTCAGTTTAATACTTTTGTATATGTAGCTATAAAAGAAAAATGTGGACAGGTAATGCAATGATGCGTATCTGATAGTTAGATTTTATTAGATCAGTAATCCATCTCCTTCTATCTTCTGTGCATTCTGGTTTTTTTTTTTTTAAGCATTTGTTTTAATTTAATTCAATTATTATTTTTTTGCTGTTTTTGGCCGAGGCTGGGTTTGAACCTGCCACCTCCAGCCTATGGGATCAGCACCCTACCCTTTTGAGCCACAGGCACCGCCCCTGTGCATTCTTTGTAATGAAACCATGTCAAATAGTGACACAAAGCCCTCAAAGTTTCATGTCTTTTTTTTTTTTAAAGCAGTGATTTATCAAGTTAATCCAGGTTTTTCTTACGAAATGTAATTCTTTCGGATGTGAAATGAATTAATTTTCAATTTTATCTTTAAAGAAGGGTCCAAACTTGAACCAACAAGAAATATTAGTCACATGCATTGCTGAGAAAATTATAAAATCATCCCCAAAATTGATGACAAGTATTATACTTGAAGGAGGAAAAACAGCAAAGTATGAGTTAAATTTTTGTAGCAAAAGAAACTGAGGGATATCTTTTTCTTTTTTTTTTTGAGACAGAGTCTCAGCTATGTCGCACTTGGTAGAGTACTGTGGCGTCACAGCTCACAACCTCAAACTCTTGGGCTTAAGCAATTCTCTTGCCTCAGCCTCCCAAGTAGCTGGGACTATAGGTGCCTGCCACCACGCCTGGCTAATTTTTGTTGCGGGTGTCATTGTTGTTTAGCTGGCCTGGGTCCAGTTTGAACCTGCTACCCTCACTGTACGTGGCTGGCGCCATAACCACTGTCCTATGGGCACCAAGCCTGAGGGATATTTTAACGTCACTGGCGCACAGCATGGGGAAGCAAGTACTAACATGTAGTGGCATGAGATCACTGCCATAAAGAGAATAATTAGCTCTTAGCATATGTGGGATAAATACATGAGATGAGACAAAAGTTCTTGACAAAGTTCACACACTGTTTTATGAACAGAAAAGTTGGTGGAGAACCTTCTAATCTTGATTGTATTTTGAAGGGCTGGTAAAGTTAGTAATGTAGTCAGTTAACAACCACAAAATACATGCTGTTTCAATGTACAGTTACATCATGAAAATCTATTCCATAGGCTTGGCACCCGTAGCTCAGTGAGTAGGGCGCCAGCCACATATACTGAGGTTGGCAGATCTGAGCCCAGCCCAGGCCTGCTAAACAACAATGACAACTGCAACCAAAAAATAGCCGGGCGTGGTTTGGTGCCTGTGGCTCAAGCAGCTAAGCAGTCATAGACACCTGAGCTGGCGGGTTCAAATCCAGCCCCAGCCCACCAAAAACTATGAAGGCTACAACCAAAAAATAGCTAGGCATTGCAGGCACCTATAGTCCCAGCTACTTGGGAGGCTGAGGCAGGAGAATCACTTGAGCCCAGGAGGTGGAGGTTGCTATGAGCTGTAATGCCACAGCACTCTACCCAGGGCAACAGCTTCAGGCTCTGTCTCAAAAAAAAATAAAGCCAGGCATTGTGGCGGGCGCCTGTGGTCCTAGCTACTTGGGAGGCTGGGGCAAGAGAATCACTTAGACCCAAGAGTTTGAGGTTGCTGCGAGCTGTAACATCATAGCACTCTATTGAGGACAATATACTGAGACTCTGTTTCAAGAAAAAAAAAGAAAAGAAAATCTATTCCAGGAGGAGATTTCCTCATTTAATTATTTTGTGAGCTTGATCTAGCCTGGCAAAGGTGAGTTGCCTTTGAGTGGCCAAAATAGGTTCTGTTCCTTGGTTAAAAGATGGTGCATCTGAATGTCTGTTCACACACCGCTTAATTAACAGAAAAGGTGGTGGAGAACCTTGTAATCTTGGTTGTACTTTGAAGGACTAGTAAAAGTTAGTAATATAGTCAGTTAACAACCACAAAATACATGCTGTTTCAATGTACAGTGTGGAAAAGATTGCTTTTTCTTACCAGATTGTTCTGCCAGTCAATAGGGATAGGTACCTACCTAAATTTTTTTTTTTTTTTTGAGACAGTCTCACTCTGTCACCCTCAGTAGAGTGCCATGGTGTCACAGCTCACAGCAACCTCAAACTCCTGGGCTCAAGTGATTCCTTTGCCTCAGCTTCCCAAGTAGCCAAAACCACAAGCAACCGCCACAATGCCCAGCTGTTTTTTGCAGTTGTTGTTTAGCAGGCCTGGGCCAGGTTCAGACCTGCCACCCTCAGTGCATGTGGCTGGCACCGTAACCACTGTGCTATGGGCACCAAGCCCCTACCTAAATTTTTTTTTTTAGAGACGGTCTCACTTTTTCGCCCTCAGTAGAATGCTGTGGCACCACAGCTCACAGCAACCTCCAGCTCTTGGGCTTAGGTGATTCTCTTCCCTCTGCCTCCCTAGAAGCTGGGACTATAGGCATCGGGCTATTGTTGTTATTGTTGTTGTTGTAGTTCAACTGGGACCGGGTTCAAACCTTCCACTCTCTGTATATGGGGCCGGCGCCCTACTTACTGAGCCACAGGCGCCACCCTCCTACCTAAATTTCTGAAATAAGAAATAAAATAAAAAACATTCTTTAAGACTCTAAAGATACCAGTAAAGATAATTTCTGTGGCTCAGGTGCCTGTGGCTCAGGTGCCAGCTACATACACCTAAGGTGGTGGGTTCGAATCCAGCCCGGGCCACCAGACAACAATGACGGCTGCAACCAGAAAGGTAGCTGAGTGTTGTGGCGGGCGCCTGTGGTCCTAGCTGCTTGGGAGGCTAAGGCGGGAGACTTGCTTGAGCCCAGGAGTTGGAGGTTGCTGTGAGCTGTGATGCCATGGCACTCTACTCACTCTACTCAAGCACTCTACAGAGCTTGAGGCTCTGTCTCAAAAAAAAAAAAGATAATTTCTGTGTTCTCCAGTGGCTTGCTTAAGGAATGTATCTTAAATAGGCCGAACCTAATCACTTCACACCAAAATACCATATTTAATGTCAAGGGTTAGAGATCAGAATTTTTACTTTTTATTTATTTATCCGTTTATTCATCTATGAGAGTCTCACTTTCTTGCCCTTGGTAGAGTACCATGGCATTACAACTTAACAGCAACCTCAAACTCTTGGGCTTAAGCAATTCTCTTGCCTCAGCCTCCCAAGTAGCTGGGACTACAGGTGCCCACTACAATGCCCCACTATTTTTAGAGATGGGGTCTCACTCTTGCTCGGGCTGGTCTCAAACTCGTGAGCTCAGGCAGTCCACCTCCCTTGGCCTCTTAGTGCCAGGATTATAGGTGTGAGCCACCATTCCCAGCACATCAGGATTTTTAAAGACCAAACTTGTGGTATAAGTAACTCTATGGGAGTATATGTCTTTTAACAGTTGATGATCTTTATTCATCAGAGAAAGAAACTGATGTATTATTTGGCATATTCAGAAACCACATGCAGTGGTACAGCGGAACCACATGCAGTGGTACAGCGGAGAAAACATGTTTTTCAGGCTACCTGCAACCAAAGAGAATAATAGAAATCAATCCAACATTCTCTCCAACTTGATATATCTTAACATTTCAGCTTTGAGGTGCAGTATTCTAGTCAACTTAGATTCTTATGGAGCCCTCAGAGTGGTCTTCAGAGAGAAATTGCTCCTTAATTTTTAGGTCCATGTTTGATTGAAAAATCATAGTATTAAACATAACCACCTGCTGTCATTCCTAAAAATCATTTAGTTCATTTAGCATTGACCAGTCAGTAGCAGTAAAAATATGAGAAATCCTGACAAGTGAAGCACTTGAAATTTGGAGCTTGTTATATGGGAGGCTCTTTAAAACCCTCTGCACATTTTTCAAGTATCAAATTTTTCCTTTGAGAGGATTTTTCTGGAAAAAAAAAAAAAAGTCACTCAAGATTCTGATTTCTGTTATTAAGAAAGTAGGAAATGTAGTCCCCAGTGCTTCTCTTTTGGGTCTGTTAGACCAGAAAGCCACTAGAGTGTCTCCATAGCTACTCAGAGTAGAGGATGCCTGCCCCTAGTTCACCTGAATCCTCCCCCAAGTAACCAGCCCGCTGGGCTGAATTTCCCTTGTGTCTGACTAGGAACCTCTGTTCGCTTTGTGGGAACCCAGACTGAAGTATATTCTTCTTTTGTTTCTCTGGCACAGAAACTTGCCTTCATGGTGTCTCTAGGGTTGGTAACACATGACCATTTAGAAGGTAAGAGAAGATATTCTTGGCATTGCCTTTTTTCTGGCCCACAGCTTTGTTCTTGAAAACGGTGTTTGATTGAATTCCTGGAATAGAAAATTGGAACACAAATAGAATATGATTCAACGAGTGTGGACTTTATTTCCTTTAGAGGAAAAGTTGCCTTCTATCTGTCTGATGTTCAGGCTCTCCCCTTCCTATCATTATCCACACTACTGACTGGGGAAAATCTTCCCAGTTGCCTGAATTAAGATGACTTCTGTTCACTTTAGGGGAGCTTTTTTCTTTTAGACAGCACAGAGTAGCATGTACTCCTCTGACAAGTCCTTGTCTGTATTTTCCTGTCATTCCAGGTTATTATAATCTCAAAAACAATTACAAAGCTATACTTGTCCTTGTTATTTAATTCAGGAATGATGAAGTTCAGTTACTCAGTCTAAGTCTATGGATAAAGCTCATCCAGACCTATATATACAGCAGTGTAAAAATAAATCAGGACAGCTTGTTTACAAATGCTATCTACTGTTAAGCTCTCAATCACAGAGAGTCACACTGTGGAACAGCAGGGTCTCACTTTCTGAGAAGTGAGAGTAGATGGTTCTACATATTTGCTTCTAAGAGTGTGTTTGCCTCTGTTTAGGCTGCAGTAAAAAGAGAGTTGCCCCCTGTTTCTGATTTGTTATGAGAAAACCAACAGATAAAGTAATAAAGTTAAGCTTTTTGGATTCTCCCTACCTCTCTTCTAATCAAAACATTTTTTTTTTTCCTCAAGAAATCCAAAGCAAGAGGCAAGAGCGAAAAAGAAGAACAACAGCAAATCCAGTCTATAGTGGAGCAGTCTTTGAGCCAGAGGTATTCCTGGCCAGCGCGTGGCCCTTCCTCACTGTTCCAGTTTTATTTATGACTTGTTCAGCACCTCCTGTCTGAAAGCCTGCTTATGGGCAGCACCCTGATTGTACTTGGCCAGCTCTGTGAAGCAATGCGTTTTCCTCTGGCTTATTATTAAATTATTTCCTTTCTATTATTCACTGCTTACCCTTTAGGGGTTTTTTTCCCAGTATGTTTGAACAGATACAAACCTACCTTAAAATTTTAATTTATCCTGACTCTAACATAACTCTAATCTGCAGCAGAGGCAGACTTCTCTGAGAGCCACGTACGTGTAATAAGACCCTTTGGCACTGAGACCTTAGGGTGATTAGCAGTAGCTAGTTGACATGTCGACAGGCACGCTGTGCCTGGTCTGTAGCTTGTGGCAGTATCAGTAGTAACCATGCCATTCAGTCAGTCACCTTTCCTTCTTTAATCCTTAAAGCGTAAGAAGAGTGCAGTCACATACCTGAACAGCACAATGCACCCCGGGACCCGGAAGAGAGGTGAGGACCTTTGGGTACCTCTCCCTTGCTGCTATTACTTTTGCTTTCTGTGTGTGTTTCTTCTCCCTCCCTCCTCCCATTTTCCTAGGACCTAACTCCTCTATCCCTTGAACATAGTTTTGTTCTCTGAGAATGGGAGAGAAAAGAGAGTGAACTTTCTTGTTAGGTTCTGTATGCTGAATCTAAAGGTAGCTTCCCTAGGATTCTGGCAGAGCTGGCTCAGGGGAATGGTTCAGTGCAGCATTTCTGCCCTGAGCCTGCCAGCCATCCATGAATAGCACAGTGAACAGAACACCATGTAAAAGGAAACATTTGAGCATCGTTAAGCAGAACAGAGCACTGTTGTTGCCAAGGTGTTCCTAATAGTGTCTTGGTTGTCCTGCTGCCAGTAAGGCCAGAGTGTGACTCTTAAGTTTCTGGGAGCTACAGGCTTTCCAGGAAGAACAGAGGTAGCTACACTAAGAACTTAGAATCTTTGAGAAGCAGGTGTCTCCCAACTATGTCAGACAAAGGTCATTGTCAAAACAGGTTTCCCAAAGCACAAATTCCTACAGCATTCCATTCCCATATTTCAGACCTTCCCATGGGCATGCTGCCTTACACTTAGGGCAAAAAAATAAACAAAAATAAGAAAGTCCGGCAGCAGCATCTCTTGCTGTGCAGGTCTAAATAGGTCTTACTAGCTCAGGGTTTGAGCTCATAAGCAAGGTACTGAAATTGTTCTTTGATGTCAGTAATATATCCCAAGGTCCTTTTCTGCACATGGTAATGTGTCCCTGAATTACAGTTCCAGGCTAGAAAGGTTGCAGCGTGAGTGGAGTAGCATACTAATTTTTGCATATGCACACAATCTCAGAGCTATTGGAAGCTTAGGAGGTCATCCCGACCCTTTGTCTGCCTTAGGCAGGACTACAATCATACCATTACCTCTCCCTACCCACAGAAAGAGATACCATACCCACCCTGAGTAACTCATTCTAGTGTTTCTTCAGCCCTCTCATTCAGGTTGCTGAAAACATTTAGATAGGAAACTCTAAGTCATTGCTTTATATTGATTCCTGAGCCACAGTAACTAGTGCCATAGGTTATTTTTGGTTGTTTTGGTTTGTGTTCAGCAATTTTTTAGGCACCTCTGATACAGTTCTCAGAAAAGAGCCCCCCAACCAGAGGCTACAACTAATTGGCCTGATAATAGGCAGTATCTGCTAAGAGGACAGGGGTTAAATGAGCCAGAAAGACCTTGCCATCTCTTACCAAGGGCAGCCTGCCTCACAACGCCTAGGATGTGCATTCCATGGGCGGACAAAGAGCATTCATCTTCTGGTTCCCCCTCTAGAGGCACTGAATTTCCTAGAAGAGACAAACCAGGCTCAGCGCCTATAGCTCAACCAGCTAAGGCGCCAGCCACGTACACCTAAGGTGGCGGGTTCGAATCCCCAGCCCGGACCCGCCAAACAACAATGATGGCTGCAACCAAAACATAGCCGGGCGTTGTGGCGGGTGCCTGTGGTCCCAGCTACTTGGGAGGCAGAGGCAGGAGACTCGCTTGAGCCCAGGAGTTGGAGGTTGCTGTGAGCTATAATGCCATGGCACTCTACCCAGGGGGACAGCTTGAGGCTCTGTCTCAAAAAAAAAAAAAGAAGAGACAAACCAGTAAGATCTGTCTTTGCACTATAGACATTGCAAACTTTAACACAGAGAGGTAATATTTGTGTAATGTCGGACAGAATCATGACTCTTGGGCATAACCCTAATATAAATTAGAACTTGGCAAAGTCATGATCCTACATACCATTTCCCAGTGCCGATAGACAGTTTATACCTTTCTGTCTCTTTTTTCCCCCTCTGCTGTGTTAGGTGTAGAATAGAGGTAAGGACCCTAACTGAGATACGCAGTAAGGCAAAAGTGTTGACCTAGACTTTCTGAGCCTGTACAGCTCGTGTTGCTGTGAGATTTGATTCAGAATGATTTTGCACGAGTCAGGCTCTCAGTAGTGCTGATGACAGGGCCTTCCCTGGGACTTTGGAACAGCCCCAGTTTTTAGGCACAGAGTTCACCAGATGTAAAGAGGGGAGACAGTGTTCAGTTAACTGAAAAAGGTATACAGAGACAGAAATACGTAAACTTAGTACTTGGCCCAGAGCACCATTTAACTCTCAGGTTTCAGCTGCTACCAGAAGTTTTTCTCAAAAGCTCTAACAGCAAGGAGTGAGAACAACTAACTTGAATTTTGCCTCCTCACTTTGCCTTTCCACACCCTCATAAGCAGTGAAATCATGACCAAAATGTAGACAGGAAGGAAAAGGAAAAGCAGAAATCCTAAATAAATCAATTTGTGGGAACTAAAAGTCTTCAGTTTTTCCTTAAGAATGGTGATTGCAGAGAAACTTTATAGAGACAATATGTAAAAGATAGGAAAAAATAAAAGAAATTTTTATTTCTGGCCATGGCTCCCACTGACCTTTGACAACTTGTTTTTTGCACTAGAAATCTTAAATTGTAATAGTCTAGGAACTTCACCATAATTAAGCTAGGACCTTCGGTCATTCTCCAAAGCTCTCTTATCCTCCCTTCTCTTGAGATTCACATAGTTGTTTCTAATGACATTTAAATCTTTGCTTCTCTTTCTTTCTTTGGGACTGTTGTATTAACCTTCTGTCTGCTACCTCACTTCCTTTTCCATGCTAGCCAATGAGGAACACTGGCCAAAGGTATGTAAGATCATTTTCCCCTCTCTTTCCCTCCCCCTTTTTCCCTTTTGTTCCCTTCTCTTGGTATATAGGTCGTCCTCCAAAATACAATGCAGTGCTGGGGTTTGGAGCCCTTACCCCAACATCCCCCCCATCCAGTCATCCCGACTCCCCTGAAAATGAAAAGACAGAGACCACATTCACTTTCCCTGCACCTGTTCAGCCTGTGTCCCTGCCCAGCCCCACCTCCACAGACGTAAGTAACTTGGGAAAAGCTCGCTCTCCTTCCAAGAGCTTAAATCGGGAAAAGCGTTATCATATGTTGTCTTCTTATCAAGTTGCACCTTCTTGACTAACCCTGGAACAACAATAAATGCTTCAGGATGCTTTATATGCCACATGTGGCAGCTTCCCTCTGAGGTCCCAGACCTTCCATGTCCCCGAGAATCATATTAAAAATAACATCCGGAACCTCATGAGTTGGCAGAGTCTGAATTTGATCTACTCGGAATGGGTTCTCAGAAAAGGAATGGGATAAGGAAATCATCCCTTATAAATTTGTAGATGTGCAGGTTTCTATCAGTTGTGTTTTAGAGTAGAGAAAATGACAAGTTACATATTCCCCTAGCAGCTCCTGTTTGCTGCTTCAAGTATAATTCCAGAAGTGGGGAGTATTCTTTAGGGGACTTTATTTAGCAGAGTTGGTCAGAAACAGGTTCCTGGCCAGGCATCATAGCTCATGCCTATAATTCCAGCAATTTGGAGCCAAAGTGGGAGGATTGCTTGAGGCCAGGAGTTCGAGACCAAGACCAATCTGGATGACAAAGCAAGACCCCGTCTCTAAAAAATAAAATATTTAAAAATATGAAAAGAGGCTCAGCGCCTGTGGCTCAAGCGGCTAAGGTGCCAGCCACATACACCTAAGGTGGCAGGTTCAAATCCAGCCCGGACCCGCCAAACAACAATGATGAGGCTCCGCGCCTGTGGCTCAAGCGGCTAAGGCGCCAGCCAC
>NW_003852396.1:71054788-71056238 GCF_000181295.1 Otolemur garnettii | reverse complement strand
CTTGAGCCCAGGAGTTGGAGGTTGCTGTGAGCAGTGAAGCCATGGCACTCTGCCCAGGGGGACAGCTTGAGGCTCTGTCTCAAAAAAAAAAAAAAAAAAAAATATATATATATATATATATAAAAAAAGAGAGACAAACTAGTTTCTAAAAAAATGTCACAGCTCGGCACCTGTAGCTCAGCGGCTGGGGCACCAGCCACATACACCGGAGCTGGTGGGTTCAGGTGTACTACCAGGTCTACCAGACAACAACTACAACCAAAAAATAGCTGGGCTTTGTATCGGGTACCTGTAGTCCCAACTACTTAGGAGGCTAAGGCAAGAGAATCGCTTAAGCCCAAGAGTTGGAGGTGGTTGTGAGCTGTGATGCCATGGCACTGTACCAAGGGGGCCATAGTGAGACTCTGTCTCAAAAAAAAAGAAATGTCAGGGCGGTGCCTATGGCTCAAAGGAGTAGGGCGCTGGCCCCATATGCTTGAGGTGGCGGGTTCAAACCCAACCCCGGCCAAAAACTGCAAAAAAAAAAAAAAACAACAACAACGAAATGTCACATATTTAGTAGCCCTTCATCCACAAACGGCAGGCATCTGAACCAGTGCTCTAAATTTTTAAATCAGCATTTACAAAGTGGTGAATTCACTCTGCTGATACTTACTAAGCACTACTCTGCTAAGTAAGCGCTGTTTTTGAAACTGGGACAAAACTAATTCCCTGGCCTCAAGGAGCTCATCTTCTGGGGGAAGAGGCAGATGGATAAGAAAATGAACGTCTAATATGTCA
This sequence comes from Otolemur garnettii, assembly GCF_000181295.1. Taxonomy (NCBI): domain Eukaryota; kingdom Metazoa; phylum Chordata; class Mammalia; order Primates; family Galagidae; genus Otolemur; species Otolemur garnettii. Next base: position 71,055,458 of record NW_003852396.1, on the reverse strand, counting down.
GGTAGTGAGAAGCACTGTGAACACAAGTAGAATAGATTAAGAACATAAGGCACAGTGGCAGGAGATTGCTATTTTATGAAGAGTGGCGAGAGAAAGCCTCTTTGTTAGGAAGTGAGAGAGTGAATCATGGGAGTATCAGCGAAAGAGTGTTCCATGCAGAGGAAACACTGGAAGGAGGAGTGTAGAAGCTCTGTGATGGGAGTCTGCATGGGGTGTTAAAAGAAAAGAAGGCCGGGATGGATGGGCAGAGCAAGTGTCCGGAGTGGGGGAGGTGAGACACCAGAGGTGGCAGGGCCAATTGTGCAGGATGAAGGAAGACTACTGGAGGGTTTCGAGTAGAGGAGTGACATAATTTTTCAGCTGTTTATTTTGCAAATTTCCAAAGCTACAGAAAAGTTATAATAACGGTACAAAGAACAAATGTATACCCTCACCTCCATTCACCATTTAGTAACATTTTGCCCCATATGCTTCTCCCCTGCCACATAGACACAACCCTCTTCTCTCTCACTTTTCTTGCTGAACCAGTTAACAAAGAGGTCTTGCTAACCTCTTGAATCTTCACCCCAAAATATTTCAATGTAGGCTCAGCACCTGTGGCTCAAGTGGCTAAGGCGCCAGCCATATACACCTAAGGTGGCAAGTTCAAATCCAGCCCGGGCCCGCCAAA
>NW_003852396.1:71001715-71051797 GCF_000181295.1 Otolemur garnettii | reverse complement strand
CCTCCCAAGTAGCTGGGACCACAGGCGCCCGCCACAACGCCCGGCTATTTTTTGGTTGCAGCCATCATAGTTGTTTGGCGGGTCCGGGCTGGGGATTCGAACCCACCACCTTAGGTGTACGTGGCTGGCGCCTTAGCCGGTTGAGCTATAGGCGCTGAGCCGACTTCTATTTTTATAGTATCCCAACAGTGGCAGTGATCAAAATCCACAGACAGGGCTCTGTGTGTTTGCTGCTGGGAAGCATAAGCCCCAATAACATTAATTAAGCAGTAACAGTTGAGAGGCCGGCATTTCTGGGGATCAGTAACCATCTAGAGGGACTTAGTAATACAAGACCCAGCCAGACACTAATCCTACAGATGTGCCTTGTTGGCGCTCTCATCATTTTTATAAGAAGGGAAGGTATGTTGACATACTTATAAAAAAATTTTTTAGCACATAATAAAGTTAGACTTGACAGTGCATTTCTTGAAAGGATATGTCCTGCTAGCAAAGAATCATGGGCCAGTCATCTTTCAACTTACTATTGGTTTGTGGTAATTATTTGGTCAGTCACAAAACCTAAGCCTTTTTGACCAGGCATAGTACCTTTATGGACTTCCTCTGTTCTCTTTAAACAAAGAATCAATTCTGTATGGATGAAAAATCTTGGTATTTTATATTCATTTCTATGGGCAGCAGTCTTCAAAGTATAGTATAGGAATTCCAAGACTCTTTCAGGGATGATAAAATCAAAACTATTTTCATATTAATGCTAAAACATCATCTCCTTCCATTCTTTCAAGACTGAACATGGAATTTTATAGATACTGCATGATGTGTGATAATTTCATCTCTCTGATGACTAATAGAAGATACGCCTATGTGCTCTTGGGTTTAAAATTTTTTCAATATACTGTTTTTGTGACTTTTTACAATTCTGTGATTATTTCAAAATTAAGAAGTTTTATAACTTGTATTATAGTAAATATCAATAGATATAATTCATATAAAAGCTCTTTGGAGTCCTGAGTAACCTTAGAGTGTAAAAAGATCCTAACACCAAAAATATTAGGAACTACTGCTATGGGATACATAAATAGATAAGAATTTTTCTTTCCTTTACAAACATAAAGAAATTATTTAGCCTTTCTTTTCTTTTCTTCTTTCTTTTTTTTTTTTTTTTTCTTACTGAGACAGAGTCTCACTTTGTCATCCTCAGTAGAGTACCATGGCATCATAGCTCACAGCAACCTCAAACTCTTGGGCTCAAGCCATTCTTTTGCCTCAGCCTGCTGAGTAGCTGGGACTACAGGTGCCCTGGTCTTTATTTTCTCTTCTCTCTACCTTATACTTGATGTTCTCCTTACTCAGGGGCAAAGGAAAGTAAGCAAAACTCTGTTTACTTCAATAAGTCCCTCTGAATAAGATGTCCAGTTTGACTCATTCACTTCACCACTGATAATCTATGGTTAGTGTAAAACAATCTCTGAAACCAAAATTTTTTATAAACTTCATAAAGGTGCAGAATTAAAACTCGGTACTGAGGTTCAAAAAGGCTAACCCTCCAGAGGAGAAGAGCACCTGGATTTGACCTGATTTTAATAATGAAGGAAGAAAGTTGTGTTTAACCGGGAGGTGGAACCTTACCTCTTTTGGTGCCTGGAATTTAAACTATTAGGCTGCGTTCTCATGTAATATTTTTGCACATTTATTGAATTATCTTTTTTACTGCCCAGAAGTGACATTTTCTTCTTGCTAAGACAAGAATCCAGTCACACTATGACGTATCTTATACCTTTTCGCAGCCTGTTTTGTAGGCTGCTAAATACTCTGGTGAATTATAGAGAACGATTCCTTTCCTTTAGAGAGAAATTGTAGCCTATGAAGATGTGCTCCTTCAGGGAGCATCCTGTTGGTAGAGGGACAGAAAGGAAGGACTCAGCATTGCTCTCTGGATCGTTGCTTTCTATGTAGTTTCTGTGTTAGACCTGGAAATCCAAAGCAACACTGTTGGCTGGATGTACAGGGTCACCTCTGGCTCATCCCGTCAGGTTTCTCTTCCCTAGTGTCCTTAGTGGTGTTAATCCCATCCAGTGAACAGGCCAGAGATTGACTTGCAGAAAACAATACCTCTTTAATAGCTCTTTATTCTTCCAAGTTCTCCTCTCCACGCTGATGGTGGTGGGAGAGACAGGCAGGGTAGATGAGAGCTGCTTGTCTTCTTACTGCGGTGAAGTATCTCAGAAGGATCCACAGGATAGTGGTCTGCTGAACAGCAAATGCAAAATACTGTTTTCAGGAGAACATGGTCAGCTGTTGCTCTGGCTTTTTAAGTTCTTCGTTTTATCTTCTTTTTTTTTTTTTAACAAGAGTGTCCAAGAGATTTACCAAATTATTCATTTTAGGAAGCTCATGTGAGTTTAATTTGTTATTGACTTAATTTTTTCCCATTTGAACTTTCACTGTATTTTTTCTCACCAAACAAATAAGGAGTTCAGTAAAACTCCATTTTTTGGTCTGTCTTCTTTCCCAGTCCTTCTAAACCCAATCAAAAATGACAAATAATCAGAAATATCATATTGTAAAACACTTTGATGAATGGATTTCAGTACCTATAAAATTTATGATTTGTGGATTGGTCTCTCCAAAACAAAATAAATGCTTCTCTGTCACTTAATAAGTTAACTGTGGCCTAGGCTACTACAGACCTTTCATGTAAACTCTGATTTAAAATTAAGAGTACAGTAGTTGGGCAGCACCTGTGGCTCAAAGTAGTAAGGCTCCAGCCCCATCTGCCAGAGGTGGTGGGTTCAAACCTAGCCCCGGCCAAAAACCACAAAAAAAAAAAAAAAAAGTACAGTAGTCCTTCCCTCTACTTGCCATGGCTTCAGTTATTCATGGTCAACCGCGAATATTAAGCTACTTTTAGAGAGAAAGCAAAGGAGACACATTCATAAAACTTCTATTACGATATATGGTTATAATTATTCTGTTTTATTGGTTATTGTTCTTAATTTCTTATTGTGCCTAACTTATAAAATCGTAGGTACAAGTGTATAAGGACAAACATAGCGTAGATAGGGTTTGGTTCTATCCATGATTCTATCCAAGGCATCCAGTGAGGGTTCTTGGAACATACTCCCCATGGATAAGGGGCTCCACTCCCACCCAGGGAACCTCAGTTACATGGAGCAGGTGGGGGCTTGTACCACTAGTGATTCCTACTTTTCTTGAACAGTCTTGTAATGTGGCAGCTGGTTGACCTAAAACATTTATATGCATCCAGGATGTGCATGTTAACATGAAAATTTTACCTTTTTTGTCCTTTTTCTTACCTTTCCTCTCAATTTTATAGGGTGATATCCATGAGGATTTTTGCAGTGTTTGCAGAAAAAGCGGCCAGTTGCTGATGTGTGACACGTGTTCCCGTGTGTATCATCTGGACTGCTTAGACCCTCCTCTGAAGGCCATTCCCAAGGGCATGTGGATCTGTCCCAGATGTCAGGACCAGGTGCGGTGGGTGGGTCAGAGGGATCAGATGGGTGAGGGGACAAGGAAGAGATAGACACCACCATCAGGAGGAATTCTGTCCTGGGGAATGGCAGTCTCTTCTCTCTCCCAGGTGTTCCTCTCCAGGCCACATCTTCCCAGTTCACAGCCCAGCCAGCACTCAGGGACACAGCCTTCGTTCCTTCAGAGGTTCTCTGTCACACCACTGAGGTGGATAGACTAACTGCTTCCTTGTGTTTGAAATGACTTATTTTCTTTTTAAAAGTCCATCCTGCCTCATTCTCTAAATGGTCCAAACCTAGTACCTGTATATGGAACTTAAAGGAAACCAACTGATGACTTCAAATTAACAGCCGTTTCGCTTCTACCTTCTGTTGTCATCAGACTCAGAAAACTAACTATGAAGTGCCATCTTGATATTTCATGGACTTAAAAGGCAGACATGTTAGTGACTGTCCTAGTCTTCTTCCTCCTTCTCTGTTTGGTTTCTAATCTGTTTTTCTCAACTATCTATGTATCTTTATACCTTTGTGATTTTTATTACAAGCTGTTTCAAGTCTTTTTTAGAAGTAGGCAAAGTAAAAATAATAAATAAATGAGCCCAGTAGCTTCTAGCAAGCATTGGGATCCTGTTCAGTTCTTTGGGATCATTTGAGAGAATTATGGTTTTTCCCTGTTCCTTGTGGTCCTCACACTACAGTCTCTGTGGTACAGTAGAACATTGGTCATTCTGTCCTCTTCCTGATCCCACTTTGTGGCCCTCTGACAATTTTCTATACAAGGTCTAGATTATGCTTTAGTATTTGGAGCTGATATTTAATTTCCTTGATCAGGCTGTCTTTGGGAGACGGGTAAAGCTAAAATTGAGATAGGCAGCTCCCGTCAGGTCAAGGACATGCTTGCCCATGGCCATGGCCATTGCTCTGAGGTGCCGCTTCTGTGTTGTTCTGGAGTTGGGAGTAGTCAGGATTGCCTGGCTTGTGGAAGGGCAGGGCATTCAGCCATGTCCTAACTTCCTCCCAGTGCCTTGGCTCTTTCTGCCTGTGAACTTCATTTTCCTAAGCTGATATTTGGAACTGGTTAATCTAGAAATTATAGACCAAGTTTTGCAACTCTGCTATATACATCCTTCCTGGATTTTATCTGCCAGTAGCCACAGAGACCACTGCTTACTGTGACATACGTTTAATGATCCTTCTCACAGTAAAACTCTAAACATCTTTCCAGATGCTGAAGAAGGAAGAGGCGATTCCATGGCCTGGGACTTTAGCAATCGTCCACTCCTACATTGCGTACAAAGCAGGTGAGGGTCTGCCAGGCCCCATCTTGGGAGCCTCCTTTTGTTTACAGAAAGTGCGAGAAGGCAATATGTGTTTCATTTTCAAAAGGAAATTTCATTTTCTTTTTTTTTTATTTTTTAATTTTTGACTGGGGCTGGGTTTGAACCTGCCACCTCTGGTATATGGGGCTGGCACCCTACTCCTTTGAGTCAGAGGGACTGCCCTAGGAAATTTAAAGTTAAAAATGAAAGTCTTTTATTGAATGAAGTACTGAGTTTTTGTAGCACTTTCTTGGGGAGTGAATGAGAAGTTTTTTATTCATGTAAAGCCAGGCTTGGCCACTGACCTTTTCTTAGCAGAGCAAAAAAAAAAACAAAAAACAAAAACCATTCCTTTTTATTTTTTATTTTTTTCAGCAAAAGAAGAAGAGAAACAGAAGTTACTTAAATGGAGTTCAGATTTAAAACAAGAACGAGAACAACTAGAGCAAAAGGTGAAACAGCTCAGCAATTCTATAAGTGTAAGTAGACCTCATGCTTTCAGCAGACACACAGGTGCATAGTTGCAAACCTTACTATGTCCAGAACAGTACATGTGGACACACCAGCTGGTTCAGGTCCTTCTGTTTGTAGATGAACAGTTAGAGTCAGCCATCAGGTATAGGTGTATAGGTGTCCAGTGGGTAAATGGTGCCCTTATCCAAGCTCTGGAACATCCTCTTTAATCTGAGAGAGGATTTTCAGTCTCCAGCTGTAGATATTAAGTAACAGCTACAACTGTGTAGCCACCACCCCTGCATTTTCCTGACAGTGTTTGGGAGAGTGTAAAGCCTCACCCGATGCGGAGCAGACACAGACCTGGAGCCCTCATGTCATTCTTTCTAGTCGCCTGAGCTGGGGGGTCAATGCATATGGCCCTCCCCTCTCTCCCTTTATCCACACCTTGCCAATAACATTTACTGGTTTTCCTGACCACCGTGAGGAAGAGGGGTTTCTAGAGACAAGTATTAGAAGTAAGTACTGCCTAGCCCAGTCTATCTAGGTGGGGAAAAGGGTTGTATTTGCAACAAGGGTATACCAGGTGGTGTCTTAAACTTGATGGAGTTGAGTTGTCCCACTTACCTGCTTTCTGCTCCCTGCCGTACTTACCCATGGTGTTCTTTCCCTGCCTAAAATAGAAGGTAGCAGGTGTGGAGAGCTGAGAGTAAAAGATGTCCTACTGTCTGCAGTCTTTTGACCTTGGACTATGTTAGATTCTCCTAAATGTCATTGGCCCATCCCAGTTCCTGCCTCTAAATTCTTACTGACCAAATGACCCTAAGTATGCCCTCAGATTGACTCCAGGTATCACTGGCTTGTTTTCTACCCTGGAGAGTTCAGTCCAGTCCTGAAGGTCATTAATTAGCATGAGAGAAGCGTCTCAAAAGCTGCCTAAACCACTTTCCAGGTAGCCTTGGGAACTTTATTTATGTATTTTTTGAAACAGCTCCTCAAGCCATAACCCTGGATAGAGTGCCGTATCATCACAGCTCACAGCAACCTCCAACTCCTGGGCTCAAGCGATTCTCTGCCTTAGCCTCCTGAGTAGCTGGGACTACAAGTGCCAGCCACTATGCCCAGCTACATTTTGGTTGTAGTTGTCATTGTTTGACAGGCCCAGGCCGGATTTAAACCTGCCAGCTGTGGTGTATGTGGCTGGCCCCTTAGCTGCTTGAGCTATAAGCGCCACCCGGGAACTTTGTTTTTAATGACTTATTTCCTAGTATTATGGTGCTTATGCTAGTTTGGTTGTAAGTGCTGTGCTCATGCACATAGTTTTTTGCCTGCATGTGCTCTGCACCATGGGCCATTCCACCCCTGCCTCGTTCCTTAGTTAGGAGCTGCCCATTCCACTAAGGAGCCAAACAAGGCCTAGGGACTGCACACCAGGCAGTGGAGGGCTCCCTTACCTGGACAGATAGAGCTCATTCCCTCAGGATATTGGGTGGGGGGGTGTTAGAAAAGTAGGAGGCTCAGTGCCACCGCCCTTCTCATTTGCTGCAGAAATGCATGGAAATGAAGAACACCATACTGGCCCGGCAGAAGGAGATGCACAGCTCCCTGGAGAAGGTAAAACAGCTGATTCGCCTCATCCACGGAATTGACCTCTCCAAACCTGTAGACTCTGAGGCCACTGTGGGGGCCATCTCCAATGGCCCGGACTGCACCCCCCCTGCCAACGCCACCACCTCCACACCGGCCCCTTCCCCCTCCTCCCAGAGCTGTACAGCGAACTGTAACCAGGGGGAAGAGACTAAATAACAGAGCCCCTCTAGGAGAAGCCACGGGATCCCGGCGGCAAGGAGAGCAAAACGCTGAAGACTCTAGAAAAGCAAAGCCGGATTTCTTCTGGAAAGTACAGAATTCTTTTGGTTCTTTGGTTCCAGAGAGAGAGAAGATGCTTGTGCCAGGTGGCACCAGAGTTTGCCAATTGATCCTTCTTATTCTGTGTGTACATGCAAAGATTGGACCATGTTACATGAAATAGTGCCAGCTGGAGGTTCTTTGCCAGCACCATGCCAAGTGAAATAATATATTTACTCTCTCTATTATACACCAGTGTGTGCCTGCAGCAGCCTCCACAGCCACGATGGGTTTGCTTTTGTTTCCTTGGGCGGGGAGCAGGGACGGGCGGAGGGAGGAGAGCAGGTTTCAGACCCTTATTTGCTGAGCCGTTTGCTTAGGTAGAAAAGATGAGTCCAAAGAGTGTGTGGGCTTTCCTGTTCCTAAACTTTCACTACTATAAAACCAAAAAAGGAAATTGAGATTGAACCAATCCCAGTGCCCAGAAGAGGGAAGAGGAGTGGCTGGGAGGGAACCAGGGGTGGGAAAGTGGAGCAACCAAGCAGTATTTAGTATTGTCTGAGGGGGCTGGCACAGGGAGGTGGACACCTAGAACACCCCACAGGGTCTCCTCCCCACATGCCCCACTCACCACGCGGGGATCCCCACCACTCCTGAAGCCTTGCGACTCCCCTTCCCTCCCCGCTTGGTGATTGCAGCCCTTTGGTGATCCGTTGTCTCCTCTCCAAGAACAAGCAGAGCTGGGGTGCCCCGTGCCTGAGGCAGGGAAGAAAGGTGTGTGTGTCCAGGAAGGGAAAAAGGTGGATCAGTGATTTTACTTGAAAACAAGCTCCATCCCTTTTCTATATTTATAAGAAGAAAAGATCTGAGCGAAGCAGCACGCGACCCAGGTGTGTGTGAATTGAATGGAGATGTTTCTTTCCTCTTTTATTTTTGTTTTTCTTCTTTTTTTTTTTAAAGAAAGTTTTATTTTATTGTTTATTTTACTTTCTTGGTAACAAAAAACTAAAATAAGGAATAGAAAAGCTGTTTTTCAGGCTGACAGTCCAATTAAGGGTAGTCGAGACCTTGCATGGTAGAATAGGAATCATAGTGTCAGTGAGGTCCAGTGAGTCTTTGTGAGTCCTTGTGTCATCGTTCGGGCACTGTTTTTTTATGCAAGGGCAAAAATCTTTGTATCTGGGGAAAAAACAACAACAACTTTTTTTTAAATTAAAAAGGAAAATAAACGATATTGAGGTCTTCCTAGTGTTACTTAAAATTAAGATCAAGGTAAGAAACATTGTAAAAAAAATTACAAAAGTGCTATTTGTTTCCTAAAAACAGTGATTTCTATTAAAAAGGTGTCAGAACTGGAGAAAATGCCGTGTAGTTATAATTTTTTAGCACAGAACCTGCTGATCACGATGACATTTTGCTGTGTGTGTCTCTAGACTGGTGGGCCGGCCTCCATGAGGGGCAGGGCAAGGCTCCCCACCATTCTCCCCTCCTCAGAAAAAAACTGTCCTCTCCTCTTGGTGCAGGGATCTTGTCTGTTGTTGAAGCCCAGATGGAGTATGGATGGTTTCAGGGTCCTATCCGTGGTCTCCTCAGACGTTGCTAGAGCAAAAGGCTGGTGCCTAAATAAGATCCCTTCCTTTGGTGCTGCTCTTGGTCTTTCAGCCACCAGCATTTCGAGTGCCTGGGGGACACCTCTGAGGGAAGTGGCCAGTGTGCCTCAGTGGTATTCGTGCACCCTGGCCTTGGCAGGGAGGGTGTGGAGGTGCAGGCTGGCTGCATCAGCCCTTGGTGCTCAGAAGGAACAAAGGAGAAGAGAGATGTCTTGAGGGTGAGAGCCCCAGGCTAGCCTTTTTGTCTGTCTGTCTTGCCTTGGAAGAGAGGTGTGAAGCTCGAGCCACATTCTGTGCCTGCTGGCTCCAGGCACCAGAGATGGCATTTACTACACTCTGCCTACCCACAAGGTTCCTGGGTAACCCTTGGCTGGAATTGCTGTGCTTGCCTTGGCTTGGCCTGTTGTGGCCTCTCCTTCTTCTGGAAGGCTCTGACCATTTCTTTCTTTTTGCCTTGGGGGAAAATAATTGTGTCAGAAGCATGTTCTCGCTGGAGATCCTTGCCCATTGTGTGCCCCCGGCTGAATGGAGGGAAGTGGAGGCTCTGCACCCTCGTCCATCTCCCCAAGCCTGCCCCAGAATCTTGTAATGGCCAGAGTCTAGGAGTGGCAGAAAAGGTCCCATTAGCTTGTCTCCCACCCAGTTAGGCCCCCAAAGACCCTGAAAACACATGGAACAGAGAGATTTTTCTTAGCGTAAAATATGTCTCATCCATACCTGCCGTTTCTGTTCACCTTCCTGAGATACCAGAAGAGGGAATGAGGTTTGTCTGCACAGGCCTCAGTCAGGCCCTGCCTTGCTGCATTGGTTGAGGGGGACAGAGAAGAGTTCCTTCTCATTCAGAAACCAAGGTGCTATGTCTCCTCCAGGAGCTTTGCAGATGCCTGGTCTAGTGGAGGGGTAGTTGGCAGAGAAACAGAGATGACGTGGAAGGCTGTACATCCTGTCTCAGAGCTTTCCCCTTGGACTTGTCTGGGCCTGCAGGCTAGGGGTTGCCACATGATACCTATCTTTCCCTGAAAGAAGTTGGGAAGCCATCACCACTAGAGGCCTTTGCTTTTAGAGAGGAGCTGCCTGAGGAGTCTGGGTTGGGGAACAGGGCTAGAAGTTGGCCAGTGTTTTGTCTGCTGCTCTGAGCAATGTCCACTGCACTCAAACCTCACCTGAAGTTGGGGCATGGATTCTTCCTAATGCTCAGATGGGAGCTGTTTGTGAGTCAGCTAGTATGGAGTACAGGATACAACCCTGCCCTCAAACCTACACTCTGGACTCAAAACACAAGACACCGACTGTAAAGGTTCATATCACTCAAATCTCCTTTTACTTCGCTGTCATGACAGAAGAGCTCCACTCTGTCCTCCCAGATTGGGTACCTGTGACTATCTCAGACACATGCTTATGACACCACCACCACCACCCCCAGCTCTCTCCACTTCCTTCTTCCTCCTCTTCCCTGCTGCTCTTTCCCGGTGGCCCAGAATTTAGCTACTCTAACAGCCTGAGATCAGCTGGCTTTGTAGTCATTTCAGAGACCAGGGAGTGGCTACACATTGGGCCCAGACTGGGGAGTCCCCTTGTTTGGCCCCTGCGTCCTAGAGGCAGTGAGGTCACGTTGCTCTCATCCCCACGTCTGCTTCTTGACAGAATTGTCACCTGCCAGATCTTTTTTCTTTCACGGAGCCTGTTGGGTCTTGTCTTACCTCTGCTGAGCGCATCTGGAGTTCTGGTTTCTTCCTTCCCTTTTGGGCCCTTTGGGGTGAGCCTGCTGGTCATGCCTGACAGGGGCCTGTATGGGAACTGTCTGTAGAGCCCATGACATGGCCCAGGCAGCCTCCACCAAGCACCATCCGAGTGCCTGGCTTCCCTGCGTGGCCTGCCTGGATGCCCAGTGTGCATGTGAATTGGTGAGGCTGCACACAGCTCATCCCCCGAGGTGACCATGTTTGCAGCTCATTTCCATCTAAGCCTCCTCAGAGCCGCACCTCCTACTCCTACTCCCTAGCTTACACGCTTTACCACGGTGTCCTCCTAGGGTGTGGACCTCCTGATTTATCCAAAGGGCTGAATTTAGGAGACTTTTACCCCAAGGGCAAAGGCTCTTAGGGTAACAGGATAGTTGCCCAGGTGCATTTTCTAGGCCCTGAGTGCTCCAGATCCCCTGGCTTCTGTTGGGTGGAGGTGACTTTGCTCTGTGTAAATGTGAACCTTGCCCCCACCCCTCAGCCAGGCATCCTTGGCAGTAAGCAGGGGTCCCTTTCTCACCCTAACTCAGCCTGTTCTCCTTATCAGGTCCTCTTGAAGAAGGGGGTGGGTAGTTCCTGGGAAAAGTCCTCTGGCCCTCCCTCTAGAGTGAAGAAGAGGAAGCAGGGGGTTATCCAGAGAGCTGGGGTAGGAGTTCTTAAAAATAGCTCTTATAAAGGGAAGGCAGGGCTCACAGATTCCACTTGGCACCCCCTCTCACAAGCCCTTCTTCCCGGAGGACTCTGCCACCCCACAGCAGCCGTTGGCCCCTCACCTCTCTCCGCTATTGTTGGTCCTCAGCCCAGGGTGAGCTGCAGTCAGGCCGGGCGGGACAGGCAGGCCGGCGGTCAGCAAGCTCCGTGCAGAGAAGAGCCAGCCAGACCCCAATCCTGTCTCTTGTCCATGCCCTTTGTGATTTCAGTCTTGGTAGAACTTGTATTTGGAGTTTTGTGCTTCAAAATTTTTGTTTTTGTTTGTTTGGTTTTTGTTTTGAGGGGGTGGGGGGGATACAGAGCAGCTGATCAATTTGTATTTATTTATTTTAACATTTTACTAAATAAAGCCAAATAAAGTCTCTCAGCCTCATGGTTTTGGGTTTGGGGCAGGGGAGGGTGGGCAAGAAACATCCCCATTCCAGGCTCCGACCTTCCCAACTTACACTCTCTGGGAAGACATTCTTGCCCTTGAGGGCGCAGGCCCGACTGGGCACCTCCCCTGCTCAGTGAGGCCCTCACGCCTCAGAGAACCAGGCCTTGAATCCCCCAAACCAGGAGGAACATTAAAAAGAATTTTTTAAACTTTAATTATGAAAAAAGAGTATATAATCAAAGGTAGGGGAACCGGCCCCAAACCGGCTGGGGCAGTGGGAAACCAGACCCCAGAATAGCAGCAAGGGGAGGACCCCAGACCCTACCCCACAGGGGTTCCACCTTAAATAATTTAAATAGTGATGGTGGGAGGGCAGCAGAATGGCAAGGTTGCTCTAGTGTCCATGGGGGTACAAGAGGGAGCAAAGGTGAAGGGCGGGGTGAGCCCATGCAGCTCCAGCCTGGGAGGCTTAGGTGGGGCTTTGAGGCTGCTGAAGGGCAGTGAGGTATTTGAGGGCAGCAGCCCCATAGTGGCGGGACAAGTCCTGATGGAACTCATCCTTGAGGGCCTGGAGGCAGTCACGATAGGTGGGGCTGGAGCGGAAGCGGGAGATTTCAAGGCTTGGAGCATGGGGCAGGTGGATGGCAAAGGCCTCAGGCAGCACCAGGAGCTCATATTCCTGCAGGGCAGGGAAACAGAGGTTGCCTGCGCTGGTGGGGAGACGCTGCCCTGGGAATCCAGCCCTTAACAGCTAAAGCTGTTAAGAACTAATGATTTTAGTTCTCCAGAAGGGAAACTTTTTTTTTGAGACTGAGTCTCAAGCTGTCTCCCTGGGTAGAGTGCCGTGGTGTCACAGCTCACAGCAACCTCCAACTCTAGGGCTTACAAGGGGTCCTTAAACTTTCTAAACGGGACCAGTTTACTGTCCCTCAGACCATTGGAGGGTCCGACTGCGGGCCCCGGGACAAGTTGGCTGCTAAGCAGGACAGGCAGTGGCGGCAAAAACACCCAACGGGCTGGATAAATGTCCTAAGTGGGCTGCATGTGGCCCGCCAGCCATAGTTTGAGGACGCCTGGTTAAGCGATTCTCTTGCCTCAGCCTCCCAAGTAGCTAGAATTACTGGCGCCTGCCACACGTCTGGGCTATTTTTCAGTTGTTGTAGTTGTTGTTCGGCAGGCCCGGACTGGATTCGAACCTGCCAGCTCTGGTGTATGTGGCTGGTGCCCTAGCTGCTTGAGCTACGGGCGCCGAGCCCAGAAGGGAAACTTCTAACAGTATTGCCTCATGGCGTGGTTCTCCAGGCAGAGATACTGCGAGTTCCCTGGACCCAGTATTCAGTAGCAGCTCCTCACCTGTGCATCCAGCTCCATGATATGGGCCACCTTGTTCCATCCAAAGCCCACAAAGCGGGGGTCATAGCGGGGACAGTCACGTGGCACAACCACATAGGGCTCATAGTCAGCTGCCCATTGCACACGGTATGGGGCCTGAGCCTCCCGCCAGCGGGTGTAGTCTGTGGGTGCGTGACCCCGGGGCCACTCATGATACCTGTGCAGCAGGATCAGACAGGGAGCCAGACTAAGGCTAGGACCTGTGGGTGGTGGGCCAGCATGGGGAGCAGAGCTGGGTTGGGCAGCACCCTCTCCTACCTGAAGGTGTAGAGAGCACCAGCATCTAGCAAGGCCAATAGCTCCTCCTTGGAAGTGGGGAAACTGAAGCGGTAGTGCAGGGTCTCAAATGCTGGCACCACCAGGGCCGCTTTCCGCTGGCTGCCCAGTCCCAGCTGTTCGATGGAGGACCTGAGGAGCAGTACGCATGAGCAGGACAGCAGGACGGGGCCTCTGCCGCCAGTGCTGGGCCAGTGCTGCCACAGAGACATTGGCCATGCAGCCTCACTCACAAAGGCTCTCTTACCTGATGCCACCTTAATGCCCTAATGGGACGTGAGACATAGTAGGGCCACTGGTGAAGCAGGGCTGGCCCCTCTCTTACACTCTGTGGCCACCTACATGGTCTGACAAACCCCACCATGCAGAGGGCGGAAAGGAGCGGGGCCATACCTACCTCAGGTCCCCCAGCCCGACCCTGTCCATATCCACCCCTCCACCATTCCTCTCACTCCCTCCAGGCCCACCTGAGATAGTCGTAGAGGGAGTAAGCAGGCAGAAAGTCAATGTCACTGAGGAAGACATAAGGTGTGAGGGCCTGAGCCAAGGCCACATTGCGGAGCTGGTTGACAGGGTAGAGGGGACCCTCGCGGTATACCACATGGTAGGCCACGTCCTGCCGGGCAGAGAGCACTGGGGAGGCCTCGACGAAACGCAGGAACTGCTGGGCCTCTGCATCTGTCAGGTACAAGGCCAGGCTCATGGGACCTGGCCAGTGCCTACACAGGGCTTCCAGCATCTGCAGCCTGGGGCAGGGGGCAGGGCAGAGCAAGGTCAGCCAAGCTCTGCCCTCCTTGCACAGAAGCCCAGATAGGGCAGAAAACCTTCCCAGAGCTAGCTGCTGCTGGCACCCCCCCCAAAGAACTTAACTGGGCACCTTGTAAGCACCTTTTGAGCAGGTCTTTAATCTTTACAACTATCCCAACAGATGGGTACTTTCTTTTCTGACAGATGAAAAAACTAAGGGATACAGGTAGTAAGACTTGACCATGGTCCCACAGCTACTAAGGGGCAGTTCCAGGCATCTGAATGACTCCAAAGTCCACTCTCTTTCTACCATATCCAGTATCTCCAACTTCTGGAATCCCTTGAGGGACAGGCAGCTCAGTAGTACAGCATCAGGCTGCCAGATGAAACCTCCTCTCAGAAATTCCCACTCCTAGCCCATACTGTGTTCCCTGGGGCTGCCCTTAGCACCCTCACCGGTCCATGGAAAGCTGGGTCACAAGGGTAACATCATGAGGCCGAGGAGTCGGCAGCTCATGGGGCAGGAAGGCGATGTGCACACGGTGCACAGTGAGCTGCTGCTGTCGGAACTCAAAGCAGGAATCTTCCTCATCAAGTTGTTCCAGGGCCTGCTGCAGCCAACACAGGTCAGGGCTGGGGCAGGATGACATGTCCCCCCAGACAAGGCTGGGTCAAGAGGGGCAGGGCCTCCAGAAAGCCAGCGAAGATGACTCTCTCTCACCTGCACAGCGCCAGGCAGGGGCTGGCTGGGGCACCCAAAGAGCTCTCTCCTCAGCAGGTTCCCATCATACTCCGTGAAGGTCAAGTAGAAGTTACGGAAGAATGCCACATGCTTGTTCTTTACCCGCAGCTTCTTTGGTGAGTTCCAGTGGATCACCTGGGACCCAGAGGGTGTCCATGGGGGTATTGGGAGCAGGAAGTGGGAGGCCCCATCCTTAGCCTATCCCTGTCCCACTAACCTTAAGGTCAGATGCCTCAGAGTAGCAGCGTTCAGCCAACGTGTGGTCTGACAGCTGCACATTCCAGATGCAGGGCAGGGGCTGCACCAGCCCCGGGTGCTCCTTGATCACAGCATTGAAGATGTCCTGGGAAGAGACAGCGGTCACAGCTCGGTCCCCAGCCTGCCACCCTCCCAGCCCCACTAAGGCTGCCCAGACCTGGTCGGCCAGTGAGGTAGCAGGTAGGGTGAGGAGCTCCCGGCTAGCTGTCAGCCTCCACATCTGTTCCCAGCCAGCTGTTCGTAGCCGGTCCAGCTGCAGCAGGATCACACCTGCCAATCGGGAGAGGTTGTCATGCCTGCATGGGATGACCTGCTCCTGGGGGGCCAAGGGTCATGAAGGCGTCTTTTCCATGTTTATTTTTTGTCTAATTAGTATTTTCTGACTGTTTAGACGTGATTGTGGACTACTTCTGTCAACAGTCCATCCCTTTGGGGTGACGGAGAGGCACTGTACACTGCCTAGCTTACAGAGCACCTCCATGTCTATCTTCTCACACTTGAGGATTCCAGGGCTGTTAAAATCACCCCATTTAATGGATAAGAAAATGGAGGCACAGAGGGACCAAGTGAGTTGGCCCAAATTATCCAGCATGCACAGCCAAGATTGGCACTGTTTTCTGGCCCTTCATTCAGCGTTCCTTCCACAGCACTATTCTTCCTGGGGGACCACCTAGCATTTTTTGGCCTGCCTGGCCCCTGGGGCCCAACAATCAACAGCCTACTCCTCTGTCTCCCCCCACCACTGTCCCTACCTGTGTTAAATCCCCGGCCCAAGGCAGGCCAGGGCCTGTGGTTCTTCCAGAGGTTGCCCAGGTACCAGTTGCTCTGGTTCTCCACAAGCCCAATCGCCTGCTTGTCTGGGAGGGGAGGACATAAGGGAGCTGCCTGAGCCTGCCGTGGGACCTGGGCTCAGTGCTAAACACAGGGGGTCCTGGGAAGGCCAGGGAGGGGGGCTGGCCCTCTCACCAGAAAAATGAGCAAAGAGTGCCCAGAGCTCCGCGATATCAGAGGCAAAGGTGACATCTGTGTCCAGGACAATGACTCGGGCCAGGCCAGGGGGCAGGGCGCCAGGCAGCACTAGCTTCATTAGCCCGTACAGGCCAGAGTAGTGCTTGTTGGGGATCCAAGAGACCTGGTGCTGTTGGGGGAAGGGCAGGGCATGAGCTGGCAAAGACCTATGGGCCAGAATCTAGAGGGACACAGTGGGAGAACAGATGAAGTCCAAAAAGAATGAAGGCTCTGAGCTTTTGTAGGTGTGATGGGATTGGGGACTCTCCTCCCCCACCCCCTAGGAGGAAGGAGAGGGATGGGCACAGCTGGCAGGGGTGCAAAGGGGCTGGGGCTCCTGCCTTGAGCTCATCAGCATCATAAAAGCTGACATGGACAGCGGGCACCATCCATGTGTGGAAGAGTGTCTCCAGAATGTTTCTGGCCACGGCGTTAGTCACCAAGTGGAGGTGCAGCGGATTTTTCCTTTTGTGTGAACAGAGAGGAAGCCTGAGAAACTCCAGCAAGGACAACATGGGACAACCCCTAGAGGCTCAGAGGGGGATCATCTGCAAAGTCCTTTTCCATATCCAGCTTAGGATATTTTTACAACCACTCTACAAAGGAGCAAGGGGACACTGTCCTTATGTCACAGACACAGAAGATGGAGCTCCGAGACCCAGTGACTTGTCCAAGACTTTGTCCTTCCCTGCCTCTGACCCATCTCCACTGACACTTGGCTGTACCTGTAGAAGAGTATGGACTTCACCAGGGTGATGAGATCTCGGCTGGAGTTATGTCCGGCACACACAATGGCCACATGCAAGCGCTGGCAAAGGGACACTCAGGTTGGTAGCAGTCCCCCACCCACTAGACGGTTGAGCGGCCCTGGCCTCCTGGGTCACGGAGGAGTGGGGCAGCAGGACCCACCCCCCATCTCACGCATAGGGAAACTGAGATTGGAAGCGGAGGAGGGTGGCAACCGGGACGCCCCAAGCTGGCTGGCCAGTGCCAGGGGAGGCACCAGGTGTGTGGTTCCCACAGGTGTCCAGGTGGCCGGGCTGGGGGGAGGCGCGCCAGGATTCCCGCCGCAGCCGCCGGGGGCCGTGCGCACCTACCTCGCACCTGGGCGGCAGCTGCGGCTGCGGGACACAGTCGGAGTGGTTGTGGCCGTCTCGGTCTGCCCGCGGGTCTCCGTCTAAGGTAGCAGCTCGCCGCAGCTGCCCGTCTGAAGGGATACGTGGCGTGAGCGGGCAGGCGAAGCATCCAGGGCCCCTAGTTCGTTCCCTTCGCTCGCGGCACTCACAGCCCGGGTCCCCACCGAACAGGAAGAATCCGAACAGCAGCAACAGCAGCAGCAGCAGCGCGGCGGCCCCCAGCGCTCGGGGGCGCCCTCGGGGCAGCATGGCCGCGGGCGGGGGCGCTTAGGGCGGTGTGCGACCCCAGGCTGCGGGCTCCATCACCGGCCCTGCGGGCCGAGAAGAGAGAAAGGAGAAGGCGCAGTCCTTGGCGCCCGGGCCGACGGCCGCCCGCTAGTCCCCGCAGCGCTGCGTCGCGGTCCTCACCTGCTCCAGCTGCTCCTGGGCCCCCGCCCTTGCGCCCTCAGCATTGAGCCGTGAGCCGGACCCGAGCAGCACGGGCCGGCCCCGCCCCCAACCTGAGCTCAGGTTTCACCTCCGCTTGGCTGAGCTCGAAGGGGCGGGGAGACCCCTGACAGTCTCTTTGCTCTCGCCCTCTTCCCCAGGCCTCCGACGGCCCCCAGCCTTCCAGGAGCCCCAAGGACCCCCTTTCTGGGCTGAGTTTCCCACCAAGGCACGTGGAAAGCTGTAGGGCGGGGAAACAGCCATCCAGGAAGAGCCAGTCCCCAACACCTGGCCTAAGCCCGTTCTCCTGCTTCGGGCTTTGGGGCCCTGTCTCCGCCCCCAGCTTCCCTGGGGGAGGGGCTAGTGACCCCAGGCCGGGAGCAAAGGGACTGCCAGGGCACAACCTGAGTGAGAGGGAGGGGATGGGAATGCTGGGCCTCGGGGGATAGGGACACCTGCTCTGAGGACGGAAGGCGGGGCCGGCGGAGACCTGCCCCGGAGCCATCGAGCCCCTGGAGCCCTCGACTTCCCCTCCACCCGCAGTCCAGGTGGCCTGGCCCTGCCCGGCGGCGGCTTTAACTCGGCTGGGACAAAGCGCCCTTGTGAAGGCCGCCTCCCGCCCAGGAGCTGGCAAGGGGCCTCAGGCTGGCGGCCTGAACTGCCTGGGCAGGGCCAGGATCCCCCACCCTGTCTAGACCGTCGTGGTTGTGCCAGCACCTCCTCTGCTTGAACCTCTTCCTCCTTCCTTCTAGGTGGAGAAGCCCCTAGCAGGCCTCAGACTGGCCTCTGGCTCTGGAGCGGGTGGTGGGCACTCTAGACTGTGCACAAAAGGAGTGTGCCAGTCCCTGTGCTAACCCTCTCTCAGTTCATCCTCACATCAATCCTATGATGAGGGCTTTATTCTTCCACAGAGAGCTGAAGTGACCAGGTTGTCAGACAAGAATGCCCTCTGCCATGCCCTCCCCCCACCACCCCAGCCTCTGGGCAGCAAAAGAAACTTTCTTGCTCTTCCTCTCAGTCTCCTGTCCCAGGACTTAACCCATGGTGTTCCTTCTGCATCCTGTGGGGCTGGCTGGCAGTCAAGGAAAGTTGGAGGCTGGTGGCGTCTGTTCATTTACTGCCTTTCTCCTTCCTAGCATTAAGCTGCTCACCGGACAGGGACCTTGTCTCTCTTGTCCAGGGCTGGGCACAGCCTTGCACATACCAAGTGCTCAGTACGTGTTGGAAGTGGATGGGTCTCATTCCTGTGAACTGGAAAGGGGCTCAAGCTGTGTCCTTTTGCCAAACCTCCAGCTACAAAAAGTAAGGTGAACCTAAAAGAGTTGTGGAAAGTCTCTGAGACCCCTACATCTCCACTCCTATGAGGCCAGGAGAGTCTTTCTTGGGAACATAAGGAAGGTCAGCTTTGGGGGCTTTGGAGGCCAGGGGTAATGGTTGCTATGGAGACTGATGGTGGCTCCTTATACATCTGGAGGAGAGGAGATGGGCAATGCCAGGCCACCCAGGCATCTTGAGCTTTGTGCCTCTGGCTTCCCTGATCCCCAGCTCTAGCCTATAGCTGGGGTAGGGGTGGGTAATTCCCTCCCCCAGTCCTTCAATAGAGACTAACTGTGGGGGAGCAGATAGAGTACACAGTCAATGGCCTGGCCCAGAATAAATCTTCAAAAAGGGGGCAGGGAGCTAGCAGGGAAGCTGGTCAGCAGATCTCACTGTGGTCACTCATAACATCAGCTTCTCTCCAACGTCACCACTCAGGCCTGCCTAGCCCCAGGGGGTTGTTTGGGGGCATTGAGGGGAGAGTGGAGATGGGTATGGGCATATAACAGGGTGCTGTTCCTCTAGGCCTGAGACTCAATGTGACCCTGCTTTGCCTAGGACTATGATATGTGTCCTTGGACTAGTCAGGCCTCCTCTATGGGCCTCTGATGTCCTCATACATATCCACTGGGCTGGTTTTTCTTCCCCTGTGCTGTGGGGCAGACTGAAGGAAGGAGGATCCAGCCCAACCTGCTCAGAGGCCCTTCTAGCCCAGCCAGGTGGCCCGGTACAGGCAGGGGCCCAGGGAACAGGGATTGCCCCCATCAGAGCCTCCTGCACACACTGCTACTCTTTGTCCCTGGGGCCTAATCAGGCCCAGGATCTAGAGAAGAAATTCAGGCAGCCCTGTTGCTGCTAACCTGGCTGAGCCCATGCTCCCCCATCCCAGTCCCAGAGAGAGAGAGGAAAAAGTGGCTCTAGCCCAGCCTCCTCATCTGTTCTGAGGAGGCTGCCCCTCTGTCCTCCATGCCTCTCTATCTCCACAGAATGACAGGACCACCAGCCCTGGGAGTGCTGAAGAAACCTCACATTCTCCTTCCTCACTCTCTCCACTGCAGCAGAAGGTAGACTAGGAGGAGTGGCCACCTATGTGATTTGGGGAATCACATAGGTGATTAAATGGTGGGGTAAAAGCCACATACAGCACTGTAATCCTAGCACTTTGGTAGGTTGAGGTGGGAGGATTGTTTGAAGCTAGGAATTCAAGACCAGTCTTGGCAACATAGTGAGACCCTGTCTCTGCAAAAAATTAGAAAAATAATGCCAAATGTGATAGCTCATACCTGTTATCCTAGCACTCTGGGAGGCTGAGGCAGGTGGACTGCTTGAACTCAGGAGTTGGAGATCAACCTGAACAAGAGTGAGACCCCCAATCTCTAAAAATAGCCAAGTGTGTAGCAGGAACCTATAGTCCACCTACTTCAGAGGCTGAGGCAAGAGGATCACTTGAGCCCAAGAGTTTGAGCTTGCTGTGAGCTATAACGCCGCAGTACTCTACTGAGGGCAACAAAGTGAGACTCCATCTCAAAAGAAAAAAAAAGATAGAAAAATAAAGTGAGCATAGTGGTGTGTCATAAGTAGTCCCAGCTACTTGGCAGGCTGAGGCAGGAGCATTGCTTGAGTCCAGGAGTTTTAGGTTGCAGTGAGCTGTGATGACATGATGCCACTGTGCTCTATCCTAGGCAACAGAGCAAAACCCTGTGTCAAACAACAACAACAATAAAAACCACCTATAATCCCAGCACACTGGCAGGCACATTGCCTGAGCTCACTAGTGAACACTAGCTTGAGCTAGAGCGAGATCCCACATCTAAAAATAGCCAGCATTGTGGTGGGTGCTTGTAGTTGCAAGACCCTGTTTCTAAAAATAGCCAGGTGTTGTTGCAGGAACCTGTAGTCCCACCTACTCCAGAGGCTGAGGCAATAAGATCACTTGAGCCCAGGAGTCTGAGGTTGCTGTGAGCTATGACTGTCACCGCACTCTACCAGGGGCAACAAAGTAAGACTCTGTCTCAAAAAAAAAAAAAAAAAAAAAAGAAAAGAAAAAGGCGGGGAAGATCCTTTTGTAGTTTATAAGCTTTTTTTTTTAAATTAAATCATAGCTGTGTACATTAATACTGTCATGGGGTACAGTGAGTTTATAAGCTTAATGGCTACATTTTCACTCTTGTGTAAGATGCGCCTCCCTCTAAACTTATTACTATTGATGGTGGGATGGAGGGAGTGCAAAAGGGAGAAAGAACCCTGCCTTGGATGCCCAGGTCCTAATCTCAGTTGCTAACTTGTCCCATGATGGGTAACAGGAAAAAAGAATCTGCCACGGAAGACCTGCACTATGGCTTGCTGTGCTACCTGGGACAAGTCCTTACCTGTCCTTGGACTTCTAATTTCCCATCTATGAACAGGAGTTCATGGTAACTTGGCAAGGTTGCTGGAAAGGGGGTAAGCCCAGCACCCAGAGGTGGCAAAAAGTGATGTTGCCCATGCCTGTGGTCATCTCCTCTGTTCTCCAAGCTCTCTACCCTTCTTGAGGCCCCTGAACACCTCTTCATTCCTTGACGTGAGTAGGGAGTGATAAAGAAGAACTTCTCACCTGATAAAGAAGAAAACTAAGCCCAGCCAGGGGTTGGGGGAGGCAGTGAATGGTGGTAGTGGTAGAGGGAAGGGAATGGAAGGCAGGGTTGTGGCTTCCTGGTGAGGTGGGATACTTAAAAACGCCTAGGCTGAGGTCAGACTAGAACAGGATTCGCATTTTGACTAGGAGTTCCTAAGTAGATCCTTTTCCCGTCTGGAGGTAATAGGTTGTGACACGGATTAGATAAAATAACCTATTGCTGTTATCAGGGTCCTCAAAGGCGCAGCCCCGCGGCCCCACCCACGCCACTCCCCCTTTCCTGCAGCCAATCCATGGCCGTCTCCCCGAAGCGCTGCTTTCCGCCTACCACCCCTGCCAAGCAGGCTGCTCATTTTTGTAAGAGATCTCCAGGAATCGCCCCATCCCTTGGGGAGCAGCTGAGAACTGGGAGGTGCAACTGAGGGCCAGAAAGCGCTCTGAGATTAATCCGGAATTCAAGGATCAAATCTGCCCTCACCCCATTTTATAGGTGGTGAAATCTGAGGCCTAGAGAAGGGAGAGAAGCCTGGGCCAGGGCTTTCTTTTTGTAGGTGGGAGTGCAGGTGCAAGCTCTTGGGGGCACAGTCCTTGCGGGAGCTAGGGCCAAAGTCGGAGGACTAAGTGCGCTGGGTAGGGGATCGACCCTGCGCTGGGAGGACTCCTCACTGCCTCAGTTTCCCTAGCAGTAGCTCTGGTGGGGAATGGAGCACTGGGCAAACGCGCGCCTGCTCAGACGCAATCCGTCTGCCTTTAGACGCCCCGCGCCTCCCCAAGTCTGATCGACTCTCCTTTTCCTAAAGGACGTGCTACCTCCCAGCCTTCTAAAATCCTGTCCTCGCGTTCGAGCCTCTCGGTGTTCTACTGGGAAGACTCAGGGCTCTTACTCCCTTCTCCAAAATGAACTGTTCGGACTGCCGCCCAGCTTTCCCAGAGCATTAACTGCGCAGGCGCAAGGTCTGCCAACCAGGAAAACGGAAGAATTGGGCGCGGACGCCGACGGCGTAGGGTGGGTCGGGGGCGGAGAGTGTGTTGGCCAATGACTTGAAGGAGTACGTGGGGCGGGTTTAGGCCCGCAGTTGCTAAGCTCTGCCCAAGTGGGAGGTGTTTAGAGATGGGGTGAAGGGTGATTCACAGGCTCTTCAAGTCACCATCCTTTTGGTCTGCGGAAATTAAACAACCAAGAGGCGGGCCTAGGACCGGAAGCAGGAAGGAGGGCGCAGGAAGCAGGGCGCCGCAGCTACTCCTACTGTCGGTCCGTGGGTCTATCGCTGCTGAGGGCAGGATGGAGAAGCTGCGGCTCCTGTGCCTCCGCTACCAGGAGTACGTGACTCGTCACCCGGCCGCCACGGCCCAACTGGAGACAGCAGTGCGGGGCCTCAGTTACCTGCTGGCAGGTGCTATCCTGACCTTTGATCCATCCCTTGGGGGCCCTGACCTATGACCCCAGTGGCTCTCTTCCCTGCGGAGTCAGCGTAGTGATCGCTGTGCTTGAGAAGTCCCGTCCAGGTTTCCGTAGGGAGTAGGGAGGAGACGTCAGGGATCCGAAGATGAAGGGTGAGGCAAACACTCACCGACGCCTCCTTCTGTACCTTCTCCCCAGGTCGATTCGCGGATTCGCACGAGCTGTCAGAGCTGGGTGAGACGTGCTCTGGGATGGTGGAATGGGTAGGGTGGTGGCTTTGGTCTGGGAAAGCTTCCCAGGAAGGGTGAACACCACAGCTCGAGGTACTAGGCTGTCCATTAGATTACCCTATGCTATGATTGAATCGGACAAAAGTCTGTTGTCCCCTGTCCTGATCTCTCCATGCCCCCAAGTCAAGAGACATGTCTGGGGTTATTGATTGAGTGTTCATTACTGGTCAGGTGCTGGGCCAAGCGCCTTTCCTGCCTTTGCCAGTTAATCCTCCCTACATTCAAATGAGGTGGGTACTGTTATTGTCCTCCATGTCCAATTAAGGGAACAGTTGCTGATAATCCCAGAACTAAGATTCAAATTCAGATCTCCCAGGTAGATTCCAGGAATTCCAAACAGTAACTGTCTCAGGAGCATTGGGTACTGGAGGTAACAGTCCTGAAAGGATGAGCTAGGTTTTGAAAGGTAGAGATTAATTAGATTTCCAGGGGCAGGCTACAGAGAGAGCAAAGGCCAGGAGGTGGGACCACACATCTGTGGCTGTTTGGAGTGCAGTGGGCAGTTATGGGCAACTGGATGGTCATTGCTATCCTAAAGAGCAGTAGCTAGTTTGTCATTGAGCTCGAGACATCCTTTCTTGGTCCAGCTACTCATGCAAGATCATATTGGGGAGTATAGAGTGCTGAGTGGGTGGGGATGCAGATTGATTTCCACATAGTCTGTGGGTATATGAGCACAGTAGGTGACAGGTGATCCCTGCAGTTCTGGGGGAAGGTGAGAGTGGTAGAGGCTGCAGAGCCAGCCCTTCAAGGCTACCTTCTACCCTTCAGTGTACTCCGCCTCTAACCTGCTTGTGCTGCTCAATGACGGGATCCTACGGAAGGAGTTTCGGAAAAAGTTGCCTGTGGTAAGAATTCTGCCAGGAACTGAGGGTGGGAAACACAGACACTCAGAAATGAAGTAGCAGCAACCAGCCCACATGTACACGGCATGTTATGGGTCTCAGAGTGTGAGATATATGCCTTTGCCCCGCTGAACCTCAAACCATCCATCTTATTATGTGAGGTGTGAAAATGTTAGTGTCCCCATCTCATTTGAAGAGACTGAGGGGTGGAGTGAGCTGTCCCAGGTCACTCGGCCTGTTAGTGGTAGACTCAGTATTTGAAATTTGAACTCAGGCCTATACACTTAGGCTTGGAAAGAGGAGAATCCATATCTCTTGTTAAAGGAGTCTTCCCTACTCCCCCATAAGGAGGTCCTGGGCCTACAGGGAGCCCCCTGACCTCTTGGCCTTGGGTTCTTGCAGTCGCTGTCCCAGCAGAAGCTGCTGACATGGCTGAGCGTGCTGGAGTGTGTGGAGGTGTTCATGGAGATGGGGGCCGCCAAAGTGTGGGGCGAGGTGGGCCGCTGGCTTGTCATTGCCCTCATCCAGCTGGCCAAGTAGGTTGGGACTATGGAGGGCAGGACCTGGGTGGGGGTGATGTAGGCCAACTGTACAGATGCTGCCCAGCATGGCTTCCCTGACTCTTGCCAGCTAGCTATCTCCCTGTAGTCCAGACTTACTCCCTGACCTAGGGCTGTACTGCGGATGTTCCTGTTGATCTGGTTTAAGGCTGGCCTCCAGACCTCACCCCCCATCGTTCCGCTGGACAGAGAGACCCAGACACAGCCCCCGGGTGAGCTGCTTCCCCACTTTGGAGTGGAATGGGGCACGGGACTAATTGGTGGCTTTAAACTCCACCAGTATAAACACAGTGTTGTCTGTTCATAGAGCACGTCTAGCCCAGTCAACTGATTTTTGTTCTCATCACCCTATATTCTGCAGAGAAGAGAAAAAAAAGATTGGGTTATGGATGAATTTGGCACTTGAACTCAGGACTTCTGATAGAGAGTCCTTCATTTTTGGGGTTTGCAGGGAGAGGGACAGAGCAGCAGCAGGATGTGGGGTCTTTCAAACTCGTCTCTGGACCTGCTTCTGCATTTAGAGCTGTAGCCTGAAGAGGCAGGGCACCTAGCACCTGTTGTCAGCCTCTAAGCCTCATTTTCCTGACCTTGGTGGAAATGGTTCTCATCATGGTGATGTTGAAAGCAAAGAATTGAGCAGATATGACCTCCCTGGTGCTCCAGTCCTGGGAAGCCTGGGGTTTTGGCTGGGTCTGGCCTCAGATACTGCTGATCTTTTCCCAGGGAAGTGAGGGCTGCAGAATGCTCAGGTCTCTTTTAGAGCCACAGCCACTGGCTACAGTTTCTTTGACTCAGCCGCAGACTTATACAGGCTCATCTGTTCTCCCCTTAGCCCTGAGCATCTACTGCACACATGTTCTTTGCAGGCTTTATTGGAAACATCTCCCTCTGACGGTAGGGCCTTCTGTCTATCCCTGCTAGATGGTAACCACAGCCCTGGCAGCCAGGAGCAGTCATATGTGGGGAAGCGGTCAAACCGAGTGGTGCGAACCCTCCAGAATAGTAAGTGAAGGACATAGCTGGACTGGGCACAAAGGTGCTGGGGTCTGCCTGGGCCTGAGGGACTGGTTTTCACCAGTGTCTACCTTCCCTCTGCCCCGGCCTGGGCCTGGCTTGCTCATCAGCTGCGCTTTGTGTTCTAGCTCCATCCCTGCCCTCCAGGCACTGGGGAGCTCCCCAGCAGCGGGAGGGCCGGCAGCAGCTGCAGCAGCGCCATGAGGAGCTGAGCCTCAAGCCTACCCCACTTGGGCTGCAGGAGACCATCGCAGAGTCCTTGTATATTGCACGGCCACTGCTGCACTGTATCCTTAGCATGGGCTAGGGCTGGGGCTAGCACCGGTACCTTGAGCTGGGGATCAACGGGGGGATGTGGGCCAAGTTTGGCCCCTATGCTAGAGACATCCTTGACACCTTGGCCGTCAGTGCTCAGCCTGGGCCTGTGGGGTCAGCGGTCATGGAAACCGTGGCTCCTGTCTGGTGTTGTAGACGTGACCAGGTAAGCTGGGGCCTGCCTGCGGGCTCCTCTCTGCCCTGCGCTTGCCATGACAGGCCTGGCCTTGCCTAAGTGGGGCAGGCAGTGGCATCTGCTTCTCCCAGTGCTGCCTCTATAGACACCCAGCCCAGATCACACCCCTGGCTCTGACCATGTCCCTTGCCCCCCAGCCTGAGCCTCCTGAGTGACAGGAAGGGCCTGACCCAGAGGGAGCGGCTGGAGCTGCGGCGCCGGACTATCCTGCTGCTCTACTATCTACTGCGCTCTCCATTCTACGACCGTTTCTCTGAGTAAGGACGCAGCCCCTACTTATAGCCACAGAGAGGGCAGAGAACGGGCCCTGGGGCTCCAACCACTGCTGGTGTCTTCCTTTCTCCCCTGTTCTCCTGTCTGGGGATCACTGAACACCCACTGTGTCTGGATGGCAGTCACTAGATGCCAGCCTAGCCCTGCCCATGAGCTTCTCAGGCCATCGACCCATATGTGCTTAAGTGTCAACTCACCAAGGATGTTGGCAGGAGACATCAAGGGCAGGGCTGAGGACATTGCCAGGAGGCTCACAAGGACAGAGGCAGGTACGGGCTCTCCACAGCCTCTAGCTCATTCCCACACCTTCTTGCCAAATAGTTGGGATTATCCCCACTTCTCAGAAGAGGCACTTGATGTTCAAAGAGGTTGGGCAACTTAAACACCCAGCGAGCCAGTGGCAGAGCTAAATCCCAAATCCATGTTTTCCCCTGCTCTGTCTCCCTGCTTTGCTTTGGCTCCCTCTTCCCAAAGCCTGCTCAGGGCCTGGACCTGTGATGGTCCACTTCTCCCAGCCTCAGCCATAGAAGGGCCTGCCGGGGATGGGTGGGGGTGGCCCAGGGCCAAATCCCCCAAGGCCTGCAAGGGTGACTGCGTGAGGTCAGACAGTGATGTGAACAGGGGGCTCATGAGCAGCAAGGGCTGTGAGGCAGACAAGGCTCCTGGGGCCCCCCTCTGTCTGGGACCTAATAGCTGCTTAAAAACTGCAATAGTAACTGGAATTTCATTTAACATCCAACCTTTGTTTCTTTTGAGAGAGTAGGAAGTAAGCTTATATCGCATTTAATATTACCTCAGTGAAAGTGACTTCTTAGTCTGGCAGTTCCTGCTGTTTTCATACAAGTTTGAAAGCTCATTTCAGTCTAAAGTCAAATCCTATTTCACATGCAAGAGAAAACATTCCAGAGACTTACACATACTGTATGGACACACCCAGTCTCCATTGCTTGCACTTACAGAGGAGGCATTGTAGTCCTTGTACCCAGCTGACCTGAGGATTATGAGGTGATGGGAATTGCAGAGGTGCCCCCAGGCTACAAGTCCCCCAGCTTGGCTCACTCTCCTGTGGACTTAACCCACCTGGTGTCTCAGAGCAGTAGCCCAAACTGAGAAATCTATCAGGGAGATGCCTGTTGCCCAAAGTACAGGGAGCAGGTCCACAGGGAATAGTGTTTTCTTGTTATCTCTCTCATTTCTCAACTGCACAGGTGGGTGTGTGGCCTCAGGAGCCAGGCTGCCTTCCACACGTGTGATGTTGGGCAGGGTATTTGACCTCTCTGTGCCTCTATCAAATGGGGATGATGAGAGGACCCACCTCAGAGGGCTGTTTAGAGGTTAAATGACTTAAGCCTATGGCAGTGCCTGGGATGAGTAAGGACTTGGCATTATATCTTATTCCCTTAATATCATCAGCAATCGTCATCTTAGCCCAAGTGCGCTTGTGGGAATCCCTCATCTGTTAAAAAAACTAGGCTCTACCCTGTCCCCTTCCTCTGAGTCAGCATGCTCTCCTCAGCACTATGTTGCCTCCCCGGTCCTGACTGCTCTCTGTTGGTCTGTGACATTTCCATGTGGCTCAGCTCTTCTGCTGGACTCAGGACTTCTCGAGGGCAGGGTGGGGTTGTCTTCCTGTCTGAACCCACCACCATGCCACCCAGAACTACTCCAGGTGTGGCCCTCCAGGAGCATTTGTTGTTGGATGTCAGTGGAAGGGGAAAAAGGGGAAGGAGAAGTGGGGGGAGGCTGGCTCTGAGGTGCTGGAGTAAATCGTGTACCCAGAGCTCAAGATCCTAGGGCTGGCAGGGAGGGCAGAGACCGGAGCTGACCCCAGAGGTCTCGCCCTTGGGACTGGGCTCTGTCTTAGTTCCAGAAAGTTGCATTTGTCTTCTGAGATTCCCTATGCTTAGTGGGGGAGGGGTTCAGAGAGGGTTCTCCAAGGCTCCTCATTTGCAGGGACCCCCACCCAGCCGGTTCCCTTTCTGTTGCCTCCCCCAGGGCCAGGATCCTCTTCCTGCTGCAGCTGCTGGCTGACCATGTCCCTGGCATTGGCCTGGTGGCGAGTAAGCATGGGTGGGGTGTGATGGTTGTAGTGTGGTCACATGCATGGCCCATCTCCCTATCCTCTCTCTGTCTCCTTGTGACTTGATTCTTGGTGCGGGGGGGAGAGGAAACCAGAAGTCAGGGTTGGGTAGGCTCAGCTCCAGGGCATGGGCCAGGCTGGGGTGGCTTGAAGGAGGGTGTCCCATAGCAGGGCTATGGTTAGACTATTCTGGGCCATTAGCCTTCTTCCTGTCTCAGTATCCTGGAGCGATCCGAGATTGTATTGTCTAGGGGAATTGTGTGGCAGGGAAGAAGCCCACTGGGCTGCTTTGAGACCCACCTCAGCAGAGCCGCTGGGCTTGGGTGGATGACGAGATCTGACTTGGCCCTACTGGTGCCTACTCTAGACCAGCTTCTCTGAGCCTGAGGGTCCTCATCAGTAATGGGGATCACACCCCTACAAAGTTGCCTGCCTAGGGTGGGGTGGGAGAAGCAGCTGGCTCACAGCGTGCAGGGGTAAGGCACTGTACTGGAGGAGCAGGGCAGAGTGGAGTCCCACCCATCCTGACTGTCCCCCTCTCTCATTGCAGGGCCACTCATGGATTACTTGCCCACCTGGCAGAAAATTTATTTCTACAGTTGGGGCTGACAGATATGCTGGGAGTTGGGCGTGGGGCAGGGCGGCATGCTGTGCTGTGCTGGGCAGGGGGTGCCTCAGCCTGTCAGTCCCCTGGGCCCCTCTTCCCTAATAAAACTGACTTTGGCAGTGTCCCAGCACGTGGCCTCTCTGTGACCACCGTCCAGAATGCCTGCTAATTATCCCCCACCTCCACCACAGGCTCCTCACACAGCCTGGGGATACACCCTGTTTAGTTGGTGGTCAGTGGCTTCTAGCTGCCTCATTTGCAGGGACCCCCCACCCCCAACTCATACCCTCTATTATCCTATTGAGTGTGACCCCTCCTATGATGGAGCCATGGTAGCTCACACCTTGTCACTGGGCTCAGAAGGTCCCCTGGGATCCAGGCTCCTCTGGCCACAGGAAGCTGCAACTTAACTCTTGGAGCGTGGGGGGCTGCTGGCAGCCATGGAGCAAACTTTGCTGCTCACTCACCGGCCCCAGCAAAGATAGCTCCCCAGCATGTCTTTTGTCCCTCCCTTGCAGGGCCCTGGGGCTTCTGCAGCCCCAGGCCATTGCTCTGCCTGCCTCTTGGTGATGAAGCCTGGTAAAAGGTGAGCCCAGCTCTGGCTCAGCCCTGAATCCTTGGTGGAGAGTAAAAGACTTCTCCCTCAGGAAAAGGGTGTCAGGCAGTAACCAACACTGGGGCCAGAGCTGGGGGGAGAACGGGAGCCAGATGCAAGTTCAGAGAACACAGGCTGCGGGAAGGGTCGGGCGGGAGTTGTGACCAGACAGGTGGCCCCGTAGGCTCCCACAGATCTCTGTCTACACCTAGGTCCTCCATTCCACACCACCTCCCAGGCACCCTGTGTGGAGCCACCTCACCCTGATGCTGCTTTCCCCAAGTGCCTCTGAGGAATGCCACCCAAGTCCTGACCCATGGGGCAGGGGAAGGGGCTGACATGTCCATCAGGGTCAGAGCTCTGGCTTCAGTGACCTTTAGCTTAATATGAAAAGTGTTTCCAGGCACTTACTCTGGAGCGGGCTCTGTGCCATGTGCTGTGTGGTCAGAAAGGAGTGAGGCACTTCTGCACTGGGGGTGTGACAAGGAGTGTGTACAGGATGTCTGGCTTGGGAGAGGCCCTGCCTGGAATGGTGATAGGGGTGAGGAGACTCACCAGGCTTTATTCACACAGGCTTTGAAGCAAACTGTTAGAACATGTGTCGATGGTTGATGGGCAGCCTGGGAGAGGAGCTGTGTATAGGAATGGCCTGGGCAGTGTCACAGCAGTGTCATGGTGGTGCACAGAGATGGTGCAAGGGCAGGAACAGATTTGGGGAGACTGGAAAGCAAGGTCAGGGCCCAAACAGTGTCCCTACCCAAGCAGGAAACTTCGGCCTGGTCTATGAAGGCAGGGATGAGATGGACTGGAGCAGAGATTGGAAGATGGGGCCTTTGAAGATTCTCTTTGAAGCAGAGATCGGAAGACAGGAGCCTTTGTGGAATGGACTGGTGGGCAGAGATTGGAAGATGGGGCCATAGACTGGAGGCAGAGACCTGCCATAGGGTCAGGGCAGAGGGATGAGGAGTAACCCAGTATGCTTTTGGGACTTTTGAAGTAGGAAGAGGGTGGCGCCCAAGGGACAAGGAGCAACAAGAAAGCAAAAGGCTTATGGAGTTAGGCAGAGGTGACAGAATTCCTAGGACCCAGCATGCTGAGGCAAGTTTGTGGGAGACAAGTTGTCCCCAAGACATATAAAGGGAGGTGATCAAGTTAGTGTGTGGACAGAGGGCAGGGAGTGGACCTGGCTGAAGGAACCATTAGAATTTGTTAGCCTTGGGGATACAGGAAGTTCTGAGTCACAAACATCCGACTAACATACAATGCACACTTACAAATAGAGACTTACAGATAATAGGTAAATGTATCTGTTCCAACTTATATACAAATTAAACTTAAGAACAAACCTAATGAACCTATCTCATCTGGTAACCCAGGGAGTACCTATACTGTGGACCAGGAGTATGAATGAGGCCACTTGAGGACCCAGAATTTTTTTTTTTTTTTTTAGACAGAGCCTTGAGCTGCCACCCTGAGTAGAGTCCCATGGCATCACATCTCACAGCAACCTGCAGCTCCTGGGCTCAAGCGATTGTCTGCCTCCACCTCCCAAGTAACTGGGACCATAGGTGCCTGCCACAACACCTGGCTATTTTTTGGTTGCAGCCATCATTGTTGTTTGGAGGGCCTGGGCTAGATTTAAACCTGCCAGCTCAGGTGTGTGTGGCTGGCACCTTAGCCGCTTGAGACACAGGTGCCGAGCCAGGACCCAGGATTGTTAACAGCACTTAAGAGGAGAATGGCTGGACCAACCAGCTGTCTCTGAATCAACTGGATTACCAGAGCCACAGATCCCTGGGCTTGGCCTCAGATTCTGACTCCACAGATCTGGAGTGGGGCCAGGGATTTTGTTTTCACAGCTTGTCATGGTTCTGAAGTGAGGAACCACACCTGTGTTCACAAGAGGCCTGGGCCTGGCTGCCTAGTCAGAACCAGGAACCAAAGGGCCTGCCAGTGGTAGCCATAGCTTTGCCTCCAAGGGACAGCCTTCAGAATACCATCCTGTGGTATCTGCTCAGTAAGCAGCACCCAGTGCTGGGGACCACGCAGTGAACAGAACTATCCTTGCTCTCCTGAAGCTCATCCTGTAGGGATAGGTCCAGAGTTCTGCCTCCTAATATAGAAACCCTCTGCCAGCCTCAGTGCTGGCTGGCAACAGGGCACGTGCAGCCCCTGGGCCAGGCTGTTCTAGGCTGTGGGGAGCCCAGGTGGGAAAGGCTCTCAGAGCAGGATACAAGGATTCATGAGGCTCCTTTCCCAGTGGACCCTGAGCCAGTCAGGCCTAAGTGGTTTTTCAACTGGCAGGACATTTCCAGGACTGCTGAGAGGCCAGTGAGAGGGGCGGGAGGTGGGGGGACAGGAAGGCGGGGGCAGGCTGACTGGGAATGATGGGGCTCTGGGAGGTGAGGAGTCAGTGACCTCTGTGGGGGCTTGCTGTGTGCCAGGCCTGCACGCCTTATGTGCATCACCTCACAGATGAAACTGAGGCACATAGAGATAACGTAATGTGTCTAACTTGCAAAAGGCAAGGTTGGGACTTAAACTGAGATCTGACTCTCAAAGCTGCCCTTGACCCTTGGGCAGTGATACTAGAATAAGATCTGGTTTGGCACTTCTTGGCC
Organism: Otolemur garnettii; assembly: GCF_000181295.1. Lineage (NCBI taxonomy): Eukaryota > Metazoa > Chordata > Mammalia > Primates > Galagidae > Otolemur > Otolemur garnettii. Next base: position 71,019,530 of record NW_003852396.1, on the reverse strand, counting down.
TACAGCACCAGTAAAATAAAAACCAGACCTCAGTGTAGGTTTCTGGTCTTGCCCTAGAGCCGGTACTGTTGCTGAGCCTTGGAACTAATGCCCTTTGTGAGGTGGCCCTGGGAGCTGGCAGCAGGTTCCATCCTGCCAGGGGAGGGGCAGGCAGGAGTGGGGCCAGGACTGTGCAGGAGATGGTTCTCGCCATGCTGGGGGCTCTATACCCCAGGGCTGGGCTCAGCCTCTTCCTCCTCTACCTCATCCTGGCAGCTACACTCCTTCGCCCCCAGCCCCTGAGGTAATTCCCAGGGTGCAGAGGGCTCAGGGAGACTTGCTGAATCCCTCCACCTGGGCTGTTCCTCTGCTCATAAGGAGGTGGCAGTGGCCTTTGGGGGCAGTGCTGAGCACCCCCAATGTCGCCCACAGGTCTCAGCGATCTGTTCCTGAGGAATTTTCAGCCCCCCTGGAACTCTCACAGCCGCTTGCTGGACTGGTGGATGGTAGGACCTCACCCCTACCTGCCCCTCACCCTCTCACCTAGGTGCAGCCTCTTACCACCCCAAACAGCATCTGTCCCAGGGCGGCTTCAGTTCAAAACCAGCTTCTCCCACTCACAGCCTCTTTTCTCTCTTAGACTATGGGGTCCGGCCCAAGCACCCATGGCCACGAGGGCCTCGAGGGCCTCGGCCCCTCCTCTCCCAGGCCCAGCAGCGCAAGCGGGACGGGCCAGACATGGCTGAGTATTACTATGACGCACACCTGTGACGGCGACCCTTCATAAAGCTGTTCTGTGCAGCAAGGGCCTGGCTTTCCTGGGGCACAAGTGAGATGGGCGTGGGCGGGGGTCCGTGTAGATACACCCACTGTGGTCCAGACAGGAAATGGCACTTTTAATAGTTGGGGCCAGGGTGACAGGACCAAGATAGGGCTGGCTGGGCCAGTCAGGAAGCCACTTTTTCCTGGTGGGGTGGGGCCCTGCTTTGGCTCTTCTTCCCGCTTAGGTCCTAAGCTTGCCACGGGCCAGCATGCCGGTGAGGTTGGTGGAAGCCACCCAGAGGCCCCACAAATGACAGAGCTGAGAACAGGGATGTCACCTCCAGCTGGTGCCATTTCCTTACTGGAAAGTCCTCAGGAGGCAGCTGGGCTCAGCCTGAGCTCAGGGCTCTTCAGTGAGGGTTGGGGGCCGGGGGAGGCTGGGCACTTGCAGGTGGTGTGGGCTTCTTCATGGCAGATGCCAAGAGCCAGACGGCCAGACCTCTGGCAGGGGACAGTAGGCCAGGGACAAGGCAGAGCCCTCTGCTTCCAGACGGACTTCTCAGTTGAGGCCTGACACCTGACCACTCTGCCCTTCCCAACCCCAGGAAAGCCTGCTCTGTCCTCCACAGATGAATCTAACCCATATATTACAATAAACTTCATCTGCCTCTCCCCATAACCCTGCCCTCCCCCAGGCCAACAGCCCCCACTTCCCCGTCCTCTGGTGGTGGTGGGTGCTGTGTTCTGTCAGCAGCCAGCTGTCCTGGTGCTGGCCTGAGGGCCTGGGGGATGCAGAGGCTGGCTGCGGTGCTACTCCAGGTAGATGTCCTCTGTGGGGCACGTATATTCCACAAACTGCTTGTAGAACTGCTGAAACGCTCTCCTACAAGGCAGGGGACACACAGATGACCAGGTAGCCACTGGCAAGGGAGACACAGGATCTCAACCCAGGGTTTTCAAATTGGAGCCTTAGGGGCCCTAGGTGGGGCTCCAGTCCCTATAGAAGTACATTTCAGTGGGAGAATGGTTCCAGCATCTACCAAGCTCAGAAGCCACTCTGCAGGGCCACCCAGCCCTCCCTCCAGACCTATGCATTGGTGATTTGGGAATGAGTTTCCAGAGCTGTGGGGAGGAATGAGGGATGCCACTGAGCCTGAGGAAGACGCTCCAGGCCCTGGGGTGGGCCTGCTCCTTGGGCTGGGTGATTGGCAGGATACATACCCCACAGATTCTGCCAAGACTTTGGTGGAGTCTTCCGATACAAAGACATGGCAAGCAAACCGGTGGTCAGCGGGGTGCTTGGTGATGAACCCAAAGTACCTGTGGGAGGACGGGCCTGTGGTAGGATAGAGTCTCGGACCCCCTCATCTACAGCAGCTTTACACCGCCCCCTTCCTCCATCACCTGTCCCAGTCTACTCACTTGTTGTTCTTTGGATGGTATCCACAGAAAGAGATGTTTTTTAACTGGAAAAAGTGGCTACACTTATTCCCCTATAGGAGAGAGAAAAAAGGAGGGTAGTACGGAGGACAAATACTAAACACTTCTTTCTTTTTGAGACTAAACCTCACTCTGTCACTCAGGGAGAATGCTGTGGCATCATCGTAGCTCACAGCAACCTCATATTTCTGGGTTCAAGCAATCCTCAGCCTCTGGAATAGTTGGGACTATAGACATAGGCTACCATGCCCAGCTAGTTTTTCTGTTTTTAGTAGGGATAGGGTCTCACTCTTGCTCAGACTTGTCTCAAACTCTTGAGCTCAAGCAATCCATCCACCTTGGTCTCCCAGAGTGCTAGGATTCTGGATGTGACCCATCTCACACAGCTAAATACATCTTATTGGCACATGCTAGGGAATGTGGGATGGGGGAAGCTAGCACTGAGGAATGGGGGAAGTTACCTTGGCCTCTTGGGAGTCATCAGCCTTGACACCTATCTTCACACCCCGCACACTGATCTCCAGGATGCAGCTGGAGGGCGGGTTAAAGTGCACGGTGAGCCGGCGGGTGGTGGCGATCTATGGGTGAGGGATGGGAACATGTCAGGGGCTGCCTGATCATTCCTCTGCAAGCAGCTCCTGTCCCAGGACCCTCCCGGAGGCCTCTGCTGCCTCACAACATGTGTGTCCCTCTCCTGGACTGGGTTGGGGGCCCGTACCCATCTAGGAGGCTCAGGGAGCAAGATCTCAGTACCTTTTGCATAGCGGCACAGAGGACGTCATTGCCCTTGTGATAGGGAACCTGGACTGAGCCCAGGAACTTCACCCGGAACTGGTCCACCCAGTCGCTGTTTTTGGCCAGGGCTGGAAAGCAAATGTGGTATGAGAAGGGGCAAAGCCCGCAGGAGTGGGCTGGGCAACCAAGGGAAAGTGGGTGGTGAGGTACATGGGATGACTGAGCCAGCAGAAGGTGCCACAGTTCCCAGACATCCCAATTTGGCTGGGGCTCACTTTTCTGAATTGTGAAAAGAATCTGAAATCATCTCTACTCAGCCTCTTCCTTGGCTGGCTGAGATGTGGAGCAAGGGTTCACCTGGCAGCAAGTTGGGGCAGGCAGATGTGAGGCTGATAACAGCAGGGGTGAGAAGGAATGTTACCTGCCATGTGCTCAGGCTCCTTGGTGACCTCAATGGCATAGTAGGCAGGAAAGACACCCCGGGCACCGGTGCGCATGTTGTAGGCCTCGTACCAGTAGTCTTCAGCCTGTAGCTCCACCAGCAGAGGGTCATCCACTTCCAGCTCAAGTTCATCTTCGTGTCGAGGCACAAACCTGTCACCGAAAGCATGTGAGAAATTCTCCCCAGGGCTTCTCCAGCCAGGCCCACTCTAGGGTCCAACAAAAGCATCTTTTTTTTTGGAAACAGAGTCTCACTTTGTCACCTTTGGTAGAGTGCTGTGGCGTCATAGCTCACAGCAACCTCAAACTCTTGGGCTCAAGCGATTCTCTTGTCTCAGCCTCTCTCAGTAGCTGGGACTATAGGTGCCTGCCACAATGCCCAGCTGTTTTTAGAGATGAGGTCTGAGGTCTCACTCTGGCTCAGTCTGGGCTCGAACCTGTGAGCTCAGACAATCCACTGGCCTCGGCCTCCCAAGTGCTAGGATTACAGGCGTGAGCCACTACACCTGGCCTCACAGAAGCATCTTTAGCTCAATAAACATTTGAAAAGCATCCAGTGTATCTGTCACAACACTAACTCCTGGGGAGACCAAGGTCAATCAAACATGCATTTCCCATAGGTCGAGGAACAGAGGAGGCAGTGAGCAGAGTCCTTTTTTTTTTTTTTTTTTTTTGAGACAGAGCCTCAAGCTATCCCCCTGGGTAGAGTGCCGTGGCTTCACAGCTCACAGCAACCTCCAACTCCTGGGCTCAAGCAAGTCTCCTGCCTCCGCCTCCCAAGTAGCTGGGACCACAGGTGCCCACCACAATGCCCGGCTATTTTTTGGTTGCAGCTGTCATTGTTGTTTGGCGGGTCCGGGCTGGATTCGAACCTACCACCTTAGGTGTATGTGGCTGGCCCCTTAGCCACTTGAGCCACAGGCGCTGAGCCAGAGTCCTTGATAAAATTGAGAGGTCCCAAGTAGTGAGCACTTCTGTCCAGAGGGGTGGGGGTGGGGTGTGGGCAGGCATTCTGGTCATCCTCCCCTGGGCACCCTGCCTTCAGCTAGACTAGGTGCACAGTTCTGGGCTCCCTCACTACACCACAGCACTGTAACCATCCATTTTGTCACCATACTCTAAGTCCCTAGAGGGTGGACCATTCCTTTAGGGCTGACTAACCAATGCTGCTGATGCCAGTGGTTAGGTGTGAGCCATGAGGTGGTGGCAGAGGCCAGGAGAGGTGTGGCCCAAAGTGCTGCCTGGCCAGGCCCAGCCATCCCAGGGGCTCTCACCTGAATATGGCCCGGTGAGTCTGCTCCTGCTCTTCCCCGTTGATGACACAGGAGAACAGCCCAAAGGACTCTGCACCTGCAGTAAGGGGACGGGGCTGGAGGAGAGTGGCCCCAGCTCCAGTCGAGCTGTAGGGGGCAGGGGGTGAATGCTCAGTAGTAACTCAGTCAGAGGGGGCCCAAGGCCACCTGCCAGGAACACCCCTCATTCTGGCTCTCCCTGCATGGGAATCCCCCAGCCACTTTCCCATAGCCGACTCACTGGAGGAGCGGGAGCGGCCACTCATGAAGACGTTCAGGAACTTCTTAGAGAAGTGGACATCGGGCTCATCAGGTGTGGAGTCCTCGGAGAGGCAGGCAGGGGGCCGGGGCCGGGGGGCCTCCTCGTATTCCTCTCCGATGGCCGACTCGTAGGGTGAGGAAGCAGAGGCACAGTTGTCATAGACAGTGGCCGAGTCACTCTCATCACTGTAGTCTCCAAAGCATGGCCGCAGGCTCACTAGCTCCAGCTGCGCATGCTCATCCACCACCAGCGTGTACTTGACTGAGTCGTAGGACAGGGCGCTGGTATCTGAGCTCAGCGAGGCCCGTGGAGGTGGCGGTGGCTCCCCTAGGCTTCCCTGCCACCCTCCCCCTTGTGGCTCAACCCGCTCTGGGGATGACAGGCAGTCGAAGCCCTCATCCTCTTCACTGATGGAAGGGTGTGGCCGCCCAGCAGTGGCAGGGTAGGCCGCAGGATCTGGATCGGAGCTGACGGACATCCGGCTCTCAGTGGGTGGCAAGAAGGCAGAGGTGGGCTCTGCAGGGTCTGGGGGCCTCTGTACAGGGGTCAGGTAGATTTCCTCTGTGGCCTCTAGCCGCACATCTGCCTGGTAGTGAATTCGGTCTCGATGTGAGTTGCCCCGGCCACTAGGCTGGGCAGCAGGGGCGCCACTCGGAGGTGCCATCTGGGTGGCCGTGCTGCGGCGGCATGGGCTGTCAGTGGAAGTGCCTCGATCCTTGGTGGGGACAGGGCTGCTCTGGGGTGGCAACTCATCGCTCAGGCAGATGTGTTCATGAGGTGGTGTCTGCTCCCCTGGAGAGCAGGCAGGTCAGTGCTGAGGGCAGGTGCCCTAGAGTCCCAGGCTACCTGCCCCCCCAACTCTAAGCTTGTTGACAGAGAAGCCAAGACAAAACCTTCCTGGGCAATAAGCCCTTGGCAGGCTCTGGGGCCAGTCAACTTGCTCATGCTACAGCTGACCTCAGCTCCAGATGAGCTTGTGCAGGGATGCAGGATCATCCCCCTCTTTGGCAAGCTGGAGACTGTTGGGTTTGGTCTCTGCAAGAGGACTGGGTCAGGGCAGGCTGAGGTCCAGGTGAGGGAGGGGGTCCTGACTTACCTGTCTTCAGAGGTGAGGATGATCGAGACACCCGATCCTGCCAACTGTGCTTCTTGCCCAGAGAATTATTATTCAGTGTGTCCTATGCAGGGAACAAAGGGCTCTTGTGACAGGAGCAATCAACAGTGCCCGGCACAGGGAGGCCCTGGCCCTGCCCCCACCAAGCCATTCCTAAGGCTGTATGCTGTGCCCACCCCACTTCCCCCATCAAGGGCCTCACTCCCAATCTTCCTTTGGAGCAGGCAAGAAGGGTGGCAAGTCACAGCCCTCCCAGCAGGCCTGCTGGCTCTTGGTGGCTCTCTATCCTGCTCAGGGAAGTTGTCCAACTCTCAGGGAGATGCTTTTATCAGCTTTAAGGAAGTGGTGATGGCAGGGGGAGAAGGAGGTGGGAGAAGCAGGAGCTCTCTGAGAACAATTAGACCCTCAGTCCCAGACATTGAGGGTTTTTGCACATAGGAGGCTCCAATCTAGCCCAGTCAGAGACAGGGTGACTCCTTGCCCTAGAGCTTAGGAGGCTGTAGTGTAGGAAGGGGTGAGACATTCTGGTAGAGCCTGGAAAAAGCATAAGGAAGGGTCTCCCCAGTAGCTGGCCTGGGGAACTAGGATAAATCATCCAAATGATTAGTCCATAAAGTGTTATCCCCCGCCTTGGACTATGGGGCACTATGGCAGCACATGACTGAGGAGTAACAGATGTAGCTGTCAGCAGCCCTCCTTCCTAGATCTCCTGGGCTGCCCGTCTCCCACCCTCAGTCCCCGGGGCCTCCTATCCACAATGCCTGCACATAAGTTTCCCTCCACACAACTGAGTCTCCCTCCCCTGGGAACTCTTGCAACCCTCACATTCATGAGCTGGGCTGCCAAAGCCATTCAGAGGATCCTGGGAAAGGGACCAACCCTTTCCCTGCAGCCCCTGCATCATCCACCAGCAGCCCCACCTCCCTGGAGTCTTTCCCTGCACCTCTCCTGACAGGCCTGGAAGACAAAGGGCCACAGCTAGCTCTCCCCACCCTATTCAACTCTTCTTGGCACCCAGCCACCTGCCTGAGGCCCCCAATTCAGCTATGCAGCTCCATCCCCCATCTCTCTCCCCCAACTTCTGGGAATTCCCAGCTTCCCAGATCTCAAACTTGCTGCTACCCACCTTGCTACTTTTCTCCAGGCCCTGCTTCTGCCCCACCTTCACCTGGATCCCAGCATCCCAAAGGGGGAAACCCTGTCATAGCCCCAGATCCTAAGCTCTAAACCCTTCCAACCCCTCAAAGCCCAGTTCTCTTAAGTCCCTTACTTCTCTACTTACCCCAGTTCCTCCATTGTCCTTGTCAACTCTACTCTTTCATCCTATCCTTAAGATTCCAAACCCAGCCAACTGGACCTTAGCCTTCTTCTTTAGGACAGATCTACCTTGGTACCCACCTCCCTGGTAGTGAGTCAAGGAAGCCTCTCCCCAGGATCTCCCCAGCCCAGAGCCCAGGTCTGCAAGGCCCTCCTCTGGCTGCAGCCCCTTCTCGTTCCCCCACCCCGTGGGCCGGGCCTGGATCCCGAGGCGCTCAGCGCCCACCCACCCTCCTCCCCACATCTCAGGGCACCGCCCCCTCAGCTCCGCCCCCCGCCGCTCGCGCCTCACCTGAGACCGCGGCACCTGTGGGAAGAGGTTGAGGGTGGTGGGCCTCTTGGGCCGGTACGTGTCCCCACTGCCCAGGCCCAGGCCCTGGCCCTGGCCCTGGCCCTGGACGCGGGGCGCCAAATCCTGACCGGACTCGGCCTCGGGCGGCCCTGCTCCTGGCCGCCGCGCCGCGCGCTCCTCCTCATCCTCCTCCTCATCGTCCTCAGCACCGGGAGTGTCCCCCGCTGCATCGATCAGGTCCATCTGCAGCATCTCGGCCTGCAGCCGGCTCCCCGCGCCGCCACCGCCGCCGCCCGCAGACAGCAGCCCAGAGCGCGGGGGCTGCGAAGCGCGGACAGAGGGGCGTCAGCAGGTGGGGCCGGGGCGGGCAGGGGCGGGGCCGAAGCCACAAGTACCGCCTCCCGCCCGGGCGAGTCCATCCCGCGCGGTGCAAAGGGGGGATAACGGGGAGGGGGCCAGGGCCGTGGGAGAGGGGTCCGCTTCCACCCTCCGCCCGCGAAGAGGAGCGAGGCCACCCCTTTTCCACTCCAGTCAGCGCCGTGACGGTCCACACCTCTCTCCTCCCCACAGTCTCCCTCTCCTGAGTCCTTGCAATCTCCCGTTCCCTTGGCAACGGCCAGTGACCTCACCAGGGTTGTAAACCGAGCCCAGAGTGAAGTCACCGCTGTTGCCATGGGGACGCTGGGGTCGCCAAGGAGTTGGGGGAGGGCAGCCCAAGAGATTGAGGGGGAACGGATTAGTATTTGAAGAGACAGCGAAGAAAACTGGGGAAATGAGGCTCAGCAAGGCGAAGAGATTGCGGAGGAGAGGACCGCAGTACACTCCGGAGGCCTTAAGAGCTGCCAGAAGAGGGGCGCTGAGGGGCAGGGGGCACATGGGGCCACCAGGAACCCAGGCAGTGACATCCCTGCCCCTCCTGTCTTCCCTCCTCAGTCCACGAGCCCAGCTCCCCCTCCCTGCCCCCAGCCCGAGACTCTCTGGCAAGCCTGCTAGTGCTGAGCCTCCTTCTACCTCCAGCTTCGCCATGAGCTCCTCGGCACCTTGGACAGATCCCCTGACCCTCAGATCCTCTCTCACCAGCTGCTTGGGTACAATACTACTACCCAGCTTCTCAGAGAGGTGAGGACTCTCTGGCAAGGGTGTGGGGAAGCCCCTTGGAGCTTGTCTGAGGCCCCACCGCTGGCCAGTTGCAGAGGTCACCCTCTCCAGCCCTCTGCTTGTGCACACCAGGGGAGAGGGCAGTTTGAGGGTCCAGAACAGGCATGGGCTCAGAGAAACTATGCCAGGGCTCTGGGGCCATTCCCAGATCCAGAATAGAAGGCCTCTGCCTCTATTCCTTTCTCCATGGGTAAAATGTGGAGATCTGGGGTACCAGGAACTGGATGGCTATCTTCACCCCTTAGTTTCATCTCACTTGGCAGAGCTTCCAAAATCTCTAGGAGTAGTAGGAGGTCAGCAGAGACAAGCAGCCCCTCCCCAAGGCATAGGGCAGCTGTCCTTCGATATTCACTCTCCTGACACCATATCTGCTGCTGCCCACCCTCCTGGGGCTGAGAGAAGCCCTGGCCCTAAAACCTGGCACTGTGCTTTGCCTTGCATTTCCTGGCTAGCTACCCCTTCTTCTGAAAAGATGTAGCAAGAATCCCCACAGGACCCTGGCTCCCCAGCTGCTGAGGACCTCCTGGCAGCACACACAGGTCTTCAAGAGACAGCCATCTTCCCCATGACAAAGCCCAGGGGGCAAAAGTAATGCTGGGTGAATCCCTCAGGGGTGTTCTTTAGGACTGAAGGGCAGGGCGGGTCTGGACTGGTGCAATGGCAGCCGGTAGCCATGGGAGTTATTCCAGGAATGCTTTGGTTTCTTTCTCCTGCCCCAAAGCACTGCAGATTCCAGCAGACTCCACCCTGCTCTGCCTCAGGCCCTCTGCCAGGGCTGCTCCCTGAGCCTGCCCCTCAGCTCTGGCCCCAGTTGCTACTGTTGGAGACCTCAAGACCTCCTGCCCTTTCTCTTCTTGTGGGCAGTGGAAGGAGGAGTGGCTTCCTTCCTTAGTCCCTATCTAAAAAATAAAAAATAAAAAAAATTCTGAGTGTACACCCAAGACATGCCAAGCATGTTAGTGGGTGTTTCCTGCATGTGCATATTACTTCACTTCATGGGTGCCAAAGAGACCTGAAACTTCCTTTATAGATATGAGGAGGCCCTTACTTCTGGCCCTATGCATCCTGCCACCCAGCTCGGGGGCTCATGGGAGCCCACTCTTACCCGTAAGGACAAGGTGTCTTTGCACTGCAGGCTAATGCCACATTCATCAGTGATCTCTGAGAGGTCTTCATCCTCAAACTCCTCCAGGCTGATGTCGTGGGTGAGCCTGGTGGGGACAAGAAACCAAAGTTATGACTGAAGGGGACTGGCAAGCTACTCACATCTTCCTATTACCTCCTCCCAGGGGTAGCTTCTCAAAACAGAGCACAGATCCCAGAGGATAGGACTTGGGGCCTGTCTGCACCAATGCAGGGAGTATCCAATAGGCAGGGAAAGATGTTGTGGCTTGTGCCAAAGGCAGTCCTCTAGGGTGGCAGTGGAAGAGGAGGCTCCAGGTTACTCCAGCTCTTCCCAGCTGGGAGTTGTCATCCTGTTGCCAACCAGGAGGCAAGTGCCTAGAAGGCCCAACTGGTCAGAGCCTTAGCTCTGCCAGCAAAATGCCTCCAAGGGTCAAGGCAGGTGCAAGGGCATTTTATCCATGGAGAATGCAGAGTTGAGAAGAGATTCCAAGGGATGCCCAAAGTGGGGGAGCTCCCTGCGTAATCCTTGCAGTGACAAGACCCAAGGTGCCTGCAGACAGGTGGGGAGGGCCCAGAGGAGAGCTGTTTGCCCCCCAGTCCAGGAAGACCCAGGCCTCTTGAGCCCTGGGAACCAGTGAAGGGAAATTTGGTGTCAATATAGTGGGGTTTCAGCCCATTTCAGGGGAGAACATGCCCTCACGCTGTGTTCTTCATCTTACCACTTCAACCACAAAATCTTGCCTGGCATTAGGACCCCAAAGAAGAGGCTGCACAGATGGAGTCAGGAAAAGTCCCAGGTCAGGCTAGAGTTGTTCAAAGCTCAGAAGACAGCCCAGAGTACCTAAGCACTGGAAACCCCTCCTCCCCACAGGCTAGCCCTGAGCCCCCACCTCTGCATGCAAGACCGGGCCAACCATTATAATGCCTGTCTGCCCCTGGCATCTGCTCACCCCTAGCCCACCCTGGATATTCTGCCTGGCTTGGTGTGGGTGGGACACTTGGGAAGTTGGGGAGAATGTATGAATTTCTTTTCAAATAAGATTAAGAGATTGAGAGATAGAGCAAGGAAAACCCACTAGTCCAAGGTCACCCAGGAGAGTGGTAGCTCAGCTGCCAGGGGAACATAGGAGGCCCATACCCCTTGCCTCTTATCTCAATCAGACCAAACAGAGACCCTCAGCTCTCCCCAACTCCCTACCCACCCTCGCCAGCCCCCACATCCCCTACCAGCGCTCCCACTGATCTTCCAACCAGCTGTCATTTTCTGGGCTTGAATCCATCTTCAGCACCCGCTGCATGGAAAGCCCTGCCCTGCTGAGGGGCTTCAGGGCCCCAGGGCTGCCCTCTCATGCCCGGAAGGGTGGGGGGGCCAGGGCTCGAGGCAGGGCTGTGGTCTCTGGCCTCCACTGCCTGGGCCTGCCTTTCTGAGTCTTGCCGGCTGCAGAAGCCTGGGGAGCTCATTAAAAATAGATGGGCCAAGAGAGAAGGCCGCAGCTGCTGACCGGCCCCAGCCCCAGCTCTTCTCGGCCTAGCTCTCAGCTGCAAGCCGCTTCCTCCCCGTCCCTGTGCTGCCACTGCTGTGGCCACCTCCCCCGCGGGATCAGGTTACTGCAATCACTGTCACAGCTCCACCTGCCCTTCCAATGCCCCTGTTGGGGGCTGGGGTCACCCCCCTCTCTGGCCCAGGCTTGTAAGCAGATGGCAGAAATCTGGGATATTTCCCCCCAGAAGCCAGCCCCTGATCTGTTTTAAAGGGCCAGCGCCACAGTCAGGGTGCCAGGTGGGAGGCTGCAGGGGGGCTTCTGAAACACCCCAAGAATGTATACCCCATCCATACTCCAAGTGCTCAGTTTCCACACCTCATCAGGGAGGCTTCTGTGGGCCCAGACCATATCCTAACACAGCCTAATGGTGCCAGCTGGGTTTGGTCTAAGCCATCTCCTCCCTGGGCTTGGGAGCCAGAGCTAAGGGCAGGCCAGCATCTGGACCTCATGGAGAGGGCTGAAGTGCTGCTCGGTGCTAATGAGCTTCCTGTTCCTTTGGGGTGAAATAAAAGAGCTTGGAGGCCCCAGCACAGAGGGGTTTTTGACTGAGGAATGGGGCCTAGGTGCACAAGGTGCTCCTTAGGGCCCCTCTGACCTGCAGCCCAAGACGGGTAGGTTCTCAGGGCTGTGGGGAAGAAGGCCTGGCCAGAATCCAAAGCAGCCCTCCTCAGTCCAACCAGAGCAGGGTGACATCTCTGGCCCTGGGTCAAGAACTCAGTGGCTGGCACTAAGTTCAATACATGCTGGCTCCCTGGACAGTTGTGCCAGTGGCACAAACAGGAGCCCCTGGGACTCAGCCAGGAGATGGGAGCTACAGGGCTACTAGGCTTCTGACCCAGAGGGCCCCTGCTTGGCCAGTGCCCCCTGCCCACATCTGTGTCTCCTCACACCTGGCTCCTCTTCCTCACCACCCAGTTCTTGTCTAGCTCCTGCCTCTCCTTTCCCAGACTTTCACATTGATCTGGCTGCCTCACTCTCCCTAAGCCTGCACACCCCATGACCCACCTGCCACCATCAGGCAAAACTGCCAGAAATACCATGATCCCTTCTGCTCCACTTGAAGCCCCTCAAGGCTCTCCACTGGCACTTCTTTTTTTTTTTTTTTTTGAGACAGAGCCTCAAGCTGTCCCCCTGGGTAGAGTTCTGTGGCGTCACAGCTCACGGTAACCTCTAACTCCTGGGCTCAAGCGAGTCTCCTGCCTCCGCCTCCCAAGTAGCTGGGACCACAGGCGCCTGCCACAATGCCTGGCTATTTTTTTGGTTGCAGCCATTATTGCTGTTTGGCGGGACCAGGCTGGATTCAAACCCGCTACCTTAGGTGTATGTGGCTGGCGCCTTAGCCACTTGAGCCCATTCCTCCAGGAAGCCCTCCCAGCCCTCGCATGTGGCTGATTCACCATCTGCCTGGATGTAAGGCAGTGTTGTAGGGGAGACAGAGCCATGCCTCTGTCAGAGACACTCACTAGTCCACCCCTGGCTGCTCCGAGGTGGATGGAGTTCACATCCCCCACCTTGTACCCACTTGTCGCCTCTTTCCCAACTCCTGTCTGGACTGACGAGCACTTTGGGACATGCCTGCTAGATACTTATCAAAGGACATCCTCAGTCTCCACCCGCTGCTCTGGAGCTGAAGGGTCCAGAGTAGAGCCTTTAGGGTCAAGGTTGGGTTCTACACCCTCCGCATTCCCTGAGAGTCTCCCTTCCTTGGGCTACAGGTCTAGGGTAGAGGGGCAGGGATGGCTGAATCATCCTCTACAGATGCAGGAACTGGGGTTAACTGACAATGACAGAACGAGCCCTAGGCAGGGTCAGACAGCCTATGCCTGATCCCTGGCTTTACTGGTACAGGTGAAGGCAGCCCCTCCTCTTACTCGTGGGTGACCCTCATAAGCGAGGCAGGATGGAAGAATGGTCACCAGATCAGGCTTGGAAGCAGGAGGCCTGAGATGAAATCTTGACCCTTTCACTTTAAAAGCAGCTTCCCTGCCCTGGCTGCCAACCTTTACACCATATACCTCCCTTAATCCTCATCATGACTTTGGGAGAGGGTTCAATTTCACCCATTTCACAGATGAGGGACACTAAGGCACTGAGCCTTAGGCACCAGTTCCCCACACACAAAATGAGGCCACCGATCCCTACCTACCTGGCTCAGAGTGCTGATGAGGGTTACCAGAACACAGTGTTTGTGGACTACAGAGTGCTGTGAGGAGGTCACTACCAAGGATCAAGGGGGACTGATTGGTCCCCACCTGGCCCCTTCCTCCTTCTCCAGGCACCAGATTTTCCAAGTCTCCCAGCCAAACCCCAGGAGATCCTTCTGGGCTCAGGGAAGGCAAATATGGGGAAGGAAGGAAAGAGGCAGGAAAAGATGGAGGGGAGGAGGGATGGGAGGAAGGATGGGAGGAAGGTAGGGGAGAGGGAAGTTCCCTCCTGCTCTGCCTGCTTCACCTTCCTGACTCTTGAGCGTCAGGAGGCCACCCCACTGAATCCCACAACCCTCCGCAGGTTGGCCCCCTCACTTCTGGGCCTAAAGATATCAGTGCTGCCCTTTGGAGTAGCCACTGCCTATCAGACCTGCTGGCCCATTCTGGGTGAGGTGTGCCCAAGGTCTCATCCTTGGCTTATGAACAATAGTAACCTCCCTGGCCTTCCTATCCAAGGCCCCTGCTCCTGCATTAACCTGATCCTCCCACACAGGTCCCACCTGTGTGCCTCAGTCCTCTTCTCTGGCCCTGCTGGCTCCTCACTGTGTTGCAGAGAGTCCACCCCCTGCTCCCCACCCTACCCTGAGCTGGCCTTTCCTAAATGGTCCTGGACAAATGTGCTTTTCATGTTCTGATGTGGATGTCATGGGCTTTCCCCTTGCCTGTGCCATCACATCTCCCTGCTGGCCTGTTCTGCTGACAGCAGTCCCAGCCCTAGTAGGCTGAGTCAGAAGTGCCTGCAAAGGAAGGGGAAGTGGTACGTGCTGAGGCTTTAGCTGATTGAGGCCAAATCTGAGCCAGACATTGGATGTACAGATGCCACTGTTGGGCCTTCGTGTTCCTGGATGTGCTGTAGTGAGGTAAGGATGACAGCTGAATGAACTCGGGTCCCTGCCATGGTGCCCCATGGGCCTCTCTCATGACAGAGAGCACTTGTGTCCAGGGGGCCTGCCTGTCTCTCCGCAGCCCTCTAGGTGCTGAACCCGGGGCTGGCTTCCAGTGGCTTCTCAGGACACCTGTTGACTGGCTGCAGGTCATTTCCCTCTGCCTCCCTACAGGCCACACTCCACCAGGAAATAAAAGCAGAACCAACATCTGTAACACAAATCTGCTCTGGTCACTTCTCTCCAGCTCAGAACGCTCTAATGGCTTCTGCTGGCCCTTAGGGAGAGGGGCCCAAGTTCTCAGCTGGGGCTGGGGGCTCTGTAGGGCTCCCTTCCCTATGGCTTTCCCTACTTACTCCCCCCTCCCCCAGCCTCCTGCCCTGCTGGGGACCTCCTCCATCTCTTCTTCCATCTCCATCTCTTCCTTCCCAGAGCCTTCCCTGACCTCTGGGACCAGGCCAAATCACTAATCTACTGGCTCCTTAGTCCCTCTGAGTGATGGCTCCTGTATCCCTATAATTTTATCTCTGGGTTACATGACCAGAGGTGGCTTCCCTTATAGTCAGCTAATCCATAAGGGCAGGGTTGTGTCTATATCAATCAAAATGTGTGGTACCAGCAGCTACTTAATACTGAATGAATGAATCATGGTGCCTCATCTCTTTTGATTTTCACCTTGGAAATCTGTAAGTCAGCCTCCCCCTTCAACTCAACTTCCTGTGTCCCCAGCTACCCCTGGGGCTAGCATGTCTGGGACCCTAGGAAGATGGCACTGCCAACATGGGGAGATGGGGGTAGGACCCTATCTCCATCCCCACTCCCCAGCTCTGGGTAGACTCTGGGGTCAGGCAGGGTTTGTCCTTTGGGTCTGGAATTCCCTCCCCAGCCACCTCCACAGTGGTATCATCTGTAGTGAAAACTGAATCCAACACAAGAAATGAGTCCCAGGAAAACCCTCACTGGGGTTATAATGTGCTTGATCTGTTTAAACGTCTTGGTGTCCATATGCAGCAAGAACTCTGGGACCCAGTTATTCAACTTTTGGGAAATTGCCATGAGGAAACAATTCCACATGTGAGAACATTATTATACACAAGGACATTTATTTCTCATAATAGCAAACAGCTGGAAAAACCAAGTAGCCCCGTACTGGGGGCTGGTTCAACTGTGGCCGCCCAGTGGACGGGAATATTAGGCAGGATTTTGGAATGAACATAATAAAGTCTGTGTAGTAATGAAAATGACAATTAACAAAATGAACAAAAAGGAAGGCTACATAATCTTATGGTTTTACTGCGATGGATCACAGGAAGAAACATTAACATGGACACAGTTCTGAGATGAGGTAGAATCTGGGGAGATCTTTTTTCCTTTGCTCTACTTGACAAACTTTCAGTTCTGGGTCACACCAGCCTACCACCAGGTTCCCAGTCCTATTCTAGGCTGCCTGCCTTCTCTTGGGGTTGTAAGTTTTCAGAGGGCAGGGCCAGCACACTCACTTTCACACCAATTCCCTACCCTTGCTCCAATCCACGCACAAAGCCTATGACCTTGTACATCATAGGTGCTAAATAGAAGCTCCATGAGAGCAGGAACCACCCACCGGCATCTCTGGTGCTAGAACAAGGCCAGGTGCCCAGGAAACGCCACACCTACACATTTTTTGAATGATTACAAGAGTAGGACCAGGGGCCAAAGATGGCATCCTAGAATGGGGAAGAACCCCTAAGTAACCCGACTTCTGAGAACTGGGACCCCAAGCTAGAATCAGGCTGTGGCTCATTTCTGGAATTCAGAGACCAACCTTTAAGGCTCTGACACTGGGGATTTGGTGTCAAAATCCTGTTTGGCCAACTGCTGGGCTGTGTGAGGCAAGTCTGCCCTCTCTTCCCCCACACCCACGGTGCACCAGGAGCTTGGAAGGGGGAGTTCCTCAAGGCATAGAGCTGGGGTGAGGGGGCCTCTAGCAGCATCTCTCCACCTCCACTAAGGCATGGTTGGCTGAACAGTCACTGGCTGGTGGTCCTCAGCTGGGTCTTGGGTCCCCTTCCTTCACTCTGCTCCATCTCCCTAGGTGGTGATGTTTGCTCTGAACTTCTAGTAGCTCTCTCTACATGCTAAGACTCCTGGGGTCTTTGGGTCTCCCCAAACTACCTGCCTGCTTGATCCTCCTTTTGGGTCCCCTCATGACCACCCATCTCAAATGCGGTAGGTCCCCAAATGCCTTGCCAACCCTTGCCACCAACCCTCTCTTCTCTCAGGATACCCCGATGCCATGGAGCTCCAGCTCCCTCACAAAGTGGGCTAATGTACCCCCTCAGTCTCCCTCACATCCTGAATGTATTCCTCCTCTCACCTGTAAGACAGAGGCCAGAGTGACCTTCCTGGAGTGTTTACATGACATTGTTCCCTGCCTAAGCTCTGGCAGGTGAAGAAGCCATTATCCTAACATGGCCTACACACATTCCTGCACGGCCTGCTCTCCACATGCCCTCCAGCCTGGGCATTAGATGCCCTGCCCACTTGCTCTGGCCTCTTTTACTTTCCGTGAATACCCTTTGTCTTTGCTGTTCCTCCCATGTGGGCTGTCCCACTATCCCCCCTTCATCCCATCTACCAATATATCCACTGCATAAAATTTCTTTCTTTCTTTCTTTCTTTCTTTTTTTTTGTGACAGAGTCTCACTGTGTCACCCTGGGTAGAGTATCATGGTGTTCCAGCTCACAGTAACCTCAAACTCTTGGGCTTAAGCGATTCTCTTGCCTCAGCCTCCCAAGTAGCTGGGACTACAGGCGCCTGCCACAATGCCCGGCTATTTTTTTTTGGTTGCAGTTGTCATTGTTGCTTTAGCTGGCCTGAGCCAGGTTTGAACCCACCAGCCTCAGTGTATGTGGCTGGCGCCAACCCACTGAGCTACAGGCACCGCAATCATTGCGTAAGTTTCTAAATTCTCTTTTCTAGAGTTTTCTTTATAATGAACATATATCACTTTAATTTTAAATTTTCTTTTATTATTTTGTAAGTTTTAGAAGTAACCTATCCTCGGCTTGGCATCTGGGGCTCAAGTGGCTAAGGCACCAGCCACATATACCTAAGGTGGCGGGTTCGAATCCAGCCCGTGCCCGCCAAACAACAATGACGGCTGCAACCAAAATATAGCTGGGCATGTGGCAGGCGCCTGTGGTCCCAGCTACTTGGGAGGCTGAGGCAGGAGACTCGCTTGAGCCCAGGAGTTGGAGATTACTGTGAGCTGTGATGCCAC
>NW_003852396.1:70953543-71001659 GCF_000181295.1 Otolemur garnettii | reverse complement strand
AAAAAAAAAAAGAAGTAACCTATTCTCACTGTAAAAATGAGCATCCCTAATTTGAAAATCTGAAATCTGAAATGCCCCCACACATCTGAAACATTTTGAGCACCAACACGATATCCTATTAAACATA
Source organism: Otolemur garnettii (assembly GCF_000181295.1). Classification (NCBI taxonomy): domain Eukaryota; kingdom Metazoa; phylum Chordata; class Mammalia; order Primates; family Galagidae; genus Otolemur; species Otolemur garnettii. The sequence continues at coordinate 71,001,532 of NW_003852396.1, read as the reverse complement.
TGCAAATATTCTCCCAAATCCCAAAAAACCAAAAATCCAAAACCCTCCTGGTCCCAAGCACTTTGGATAAGACTACTTAACCTGTAATACAGTAGTATGCACAATTAGTAGTGAAACTCCCTCAGCCCATACCCTATCCTAAAGGCAGTGTTTTTCAACCTTTTTTATCTCATGGAACCTGTACTTAAATTTTAATGGCACACTTAAATTATGGTGGTCAAAAAAAAATTAAAAAAAAAAAAAGAAAGAATATGCTTCCCGTGCTTCAAACTTCTTTCAAAAATAATTTAATTAATGATATTTAAAAATACTTGCGGCACATCTAAGATCCTCTCATGGCACACTGGTACACCGGTTGAAAATTATTGCCCTAAGGTAACCCACTAGTACTAGTCGGAACATTTCTATAACCAGAAAAAACAACAACAGGTATTTATTTACACTAACTACCAACATAGTAATGTTCTCATCCTTCCAAGTCCGTGGGACCCACATTCTCTCTCCACAGAATCTCTTCCAGGGTTCCAAGGCTCACTTTTGGGGGGAGGTGGCTCTGAAATCAGACTGCCAGGGTTCAAATCCCAGCTCTGCAACTTATGTAACTTCTCTCTGCCTCAGTTTCTTCACCTGCCAAGTATGGACAATAACAACACTCTGCTTGTATGGTTCTTGTGAGGAGTAAAGCTCTCAGAACAGCGCCTGGGCAGAGTGAGTGCCTTCTGAGCATCAGTGCTCACCATTGTTATTCTCTGACATTGTGTGCTGTGAGCTCCCAAAAAGGACAGCACCCAACTTTGGCCTAAATTAAATAACAAACTAATAGTGCATTACTGAGAACCTACTCTGAGCAATGGGGATACCAAAGTTTAGGTGTGAACCCCCTATGTCTCCTGGGAGCGGACAGTGGTGCTGGGGGCCCAGGTGCACACACACACACACACACACACACACACATAAGCACATGCAGTTCTCCATAGACCTTGAAACACTCGACACGCATTATTTCATCTGAGCGTTAGGGCCATCCTGAGCAGGGGTCAAAGCCGGCATCTTGGTGGCTGAGAGGGGTTAAGGGCCCAGTCTCAGGGCACACAGCTAAAAAGGCCCAGCCTGGATTCAACCCCAGGCAGTTGAATCTATGACCCCACCAAAGAGCCACAAGAGAGCACTCAACACCCAGGGCTTAATGGAGCTTGGCCAAGGGCTGTGAGAGGCGGGCCAGGAGAAAGGGCAGCAGGCGCCACTGGGGCAGTAAGACAGGCCTTGTGGGCTTGAGACACTGGCCCTCATTATTCCCACCAGCTGGCCCAGTGTCCACAGCTGAGCCACGGTGTCCTGGAGGGCTAGCCCACGCTCAGCCTTTTGGCCTACTGCTGCCCTTGTCTCTCCTGGCTCAGAGTTGGCCACACTCACTGGCTGGTGTCTGCCTTGTCAGCTCCTCTAAAGTGTCCATGCTTACAGGGGAAGTGTATGTATAGGGCACGCAAAACTATCCTGTGGGCCAGAGGCAGGGCCTGAAGGTGGAGTGGAAAGACCTGGGTTTTAGCCCAGCCTCAACCTCTGACTGTCTCAGAGTCCCAAGGCAAGCTACCCTGCCTTCCTTAATGTCAGTGGACTCATCTGTAAAATGGGCAGACCATCATCCTCTCTCAGGGCAGTTATGAGGGTGAAGTGAGCCACCATTTATACAGTAACCAGTTGTAAGATATTTGCTAGTGTGAAGAGCTGACACTTGTTGAACACTGACTTAATATACGCTGTCTCCTTTCTAAGTGGGAATCAATATTAATTAGCCCACTTAACAGTTGGGACCCAGAGAGGACTCAAAATGCCTGGGTCATGTAGCTAGGAAAGAGCAGAGCTAGCATTTGAGCCCAGGTCTGTCTAGCCCACTGCTCTCCCACCATAGAGTCCTGGAGGGAGGGAGGCATCATGCGTCCTGCTAAGTGCAGTCTCAGCCCTCCCCTCATGAGTCTGAGGCATGGTCACAGAACTGCAGCCTCAGGCCTTCAGGCATGGACTCTTCCATCTGGCCCCCTCTGAGTCTTCCTCACTCAGCTCAGGGCCTGGAGGTAGGGGGAAGGTTTCTGGGCTTGATGATGCCATTAGAGATCCCCAGGGATCCCTGCCCACCTGAGGGCCTGGGAGCCAGTGACCCTATGCTCAGAGGAGGGGCTGGCGCCAGAGTCCAGCTGGGGCCTGGCTGGGGTGGGGGCCCCAGGAGAAGGGAAGGCGCCAGCTCATGAGATAGGGAAACAATGAGGTATGTCTAAGCCTCCTCCTCTGGGCTCTGGAGGAGTTACACCCTCCTCTTCCTCACCAACCGGGGGCCCTGGAGCAGTTATACCCTTCTCTTCCTCACGAACTGCGGGCCAGAATTATAGAGGAGGAACATTCATCCCTTCCTTCTCCAACATCCATCCTTTGCTTCTCTGAAATCCACCTAGCCTAGTACCAGATTAGGGGGTGGTAGTGGAAGGGGGGCTGTGCTTACCCCAGCAGGGACCCTCCCTACACCCCCAATGTCCTTGGCTACTTCTGGGCAGATCCTTTCCCTTCTGTGGCAGGGCCTAGGATCCCTGGGTTGAGGTGGAGCCTTCTACACCTGCCCTGAGAGACACACCTAACCAGGTTGGAGCTGTTCAAATCCACAGAGGGTCCCGGCCATGCCAAGCCTGGCAGTTAGGCCCATCTGGTCAGGCAGGGTTGGGGGAGGGGCCCAAGTCTCCCTCCTTCGGGCACCAATGTTGTCGATTGCTCCATGGAACTGGGACCCACAGGCCATCTAAGCCTGCTCCCGTTTCTATTCAGAAACCTTCGGCCTGGGCACAGGGAAAGCCGCGAGCTGCCTGCCAGCTTTAGGATCTTAAATCAGACCCTAGACCCCCAGATACTGCCGCAGCCCCGAAGTGGGGCAGAAGGAGGCCTCCAAGCCCCCTCCTCCAATTCCAGCGCAGAAGCTCCCACCCTAGGGACGAAGAATGGCGGAGGGAGCTGCTCCATGAATATGCAGAGGCTATCAGTCTGAACTTGAGGCTGAGGGGACTTCAGGGGGAGACTCTATCCCGCCGTGCCCATGCTGCCCTCTAGTTCCCCGGTTCCTGAGGTCCTGGGGGGCGGGGAGGGCCAGCCCAGGCAGATCAGCCCCGGCTAAAGGGCGGGATGCGCCGCGGCCACGGACTCTCACCTGAAATTGGGAGGCGACGCGATGTGTAGCCCCAGGAATGGGGAGGCGGCAGGCGGTGACGCGGCCCCCCCGCCCAGGCCGCCGCTTTCTCGCTCCGCCATTCTCCCGCACAGCCCTGGCCATCCGGGCGGAGCGCGGCGCGGAGGAGGAGGCGGCGGAGGCGCGCCGAGAAGGCCTCCGCGGGGTTCGGGCTCGGGCTCGGGCTCGGGCGGGTGCGGCCGGCGCACCTGTGCAGGGCAGGGCGCGGCTCCGAACCGCGCACGGCTCGCGGGACTGGTGAGAGCTTCCCGCGCGCGCCCCCGGCCCCGGTAGGGGTCTCGCGCGCCCCGCCCCGCCCCGCTAGCCCCGCCCGCCCCGCTAGCCCCGCCCACCTGGCGCTCTCCAAGGTGCTGAAGCCATGGTCCCCGCGGTTCTGGGCTTGGCCCAGCCCTGTCCTATCCAACGCTGACTCTACCCCCACCCTGCAAAGCCGTTAGTTGTCAGTGCGTGCTTTGTCCGTGGGTGTGTCTAGTGCCTGAGTACCAGGTAATGGCAGGGCCCTGGATCCCAAGGCCCAGTTGGCCCCTCGCAGCAGAGACAGAGAAGGCGGGCATGAAAGAGGATGTCAGAGTGGACTCCTAGAGAAGACAGATTTGGAGTCAGGTGGTGTATTCACAGCCTGGCTCCACAAGTGAATACGCAGTAGGGCTTTGCATTAGAAACTTTACAAACCTGAGGTTCAGTTTTCTCATCAGTGAAATGGAGACAGTAGCTGTACGTTCCATGGTTGTTGTGAGGATAAAACAATACAAAATGTGTTGTCACTGGGAAATAGGAACACCCTGCCCTCCTGCACTGGGACGCAGGCCGCATCTCATTCCTGTCCCTTTACACACATCCCCACACCTCCAAGGATTCTCTTTAGAGGGCGTTTTCCCTAAAAACTCACCCAAGCCTCCTTTCAGCCCCAGCCACTGGTTGTGAACTGAGCCCTTCTTTTGGCTTCTCAGTCTCAATGCCTCCTCCTTGTTCAAGCCAGGATTTCTAAGCTTCTCTTTCTCACTTAGCATCTCAATTATGTTTCCTGCACAGCAAGCACCTCTCTTTTGCACCCACAGACAAAGGGCTTGGGACCTTTCCCCTGCCCTCATTGTGGACTTCTTGGGATTGTTTCTGTTCTCTGTAGCAGATCCATCCCTGCTAGGTTTTGGCCATGGTTTCCTCCTTGTCTTTTCTACCCTCAGAGGGGTAAGCCTGGATTTCCAGGCCTTGAAGGTCCTGTGTTCCCTAATTGAGTTCTTTCACACAGTTGTGGTCTCCCAAGGCCAGGGTCCCAGCTTTGATGGGTCAGAGACTCTGGTCACCTGAGAGAACTGCAGACCCTGTCTTCCACAGACCAGGGCAGAAGGTGGCACAGGGCCTATATGTGAATCTGGACTGCCATACTGGCCCTTTTCCCTCCAATGTGGCACCCAGCAAGGAGCTGTAGACACCTGCCCTGCAATAAGCACCCCCCAGTGCCAGCCCTGAGCATATCTCAGTATCTGGAATCATAGGCCTTGGCTGCCTTGCCTCTCCTTGCCCCTGGGGCCCAGAGGGGTGGCCATATTACCATTCCTGCTGTTGTGGCTCAGGCCCCTCTCACTAGGCCCTCATAGCAACCATCTGCTGCCATGGCACCTTGGTTTTCCTCTCAGGAAAGCAGTCTTGCCATAATAAGAATTTCTTAGAATGTATACTTGTCTGAGCTAGGGGACATCCTCAGGAGGTCAGGTGTGTATATGTGGGACAACTCCCTCTTCTGGAACCTCTTAAGAACAAAGGTATCTCATCTCCAGAGACCAACCCAAAGCTACATTAGAGAGAAGCCAGGAAAAGAGAAAAAGGAAAGCGCAGATCCAGACCCTGATAAGAGCTTCAAAGCAGAGCCAAGGCAAGTTCTTCCCCTGACCCCTTTCTTACTCTGTGCAAGGCAGATTGTGATACCCTTGGGCCTTGCCTGAGCCCCTTCCTACAGGAAGTAGGAGGTGAGCTAATAAAGTCCTCAGTCCAAGGCCAGGGGCCCCTAGCATGAAAGCAGGGCAAACTGCACAGAGAGGGGCTGTTCTCTGGCCCAGTGGCAGGAGACAGATACAGGCCCTGGGCTTGGTTATGGGCAGAACTTGACCACCTAGTCAGAGCCAGTGGGCCTGCATTCCCTCCCTACTATAGGGCTGCAGCCAAAGTGGTTGCACTGAGGTAAAGGATGGACTTAGGGCCTGGAGAGGGCCCTGCCACTCACTGGCTCCCAGATTGGGGGATTTCAGTGGGTTGCACGTTGGGTCACTGCAGGATGGCATTCAGGACCCTTACCCTCAGCCCACAGTACTCTATACCATTCCAGCTGACTTACCCACAATTTTGACCCTGGTCTGCTCCAGCTGCTTCCATGGGGGCCTCCCCACCTGAGGAGGGATCTGAGGCTCCTGGCCCCAACAAAACCAAGATAGTCTGGCCTATAGCTTCACTTAGGCTCAGCCTCACCAAACCCTAGTCGCCAGACCTCCCATAGGATGGATGACAGTACAGCTTTACTCAGACAGGATCAGATGTTTATAAAACAAGTGAATATTCACAAACAAACTGTGGGAGAAACATACATTCCCAGCAATAGAAAGTCTCTATAAAGTGCATTTTGCCTGCGACCATCTTTTCTCCAAGCTGGATCTTGGGTTAGGATTTGGGGTACTGCTTTGTGGCAGCCCTCAGGGCCACCTGGGCTAGGAGAAGGGAGGCAGAAAGCCATTGTGGAGTTCCAGGCCACTGGATACACCTTCTCCTGCCCTGCCCTGGCCCTCCTGGCTCTGGAAGTGCACTGCCCCACTCTACTGGCAGTTTGTCCTGGGAATGACAGCATACCAGGGATGGTGGAGAAATACGGGGGAGTGGTCCTGCCAACTTGTACCTTAAGGAAAAGAGCTATCATCAAATAGGCAGGAAACAGAATTACCCCGATACTTGAAGGTGCTGCTAATAAATACTGAATCTGGCCCTCAGCCTCTGGCCTTCTCAGTTCTCAGACTTGCCCTTGCAGGTTCATTCTACTCGCCATCTGGCAACAGTCCCCACTCCTCTTTCCTCCTGGCTGGGGGTGAGGGAACAGGGAAGCCCCAACATCAATGACCCCACATCATTAGCTGTACCCCCACATGACTGTAGGACATTTCTAGGGAGGGTGGCTTACATAACAACAGTTGGACACTAAAGGTAGCTCTCTGGCTGAGAAAACCTGAGGACATCTCAGGAAGAAGCCTGTCACTGTGCTGGACAGCTGCAGGAGACAGGTCCCTGATCCTAGGGTCCTGGTCTGAGGACAGAGGACAGGGCTTGGGCCAAAAGAATTAACAGCTCTGTGGCTAGGAAAGGTCACAGGGGAGGTAGAAAGGAAAAGGCCCAGAGGCCAGCTTAACGTTACATGTGAGGACAAAATCCAAATGGGAATTAGCCTCTTAGCCACACACACACACACACACACACACACACACAAATGTACTCTTTGTGGCTCAAGTGCTGGCCACAGGGTGGAAGAAGACTTGCTCCAGTTGACACACAGACCTTCTTTTCATATGTCTTTCTCAAAACAGGCCTTTGACAGTGGGCAGGGAGAGGTGGGAGGCATGGGCCACTCTTGGAATGCAAGGCTCAGTTTCTCTGGGTCAAATCTCCCACCTACTGCTTCTGGAAAGGATGGTGTGCTGGGTGTGATCTCCATTAGGACTTTTGCCAACTGCTCCTGACAGCCCCCACCCCTGCCTGAGTCATTAGAGCCCAGCTACTGGGGTAGCTGATGTAGCAGTTTGGGTGCTGACTAGTCCAGGGCAGGCCCTAGAAGCCTGTAGAATGAAGAGTGGAATGGCTTCCCTGCTGGCTGTCAGTTGTCCTCACTGGTAGCACTGTGGTACCTTGGAGTGTAGCCAGAGGAGCCAGAGGGCCGAATGCTACCTGGGGTCTCCTGATAGAGAGACCAAGTCTGACCCCAGCCCCTCCACAGCTCCTGGGTAAACACAGAGGCTGGCTCTGGCTTCTGCAGAAGGAACAGCAAGAGCTGGGATTCTGTTCTTAACCATAGGTTCTAAGCCCTGAGAAGGTAGATGTGTGTCTTAGGCTATTTTCTACTTCTGGGCACACACCGCACCAGTCAGGTATGTGGGTGTACTTCTGAATGATGGCAGAAATTTCTCAGATCTGTCTACAGCCTTGTGCCTAGTCCTAGTTACCCAAGGAAGGGCTGGAGGACCCAGTGACAGAGAATTTTAAAATAAGAAAGAAGCAAGACCAGGTGGCTAAGGTTGGACAGCATCCATCCAATTCAGCAGGCCCAGCCTCCAGGGTCAGAAGGCAGGAACTCAGCAGGACTCTAGCTGCCTCTAGAATCTAGGCTTTGGACAAGAGCCAAACCATGGGCCCTCCTGTTCTCAGTCTGAGATGAGGAGGGAGGTTTAGGGAGACAAGTGCCAGAATCCCAGCTAGGGGCCCAGCACTATGTGCTATTCAGACAAGGCAGCTGGCTTATAGGGACAGCTCTTGGCTGAAAATCACTGCCATAACCTCTAGCTTTGTGTCTGGAGGCCAGGAAATAGCACTGGTGGTGGAATGTGCTACAGAACCTCTTCCAGCCCAGGAAGCTTTCAGAATCATGAGAGTGTAAACAGATGCATGCACACGCAAACACCACACCATTCCTTCTCTGAACACGCGCACACACACGCACACATATCCGCTCTATCTCTGTCGGTGATCAGCTTCTCCGCAGGCTGTGCTCTGCTGCCGTGGTGGCTGCTCAGGCACCTGGGCTTTGCTCCTGGAGCAAGGGCTCTGCAGCTGGAAGAGAAAAACAAAGGCAAAGGGATGATTCAGGAGGCTGCTCAGTTGCCCAGGGACACAAGCTCCTCTGGTGGCTTCTCTAGGGATACAGACTGGTAACAAGAAGAGTCAAAAGAATGAGCAGAATGGGCCACAGCACCTGGGTGAAGGGTTGTTGCTAGGACACCATTGGGGTGACTGATCTTCCCCTTTGAAGTGCTACCCTAGGACAAGCTCTTTCTGTGGACCCTCCACCTAGGGCTGAGGGCAGCAGAGGAGGACCAGGAGGATAAGGCTATGTGAGACTCACTTGAAGCCTCAGGAGACATTTGCTCAAATATTACAAGGGCAGTTTCTAAATCCAGGCATAGAGGTTTCTGCCAGGGATGGAGAATCAGAAGAAAATGTCTGGAAGAGAGGCCTGCTGGGACTAGGAATTTTGAAGAGTATGATAGTGACTTGAGTTTAGAATCAGCAGGTGAGCACATTTCCACATACTGGCACAGCACTAAAAGACTGAGGGGGGAGACAAAAGGATGACTCATTTTAATGATTTATAACATCCGGAATCTGGGAGAGAGAGAAGAAATGGCCTCAACCCTGATAACGGAGGACTGGCAAACCTGTCGTAATGGTTGGTTGCCTGTTTAAATAAGCTTAGTGTGTCTAAGAGTCTACAGAGACACTTAGTGTTCCATTAAAAGTTTGTGTGGTTTCAACACTGATGAGGACCATAATGATAAGTAGGCTTCCTGAGCCCACCATGGGTCAGGCACAAGACACATTACGGCTGAGTTGTGCGCCCCAACTCCCAATTCTTATGCTGAAGTCCTGCGCCCCAGAACATCTGATGGTTGAGTGTATCTGAAATCTTTAAGGAGGTCTTAAAAGAGGTGGTTAGGTTAAAATGAGGTCATTAGGGTGGGCTCCAATTCAGTGTGGCTGGTATCCTCATAGGAAGAGGAAATTTAAACAGTAAGGAGGGAAGACTATGTGAAGACACAGGGAGAAGATGGCTGTCTATAAGCCAAAGAGAGAGGCCTAAGAAAAAACCAACTTTACTGACATCTTTTTAATTTTTCAGAAATGGGGGTCTTGCTTTGTTGCCCAGGCTGGAGTGCAATGGCATGATCATAGCTCACTGAGGCCTCACATTGCTGGGCTACAGTGCTCTTCCTGCCTCAGCTCCCCAAGCTGCTGGGACTATAGATATGTCCTATCACAATTATTATTTTTTAAGGGATGGGGTCTTGCTATGTTGCCCAGTCTGGTCTTGAACTCTTGGCTTCAAGCAAATCTTTAGTTTCAGCCTCAGCTGGGATTACAGGTGTGAGCTACCACACCTGGCCCTGGTTACATCTTGATCTCAGACTTCTGGTCTTCAGAACTATGAGAGAATGAATTTCTATTGTTTAAACCCACAGTTCACAAGCCCCAGGCCATGTTAGAAACTGGACTGCACAGCAGGAGCTGAATGGCAGGCAAGCAAGCAAAACTTCATCTGTATTTACAGCTGCTCCACATCACGCTCATCACTGCCTGAGCTCTACCTCCTGTCTGTTTATCAGCAGCATTAGATTCTCACGGGAGCACGAACCCCACTGTAAACTGCATGTGCGAGAATCCAGGTCTCACACTCCTCATCAGAGTCTATGATGATTGACTGATGATGGTCTGATGATTTGAGGTGGAGATGTAATGAACTTGAATCATCCTGAAACCATTGACTCCTCACACCCTGTCTTTAGGAAATTTGTCTTCCATGAAACTGGTCCCTGGTGTCAAAAAAGTTGAGGATTGCTGGTTTAGGCCACTCAGTCTATAGTACTTTTCTTGGTAGCCTGAGAAGACTGACACAACTTGTGATCTCATTAACCTTGAAGATAGCCCTCCATTTTTATAGATGAGAAAACTGAAACCAGAAAGGTTAAGTAACTTGACCAAAACAACAGCATTTGTAAATGGCAGAGCCAAGATAGGAAATCTGACTCCAAAACCTATATTTTTACAGAAAGTAAATAATCTCTATATTATAGCACTGCTCATTAAGATTTTTGGAGGGTATAAAAAGAAGAAATTCAACACAGCGGTCTAACAACTACTATTCAAGCAATATTAAATGGAAGTTAAGATGTTATTAGAACAGAAAAAATGCTCTTAAAAGTCAAAGACATTAGAGAAAAGGATTTAAAACCAATTTTCTGGCACATGTGATCCTTTTAAGGCCACATGTTAAATCTGAAGCAGATTTTATCTAGATGATTATAACAGAAGCTAGGTAAAATAAAGAGCAAACATAGGAGTGGATATACCTGTATGGGTCAGTGCAGAGTGCCTCATTCTTTAAAATGTGTATTTCCTTTTTTTTTTTTTTTTTTTGAGACAGAGTCTCACTATGTCACCCTTAGTAGAGTGCCATAGCATCACAGCTCACAGCAACCTCAAACTCTTGGGCTTAAGGGATTCTCTTGCCTTAGCCTTGCAAGTAGCTGGGACTACAGGTGCCCACCACTGCCTGGCTATTTTTTTGTTGTTGTTGTCATTGTTGTTTAGCAGCCCTGGTGTATGTGGCTGGAGCCCTAACCACTGAGCTATAGGCACCGAGCCAAAATATGTATTATTTTCAACCATTTTTTTCCTTTAAGCTTGTGCTATAACCTAGTCAATCACATTTTTATTACTATGGCAAGAAAAAAATCTGTTTATTTGTAGCAAAAAATATATACATATATAAATATATATAATGAAACATGCTGACTTGGAGTATATCCTCCACACAGTTTCTCTCTAGCCCCTGTTGTTAGGCCAAGGTGATGACGAGTCTTCCAGAACAGAAATATTTCAGGATTGGCAGATACAGCACAACAGCTCCTTCTTACTCAACATATCCATTTTTTCTGTGTGTTTTCTCTACTTTCAGGGACGTGGGAAGACAAAGAGTGCTTAAAGATTCCTTAGAACAAAAGCTCTTAATTTGGGATTCCTGGGCCCTTAAGGAATCCAAGCATAGGCTTAAAGGACAGTCCATTAAGACTGGAGTTGTGTGCATATTTTTCTGTATGTGGGAATATGTGCAGTTTTCTGGACAGAGGCCCTATCCTCCATCAGGTTTCCAAAGGGAACCCCCCAAAGGGTTTACGAACCAACGCTTAAGCTTAGAGAAAAGGGGGTAAAGTATAGTCTAACGATAACAATTCAGACCTATGTGGTCTCAAACACTAGTTTAGAGCAGGCTCATATTGGGAGGTGGCAGTGTCCTGGCCTCAGATAAAGCACAGTGTGATAAAGCACAAGCCCCTCTGTGATGGTTCCAAAGCCACCAACACAGAAAATCAAGGTTTAGAAGAACTAGCTTGTCCTTGTCTACAGAGCTAGTTAAAGGCTTGTTCAACTAGCTACTCAAGCTGCTGGATCAGCAGATAACTAGTTGGTCCTGTGTGCTTGTTCTCAAACTAGGGCATCCATCTACAGAAAAAGGGGGATGGGGAAAATTAAATGAGCTCTTGCAGGAAAATGATGACAGCAGCAGTAAAGGAAAGGAAAGAACAGCAAGAAGAGAGGCACCAGGGGAAAAGCTAATTCATAAATATGAAAAGTCAACCTCTTGGTTGCCCAATGCTTTCAACCTGTTATTAACACAGAAGACAGAGGCAGCTGGAACACAAAGTAAGTTAAACACTGCCTCCCTATGTGTCCTCAACATTAGTCAGGTGGCCTCCTGGGCACCTCCGTCCTCACCCATTCCCTACCAAGCAACCCAAAGCTGTAAGGCCACTGTTCCCATGACCCTGGCCTTGAAGGGTGTGGGGGCACATTTGAACACACAAGCTCAGGCTCACAGAAGGCACCGCAGCAGCTCAAGGTCTGGAGGAAACTGTGTTTGTGGACTGTCACTGACTCTGTGTTTCCCTCTCCCTACCATACTTGGCGTGGTAAAAGGGAAAGGGTTTGCTACTGGCTCCCAAGGTAGGGCCAAGAAGTACAGAAATGCAGCTGGGCCTGGAGGGAGACAAAGATGAATCTCTTAGGTCAGTCTCATTCTTTTTTTTTTTTTTTCTTTGAGACAGAGCCTCAAGCTGTCCCCCTGGGCAGAGTGCCATGGCACCACAGCTCACAGCAACCTCCAACTCCTGGGCTCAAGCGAGTCTCCTGCCTCAGCCTCCCAAGTAGCTGGGACCACAGGCGCCCGCCACAACGCCTGGCTATTTTTTTTGGTTGCAGCCATCATTGTTGTTTGGTGGCCTGGGCTGGATTCGAACCCGCCACCTTAGGTGTATGTGGCTGGCGCCTTAGCCACTTGAGCCACAGGCGCTGAGCCATCAGTCTCATTCTTAATGTCAACCACATCCTCACCCTCTCATGCCACATAGATCATATAAGAAAGTAGAAGGGACAGCAGTCAGTCAGCAACTACTGAGGAAGTGCCAGAGAAAGAACCAGGGAACAGAGTCCCAACTTCTCATTTTCAGGTTGGGAACTGAAAACCAGAGAGGGAGGGTCCCTTGTGCAGAGTCTCCCAGGAGGTGAGATGAAGGCCTGGAGTGCAGACATCAATCTGCATGCAAAGAAGGTCCCTTTTCCCAATGCCCTACTACTTCCGCTTCCACTAATTCTGTAGCATTTTAGATTGACAGTGTCTTTCACATACAAGGATGGAGTACACCAATAGTGAAGTGTCAAAAAAAGACAGCACAGAGATCCCAGAAGTCAGGTTTTACCCAGTTAAGCTCTAGGGCTAACAAAACTCTGGTGACTGTAGGGTGGCAGAGGGAAAGAGGTGATCCTTGGCTGCGAATATTTTCTATTCAATGGGGCTTCTTTCTCTCAAAAGATCACTCTGTACCAGCAGAAGGGCAAACGGAACACGTGAGCCATTCTCCCACTATGGTAAAATAATTGGGCCAATGAGAGAAATCTGTACACAGTCCGAGACTAATGGAATCCTGAGCAGTCAGCAGCTTTGGGGATTATAGGGAACCAGCTGAACTGATAGCTATTTGGGGGCTGGTTTGTTTTTCAGTTTAGTGAACACTGTAAAATAACACTAAATGCAGAACAGAGAGCTGCTATGGATTTGAGGTAAGATTAGAACCCACTTATATGAAGACACGTTTTTCTATAAGATTGGTTTAAATTGTAAGTGACTGTCTGGCCTGTGCACTGTCACAGGCCTGAGGCATTAGAAGTAACAGAGTCACAATACTGTAGCGCTCAGAGCTAAAAGAAACCTCAACAAGTCCATGATGCTGCCTTCAGGCTGGAAAGAATGGTTACTCCCACCTTACGACCTGTAACATCTCAGCAAGGTTATGTAGCCATCCCAAAGTCACACAATAAAAAATAACAGAAGGAACAAGTCTACCCCTTCCCAATGTAGAACTATGTCAGCTCAGGCCACGCAGCTAGCCACTGGTCTGTGGTCCAATCAGACCAGGGTGCTAGCTCTGACTAAAGTAACAACATCAAGGACACCTTGAGAAGTACCTGTCAGATGATCATGTGATTTCAGATTTTATTTGCATGGTACATTTTACTTATTCAAAGATTTTTCACATACGAGTTTTCACCTTCTTGATGAGTGGAGCAGGTGGTAAGATGCTATTTTCACCGTTTCACAGATGAGGATGCTAAACCCCTGTAGGCTCCATGCCTAAGCCGGCAGACAATGAGACACAGGGTACTCTTTCCTCTCAGGGTTTCCAGAGAACCCAGGGTTCTTCTCCAGTCTGTCTTAGAGGAAAGTCTGCACCTGACCAAGTCCTTTGACCTCTTGACATCTATCCCCACCTTCACAGCCTAACCTGGCCTAACTGCCTAAGGGCTACCAACAGGGACACAGTAAACCCTGAGACTTAGTCCTTACGGTCCCAGTATGCCAGGCGTCCTCCAACTATAGCCCGTGGGCCACATGTAGCCCACTGAGGACATTTATCCAGCCCACCGGGTGTTTTTGCTGTTGCTACCTGTCCTGCTTAGCAGCCAACTCGTCCCAGGGCCTGCAATCCGGCCCTCCAATGGTCTGAGGGACAGGGAACTGGACCCCTGTTTAAAAAGTTTGAGGACCCCTGCAGTACAATGACAGACAATCTCTAGACTATAAGACAAAAGATAGGCCTTAACCTCCACAACCTTATAATGTCTTCACTTAGAATCAATGTCAATCAACTGACTCACTCTCTCGGTCACCTTTTTCTCTACAGGTCCCTTCCCAATACCCAGCAGATCCTCCAAAGATGACAGTTTGATCATTCCTGTTCCAAAATGCTTCTTCACCAGGGGACTAATCTGCCTAACATTTACCACCCTCCATCATCAGACCCCACCATAACCTTACATTCTTCTGAAATAATAATCATAACAATATCTACAATAATAACTACCATTTACAGAGGACTTCTGAGCCAAGCACTGGGCTAGGTGTCTTGCCTATTACTGTAAGCTACCTAGTAATCCCCCCACTTCCTGGCTAACAGATTTTGTGCAGGGGCCATAGTCTTGGCGCAGACGATGGATTATGATTGGTCTCAGTCAGTGATTCTCAAAGCATGGTCCTTGGACTAGTAACCCTTACAATATAAATCTGCAACATTTCCTGTGGCCTGACCTTTATTTTCTATCTTATTATTTCATAGCACTCATGGCTTTTTGACATTTTAAGTGTCTCTTTATTTGCTTATTATCTGTCTCCTTCTACTAATATGTACTCAAGGGGGAAGAGATGCTGTCAGTCTTGTTCACAACCATACCCATTCCTCTTAGAGTCCAGAGATTGTCAGTGTACTGAAACCTTAAGGACTAAGTCTCAGGGTTTACTGTGTCCCTGTTGGTAGCCCTTAGGCAGTTAGGCCAGGTTAGGCTGTGAAAGTGGGGGTGGGTGTCAAGAGGTCAAAGGACTTGGGTAGGTGCAGATTTTCCTCTAAGACAGACAGGAGAAGAACCCTGGGTTCTCTGGAAACCCTGAGAGGAAACAAATTGTGAGCACTTGCTGTATGCTCTTTGAATGAGTGCATCTATCCCTGATACCCTTTCTCTTTCCTATGTTTTTTTTGGTGAGATAGAGCCTCAAGCTGTCACCCTGGGTAGAGTGTTGTGGCATCACAGCTTACAGCAACCTCCAACTCCTGGGCTCAAGTGAGTCTCCTCCCTCCGCCTCCCAAGTAGCTGGGACTATAGGCGCCCGCCACAATACCCAGCTATTATTTTTTTTTTTTGGTTGCAGCTGTCATTGTTGTTTGGCGGGCCTGGGCTGGATTCGAACCTGTCAGCTCAGGTGTATGTGGCTGGCGCCTTAGCTGCTTGAGCCACAGGCGCTGAGCCTGGTTTTTTATTTTTATTTTTTGACACAGAGTCTCACTTTGTTGCCCTTGGTAGAGTACCATGGCTTCATAGCTCACAGCACTATTTTTTTAGGTTTCTCTCTGCTCAGGCTGGTCTTGAACTCGTGAGCTTAGGCAATCCACCTGCCTTGGCTTTCCAGAGTGCTAGGATTATACTTCCTAAAGTGCTAGGATTATAAGGGTGAGCCACTGTGCCCAGCCTCTTTCCTGCTTTGAATGAGGAATCAATGATGGAAACTGTGGCAGCCACCTTAAGGTCACAAAACAATGGTCAAGAGAAACTCAGAAAAACTAGCTCTGATACTGCTGGGTCACCAAACCAAAACCAGCAACTCCTACCTCTTGGCCTCTCACTGGCTAAGAAAACTAACCCTCAATTTTTTTCAGCCACAGTAGTCAGGTTTTCTATTATTGCCAGTCCTACACATGACACACACAGATTTAATCACTTAATCTTGCAACAATAACCTAGTTTATAGATGAGAAAACTGAGCCTCATAACAGCTAAGGAATATGTAAGCTTTAATCTGTTTTCTTGTCCTAAATGCCCTCTATACTGCCTGAATCCTATTCATCTTCAGGCTCCCTGGTGCAAACTTCTATGATGTGCTTCCTGCATTCCAGCCCATCATAAGCTTGTCGAGGCTGTATCGTTTGTCTGGGAGTTATAGTTATTTGTCTTATTTCTCAAAGCAGACTGTTAAATCCTTGTGGATGGACAGAATATCACATTTTATATGTTTCATACTCCCCTTTCTTCACCCACCTGCTGGCAACAATTTCATGCTGAATTGGATGCCATTAGCCATTAGCTTATTGAGCAACCTTGACCCAGACATTTTACCTCTCTGTTCTTTGACTTTCTTACCAAAGGTGAGACCTAAATGAGAATGAGAGCATCAGCCTGGCAAGTTCCTATTATTTTTATTTTATTTTATTTGTTTGAGACACAGTCTCACTTTGTTGCCCTCAGTAGAGTGCCATGGCTTCACAGCTCATAGCAACCTCAGTCTCTTGGGCTGAAGCCATCCTCCTGCCTCAGCCTCCTAAGTATCTGGGACTACAGGCACCCACCACAACATCTGGCTAGTTTTTCTATTTTTAGTAGAGATAGGGTCTCATTCTTGCTCATGCTGGTCTCAAACTCCTGAGCTTAGGTGATCCACCAACCTCGGCCTCTCAGAGTGCTAGGATTATAGGTATGAGCCTCTGTGCTGTGGAGCTCAAGTTCCACATTTATTAATACAGAATGAATTCTGCTTAGTATCACAGAGCTAAGATTTAGCTGAGAGAGTAGTACCTAAAGTTGGTGGTACTCCCAAAAACAAGATAGCACAAATCTGTCTATCTGCAACATCTATGTCAAGGTGCACAGTAAAGGTGAAGGGTAGAAGCATTAAAGCTCATTTCAGTAAGTTTTAACTGAGACCCTCAAATCAGCTGGCTCAAGTGAGCATAAAATCCTAGACTCTCAAACTAGCCTGGCTTTGAAGTGAGAGGGATCTGAAAAAAAAGAGCCAATGAGATCCATTGAGAAAATCACCTTCCAATCTAATGACATGGAATGGTACATAAGGAACAGCCTGAAAAGATGATGACATAAAAAGGACAGGAGTTTATACATATTTCCCAGGAAAGGCATCAAAGGTCCCTCCTGCTTTGTGGAAGAAGTCAGTTTTTTCATGCCATTCAGGAGGCTTCCAAGATGAGTGCTGACAGGAAGGTGCAGAGCTGAAGCCACAGGGCAGAAGAGAAGAGTGGCTATAAAAGGCAGAGATGATGGGGAGACGGGGCATCCTGGTCCTCAGTTGGTCCTCAGTCACAGCACAGCCCTCTGCCCTGGCTTCGCAAGGTCAGTGCTGCCCTCCGCTGGCCGGCCTACAGAGCATAGCCTGTAGGGGTGATCAGGGGCCCTGGAGCAGCTCAGGGCCCTGGAGCAGCTCAGGGCCCTGTCACCGGGCCATTTTTCCCACAGGTTCACATGCAGGTCTCAGCTTTCATTTTGTTGGAGTTGACTCACTTTAATAGGTAAAAAATGCCAATCTCACCCTCCCTTTTTCTCTTTAGCCAGCAAAGAAAGGAAAGGGCTTTTATATTTCCTTTTAAATTTTAGAAGTTTTTTCTTTTTCTTTCTTTTTTAAAAAATGTTTAGGTCTCTGTTGCTTGGGCAGGTCTTAAACTCCTTGGTTCAAGTGATCCTTCTGCCTCAGCCTCCCCAAATACTAGGACTATAGGCACATGTCATTATGCCTGGCTAAAAGTCAGAAAGGTGGAATTTTTTAGCTGAAATATTAAAAATCACGTAGTCTCATCAGACTTTAATCTAACTTGCTGTGTTTTAACCTTTGGCTGGCAGGGTAGTGGCTTCCCAAACCAAGTCCCATCTCTCTCCCACTTCCCTTTCTGAGGTTGACTCTAAACTGCTGTCACTCACTCTCAGGCATCCTTGCTTGGCAGCTCTGGGGTGGGCAACTCTGTCACCCTGGCCCGTTTGCTGAGTTCTTCACCAGGTGGTTCCTCGGCTGCTTCCAGCTTACGTTTGGGGGATGCTGAGCCACTGAGTAGTGGTCTTGGGCCTATAGAAAAGAATGTCAAAGAATCACATAGACTATGCATATGGCCAAGATGACTCTACACTGTGTAGTAGCAGCTACCTAGGAGACAGGGAACCTGCTCATCAATGGCATCCAGCATGCTCCTCCTCTGACCTGCCTCTCAGCCTTCCTCTCAGTGATGACCTTGCCTGGAAATGTCCAAGGAAAACATGACCAGGCCTCTGGTAGCAGGGTCAGCTTTTGGGTCCCAAATTCCCTGTGCTGCAGGCCAGAGACTGATTTGAACTGACCCCGTCCCTGCTCTGAAGGTGAGGCACTCCCTCTGCAACTCTGCATCTACCTCCCAGAGCAGCAAAGAGCAGGGGCCCTACATATGGAGCCAGCCTGGCTGGGTAGACTAAAAAACTCTTAGAGTTCTAGCCATCTCACATTATTGACCGTCATCCCAAGCTGAAGGGAAGAGGTTCAGAATGCAGCAAATCTGTACAGAGTCTCTCTCTCTGCTGCCACCACCCTGGCCAGGCAACCACCTCCTTCCTTGCCTCTTTGCACTCACTCCCATCCTGCAGGCAGCAGAGTTTTCTCAGACTTAAGTCCAAACATGCCCTGCCCTGACAACCTGCCTTCAGTACAATGAAGTCAGGATCCTAACCCTCATCACCAGACACTGAGCCTGCTGGGTGCTGCTCCTGCTGCATCTTGTCCTCATCTCATTCTAGCACCTCACCCAGCACACACCTCCACACTGGTCTCGCTTTAGTTCCTTGAATTGGCTGAGCTTGGTCTTCTTTCTGGGCCTTTTCTTGCTATTTCCTATGCCTGGAGTACCTGCTTTAAGAACTTCTTTACCCATTCTTGATGGGCTGGCTCCTGCTCATTACATGCTCACCTGTATTGTTTATGCTCCCAGCCTGGCTAGAGCAGGGTTCTGCCACAGGGTGACTGAGGTCTTCCATACAGGAAGGGACAGATGCCAGCAGACCTGAAAGAAAGGTGAGGAGTAGTTGGAATGCACTTTCACTCTGGACTGCAGAGTGCTACAGAGGAGGAGAAAAGAAGGTGGGTGGGGAGGGTAGGACCATGACACTGAGGTTCTGTCTCTTCCCACTGCTCTACAACTACTCAGGGAGGCCAATTCTAGCCCAGCCTGCAGTGTCCTGTGCCCTGGGAAGTTAAGTGAAGGTAGCCTGGAAAATAGCAATCAGTCTATCCCTTCTGAGCCTGCAGGTGCCATCCTTCTTTTCAGTGAGCTGAAGGTGGTGGTAGGGAGAGTAGTGGCTAGTGGCTACTTACAGAGTCCCCGGTAGCGTGAGAGCTGCTGGTAGATCTGCTTCATTCGTTCAATGTTGAGCCGGCTGGTCTCAGCATGGTTGACAATGGGCCGTGGATAGTCCACACCAATGATGCACTTGGCTGCCTTCTGAATGGACTCTGGGGCATTCCAGGGTTCGTAGATGTATCGAGAGGGGAACCCTTTCAATTTGGGCAGGTATCGCCTAAAACATATGAACCAGAAGATTTGTCAGTATACCTAGACCTTCCTTCCAGGGTATTCTATCCTAGGAGAAGGCCACAATGGTCATAGGCCAGGGAACCTGGTCTGCATCCTCACCTGATGTAGTCTCCACTGGGGTCCGTGCGGCGGCCAAAGCCCACAGGGCAGTAGCAGTGGAAGAACTGCTGGAAGAAAGCACTGCAGGAAAGCCACATCCAGCTGCCCGAATTCACGCTGAAATCTGCATCCAGGAGCAGCTCATCAAATACCTGGACAGACAGGGGGCACAATCAGCCTCTTGTGGACCTATTATTGCCTTGGTTCTTCCCACAGTGCCCCAAGGAGCTGAGGCCCTTCTGCCAAGGGCAAGCCACAGATGATCTGGAGGGGATCTCCTAGACCCAGGGATCCCATCCCAACCCCAGCCCAGATGGGGGCTGCCCTTTACTAGGCCTGACCATAGGGTATAGGCCAGCTTCCTGCTAAGAGAACACTCACCCGGACCCCGCTCTCCCAGCTGACCCAGAGGTCCCCGCGGGTGAGGAAGCAGGCCACAGCATGCCGGGCCAAGTGGTGGATCCAGCCCTCCTGCCTCAGTTGGGTCATGATGGCGTCAATCCAAGGAAAGCCTGTTTTGCCCTCAGCCCACTTGGCCAGGGCCTCAGGGTTGCGATCCCAAGGAATCTGGATGCAGATGGGGTTCCCTTCCATGCGGTCAAACCTGGGGTTGTTGGTGGCTGCTGTGTAGAAGAACTCTCGCCACAGGAGTTGCCCAAATAGGGAGAGAGGGGGTGTGCTGTTCCGCTTCACCTGAGGGTGGGGACAGCACATGAATACAAATACTTGCCCAGCTCTCAGCATGATGTCTCTGGGGTCTCTTGACTACAGGGGAACCTGGAGACTTATGGAGTGACTTCCCCAGAAGTGGCAGAGTGTGCCTGTACGCTCAACACCCAGGCCCTTGCCTGAGCTGTGCAGCTGCCCTGAGCAGTAAGAATGGCGGCTGAGAGCTGGCAGCAGGAAGGGCAATCACTGCAGTACTCTGCGGTAGGAATCAAACCCCCATGGTTGGTCATGTTCCTTGTCCTCAGGGTTCTCTGTTCAGTTCCACTTTTTATTAAGCTGAAGAGCATTTTCCTATCAGTAAAATAAGTTACATACAACAGCTTGGATGTGGGGTCACAGGGACTTAAGAGATAGACTTCCAAGCAAATAATGATTTTCCTTAAACAAGATTACCCACCCAACTGGCAAAGCTACCTCATACCACAAAATCCTGTATCTGTTAGGATGGGGAAATAACATTGAAAAATGTAGGAAGGATGATATGATGATTCCAAATGTTGGCTATGCTGCCCTCTCTCCTTCTGGGGACACCTAGCACAGGCTTATTTGCTTCTTGTCCATATGGCATGGCCCTGTGGCAGCCCCTCTAGACCATTTCCCTCATCAATGATGGGCAATTGCTGCTTCAGAATCCCCTTTTAAATGTTCTGGACACAGTTGCAGAGAAGACAGCTGTGCTGTTCAGCTTAGCATTAGCTCCAGCCTCACCCTCCCCACCTCCTACGCTGGGGACCTCACCCCCATTCACCTGCTGCCAACAGATCTGTCACCTCTAGGGTCACAGCTAAGAAATGCTTTTCTGTCTATCCTGCTCTACGTGATAATCTGGGTTTCATTCTGCCTAGTAATTCTGTCCATGCTCTGCCACTCTCAAATGTTGACTCTTTCTTTTTTTTTTTTGAGACAGAGTCTCAAGCTGTCACCCTGAGTAGAGTGCTATGGCATCACAGCTCATAGCTACTTCCAACTCTTGGGCTTAAGCGATTCTCTTGCCTCAGCCTCCCAAGTAGCTGGGACTACAGGTGCCCACCACAATGCCTGGCTATGTTTTTTTTGTTGTAGTTGTCATTGTTGTTTTAGCAGGCCCGGGCTGGGTTCAAACCCGCCAGCCTCAGTGTATGTGGCTGGTGCTGTAACCACTGTGCTATGGCCGCTGCTGACTCTTTCCTATTTCATCTGGAATATCTATACACTTAAGTGCCTTAGAATCCACAGCCAGGCCGGGCAGAAGGGCCCTCTTTAGGGCAATTGACAGGCCCAGCAGGTCCTGGTCCACTGGGCTGCTACTGAGACAGGTGTATTGCCCTCACCTTCTTATATAGATCCCATAGGCGGTAGTAGAAGAGGCGGCAGGAGAGGCACCCGAAGCGCAGGTAGGGACTGAGGCCTGTCGGGCTGGCCAGCAGGGAGTTGGCATTCATCCGGGGTCTCTCATAGTTGGCAACCCAGGCCTGCAGCAGGAAGGGAAGGTGATGAAAGGAAAGGCTTGAATGTTACAGAGGAAAAAAACAAGGCATAGGGTAAGAATCTGCCCAAGATCACTGAACAGAAAGCCACAGAGCCCTGACTTGAACACCATGCTTGTCCCACTCCTTCACAGCAGCTGATTTGGAGCCCAAACCACTACCAGATAAACAATGAGGCCACGTTCTCACCCTGCCTTTACTCTTTAATTTGTGATGTGATTGTGAACAAAATTATTAACTCCCTCAGCTGCTTATCTATTAAATAAGAACAAAATTTCCTATCTCCGGGGGATTAAAATGAGATATGAAAAAATCCTGAAAGCACTGAACGAACTCTATGTAGCACAGTTAATAGAGAAGAAAGGAGAAAAGACTTCTACTTTAAAGGAAAGAAAATCTCCTGAGGCATCACCAGGGCCCGAAGTTGCTGTTGCATCATAGACACCAGGGACTTGTCGCTATTGTTCAATAGCAGCTGAGGAAGGAGGAAACTGCCAGGTCATTCTCGGGTATCAGGAACGGGCTATTCGTCAAATATTATTGGTCCTGCTTTATCACAATGGCTGTTGGCAGAGTGCTTTACTTTCCCAACTTGCTGTTCCATGCCTTCTTGCATTTGATTGTAACAATCCTCCAAGGCAGTATGTATTATTACTTCATTTTAAATATAAGGAACTTAAGTTTAAAGGATTCTGTGACTCTCTTGGGGTTACAGAGATGGTAAGAGACAGGCCTGGGGGAGACGTGGGCTTCTGACTCCAGATCCCAGTCTCCTTCTACTTTATCTAATAACTATTTTCTCCTTTTTAACTCCTGACACCCTCTCCTGCTCCCAATGATGACTGTTTCACAAACTTTACACCTTCCCTGGACCTCGGGTCCATTTCCCCACTGCCCTTTGGCAGATGACCTTCCTTCCTGATGATAAATGGAAAAGAAAACATCAGGTGGGAAACACCTCAACTTTCAGTCACCAAATCTACAAACTCACCTGCACCCATACCCATCCCTCTTCCTCCTCCCCTCCTGTGACCCTGCCCAAGGCTAAGGCCGCCACCTGCTCTGGAACCCTCCCCTCTTTCTTGCTTCTCTCTTTCTATAGTCTTCACTCCAAGAACATTGGGAGAATGATCATGTTTCTCCTCTTTGCAAACACTACAAAATAAAACAAACAAACAAAAAAGGACTTCTGGTAATCCTGTGGACCTTGACACTCAGGTCCTCTTTCCAGTTGCCCTCCTTCACTTCTACTTTCTGGCCCACCCTAGTCTGGTTTCTGCCTTCTCTGCTCCACCCGCTGGCTCCCAGTGGAGTATCTTGTGACTTCTGAGCCACTGAATCTTTTTTTTTTTTTACAGAGCCTCAAGCTGTCCCCCTGGGTAGTGTGCCGTGGTATTACAGCTCACAGCAACCTCCAACTCCCGGGCTCAAGCGAGTCTCTTGCCTCCGCCTCCCAAGTAGCTGGGACCACAGGCGCCCGCCACAACGCCCGGCTATTTTTTGGTTGCAGCCATCATTGTTGTTTGGCGGGTCCGGGCTGGGGATTTGAACCCGCCACCTTAGGTGTATGTGGCTGGCGCCTTAGCCGGTTGAGCTATAGGCGCCGAGCCTGAGCCACTGAATCTTGCAGGCATTTTCTGCCCTTGTATTCTGGGCCTTTCAGTAGCACTGCACCCTGCTGGCCACTCCTATCTCTATCCCCCTTGACTCCTTTGATCTCTGTGACTTCACACATGCTTGGCATCTCCTGGCTGGCTGGCTGTTCTGGGTCTTTCACCAACTCTATCTCCACTAACCACCCTTAAATGTTGGTGCAGAGCTCTGTCCTGGGTCCACTACTATGCTCGGAGGCAAGCTCATGTAGTCCCGTCGCTGCCGACTCCACCTCCATGCAGATAGCTTTAGCCCAGATCACTCTACCCATTGCCAGCTAGAGATCCCCACTTGACTGCCTTTCAGGCACTTCAAGGTGATGTGCTCTTCTCTTTAAACCCACCCTTCTGTTGGCCTCGCTACTTCAGAAAATGTATTGCCATCTACCTAGGTGCCCAATGTTCAAGCCTGCCATCATCTTTTGCTTCCTCACCTAGTCCTGTTGAGTCTACTACCCAAATATTTTTTCTATCTGTCTTTTTCTTTCCATTCTCTACTGCTGCTAACCTGGTTCAGGCTAAGGTTATATCTAGACTGGACAACTGTGACCACCTCCAGATTGGCCTCCCTGTATCTCTTCCTATCACTCCCAATCCATTCCCCATACTCGGACTAGGATGATTATCCTACATGATATATATGTAGTGGGCTTCCTGTTACTCTGAGCAGTGGTCCCCACCTTTTTGGCAACAGGGACTAGTTTCATGGGATTCAATTTTTCTATAAGAGAGCGAGGAGGATAGTTGGGGATGATTCAAGTACATTACATTTCCACCTGAGATCATGAGGCATTAGATTCTCATAAGGAGCCTGCAACCTAGATCCCTCACATGTATAGCTGACAGTAGGGTTCATGGGCGGTACCTGTGGCTCAAGGAGTAGGGCGCTGGCGCCATATACCGGAGGTAGTGAGTTCAAACCCAGCCCCCTGGCCACACACACACACACACAAAAGGAGACTAAATTGTTCAATATTGAAAACAGTCTTTTGCTCACAATTAAAAAAAAAAACCCAAAGTAAGACAGTAGGGTTCATGCTCCTATGAGAATCTAATGCCACTGATTATCTGACAGAAAGCAGAGCTCAGGTGGTGATTCCAGCACTGGGGAGTAGGTGTAAATACAGATGATGCTTTGCTTGCTCACTCACTGCTCATCTCCTGCTGTGTGGTATGAACTGGTACCACAGCCAAGGAGTTAGGGACTACAGGCTCTGAGGACAGTCCCAAATCTTCACTAAGGCTTACATGGCTCACAAGCACCCATATCTTTCCAATTTTCTCTCTTGCCACCCCTCTTTAAGCACCCTACTTTCACTAGCACTTTTTTTTTTTGAGACAGAGTCTCATTTTGTTGCCCCTTGGTAGAGTGCCATGGCGTTATAGCTCATAGCAACCTCAAACTCTTGGGCTCAAGTGATTTTCTTGTCTCAGCCTCCAAAGTAGCTGGAACTATAGGTGCCCACCATAATGCCCAGCTAGTTTTAGAGATGGGTTCTCACTCTTGCTCAGGCTGGTCTCGAACTCATGAGCTCAGGCAATCCACTTGACTTGGCCTCCCAAAGTGCTGGGATTACAGCGTAAGCTACCTCACCCGGCTTTCTCTCACTATCCTTTGCATAAGCAGTTCCCTTTGCTGGAAAGCCCTTTCTTTTTCCTCCCCTTCACTTGGTTAACTGTGACTTTTCTTTCAAATCTCAACCTAAAGGCCACCTCTTTAGCAGGGAACAGGCATTAGGTTAAGTGCCTGTAACAGACATTAGGTATTTTTGCCTTCACACACTCTTGCTATGCTCCTTAAACAAAAACAGCCTCAAGCTGTCTCCCTGGTAGAGTGCTGTGACATCACAGCTCACAGCAACCTCCAACTCTTGGGCTCAAGCAAGTCTCCTGCCTCAGCCTACCAAGTAGCTGGGACCACAGGCGCCCGCCACAATGCCCAGCTATTTTTTAGTTGTAGCTGTCATTGTTTAGTGGACCTAGGCTGGATTCAAACCCGCCAGCTCAGGTGTATGTGGCTGGTGCCTTAGCGACTTGAGCAACAGGCGCTGAGCCTAAAAGTATTTTTTATTCTAAAGCCAGGTGTGGTCGCTCAAGCCTGTAATCCTAACACTCTGGGAGGCTGAGGCCGGTGGACTACTTGAGTTCAGGAGTTTGAGACCAGCCTGAACAAGAGCAAGACCCCATCTCTACTAAAAATAGAAAAACCTGGGTAGCGCCTGTAGCTCAAGGTGTAGGGTGCTGGCCCCATATACTGGAGATGATGGGTTCAAACTGGCCCTGGCCAAAAACTGCAAAAAAAAAAAAAAAAAAAGAAAGAAAGAAAAACCAGTTGAGTGTTATGGCAGGTACCTACAGTCCCAACTTCTTGGAAAGCTGAGGCGAGAGGATCAATTGAGCCCAAGAGTTTGAGGCTGCTGTGAGCTATGATAGCACAGCACTCTATCCAGGGTGATAGAGATTCGGTCTCAAAAAAAATTTTTTTTTTAAATTCTAAATGAAACATAGATATAGAAAATCAACAAATGTGTAGCTTAATGAATTATTTTAAGGCAAATCCCCATGCAATCAACACCAAAGATCAAGAAAAAGAACTCTGCCAGCCACCTCAGAAGTCTGTGTGCTTATCCCAGGATCAGTTCCCACCTTCCCCATAAGTAACCCTTACCTCAACCTTCATAATAATCACTTCCTACACTTTTGAAATGTTTCCATTTTGCTATTTGGCAAAGCATGTGTGGAAGGGAGGACTTTATCTTTTCACATTTATTCCTTATATTTTTAGGTAGTTGCATTTTTTACAGCCAAACATGTACACCTGAGTGTTGTGGCAGGCGCCTGTAGTCCCAGCTACTTGGGAGGCTGAGGCAAGAGAGTTGCTTAAGCCCAGGAGTTTGAGGTTGCTGTGAGCTATGATGCCATGGCACTCTACCCAGGGCAACAGCTTGAGGCTCTGTCTCAAAACAAAAAAACAAAAAAACCTCACCTTCATATTACTTAAGTTTCTTTCAATCTACACCTTTCATGATATTTCTTTCTTTTCCTTTCCATTTTTCTGTAGAAGAACCCAGGCCACGTCACTTGTCAAGATTCCCATAGTCTGACCCAGTCATAGTGGCTCACACCTATAATCCTAGCACTCTGGGAGGCCGAGGCAGGTGGATTGCTTGAGCTCACAAGTTCGAGTAAAAAGGGAGACCCTAGCTCAGCACCTGTAGCTCAGTGGTTAAGGTGCTGGCCACATACACTGGGGTTGGTAGGTTCAAACCCAGCCTGGGCCTGCTTAACAACAATGACAAGGACAACAACAAAAAATAGCCAGGCATTGTGGCAGGTGCCTATAGTCCCAGCTACTTGGGAGGCTGAGGCAAGAGAATTGCTTAGGCCTGAGAGTTTGAGGTTGCTGTGAGCTGCGATAGCATGGCACTCTACCAAGGGTAACACAGTGAGACTCTGTCTCAAAAAAAAAAAAGTGAGACCCTATCTCTACTAAAAATAGAAAAACTGAGGCAAGAGGATCACTTAAGCCCAAGAGTTGGAGGTTGCTATTAGCTATAACATCATGGCACTCTCCCCTGGGTGACAGTCTGAGATTCTGTCTCAGAAAAAAAAAGATTCCTACAATCTAGATTTTGCTAACTACAGACTCATGGTGCAGTTCAATAACTCTCTCTGTCCTGCGTATCACCTACAGATCAATCAAGGGGGTAGTAACACTTGTCTCTGCAGTGTTGGCAGTCATTAATGCATGTGTCATCACCAGGGGCTGTAAAATGGTGGTATTCTACTTCCATCATTCCTTTTTCAGAGAGATGGCTGCACTCATCTACTATTGGGTAATCCAGCAGTAAAGATCATATAGGTTGCCTCTCTTTTTTGGTAACAGCATCTCATTTTCTTTTTGAGAATCAGCTTTCCCTAATCTTAGTCCAAGTGGGTAAAGAGGACCTAAATTACTTTACAACTTTGGAAGTGGGTTCACAATGCAAGTCTGGCCAGGAATCCCCAGCCATAGTGAATTGAGTCAAGGACAGTCACATGACTCAAGCCAGGCCAATGAAAATACTTCTTGAACTCTTTTCTGAAGGTTTTAGAAAAGAGGCACATACATACCTTTCTCTGGTGTTTTTAAGCAGATTATAAATAAACTGGTCGTGACCACCTCTGCCACTACTCAGGAAAAGCCTGCCTGAGAAAGAAATAATCCAGAAGAAAGCAGAGCTGAGGGATGGAGAAAGCATTCCTGAGAGCATTCTTTGGACAACTGAATCTAGCTAAGCCTAAGGCTACACCTTACACACCTGGCTGTGTGGGTTAAAAAAATTCCCTTTTTTGAAAGCCAGCTTACAAACAAGAACTGATTAATATAATCCTCTTGCTCTTTGCTCCCCAAACCCTCTGAAGTTCTCCTTTTATAACCCTTAGGACATCTATAATTCCTTGTTTAATGTCCACCATCTCCAGTAATCTATGCTTCTGGAGACAGACGATCTTGTTTGGCAGTCTTTCTAGTAACCAGAACATCCTGGCAAGAGTAGATGCTCATTTCAGATTTGGAGAACTGAAGAAGTTAAAACAAATCTCCTGAAATTAGGTTCAACTTCTGTCCTTCTAGCACCTTCTGTTCTCCCAAATGTATAAGGCACAGTATTTTTTCCAGCTACCACTGAGTCTGAATGGGTCCAAGACTTAAGGGCCCTTGCAAGAACAGGTCCCTTAAGAGAACAGGGGTGTGCCCTGTAGATCACCAAGTCAAGAGCTCCTTTATAACGTGATAAAAACTATAAACATGGGGCTATAGGTCAGGCTCTTTACAGGCTTATGTCTTATTTTGCTCCTGTCATCCCATTTATCATCTCTACCCTTCTGCCTCCTTGGCCCAACCTTTGTCTCCAAACTGAGCCTAAGCTCTGGGTAAAGCTCTTGGGGACAGAGACTGCTGGTCCCCTCGTAGCTCTGAGACAATGGGTCTTGTCCTTTCAGGTCTGTGGGAATTACTTTTGGCCCTGGCTGATGGTAACGCCCAGATGAGAACATCAAGGCTTCTGGACCTTCACTGCTGGCTAGGTGCCTCCAGAGCAGGGAAAACATTCTTTCCAAGTGGGCCTGCTTTGGTTCCATTGTTATCATCTGGCTGCTAGGCAACATGCCTAGCCATCTGAGCAGGAATAGAAAAAGCTGGGATTTTAAGGACCCAGGCTATAAACCAGGGGTCAGTAAACTAGGAACTGACTGTTCTCTGTCCTGATTGGCTTTTCTGCTCCTCTATTCGCATGGTGGCATGTGCCATCTGATACTGTTGAGTGCCTCTGGAGCCTGGGCCTCTTTTCCCTTGCCAATTCCCCCTGCACTGGGAGAGGGGCCATTTTCTCTCTGTGTCTAAGAAAATGGAAATCAATACTTTGAAGGAGACCCTGCAAAAGGTGGGGGACACAACAAAATAATTAATCTTATGGACTTTATTGACCAGAGGAGCCTAAGGGGAAAGAAAAGCAATCTAGCATAAGCTTTAGAATCACATAGGGTCTTCCTCTATTACAGGTTGGGCATCCCTGATCCAAAAATCTGAATTCCAAAGCTCTTCTGGTCCCAAGCATTTGGGGTAAGGGATACTCAACCTGTAGTTACTAACTGTGTGACCTTAGGCAAGTTACTTAACGTCTCTAAGCCTCAATTTTGTAATCTATAAAACAGAGAGCTTAATACCTAACCTGTAGGGCTGCTGGAAAGATTAAAGGAAATAATGCAATCAGGTACTTAACCCACAAGTTCTCAGCCCATGACCAGCACCTGGTGTTGCTCTTTCTGGTGTTGTTATTGCCATCAGGAGGATTTTTTCTTTTTCTTTTTTGAGACAGAGC
Source organism: Otolemur garnettii (assembly GCF_000181295.1). Classification (NCBI taxonomy): domain Eukaryota; kingdom Metazoa; phylum Chordata; class Mammalia; order Primates; family Galagidae; genus Otolemur; species Otolemur garnettii. Next base: position 70,972,312 of record NW_003852396.1, on the reverse strand, counting down.
CTCAAACTGTTGCCCTGGGTAGAGTGCCATGGCCTCCAACTCCTGGGCTTAAGTGATTTTCTTGCCTCAACCTCCCAAGTAGCTGGGACCACAGGTGCCTGCCACAACACCTGGCCATTTTTTGGTTAGAGTTGTCATTACTGTTTGACAGGCCGGATTTGAACCTGCCAGCTCTGGTGTACATGGCTCGTGCCTTAGCCACTTGAGCTACAAGTGTCAAGCCTTTTTTTTTTTTGAGACAGAGTCTCAAGCTGTCACCCTGGGTAGAGTGCCATGGTCATAGCTCACAGCAACCTCAAACTCTTGGGCTTAAGTGATTCTCTTGCCTCAGCCTCCCAAGTAGCTGGGACTACAGAGGCCCACCACAACGTCTAGCTATTTTTTTGTTGCAGTTGTCATTGTTGATTTTAGCTGGCCCAGATCAGTTCAGACCCGTCAACCTTGGTATATGTGGCCAGCATCCTATCCACTGAGCAACAATGTTTTATTTTTCAACAAGTGTTGAGTGAAACTGACATGTATCCCCTTGCTGAGTGGGTATCAGAATTGCGTTCTGTGTCTCAGAAATGGGTCCCATACCTTCCGTTCCAAGTGCTTATCCAGGCGGGCCAGAGCTTCTGTCTCTCCTCCTTGCCAGACAGCTGGGCCAAGTCCTTCAGTGGGGAACCCTGTAAGGGGAAGAGCAGGTCACAGTAAAGGAAATATATCACTCAGCAAGTCCTGACCCATTAGTCTGTTCTTTGAACTTAGAAATGAACCAATGCTACTGGGAATGAAATAATCCTTAAAGTTTTAGCATTTTCTAGGTCTCTTTCCACCATCACTATTTTCTCTCCTTTCCCTTGTCTTCCCCATCTCAGCTCCTCATCATTCCAGGGGAAAGCAATCCTGGATTTCTCAGATTAGTTGTTAGCAACTGTGGTTTTCAGGTAAGAAAGGTTAGTAGTTTTGTTCAGATCAAAGATGAAGTGTGGGGTGGCGCCTGTGGCTCAGTGAGTAGGGCACCGGTCCCATATACCACGGGTGGCGGGTTCAAACCGAGCCCCAGCCAAACTGCAACAAAAAAGAGCCAGGCATTGCGGTGGGAGCCTGTAGTCCCAGCTACTAGGGAGGCTGAGGCAAGAGAATCACCTAAGCCCAAGAGCTGGAGGTTGTGGTGAGCTGTGACATCACAGCACTCTACAGAGGGCAACAAAGTGAGACTCTGTCTCTAAAAAAAAAAAAAAGATGAGGCTCGGCGCCTATAGCTCAACTGGCTAAGGCGCCAGCCACGTACACCTAAGGTGGCGGGTTCGAATCCCCAGCCCGGACCCGCCAAAACAACAATGACGGCTGCAACCAAAAAATAGCCGGGTGTTGTGGTGGGCGCCTGTGGTCCCAGCTACTTGGGAGGTGGAGGCAGGAGACTCGCTTGAGCCCAGGAGTTGGAGGTTGCTGTGAGCTGTAATGCCACGGCACTCTACCCAGGGGGACAGCTTGAGGCTCTGTCTCAAAAAAAAAAAAAAGATGAAGTGTGGAAGGAAGGAAGGGGGAGAGGGGAAAGAGGTGTAGTTAGTAACCTGAGGGTCTGAGAGAACTTCCTTTCAACAGAAGCATCACTAGTTGTCTGGATATCGAGAAGCCCACTGTTACCTGCACCAAATAGCGCTTATGTTGTCTGAGAGAGGCAAGTACAAAAATGGAAAAAGAGATGAGAAACAGTAGGTTACATACATGAGTATGAACAGAGAAAAGATGGGAAGGGCATATCCAAAATTAATAGTGAGGCCGGGCGTGGTGACTCACGCTTGTAATCCTAGCACTCTGGGAGGCCAAGGGGGGTGGACTGCCTGAGCTCACAGGTGGACCAGCCTGAGCAAAAGCGACACCCCATCTCTACTAAAAATAGAAAAACTGAGGCAAGAGGATCGCTTGAGACCAAGAATTGGAGGTTGCTATGAGCTATAATGCCTTTGCACTCTATCCAGGGTGATAGCTTGAGACTCTGTCTCAAAAAAACAAAAAACAAAACAAAATTAATAGTGGTTATCTCTGGGTGGTGCGACAGTGTCACTCCATCACCCTGGGTATAGGGCCATGGTGTCAGCTCACAGCAACTTCAAATTTCTGGGTTCAAGTGATTCTCCCACTTCAGCCTCCTGTGTAGCTGGGACTACAAGTGCCCACCACAATGCCCAGCTAGTTATTTCTATTTGTTTAGTAGAGATGGGGCCTTGCTCTAGCTCAGGCTGGTCTTAAACTCCTGAACTCCTGAATCTACCCACCTTGGCCTCCCAGAGTGCTGGGATTACAGGCATGAGCCACTGCACCCAGCCATGATGGTTATTTCTATCTTTGTCTTCCTGTATTTTCTAACCATTCCAGAATAACATGCATTACTTTGGCAAGGAAGAACAAACATCAGTAAATTTCTTCACACAAAAGAAAACAGCAGTGGCTTGGTGTCCGTAGCTCAGTGGTTAGGGCACCAGCCACATATACCAGCGCTGGTGGGTTCAAACCTGGCCTGGGCCGACTAAACAGCAACAACTACAAAAGTAACAAAAAAATAGCCGGGCATTGTGGTGGGCGCCTATAGTCCCAGCTACTTGGGAGGCTGAGGCAAGAGAATTGCTTAAGCCCTAGAGTTTGAGGTTTCTGTGAGCTGTGATGCCATGGCACTCTACTGAGGGCGACATACTAAGACTCTGTCTGAATAAAACAAAACAAAACAGAAAAGAAAACAGCAGCTTTAGAGGCTTTGGGCAGGAAGTACACACCCAGCTCCTCCAGGGAGGGTACACCATAGGTCTCGTCGTGGTTCTCCTGGATCTCAGCCCTGCAGCTCTCCATTTGCTGGCTGGTCACTGAGCCCACTGGCTTCTTGGGCAGCTCCATGCGGCTAATGATGGCCTGAAAGCGCTTGTAAGTCAGGGGTGGCTTCTGTCCATTCAACTCAATGATCCTGGGGAGCCCAAAGGACAGCCAATGTCACTAACAAGGCCCCTTGTTTTGGGTCCCTGCCCAAAACACTGGAAAAAGGAGCCCAGACTCTAAAGGTTTTGTGGGTGGCTTTCCTTATCTAGTCACAGGTCCCACTCCTGAGTGGAAAGGAAAGAGCAAAGGAGGCCACATCTCCATTTTACTGAGAGGAAAACAGAAGCCCAGAGAGCTCGAGCAGGTGCCTCAGGTAATGGAGCAAACAAAGTGGGAACTTAATTCCAGGTTCCCGGGTGCCTACAGGATGCTGCCTAAAGACAGAGACTGACCATATCTCTCTAATCCCCCACTAGCCTTCTTAGCACTTGGCCTATCTCTCCAAGCCATGGGAAATCCCATAGGTCTCTCCCCCAGTGAGGGCCTTGGAAGACGTTCTTTGATAAGAGCCACAAACATGTTCCTGTCTTGGAAAATCATCCCCTTCTTAGTCTCCATTTATTAGAATAGAGAGATGGAGGACAGCCTATCCTCCCTAAATCAGAGACTGTGGCTAGAGTGCTGGCAAGAACTAATACTTAAAGAGTACCTTGCAGTTTACAAAGTATTTTCATGAGCAGGGGAATGTAACTGCACTCATGCCCCCAGGAAAGATATATAAGAAGGTAAAGAAGAGAACTGAAGCTGTTTATATGAGCACAAATTGGGAGGGTATGGAGACAGATTCCTGGCTCCATACTATCCCAGCCAGGCTCTTGTTGGCCAAGAAGCAGCTTATGCAAGACCCAGCTGGCTGGGTGAGTTCATTTCTTAGTTTGTTCTCTCTTGCTCTCTCCCTACTAGTGGAGATAGAAGATTGGCTGCTGCCTCTGCAGTACCTCCCCCTCCTCTGGCACGTGGCAGGAGGAGGAACTCCACACCCAGCCTTCTCCTGAGGGCTGGGCTCACGTGCACAGCTGTGTGACCCAGCTTCCTGGCAACTGGGCTGGGGAGTTGGGGTGGGGAGTAGTGGCTGCTGGCTTGGTAGCAGCCGCAGCAGCAAAGCAGGAAGGTGAAAACTCCAGCAGGGAAGCGGAGAAGAGGGTTTTCTCTTAGACTCTGGAAAGAGAGGCCTGTCACCAGGGGAGGAGGCACCTCTGTCATTATCAGCTCCCTGCAGAGTTCTCTGGAGCCCCCTGAGCAACACCAAAATGCATGGCCTGGAAACCCAGATAGCTATAGGAGCCCAGGAACTGGTTTCAGGTACAGAAACTGGGCCCATGAGAATAGAGGTCTGTTGGAGGGGTAACAGATAGGGTCTACTAAGATCAAAGGGCAGCTGTAGAGGAGCAGGATGGAAATGGGAGCATGAGGCACAGATGGGACTAGAGCACATTAGGAACAGATCTGTGGAGATCCTAAGTGGGGAGTCTTACTGCGTGCATGCCTTGGGCCTAATAAGGCTCTTACCTTTTACCAAATTAGGTAAAACCCTTTGTGATCTATTTTCCAGGGCCTAACTCCAGCCCATTCTCCTCCAGCTTCTAGAAAATGCCATCCCTCATGAGCCAAGTGGTCCTATAGTGGAACCTCAAAGGGTTGTGGGGAAGTAGATTGGCCCCCTGATATTGCAAACAAGTGAGTTTGCAATTGTGAGTTCCGCCCTGCAGGGGCCCAAATCAATAAATTTCCCAAGGGCAACCTGACCCCTGGGACCCACGTCTTACCTGTCCAGGTCATAGAGGGTATGAGAGTTCTCGGTCACCACCTCCACACCAGCCTCCTTGGCCATCTTCATGATGGCTGCATCCCGTTCTTTCCCAAAGGGTTCAGAGTCATACTCAAAAGTTAAGCGGGTCACCCCCCATTCCTGTGGGGAGAGAATCTGTTATGCTCAACACTGTGTTTGGGGAGGATAGAGAAGCGAGGCACTTCTTCCCGGGAGGGAATACAGTCAATTTAGATGGACAGTGATTTGAACTGGAAAGCAAACAATCAATCTGAGGCTCAGGAATTTTGAGGAGGGCAGGCCGGTGAGGTGAGGCCAATAGCATGACAGCAGTGGCATCAGGAGAGAGGTGGGTGGCCTTGTGCATTTGCTGTGTCCTTGAGGTAGGAGAATGCAGCAGGAGGCTATAAATACTACGCTCCCAGGGGACCCCCAGGCCCAGAAACAGGCACTGACTCACTGGTGGAGATAGTGGGGGAAGGGACTGCCTCTTGCTTGTTCAACAAGCTTTTCTCAGAGCTCCTCACAGCCCTGCAGACTTGTGGCCTAGTTTTCTTGGCAGACTTGTGCTATGTGAAGTGTCTTAATGGTTTCCACAGCAACACTCTGGAGGCCAGTAGCAAACAGAACTAATAGGCTCCAGCTCTCAGAGAGCCAGGGAAGGAGGAAAGATCCTTAGTCCAGACGTCAGAGAAAAATGACCAGAGGGGCTGCATGTTGAAAATAGGGGAATTCTTTTTTACATCTTTAGTTATTTCTGATAGGAAGTTCAAGATGCTCTAGCAAGTTGGCACAGTGAAAGGCTGTATAGACAACTCACAGAAAGCCCTAGATCAGGCAACTAGCAAGATGAAAAACACGTTCTAATCAAAGCCTCTAGTCATGGTCCTTTAAAGCTCTGAACCCCAGGGGCAAATGTCCTAGCCATGCACAAGCTGGTCTGGGTCCTGACTTAGCCCAGCCTAGGAAGTGGGTCCTTAGCAGGGCCAATTTGAAGACAATTGCAACTAAATATTGTATTTATTGAGCCCTTACTATAAGCTAGATGCTATGCTTAGTGCCTCATACAGATCACATTAAATAGTCAAGTAACCCTGAGAACAGTAATAATAGTACTGTTAAATGACACCTTCTCCAAGAAGCCTTCCTTGACCTCTTCCTTCAATATGGTCCTCCTACATATTGTTCTTTTTCCCATAATAGCATTTGTTATATTCAACGAAGATTACCATTACTTGCCTCTTTCCCCTGTTGGTGCAAACTCTTAGAACAGTCACCATGCTGTCTCTTTCATCATTATTACCCTAGGACCTAGTGGGAGGCCTAGTACCTAGCAGAAGCTCAGCATTAACAATGAAGGACTGAATGGATGACCTGTCGGTATCTCTGGGCTATAACTGGGCTGACCTCAGAGCTGCAGGGTGGGGGTGGGGAAGAGAAGGAGCAATGCAGATGAGACGGGCAAATACATTTATATGTAATTCAGTATGGTGGTTAAGGACACAGCTCTGGAATCAGAGAATCTAAGACCAACACTTAATATCTTCAAGGCCACAGGCAAATGATTGTTTCTTCACCTGCAAAATTGGGATAGCAGCAGTCACCTCTCAGGGCTGCTGTGTGGAATAAGTGAGTTAATGTAAACAAGCTTTGGAACAGTGCTTGACTCATAGGCAGCCCTCCGTCAATGCCAGCAATTACTAGCATTGTGTGATTTGTATGTGCGTGTGCAATTATGTATGTGGGGGTGTGGTGAGGAGAGCTGAATGATGACATATTTACTAAGCTGTCTGCCTCAACCTGAGACTTTTCCTCCGGTTTCAGAATTGGGGTGGAAAGGGGCACAGACACACTTGCATGCTGCCAAGGGTGAAGGGAGTTTGTCCTAGAGCCCTTGTTCATGAAGACTTTTGCCTCTATTTGACTTTAAATATGCTTTTTAAAAGGGTTGTGGGGAACTGGACTGGCCCCCTGATATTGCAAACAGAAACTTATGTGGGTCCTGAATGAAAAATTTTACCAATCATTTGCCCCAGAAGAAACAGGAATGCTCTCTTAGAAAGGCTGACTTTTTTCCCAATAAGCAGAGCAAAGCAAGATGGGAAACGCCCCTTGCTAGACATGAAACCCCACCCTCGAAGTCTTGGCATCGAACAGTCCTAATAAATCTTGATAGTTTGAGCCAAGAAACATCTAAGGAAGCCAGTGGCATCCGGGGCGGAATGACTTACTACATTCTATGTCTGGACTGAGATGGGAACTTTCCAGCATGACAAAGGTTTCACAGAATTTTTTCTTTAACACAGTTTCCATTGCAAGGGCAAACTGACTGGCTGCCTTTGCTCCCAATTTCTCTAGAAATGGGCAGAACAGCCCTGATGTTTCCATTCCCTCAGTCAGAATATCATTCAATCTGTGGAGAAACTCTAGGAGGGCAGAATCTCACTCTCTTCTCTGGGGCCTTCATATTTACCTTGAAAAGCCTTGGGAACACATCAGCTGGCTGTCCCCGGACCACAAACAGGCGGGAGTTCAGTTTTCTTAAACTTGTGTCCAGATCTTCCAAAGACTGAAGTAGGAACCTGCAGAGTCCACACAGGCCTTGTTAGTGACAGCATAAACAGCATAGCTCTCTTTCCCAATAAAGCAAGGAGAAACTGACTCACTGCTTATGCCAAGTAAGTAGCACTATGAGCACTAGAACTAGAGAGGCTTGGGTTCTAGCCTAGGCATGAAATGGTAATGGATCAGTGCTGCCTTGGTTGAAACCCTGGCCTTGCCACTTGCTATTAATAATAGCTGTGTGACTTTAGGCAGTAACTTAACCTCTGTAACCTGTTTTTCATTTGTGTATAGAGTTGATGTACAATCTCACAGAATTGCTAAGAAAACAAAATCAATGCATGAAAAACATTTAGCACGGTACCCGACACATAGAAATCTTGGGATAAATGCAAGCTGTTCTTAGTGGTGAGTTTCTAAGTGATCAGAAGCAAGCCACTCACTCACTGTCAACCTCTAGGGCTGGATGCAAATATCTGCCAAGCATGATGTTTTTTTGATAATCAAATGAGAGCACCTGAAAAAACAAGGCGTGATTCTGACTCTACAGTGGGAAGCATTATGGTCCTATCAGCAGAGGAACAAGACTGCCACAGCCTGGAAAATCCTACTTATTCTGGTTAAACAAACTCTTTGCCTTTCTGCCTTCATGCTTCGGACTGCAAGTATTTCTGCTGCCATGGCCCGACCCCCAGAGGTTTGGCAGGTGGCTCACTCTCCAGCGCTCTGATAAGCAGGTTCTCATCCCAAGAAGAAAGCCTTAGAAGGTACTTCATGTTAGAGATCCTCACTTGCTTTCGGGGGCAGGTGTTGAGGTTGGGGTTGGAAACTGCTGATACACAAGAACCAGCAGGTGAACTGGATCACCAGGGGAAAGGGAAAGGAACACCTGCTGAGTGTCTTTCATGTTTTATTTTTAAGTTAAATTAACATTTTCACTAGGTAGTTCAAATCCAAGTGACAAAAGGGTACACAGTAAAAAGCGTTCTCCCCTTCTTCTCTCCACAGAGGTGACAAAGGTTATCAATGTGATTATGAATCTGCTTTTAAAGTGCATTTTCTCATTTAATTCTCTCAAAACATTTTAAAGGAAATAGTACTATTTTCATTTCATAGATGAGGAAACAGACACCAAGAGGTTAATTAATTTGCCTAAGATCATGGTTGTTATATGACAAAGCTGAGATAGGAACCTAGGTTGGTCAGACTCTGAAGCCCATGTTTTCTTCTCTATGCCTCATTTCTGAGGACTTTTAGTGGCACGGTGACACTGCTCCAGGGGCTGAGGTTCTATACGACTTCATGAATCTGGAATTCTTTTCTCCAATGCCAACCTGCCTACAGGCAGTACACGGATTACAAATGAGGTAGGTTCTGTATGTTTGTTCTCAAGTTGAATTTGTATGTAAGTTAGAAAATGTATATTTACTTTTTTTTTTTTTAAGAGACAGAGTCTCACCTTATTGCCCTCAGTAGAGTGCCGTGGTGTCATACAGCTCACAGCAACCTCCAACTCCTGGGCTTAGGCGATTCTCTTGCCTCAGCCTCCCAAGTAGCTGGATCTACAGGTGCCCACCACAATGCCCGGCTATTTTTTTGTTGTAGTTCGGCTGGGGCCAGGTTTGAACCAGGTTTGGCGGGGGCCACCCTTGGTAACTGGGGTCAGCACCCTACTCACTGAGCCACAGGCACCCCCCAGGTACATTTACTTCTTAACTGTAATAGCCTCTGTTTGTAAGCGTGAGTCACATGCCAGTTGGATGTTTGTAACTTGGGGACTGGCTGTGCACGTGATCCACTCACATTCTTATCTTCCTCCTCAGGAACCAAGCCCTGACAGGTCGGCCTGCATATGTCACAGACTCCTTTGAAGCACCTGCTATCTATCCCTTGGCATCACCCACCCTTCCCCAGCATCCTTCATCTCTGTGAACAACAGAAATCACCAGATTTTATTTTGAGCACAGGGAAACCCTGTGCCTCCTCTGTGGCATGTCACATTCCCTGACTATGAAGGCTCTCAGAAGCATTAACTATTCCCAGAATCAGCCTCCACCTCTGCCTCTGACAGACACACAACTTGACATACTCCCATGGCCAATGCCACAGACCCACACTCCAGCACAGGCTGAACCGTGGGGTTGGGTCAGAACATCACATTAGCTAAAGAGTGTGTGGAATAGGTGACTCTGACAGGTTGAATGCCGCTTTATGCCAACTAAGAGTTCCACCTCTGTGAATTTCTGTTTCTGAAAAACTGACACCCTCAGAAAAGGACCAAGGAGCTGATGAGTAATGAGGGAGTGGAGTGACAAATGAGTGATGAGTGACACACTTGCAGGCCTCCCCCAGGCCGCACCATTCTCCCAGAAGGAAAAGTATGAGAGAGCCATATAATAGCCTCAAGCCACCTCAATCCTGGACCCTGCCAGGTAGAAGGACAAGAGATCACCACAGCATTTTAAATTCCACAACTCCAGGACAGAGTGTCCTCCATCTGCAGCATCCAGGAATATTCCTGTCACGTACTTTTGGGCCTCTTCCTTTACAGTCCACCAGATTGCACAGGGCTTTGAATTGAAGCAATAAGTAAGGCTGAAATGTGCATGAAATCCAGGTTCCAGAACATATAACAAACTGCCTTCTACAGAACTTCATTTTTAGACTTCATTTACTAAAAGGAGATTCCTCGTGGCATCTCTAAGGTACAGACAATTCTATGAGAGCGCTTTCCTTCTTTGATAACAGATGCCTATAGCTGAGGCAGAAAGCAGAAGGCCCAACTCTGAACCCAGTAATTGAAACAGCTCCATGAAGTATTATTCACATTTTATGGAGGAGGAAACTGAGGCATAAAGAGAGATTAAGTAACCTGTCCAACATCATATACCTAATAAGTGGCCAGAATTCAAACCCAGGGAATTTGTCTGACTCAGTATGTTCATTTTTAACTACCAGGCTCCACTGCTTCTCACAAACAGCCTGAGCACTTGAAGCTACATTGCTCAGGGCTCAGCCTTTAGGAAGCATAACAGCTCAACTCAAAGGTCAAGATCTTTGCTGCTGCCAGATCTTTGCTCCTCTGCGTGTGGTTTGACAAACCCATAATTGGCCATGAATTGCCAGTAGTCTGCTGCTCCAATCCATACATCCAAAATCAGAATCTGTATTTTAGCAAAATCCCCTGAATCACCAGGGGACATTAAAGTTTCAAAACACTGCTCAAAAAAATTGAACTTTATCTCTAGCCTCTGTTTACAGGTTTTCTCTCTGTACTTCTAATTTGTTTCTATTAAACTTTCTTTCTTGGAGATCCAGGTTTCTGCCTCCTCTTGGGCCCTCTGGCAATTTCTCTGCTAATTCCAGCTCTCTCCAGACTCAAGCCCTTCAGGGCTCCTCTGGGAAGGAAGGGCCCAGGACAGTCCCACAGGAGGCTACAGGCAGGAAATGTGAGGAGAGCTCCCAGGATCTCAAGTTTGGGCAGCCAGAAAGGGAAACCACCACTTTGGCACCACTTTGGAGGCTTTCCAGGTATGGAGCAGTGCTGTTACTGGGCAAGTGATCCCTGGGACAGGTGCATACATTCTTTCACCAGAGAGAACTTTGGTCCTTCTCTGGTCTCTTAGAGCCCTCCCCTGCACATGGCCAAGCCCTCTTTATGTTACCGAGGGGACTCTGAAGGAAACCGGCCAGGGCATTGGAGGTGGTGATATTGGAGGCTGGCACCTCACCCTTGGCAGCTCCAAGCTGAGCTCACATGGCCAAAATTCAGAGCACATGGTCCTGTTTGAGCAAAGCTCACCCTCTGGATTAGATAACACGTGCAACTGAATTACATTACATAAGTTGTCTGGAGCCAGAGGCAGACAGAACTGGAGAAGACTGAATTGGGATTTCCAAAAATAAAGAGAAGACTCTGTAATTCAGGGACTCCATGGGGCTTGCCCTTTATAACAAAACAGGCAGATCCTTTAGTTAAGCACTTATATTTAGGGAAGGTGCTTCTCTTATACTTAGAGATGGCAGATTCTATGTTAAGGCATATTTTATTTATTTGTTATTAATGGGGGAAGGGAGGATGACAGGGAACGCTTCATTTGGGTCCAGATGGCTTTTGATCAGTTCTTCTGCTTCAAGCCAAAGTTATCTTCTAACCATAATACCATTGGCTGGCACAGATTGGCAACACAGGATATTAATAGAAATTACTTTCTCCTAAGTAATTAAGAGAGCTTAAGACCCATCAAAAGGGATAACCTAAACCCATAATCCATGGAAGGAATTTATTTCTAAACATCATTCAGATACTCAGATCTAAATATCTAAGCAACACTTAGAAATACTTAAATATTTAAATATTAAATACATAAATAAAATAAACTGACTTTTTCCTAATTTCAAAGAGAAAGATGAAGAAGGTTTTCATCTCTTTTGGGAAAACAGAAACATTTCCTTGGCAGAAGAACCCTAAAAGTACCTCACTTGGGTACCAGCGTGAAGAGCTCAGAGAAAATCAAATTTCCCCACTAGTGGACTATAGGTCTCAATCCCTTTCTTGCTGACCAAATTGCAGGGAAGAACTACCTATGTCCACAGTCCAACAGTGTTTAGCTTTCAGCATTTGGGAAGAGACATACTTGCTTTCACCAGGTACCCTAGGAAGTTCCCAATTTACCTTATTTATTAATTCTGAGAGAAATAGACTGAGGAAGAACATATTTTATTTCTACCAACTCTTTTTGTCCTAGAAGCAGCATAGAGTTAGGGTAAAATGATTTAAATAGAACTGTTGCCAACACCTATCTAAGACATGCTAGGGAGAGAAAGGTAATTAAAAACTACAAGGACCTATTTTGAACAACCATTTTAAATCTAGAAGCTGCTCACATCTTTTGTTTTGGTTCTTCCTACAGTACTTCCTTCTAGATGCAGCAAATTTGAGGAAGGTGGGCTGGGAAAATGGGAAAGGGTTTAGTGAATTGGTGCTTAGAAAAAAAAAAAAGTCCTGAGGCTCATAGCTACAAATAGCTATCACCTCCCACTATCACCATGGCAGGAAGTATGCTAGCCTTCTCCTATGCCAATAAATATACACATTTCTTGGTTGCCTTTCTGGGTCCTCTTTTACTCTTGGAAAGTGCCATTCATGGTTATTTTAATCTGCAGCAAAACCCTGTGTGGGAGTCAGAGTAGGAGGTGCAGGAAGGTAATAAGGATCACAGATTTTGATCCCCCTCTTGCAGATGGTCTCCACCATTCCTAGGTAGGCTTCTCAGAGGCAGCAACTCAAGCATTTGCAGAGCTAGGACTTTATGCTGTAGCACAATTCTCAGGCCACTCCCAGGATCCAGAAACAGCCACCGGAAGATTACACACATTATAATTATGCAGAGGTATGGCTGGCTCCAGGTCCCCCCCACCCCCAACCCACCGTGTCTAACCAAGTTCACAAAACAGAATGTAGCTCTGTTCAAGATCCATCCATCCAGGAAGGAGAATGGTGGAGGTGGTAGTCTGTTTCCAGGAGCAGGTATCATATTTGATCTGTTTTGTGTTATTTCACCTCTTTCTTCTGAATGCCAACACTAATTAGACTTCCTACCAATGCATTGCAACACACTTCCCAGGGTGCCTGGCTCAGGCTATGTTCCCTAGTCTAGTGCTTCTCAAGCTTTGCTACAATGAGAACTTTAAAAATCTTAATGCCTTGGCCATAATCCAGAACAATTTAAATAGAATTGGAGGGATGGAGGTGGGTGGGTGGGCAACTTTTAAAGATCCTTAGGTAATTCCAGTGTGTAGCTACAGCTGAGAATCACCACTCTAGTTCACCCCCATATTTTAGGTGTTCCATAGCACTTTGTTCTACTAAATTAGAGTTCTTTACTCATCTTCTCCCACTAAAATGTAGGCCCCAGGAGCTTTAGGAGCACAGACACACATCTACTTGTTTACTGCTGTAGAAGCACCTAGCACACTGCCTGGCAGATATTAGGCACTCGTCAAATAATCACCCAATACCTGCATTCCTATACCGCCTCTGACTTCAGGATTTGACTTAGGCAGCAGAGCTGCCACATTCCTTTTCTCTTTCACTCACTTGAAAGCACAGTCACAAAAGAGTGTCCCATAAAAATCCATAAACACCTAGTTTCTAGCCAACTGGAGTTAAATCAGCAACAGAGATTTTGTTGTTGATTTTTAATACCCACTACCACAAAGGAGTAGACAGTGTATGCAAAGTCTGCCAAAACCCAATAAAAGAAGAAACTCATTTGTGACAATGTAACAAGCAGGTAGCTGGATTCTATTTACTCTGCTCTAATTGGCATACTGCCATAAGGAGGGGAGCAAAGTCTGAAGCTTGGCTTAATGTCCACACTGGGGATGGTCATTTGAGGATGTTTGTCAAATCCAACCTCCTATCTATAGAAACTGGAGCAGAGACAGAGCAATAGAGCAGCCTGAAAACAGTGTGGGCAGGCTCTCCACAGGACTATCTTTAGTTGTATCCTCCATATAAATAGGGGCATTTAATAGCCCAGGGCTAGGAGCACTCACTCTCTTAGCAGGACACACACCCTGGAGAAGAAAGAATGGTGTGCTGAGAGCCATGGTATCCTGGAAATAACCCTGCCCATCAGTGCAACAAGGCTACAAGCAAACATCCCCCAGAACAATGCAAACAAACCAAGTGACTGCTGCTGGGTGTTTTAACAAGTGATGGGTACACGATGTCTCAGAACTCCTTGGTTTGAATACCAGTCATAGAGAAAATACACCAACTACCTATCTGTTAATCCTTTCCCATGACTGTGCTGACTCCATCTCCTGGAACTTATCAAAGAGGGGCCCTTGATATCATGGCTTTCTCAGTCCTTAACCTTACCACATCAGTTCATAAACGTCTAATCCATAATGGCTCAACAGCCCTTTAAAATCATCTCGGGGAAGCAGGAAAATGGTTCCTTTTTAATTTTTCTAGCAAAGTCATAGCTGCTGAGGGGATTTTCCAAAATGGCTTAAGTACCGTTCTAGAGCTTAAGACACAAAGTGCCTTTACCTGAAGATGCCCTTGGAGTCTTTGTCTATGACATAGGAGAGAAGAAAGACCTTATCTAATGCCAAGCCAGGGTCTTTAGACATCTTCACTGGCAGGGGGCATTCTGGGTGAAGAGAAGCCAGGATGGGTGATAGAGTGGATTCAGACAAACTAGAGGCTTAGAGATGACCTTCCAGAGCCAGCAATGGGCTCTTCACTTGAAGAATGTGACCAGAAACTGACTTCTGCTCTCACACCACAGAATACTCCTTCTTCTCCTCCCTGAGTACGCTCCTAAGAGCCCTGGACCAGGAGTTCCGTTCTGCTACTTACTGGCTGCAAGTCCTTGGGCAAGTCAACTTTGCGTCTCCAGTGCTCAAGAGTCTCATCTATACAATGGGGACTAGGATTTCTGTCCCACAAGCATGTTGTAAAGCTCAAAGGGGATAACACACAGCGCGAAAGCTCTATGTCAGAGGCTGAGCTCTGGCCCACCCAGGGCATTGGTACGATGACTAATTACTTCCCCGGTCCCGGCTTCTCCCCTCGTAAGAGCCCACTCCGCCCCCCGACCCCCCTTCCCTCGAGCTGGAGCTTTCCGGCCGTGCCGAGATGCAAGGACCGGGTTATTTGCCACCTGGCCCAAGGTCCTGGTGACTCCCTCGGCCCCACGACCCCGCCCCGGGTCCCCCTTACCTCCATCGGTTGATCCCGACTGAGGAGGAGGCCGCGAACCACGGGTCGAGGATGTAAACGCAGCGCACGCAGCGCGCCCCGCGCACGGCCGCCAGTAACGCCGGGTTGTCGTGGAGCCGCAGTCCTTTGCGGAACCAGTGCACTGAGGAGGCGCCATCCGCGCTGGTTGCCGGTCCCTGGGCCGCAGTCGTCGCCACAGCCGCCGCCATCGCCTCCCTGACTGCTAGGCCACCGCTGCTCCGCCCCGTCGGAGCCCCTCGCCCTACCCACATCCCGCCCAGTGACCTATGACGCCGCTGCTCCTCCGTATGACTCCGCCCTCAGGGTCCCAGAGCGCCTCTGCCATTGGCTGGGATCCTCCTGCCGCGTAATTGGCCCAGCCGCGCGGTATCCAGCCCCGCCTCCTCACGTTCCTACCTTGTGCCGGCCGGCTTGGGTGGAGAGAGCAGTGAAGGCTAGTGACGCAGGCTAGGGCTCCCTGAGGAGGTCCGACCACGGGCCGTGTCTCAGGGACAGAGGATTTCTTACACACGTCCTATTCAGGGACTGCTTCTGGAAGAAGCTGCCTGGGCTGGTGGAGCTTGTTGCTGCTCAAGCTAATGACTTACAAGACTGACAACCAGTCCTCCTACATCACCATCGTCTCCCTCACTATCACATCACCTCTGTCATTCTACTACAGCTATCATTTATTGAGTGCATTTTATATGCCAAGCAATATGATAATTTCCTTATATAGTCTGTCTTATTTCCTTGCTACTCTCAATTCGGCCCACTTACATTCATTCAACTAACCCAGTGAAAGGACTGCTATTATTTTCGTTTTACAGATGAAGAAAAATAGAGTGTGCTGCAGGTTGAGTGACTTTTTACATATCATAAAACTGTAAGAGAATTCCGCTTAAATTAGTATGAGTTTTTTTTGAAACAGAGTCTTATTCTGTTGTCCCAGGCTAGAGTGCTGTGGTGCTTACAGCAAAATCAAACTCCTGAGGTCAAGCGATCCTCCTACCTCAGCCTCCCGAGTAGCTGGGACTACATATATGTGCCACCACATCTGGCTAATTTTTCTATTTTTAGTAGAGATGGAGTCTCACTCTTGCTCAGGCTGGTCTTGAACTCCTGAGCTCAAACAATCCACCTGTCATGGCCTTCCAGAGTACTAGGATTATAGGCACAAGCCACCATGTCAGGCAGATTATTCTGATTTTTTTTTTTAAAACAGAGTCTTACTTTGTTGCCCTCGGTAGAGTGCCTTGGCATCACAGCTCACAGAATCTCAAACTCTTAGGGTCAAGTGATTCTCTTGCCTCAGCCACCCAAGTAACGGGACTATAGGCACCCAACACAATGCCTGGCTATTTTTAGAGATGAGGTCTTACTCTGGCTCAGACTGTTCTCAAACCTGTGAGCTCGAGCAATCTACCTGTCTCAACCTCCCAAAGTGCTAGAATTACAAGCGTGAGACCCTGTGCCTGGCTGATCATTCTGATTTTGAAACTTCTGCTTTTATCCAAGAAGCTATACTTCTCTGTGTGCTGATATTTTGGCATTTCCAAGTGGCAGAGTCTAAGGATCAGGTAGGAGTGCCCTGATATGCAGCAGCAGAGAGTTTGGGAGGGACTGGGAATGTGGAGGACTTGGTTGAGGCCATAACTGTGCCATCAGCTCAATTTATTTTCTTTTAGTCTTTATGGTACCATTATGTCCTAAGCACTTTACTGGATTCTGGGTGGGATTCAGTGATGTGGAAAATACTGACCTCACTCACCTCTGGGGAGCAAGGTAGAGTACTTTTGGGGGCAGGTGTTTAGCAAAGGGCTTGCTGGTTGACTGACTTACTAAATGGCAAGAGAAGCTGTAAACACTGGCAAGAAAGTGGTGAGGATGGGCTAAGATGGCCTAGTTGGGCTAAATCTTCGTGGGTATCAGAGAATAGTCTGTTTCAACTTGACAGTAGGTTGAGCCCATTCTTGAGATTCTTTCTGAACTTGGGAATGGGCAATGAAAGCATTTAGCAATTCACTAGGCAGTTTAAGTTTAGTGGCATTAATTGGCATCACTCTCTAAACCAGAGCATCATGGCAGTCCTAGTCTCTTTCTTCTTTCCAGGGCTTTGCACAAGTCATTCTCTCAGCCTAGATCATACTCCTCACTCCAACCCCTTTCTAACTCCAGTTTGCCCTGTGTCACCACTCAGTATTAATGTCACCTTCTTCCTGTCTGGTCCCAGCCTACACAGTGCCCCATCTTATTTTTGTGCTTCTTCTTATCAACAGCCTTAGAATATGGTACTGAGACTGAAACTGGACCCACACTTTTCACCATAGACTAAGATAGACTCTCACTGGATTAAAGATTTAAACTTAAGACATGAAACTATAAAAATACTAGAAGAAAGTGTAGGGAAAACACTTGAAGAAATTGGCCTGGGTGAAAATTTTATGAGGAGTACCCCCTGGACAATTGAAGCAACATCAAAAATACACTATTGGGATCTGATCAAACTTAAAAGCTTCTGCACAGCCAAACCCACGGTAAGTAAAGCAAGCAGACAGCCCTCAGAATGGGAGAAGATATTTGCAGGTTATGTCTCTGACAAAGGTTTAATAACCAGAATCCATAGAGAACTCAAATGTATTAGCAAGAAAAGAACAAGTGATCCCATCTCAGGGTGGGCAAGGGATTTGAAAAGAAATTTCTCTAAAGAAGATAGGGGTATGGCCTACAGATATATAAAAAAATGCTCACCATCCTTAATCATCAGTGAAATGCAAATCAAAACTACTTTGAGATACCACCTAACTCCAGGAAGATTAGCCCATATCACAAAATCCCAAAACCAGATGTGTTGGCGTGGATGTGAAGAAAAGGGAACACTTCTATACTGCTGGTGGGAATGCAAACTAATACGTTCCTTATGGTAAGACATCTGAAGAACACTTAGAGAACTAAAAATAGACCTGCCATTTGATCCTATAATTCCTTTATTAGGTACATATCCAGAAGACCAAAAATCACAGTACAACAAAGATATTTGTATTAGAATGTTTATTGCAGCCCAATTTGTAATTGCTAGGTCATGGAAGAAACCCAAGTGCCCATCTACCCACTAATGGATCAATAAATTGTGGTGTATGTACACCATGGAATATTCTGCAGCCCTAAAGAAAGATGGAGACTTTACCTCCTTCATGTTTACATGGATGGAGCTGGAAAATGTTCTTCTTGGCAAAGTATCTCAAGAATGGAAGAAAAAGTATCCAACGTACTCAGTCCTATTATGAAACTAATTTATAGCTTTCATATGAAAGCTATAACCTAATTATAGTCTAAGAATATGGGGAGGGGGAGCGGAGGGAGGGGGGTGGATGGGTGGAGGGAGAGTGATTGGTAGGATCACATCTATGGTTTATCTTACAAGGGTACAAGTGATTCTTTCTTTCTTTCTTTCTTTCTTTCTTTCCTTTTTTTTTTTTTTATTAATGTTAGCTGTGTGCATTAATGCAATCATGGGGTGCAGTGTGGTGTTTTCATACACAATCTGAAATATTTTCATCAAACTGGTTAACATAGCCTTACTGTCATTTTCTTAGTTATTTGTGTTTAGATGTTTATATTCTACCTTTAGAAAGATTCACTTGTACCCTTGAAAGATAAACTATAGAGGTGATCCCTCCAGTCACCCTCCCTCCACTCATCCACCCTTAACATTGTAATGGAAGTTTTAACTATCGCAATTAGGGAAGAAAAGGCAATTAAGGGTATCCATATAGGGTCAGAAGAGATTAAACTTTCACTTTTTGCAGATGATATGATTGTATATCTGGAAAACACCAGGGATT
>NW_003852396.1:70945427-70953523 GCF_000181295.1 Otolemur garnettii | reverse complement strand
TATAAATGTCTTAACACAATAACTAAGAAAATGACATGAAGGCTATGTTAACCAGTTTGATGAAAATATTTCAAATTGTATATGAAAACACCACGATTGCATTAATGTACACAGCTATGATTTAATAAAAAAAAATAAAGCAAAAAAAACCAAAATAGAATATGGTACTGAACTTTCTTGCTTAATTGTCTGTCTGTCCTATCAGGCTAGAAATTCCTAGAGGGCAGGAGCTGTGGCTTATTTGCAGTTGTATTTCCAAGGCCTAGCTCAGCATTTAGTACTTAATGCTCAAGGATTATTTGAGTAAAAGTTGAACAGGGACTAGAGTCTCAGATTGGCAGGGACCTTAAAGGTCTATCCCAATTCCTTCTCATGATCTTGTTCTTATTTTTTAATTCACTCTCCAAATGCTTGCTGAATAAATCAATGCCACCACCTCTCTTTACTTTTCTCTATTTCTCCATCTTTCCACAAGGCTGATGCCCGGCTAGGAATGGAGCAGAGAGTATAAGGAGGTGATTTCCCCATAAACAACCTTGAGAATGGACATGCTTTTCTTTTTCTCTTCTAAATTCCCATAATGCTATATCTATATTGTATGAGATCTGTGAGGGTGGGCACTGTGCTTGTCATGCTTATCCGTGTCTTTTTTTTTTTTTTTCCAGTTTTTGGCCAGGGCTGGGTTTGAACCTGCTACCTCTGGCATATGGGGCCGGTGCCCTACTCCTTTGAGCCACAAGAGCCACCCTTTATCTGTGTCTTCTCAGCACTTACTCTAGTACCTGACATAGTAGGTGCTCAGTACATATGTGCTGAATGATTGAAGGCCATTTATGCCTTTCTATCTTCTTAGGCCATCATGAGAGGTAGTGTGGGGTAATGGTTAAATCCAAGGTCTTGCCTATTGGAGTGGTTGAGTTCAAATTCTGGTTCTACTTTTATTCTGTGTGACCTTGGATAAACTAGTTAACCTCTCTGTTCCTCATTTTCTTAATCTATGAAATCGAGTGATGATAATATTTATGATATAGTAAGCTCTTATACTATGTCAGGTACTATTACTCTGAAAACGAAATCTGTCTGATTTTGTCTTCCTTGCAATACCCCACCCTGGCATGTTCCATAAGTTGCTGAGTGAATAAAAGATTTTACTCGTTTTGAAAAATTCCTCAAAAGTATACCAATAATGAACATAAGTAAACACTGAATCAGCATCAATCTCCAAAACCTAACAAATTATTTCTTATCTGCATGTTGCCTTCTACACTTTGCATATAAACATCTAAGTTTTAGAACTCTAATAAAAGCAGAAGTTCAATGTTACATATTTTTATATATATATATTTTTTTTTTTTTTTTTGAGACAGACTATCAAGCTGTCACCCTGGGTAGAGTGCCATGGTGTCAAAGCTCATGGCAACCTCCAACTCGGGCTCAAGTAATCCTCTTGCCTCAGAATTTCTATTTTTAGTAGAGATGGGGTCTTGCTTTTGCTCAGGCTAGTCTTGAACTCATGAGCTCAAGCAAGCCACCCACCTTGGCCTCCCAGAGTGCTAGGATTACAGGTGTGAGCCAACACGCCCGGCCTAAATATATATATTTTTAATAAAGGGTATTGCTTTATGACCTTGGCTAGAATGCAGTGGCATCATCATAGTTCACTGCAACCTTAAACTCGGATTCAGATAATCCTCCTGCCTCAGCCTTCCAAGTAGCTCAGACTATAGGCACACACCAGAGTGCCCAATTAATTTTTTCTATTTTTTGTAAAGACAGGGTCTTGCTCTCGCTCAGGCTGGCTTTGAACTCCTGACCTTAAGCAGTCCTCCTTCTCCCACCTCCCAAAGTGTTGGGATTACGGGTGTAGGGCACCACGCCTGGCTTTTTATATGCTTTTTAAAACTAAAACATTAAGCATGTTCTATATTGCTGTATCATTGTCTTCGTGTTTATTTCTGCTTCATGTTATTATAAAATTGATAAAGATGAATTATTTTATTGCATAATCACATGCCATTTGGGTATATTAACAATGTAACATTCAAGAATCAGGAAGTAGCTCTTCCCAGGACGCTGTCTAGAGGCACTCAGAGTGGTGCAGTGTTTGACATATCACTGTTGGCTTTTCTACAATATAGCATCTAACAAAACCAGGTAATCCGGAACCCCTCTAAGTCTCCCTGGGCACACGCCACATGCAGATTGTGGTGCTTTCCCAAACTTCTTGGTATAAAGGTAAACAAATAGTTTGGTAAAGCACCAAAATCGGCATATGGCGTGTGCCCAGGCAGACTTGGAGGGTTGGCGCTCTGAGACCTAAAGTTCTTATGAGTGTCTAAAACAAAAAAACATGTCAGCAGGGTCTATGGTGGTTTCATATGTGTTAAATGTGTTCGTGACAGGATCAAGCGTGCTTTCCTTATTGAGCAGCAGGAAATCGTTGTGAAAGGGTTGAAGCCACAAGCACAGCGTCAGAAAGCTAAATAAGAAAATGAAGCTTTTTTGAGTAATAAAAATTAAGACTTAAAAAAAAAAGAACCAGGAAGTAAATCTGGCACTGAATAGAAAACTGGAGTGTAAAGTCCACTTTTGGTTTTTACACTTTAAAAAGAACATAGAGAAATTTGAGACCAAAGAAACCTGTAAATTACTAAGGTGAAATGTAATTAGGTATTATTATCTCTTTGAGAGAAATAAGAGCTGAAATTTGACCTCATGGTTATAAACCTCGTTATTTACAAGCACCTCTGAAGTGTGGTTGCTATGAGGATGCCAAACATTTGCTACTCGTTTCCGTCAAAGGTAGAACAAAAGAACCTCTCTTACACTGGGGAGAGTGAGAGATTTCTTTCTTTTTTTTTTTTAATTGAATGGTAACTATGTACATTAATGCACTTCTGGGGTACAGTGTGGGGTTTTCACATGCAATCCGAAATACTTCCATCAAACTGGTCAACACAGCCTTCATGTCATTTTCTCAGTTATTGTTTTAAAACGTTAGAGTGAGAGATTTCTTAAGGGACTTCTTAGGACCAGGTACTTTAAAGGATGAGACAAATTAGCCAGGGGGTGGGTGGCGTCTTTCTTCCCTGAAGCTATTTAAGAGGACAAAATCAATCCTGTTTTGTCTCTTTCTGTTAACGTCCTGCAGAGAAACTGCATGAGACAACTTTCTACATTCGCTTTGAGTTGCGCTTTGGGTAAATATTTGATGATGGGTTGAAAGGTAACCGGGCGCAGAGGGAGCGAAGTCTCAGACCAGTTTAAGATGCCCGCGCCCTCTAGTGGCGGAACTGGTAGAGCGGCGGCTCCGTCTGCGGCTGTAAACGCAGGAACCCCACGGCCCCGGCCGCCTCCTCTTCGTTACCTGGCAGAGTGTGGCGACGAGGTTCCTGTTTTCCAGACTTCGCGCAATGCCTACTTTGATGTAGTGACGCAAAACATTTGTTCTCCGAAACAAACGTTTTGCGTCAGCGTGAGACGCAGTAAAGTTTATCGAGCGCATGGACCGTAAACCCAAACTTCCTGGGTTCCGTTTCCAGCTCTGACATTGCTTAGTAAATTACTAAGGGCGAGCTACTTAACCTCTCTGTGCCTCGGTTTCCTTATTTGTAAAATAGAGGGGATGAGGACAATAACTTAGGTGCGGTACAGAATTGGATAGACAAATGACTCAGAATTGAGGATCCAGAAACAGGCCCACATGCATCTAGACGTTTCTTTCATGGCAAGGATATCTTTATAAAGTGGGGGAAAGGTAGTTTTTCCTGTAAAGGTAATGGGTTAATGAGATACTTTACTGTAAAATAAGTGAAACTTGACTCCATCTCACAACATACACACAAATCGATTCCACATAGATTATAGGGTTACTGTGGAAGTTAAACCAATAAAACTTTAGTAAGATTATCTACGAGAATATCTTTATGATGTGGGGGAAGGCAAAGATTTCTTAAACAAAACATGAAAAACTTGGGCGGCTCCTGTGGCTCAGTGAGTAGGGCGCCGGCCCATATACCGAGGGTGGCAGGTTCGAAGCCGGCCCCTGCCAAACTGCAACAAAAAACAGCTGGGCGTTGTGGCGGGCGCCTGTAGTCCCAGCTACTCGGAAGGCTGAGGCAAGAGAATCACCTAAGCCTAGGAGATGGAGGTTGCTGTGAGCTGTAATGCCACAGCACTCTACCGAGGGCAGCAAAGTCAGACTCTGTCTCTAAAAAAACAAACAAAAAACTTGAAAAGCTTAACCATAATGGAAAAGATTGAGAAAGTGAACTATATTAAAATTAAGAAGTTCTGTTTATCAAAAACCCATTATTGAGATAGTGAAAAGGCAAACTACAGATGGGAAAAAATACTTGTAACTCTTATAGTTCTTTTTTCCTTTTCTTTCTTTCTTTCTTTTTTTTTTTTTCAGACAGAGTCTCATTATGTCACCCTGGGCTCAAGTGATTCTCTTGCCTCAGCCTCCCAAGTAGCTGGGACTACAGGGGCCCACCACAACGCCTGGCTATTTTTAGAGATGAAGTCTCACTCTTACTCAGGCTGGTCTCTAACCTGTGAGCTCAGGCAATCCACGTGCCTCAGCCTCCCAGTGAGCCACCCCTTATAATTCTTGAAGAGCTCAAACCCAGAATATTGAAAGAGACCTTACAAATGAAAAAGATAGGCAACTCAATTTGAAACCAGGCACTTTACACTTCATCTTCACCACAAAAGATGAATATCCAAATTGTCAATGAACGCATGAAAAGTTTTTCACCAATACAAGTGAAAACCACAAGGAAGTAGTGCTATAGGCCTATAAGAATGAATAAAATTGGGGGATCACACCTGTAATCCTAGCACTTTGGGACGCCAAGGCGGGTAGATCTTCT
The DNA here is from genome assembly GCF_000181295.1 of Otolemur garnettii. NCBI lineage: Eukaryota > Metazoa > Chordata > Mammalia > Primates > Galagidae > Otolemur > Otolemur garnettii. Next base: position 70,948,649 of record NW_003852396.1, on the reverse strand, counting down.
GAGCTCAGGAGTTCGAGACCAGCCTGAGCAAAAAAAATAGCTGGGCATTGTGGCAGGCGCCTGTAGTCCTAGCTACTTGGGAGGCTGAGGCAAGAAAATCGCTTGGAGCCCAAGAGTTGGAGGTTCCTGTGAGCTAAGACCACACTGCTCTCTACTGAGGGCAATGAGTGGAGTATGTATCAAAAAAGAATGGATAAAATTAAAAGGATTGGTCAAACCAAGGACTGAGGAGAAGGTGAGCAATTGAAAAATCTTACACCACTCTTGAGAGTGTAAATTGATGCGACCACCTTCAAAAAGTATCTGGTGTTATGTACTAAATTTGAAAAACCAAGGAACCCTATGAATCATGAACAATATATCCCATGACTCAGCAATTTCACTCCTGGCCCCTACCTAGCAGAAATCTGTGCACCTGTGTACCAAAAGACATGTACAGGAATGTTCACAGTGTTATTATTAGTAAGAATCACAAACCAGAGATAACTCAAATGTCCATAAGCAGCAGAATGGATAAATAAATTGTGGTGTGTTCACACGAGAGAATACTACACAACCCAGAAAAATGAACAACCCAGGCTCGGCACCCATAGCTCAGTGAGTAGGGTGCTGGTCACATGCACTGAGGCTGGCGGGTTTGAGCCTGGCCCTGGCCTGCTAAACAACGATGACTACTGCAACTAAAAAACAGCCGGGGACAGGGAGGGCAGTTGTGGAGAGCACCTGTCATCCCAGCTACTTGGGAAGCTGAGGAAAGACAATCTCTTAAGTCCAAGAGATTGAGGTTGTGAGCTGTGATGCCGTAGTACTCTACTGAGGGTAACACAGTGAGAATCTGTCTCAAAAAATTTTTTTTTTTACAAAATGAACAACCTATAGCCACAGGCAGCAATATGGATGAATCTCACAAAGTTAAAATTGAACAAAAGAAGCCAGACACAAAGGAACCATTTACATATGTGTACGTCCACTATCTAAAGCTCACAACTAGGCAAAACTAATGTGAAGTAGAAATAACCCATATGTCCATCCTCTGATGAATGGATAAATAAAATGTGGTATAGCTATACAATGGACTATCATTTGCCAAGAAAAAGGGAGCACTGATACATGCTACAATGTTGATGAAACTTGAAAATGAAAGTTCTGTGCTTAGTGATAGAAGCCAGTCACAAAGTACCATGAATTATAGAATTCCATTTGTACGAAATATCCAGAATAAGCTAATCCATAGAGATAGAAACTGGTTTTCTGAGACTGGGAGGCCTGGGGGTTGGGGGTGAGGTGGAAAATGGAGAGCAAACACTAATGGGGTGATGAAAATGTCCTAAAATTGATTGTGATGATGGTTGCACAACTCTGTGAATGTACAAAAAAACCACTGAAGGTGAGTGAATTGTATAGTATGTGAATTACAGAGTGTTATAAATAAAAAGTAAAATAAACCTCAATGCCAGAACAGAACTTTTAAAAGACAGAGTATTCTGAGATTAAAAGAAGTAAACTGTACCTATTCTTACCATGCTGACTTTACCTCCCCCAGGTCCTGCTGAAATAATGTCAGACTCAATCATGGTAGCAGCCAGAAGAAAGTCTCTGAGGAGGACATAGATGATGAAGTGTGATTCTGACACTGGTTCCAGTTAAAGACGATTCAAATAATGAACAAATGGAACCAACTGTTTCTTCAACTTCTGATGTCAAACTGAACAATCCCCCAGTCATCTATTGAGTTGTATATATTCATGATTCATCCTTGTTTGTATATATGTTACACGTCAATTGAGAAGCTTAAGAAAATGGTGGTGACTCCAGTTGAGTCTGGTATGCCATTCATTTGCCCCGTCCTCCCTAGCCATGTTGGCTCCACAGAGTGGGCCCATACATAAGTGTGTCCCAGGTAGTAGCCAGGGTTCTGCAGACCCTGGTCAACCTCCTATAAAGAATGGTGGTTCTCTGGGAGTTGCCCTAGAAGCCTTTCAAGACTGTTTTACAGGTCACAGATGTTGAGGAATCTTGACCTATAGGACATGAGCTTTTAGACACACCCAGATTTTCACCCGAGGCAGGAAGCAACCAGTAGCCTCTTTCTGTTAAGTCACACTGGGGCTTGCACCATTTTGTCAAAGGCCATGGGAGGAGACATTGAGTAAAGCTGGGCCTGGCTTCCTGCCAGTAACCATCAATCCTGGTAACCTTTGAGCAAAGGGCCAAAGAAATGGGCAAGTGAGTTCTTTCTTATCTTTGCCACAGAGAATAATGAGTTTACAGGATGTTCCTTTCCAGCCAAGGTATGACCATCAGCTGTGGGGCTGATGGCTGGTGGGTTGGAGAAGCTATGCTCAGTTCCCTTGGGACTGAGACCTCAGTCACTTCTGCTGCTCAGGAAAGCTGCATTTAGTTTCTCCCCCTGAGAGACAAGATTCCAGCTTAGACAGTGGGCTATACAAAGCCAGGAGGAGGGGCTCCAACCAGAGAACAGGGGTCTATAACCTTGTTACATTTCAAGACAGAAATTTCACAGATTCTTGCTCAAGAACATGGTAGTTACTCTTTAAACTCAAGGGAAGGTACAGCAATGTGTGTGTATGAGGGGCCCGCAGAGCTTTTAATGGGCTTTGAAGTCAGACCTGTATTCAAATTCCAGTTCTGATACTTGTTATATGCCGTTGAGCAAGTTGCTAAACTTCTTTGGGCTGCAGTTTCCTTATCTGTCAATCAGAGATGTTAATCTTACCTCTCTGTAAAGCTGTTCCAAGGATTATGTTTGCCAAATTGTGAAATGCACCCCGCACAGTGCTTTGCACACAGAAGCCTCTCAGTGAATGGTGCTCAGGATTGTCATATTCTTGTTATTGGCTCTGATTATGTTTTCTCAGCCTTGGTATTTTGGACTAAAGGATGTGTTAAGAATTAAAAAATCTGAGTGGAGCCAGGAGATGCCCAGAAGAATGAGAGAAGTGGGCCTTAAGAAGAAGAGGCCTGAAATCCCTGGAGATGGAAGGGCTGACTGGCTCACCTGGGCTTCTGCTTTTTTGTTTGAAGGAACTTTGTTTCACCAACGGTAAAAGCAGTGTGAGTTTATTTTAGACAATTTGGAAGGTCAATAAAAATGCCCATCAGAAAATAAAAATCTCAAGTAATCTTAGTATTTCACAATTTCACAACATAGTATAATGTACTCATTTGTTCTTTTCTTTCTTTCTTTTTTTTTTGAGACAG
>NW_003852396.1:70933955-70944064 GCF_000181295.1 Otolemur garnettii | reverse complement strand
AGCTCACAGCAACCTCCAACTCCTGGGCTCAAGCGAGTCTCCTGTCTCAGCCTCCCAAGTAGCTGGGACTACAGGCACCTGCCACAATGCCTGGCTATTTATTTGGTTGCAGCCATCATTGTTGTTTGGCGGGCCCAGGCTGGATTCGAACCCGCCACCTTAGGTGTATGTGGCTGGTGCCTTAGCCACTTGAGCTACAGGCGCCGAGCCATTTTTCTAGTTTTCTTTGTGCTAAAATATACACAATAAAATTTACCTTTTAAACCATTTTTAAGTGTACAATTCCGAGGCATTAAGTACAGTCACAGTCTTGTGCAACCATCACCATTATCCATTTCCAGAACTTCTTCATTATCCTAAACAGAAACTCTGCACCCATTAAGCTATAACTCCCCATTCCTCCTTACCCCAAACTCTCAGTTCTATTTTCCGACTCTATGAATTTGCCTATTTTAGGAAACTCACATAAGTGAGATCATACAATATTCGTCATTTTGTGTCTGGCTGCTTTTGCTTAGTGTTTGGAGGGCTCATCAACGTCCTAGCGTGTCAGTACTTCATTCTATGGCTGAATAACATCCATGGTATGTGTACAACACATTTTGTTTATCCATTGATCCGTTGACAAACACTTTTAATTTCTACATTTTGGCTATTGTGAATAGTGCTGCTGTGAATGTTGGTGTACTTTTTTTTTTTTTAAGACAGAGTCTTATTCTGTCACCCTGGGTAGAGTGCCATGGTGTCCTAATAGCTCACAGCAACCTCAATCTCCTGGTCCAAGCACTCCTCTTGCCTTAGTCTCCTGAGTGGCTGGGACTATAGGTGTGCACCCCCACGCCTGGCTAGTTTTTCTATTTTTAATAGAGATGGGGTCTCGCTCTTGCTCAGGTTGGTCTCAAACTCTTGATCTCAAGCAATCCATCCACCTCAGCCTTCCACAGTGTTAGGATTACAGGCATGAGCCACCATGCCCAGCGGTCTACTCTTCTTTTTAAACAGCTTTATTGTTATATAATTACATTCCTTAAAACGCACTTATTTAAGTGTACCATTCAATGATTTTTTTTATAACGTACTTAATGCTGCTGAACTGTACACTTAAAAATGTTTAAAAAAGGTAAATTTTGTTAGGCATATTTTATCATGACTAAAGAAACTAGATATTAGAGTCATGGAGTTGGGCAACCACCACCACAATCTAATTTTAGAACATTTTCCCTCACCTCCCGCCCCCAGCCTGAGGCAGCCATGTATCTATTTTCTGTCTAGAGATTTGCTAATTCTGGGACATACAATATGGGATCTTTGCACCTGCCTTCTTCATTTAGCATTATGTTTCCAGGGTTCAGCCATGGCTTCGTGGGGTTTTTTGTTTGTTTTGAGACAGAGTCTCATTCTATGCACGTTGTAGGGTGCCATGGTGTCATAGCTCACAGCAACCTCAAACTCTTGGGCTGGAGCAATCCTCTTAACTCAGCCTCACGAGTAACTGGGACTATAGGCATGTGCCCCTATGCCTGGCTAGTTTTTCTGTTTTTAGTAGCCACAGGGTCTCACTCTTGCTCAGGCCAGTCTTGAACTCCTGAGCTCAAGCAATCCACCTGCCTCAGCCTTCCAGAGTGTTAGGATTACAGGCATGAGCCACCACGCCCAGCCTGGCTTCCTGTTTAATAAATAAAACTTTATTAGAACACAACCCTGCACATTTGTTTGCATATGGTCTATGGCCACTTTTGAGCTACAAAGGCAACTTAGAGTTGCAACTTAGAAACTGTATGTCCCACAGTTACCATTGATCCCTTTACAGAAAAATCTGCCCATGCCTGTTTTTCTGGAGTCTAACATGATCAAAGCACCAAAAGATGAACAAAAAGAGGAGAAATTGATGCCAAGAATGCCAAGTGATAAAAACTATCACTACTAGGCCCAAACTGTAGGATAAGCCTCCCAGCCAGCCAGGCAAAGAAACACAGCAGAGGCAGAACTCTCATCACCTGAGAGCAGGCGGCAAAGCTGTTCAATAGGAGAAACAACTTTTTCTACCAGGCTGGGATCACTGGGATCCCCTTCCCCTGGAAGAGCAAGTAAAACATTATTAGGGCCAGTGGGTTCAGCAAGCTGGGTGCACGGGCCAGGAAGGGGACTCCAGCAAACTGGTTCAGCATATGGGCAAAGCTTAGCAGATCCTGAGGAATCAAGGGATTCCTCAAGGCTCTCTTTAAACTCCTGTGAGTCAAAGTGCTTCATGCTGTTTCATCATCGTCTTCTTCTTTTATAAGCCGCCTGCATGGTGGTATTCATTAAGAATTATTGGCTCAGCGCCTGTGGCTCAAGCGGCTAAGGCGCCAGCCACATACACCTAAGGTGGCGGGTTCGAATCCCCAGCCTGGGCCTGCCAAACAACAATGATGGCTGCAACAAAAAGATAGCCGGGCGTTGTGGCGGGTGCCTGTAGACCCAGCTACTTGGGAGGCTGAGGCAGGAGACTCGCTTGAGCCCAGGAGTTGGAGGTTGCTGTGAGCGTGAAGCCACGGCACTCTACCCAGGGGGATAGCTTGAGGTTCTGTCTCAAAAAAAAAAAAAAAAGAATTATTTATTACGAGCCTTCTATGCAATAGAAAACTTCACTAGTGCTGGGGATTCAGTCATTGGGGCATTCCTGCTGGCAAGGAACTTACAGTTTAGTGAGGGAGACAACTGTATGCAGGAAAGGCAGAGGGGATCAGAAATCATATTATGATAGCTAATGTTCATTAGGCACCGACTGGGTACCAGGAACCCGTGCAACTCATTTGATCTCCACAGCAATTTGCAAGAGAGATCATTTTATTATCACCATTATATAGATGAGGAAATGGAGGCACAGAAAGGTTAAGGAACCTGTCCAAGGTCTCTCAGCTAGCAAGTGGGACAGCTGGGATTTGAACCTGGGAAGTCTGGTTCTAGTGTTCAAGTTTGGTGGATAAAAGAGGGCTTCCCCGAGGAATTAATGTCAACCAAATGCGAACAAAAATAAAATCTTGGCTCGGCACCTGTGGCTCAAGTGGCTAAGGCACCCACCACATACACCTGAGCTGGCGGGCTCCAATCCAGCCTGAGCCCACCAAACAACAATGATGGCTGCAACCAAAAAATAACCGGGCATTGTGGTGGGTGCCTGTAGTCCCAGCTACTTGGGAGGCTGAGGCAGGAGGCCTGCTTAAGCCCAGGAGTTGGAGGTTGCTGTGAGCTATGATGCCATAGCACTCTACCCAGGGCAACAGTTTGAGGCTTTGTCTCAAAAATAAATAAATAAATAAAAATGAAATAAAATCTTAAGGCTCCCCTCAAGTGGCTAAGTGAACCCCCTCTTGGCCAAGGGGAACCCTAATACTAGGGAACCTCTAGTTGCTAGCCATGAGAAAGGAGATCATCATGTCCCCCTACCTTCTTGGAGATGTCCTTTGAGACTCATTAACGGGTCTAAGGCTACACAAGACATATCTGCAGGTCCTCAATACACACAACACAAGACCTGAGTCTGGGCATGTGTCCTATAGTTTGTTTCTGATAAGCAGAGCCATCCCATTGTTCTAGTTATGGATTCTTAAGGCTTAGAACAGGACCTTGTGAACCACAGAACAGAAATGCTGAGCTAAGCCAGCTTAAGATGCTTTAGCTGCAAAGGATGGAAAATCTACAAAAAGAAGCATAATGATGCCCAAGTTAGTTAATTCCAACCAAAGCTCAGTGATGTCATCAAGGACTCAGAGTCACTTCATCTTTCCTCTCTGGTGGTCTATTGGCTTGACTTCCTAAGGTAACATCATGATTCCAAATGACTCCAGCCATCGTGCTTCAGCCATCATGCTGAGGACCCCCCTAGAGGCCAGAGGGGGAATATTCCTGGCTGTGCATTTTTTGAAGAGTAAGAAAACCTTCCAGAAGCCACTAGTAGACTTTTCATATGTCATTGGTTGATCCTGGTTAAACTAATAACTGCCAGGGAAACTGGGATTACCATGACTGATTCTTACTAATCAAGATTTAGTGACACCTTTCCTTTTTACAAGTCTTCTCAGAAGAGAACGGAACAAAACTGGCTATGTCAGCAAGGACAAAGGTGCAGGGATTGGAATTGGGTCTTCCACAAGGACTTTCCCCTCTCACCTCCTTTGCTGAAATCCGGAGGGCGACGTGCACAAGGCTGCCCCCCTCCGACCTTGTTAGTCTAAATCTAAAGCTCATCAGCAGTCTGTAAACAGGTAAATCTGAGGCTGCCCTAGCTGAGCAGGAGGGAAGGCCTGAAGTCCTCTTGGCTTCCCTTCCTGTTCCAAGGGCCCTCCCCAAGCTTCCTAGAAGCATAGATCTTGTCCAGCCTCCCTCTCTGTATTTTATAGACAAAGAGGCATGGGAAAGTTAAGTGACTTTGGACACATAGCTGAAGACTAGTGTATCTTAAAGGCAGTGGAAACGTGGTCTTCCCTAGTAGGGTTAGGAGTAAATAAGATGAAGGATGTCAGAGGCTAGCTTAGGCCCAACATGGACTAGGAACTCAATAAAGGTGGTTCCCTCCTTCCTTCTAAGTTAGAGGAATGAAAGATGAGGTGAATCAGGATCCTGGTGCACAGTGACCTATGGAGGCCGCAGGGAGGGACTTGCTGGCTGGCTGGAAAATTGTGCAACTCTTCCGTGGCTACAGAGCAACCTGGGAGCCAGACCAGTGGCTTGGTGGAAATGCAGCTGGCCCCAGCCCCATCCACACTCTCATAGGCACCATCTACCTGCCTGAGACTCCTCTGAGAATATCTCCTCCTCTCAAGTTGGCCTGTACCTGGACAGCAAATGATGAGCACTGGGGGTTGCAGAAGGAAACTAAGACCACACAATTAAGAACAGGCAGAGGCTATTTGGACTTAGAGCAAGGGAGTTAGCCAGCATCCCTTGTATTTGGCAGAAAGTCAAAGGCAGGTGGAGGGGCAGGAAAGTCTTTTCTTTTTTTTTTGAGACAGAGCCTCAAGCTCTCCCCCGGGGTAGAGTGCCGTGGCTTCACTGCTCACAGCAACCTCCAACTCCTGGGCTCAAGCGAGTCTCCTGCCTCAGCCTCCCAAGTAGCTAGGACCACAGGTGCCCGCCACAATGCCCGGCTATTTTATGGTTGCAGCCATTATTGTTGTTTAGTGGGCCCAGGCTGGATTCGAATCCACCACCTTAGGTGTATGTGGCTGCGCCTTAGCTGCTTGAGCCACAGGTGCTGAGCTAGGAAAGTCTTATAGTGAGAAAAAGGGAGGCTTCAGGTATGCTCTCCCTAGAGGCTCTGGCATGGGAAAACTGGGCGCAGGCCAACCAGGAGCAGTACACCTCCCAGATTGGCTGGTCGTGAGTTGGCGTAGCGTTGTGGGAAGGCAGGAGGAAACAGGGAAGCCAGTCATTGACGAGGCCCTGACCCTCTTGGGCCAGTCCCTGCAGAGGCTGTGGTTTGGTTTCTAGGGCTGATTACTGCAGAGGCTGTGGGGCAGAGTTCTTTTGTGAGATATGGTTTGGCTGTTGTTTGTTTGTGTATTCTGTCTCTCATTGTACAGAGAGGGAACCCTCTCTGTGCAATTTGGGTCATGCTACTCACCTCTCTCTGCCTCAGTTTCCTCATCTATGAAATAGGGATGTTATGAGTACCCGTCTCAGATGTAAATAGCACAGATCATAGAATAGCACTGGGCATGTGGTGAGTACCTAACAAAATTTAGCAATAATAATAATAGCAATTATTGTCTTAAAAATTGTTAGTATTGGCTCAGTGCCTGTGGCGGGTTCGAATCCAGCCCGGGCCTGCCAAACAACAATGATGGCTGCAACCAAAAAAAAGTAGCTGGGCATTGTGGCAAGCGCTACTTGGGAAGCTGAGACAGGAGACTCGCTTGAGCCTAGGAGTTGGAGGTTGCTGTGAGCTGTGATGCCACAGCACTCTACCCAGGGGGATAGCTTGAGGCTCTGTCTCAAAAAAAAAAAAAAACTGTTAGTATTATTGTGCTTAGTAAGAAGGGCACTGGCCTGGGAGGAGAGTTCTGGGCATCTCTTCATTCTGACTCATCATACTGTGACCTTGGGCACCTTGAGACTCCTCTGAGTATCAGGCTTATCAGTGAGATATGGGGCTGGCCTCTGATTTCCAAACTCGCTTCTGGCTCTAATGTTACCAATTCCCCACTGGGTACTCAGTGGCAGCCTGCCATTGTCTCCAGCCAGGGCCCCCTGTGTCCCTACCTCCCCCACACCCACCAATGGCCTTCTTCCATCTAAACTCCTAGCACACCTGGATCAGCTGCTTCAGCACAGCCAGCTCTGCTGTCCCCGTTTGAACTGGTTTCACGTCCTAAATTTAGCCTTTCACAGAAGCCAAGGTGTGTGGTGGGGTGAGGGCTGTGTCTATAAGGCAGCTTCCCCATCCCGTGGGGAGCAAGCCAGACAGGAGGGCCAGGAGGGCTGAGCACTACATTCTGTTTTGTCATTAGTCCTGGGCAAGTCATTTGACTCTTTAGGATTTCAGTTTACTTATCTGACAACTAAATTTTATATACATGGACTCCTTAAGCCATCATGCTATCTCTTAAAGTAGAACAACTTTCCTTATCTTCATCTGACAAAAAAGATTAGAGAGGTTAAATGAGTTGGTCAAGTCCACACAGCTAGTACATCGTTTGAATCTAGATTCTTTGACCCTACGACCTAGTTTCCTTTCACCTTTAGATACTCTCACTTTTTCTTTTTTTTTTTTCAGAGACAGAGTCTCACTTTATTGCCCTTGGTAGAGTGCTGTGGGGTCACAGCTCACAGCAACCTCAAACTCTTGCGCTTAAACGATTCTCTTGCCTCAGCCTCCTAAGTAGCTGGGACTACCAGCACCTGCCACAATGCCTGGCTATTTTTTGGTTCTAGTTCTCATTGTTTGGCAGGCCTGGGCTGGATTTGAACTCACCAGCTCTGGTGTATGTGGCTGGCGCCCTAGCCACTGAGCTACAGGTGCCAAGCTGGATAGTCTCACTTTTACTTGCATTATGGGATTATAATGATGTTAATACAAAAATGATAAATTTTTATATGAGGGAGGTAACATGGTTTTATGACAGCCTGACTGCCTGGGTTTCATTCCTAGATCTGCCACTTATAAGCTGTGTTACCTCAGGCAAATTACTTAACCTCTCTGTGCCTCAGTTTTTTTTTTTAATCTGTGAAGATGGGAGGTGATAATTGTACCCATAGAGGGTTGTTACGAGGATTAAATGGATTAAGATTTGTAAAAATACTTTCAATAGTGCGTGACCCCTGTAAAGTTTATTTAAGTAAAGTAAAGTTTCTGTGTTTGCTTAACTTAAAAAATAGCTTCCTTGCCAGTCAGCTACATGATCTTAAGCAAGAAGAAAGCATCCTGGATTAGGATCAGGTGACTCATATTGAGGTCAGCCACTGATTTGCTTTGTGAACTCAGAAACTTCCTTTAACCTTTCTGTGCCTTAGTTTCTACAACTGCAAAATTAGGCGAGTTTGATGATGACCAACAGTTTTTGAACAAAGATCAAGGAAAAAAAAATACTTTTTTTGCCCCTTTTTTTTATCCAGTAGAGTCTACTGGGGGAAATATTCCAGTGTGGTAGGTACTGCTTGGGCTGCTGTCTCAGCACCCTCTGGAGCCCACCTACAGGCCCCATGGAAGTGGTCTGGAGGACATACGTATTTTTACCTGGAGATGGGAGTATTTGGCCCAATCATACCCTTCCCTTGGAAGGCTGACCTGAAAGTGAGACTGGGATGAATCAATGGGTGCTCTGGCTAGAAGTTTGGGAACTCCCACTGCCGCATAGCATTCAGGTTCTTGCCTTTCCTAAGGGCTGTTTTCTCTGATCTTCTTGAAATTCCACAAGAAACCTTAGTCTCCTTCAAATAACCTCTGCCTATTTACTTAGGCTAATGTATCAGTTATCTATTGTTGTGTAATACATCACTGCAAATGTAGAGATGAAAATAATAACTTACTATTTCTCTAGAGTCTGTGGGTTTACTGGGTGGTTCTACTGCTGGTCTTATCTAGGAATATTTTGTGGCTACACTGATATGGGGAGGGGACTACTGGCCTTGACTCTGTCCCGTGTGGCCTCTCCATATGGCTAGCATAGGCTTTTTGACGGCACAGTGGTCTCAAGATTGCCAGGGGAAAGGCAGAATCTCCCAGTCCATTTAAGGCCTGGCCTTGGAAGCCCCAGAATGTTAATTTTTCTGTATTCTATTGGTCAGAGCAAGTCACAAAATCAGCTCTAATTCAAGAATTCAATAGACGCCACCCCTTGATGTATAGTATGGGTATACAGCAAGGGGCCAGGTGTGCAGGAACTACTAATATTAGTTTCAGTTGATTTCTAAGTTACAGTCCCCCCAAAATAAATTTACCTATTATATTTTATGACTTACAAAACTTCTACTCCCAGACTCTGATCTCATCTCCCATCATCTCTCAGACACACTGGCCTTATCTTTCCTCCAGGGGTGTAGATCACACCCCTGCCCCAAGGCCTTTGCACCTGCTAATTCCACGGATGATATCTCCTGCCAACCTGCTGACATCTCAAATTTACCATATCCAGAAACAAACTTTGGCTCCAGGCCTGTCTCTCATCCCTTTGTCTTCTCTGCCTAATAAATGGCACCTCCTTCTGTAAGCCAGAAGTCTGGGCATTTTCCTGAATTCTTTCTCTCAGCCCCACAGCCAATCCCTCTGAAAGGTCTGTTGGCTTTATCTTCAAAATGCATTTCAAATCTGTTCTTATCTCCCCATCTCTGATGCCACTACCCTGGTCTACGCCACCATCATCACTCTCCTGGACACCACTATAGCCTCTTGACTGGTCAATCTTCTTGTGCCTTTGCAATTATTGCTTTTGGCATCAATTCATTCTTCTTATAACAACCTTCTGTGCCTTAGTTTCCTCAACTGCAAAATAAGGGACTTGGGCAAGTCTGATGATGACTAGCAGTTAAGATATCTTAAAATACAAATCCAGCATGGCACTAATAATGGCTGTCTGTGACCCTGAGAATAAATCTAAACTCCCTCAGCTGAGGTTCACATTGTACTCTCTAACTGGTCCCTGGCCTCTCATCTCCTCTCTCTCTACTCTTCCCTATAGCGAGTGGAACAAAAAGGTACCAGCATTTTGAGGAACTTACTGGGAACCTGAACAATGGTTGGCTGCACTGTGTCTATGTCCCAGAGCTTTGTGGAAGTCTGAACTTAAGATTCATGACCTAGAGTATCTGGGGGAGGAAATTTTTAAGCCGCAAAGCTTGTGTGGCTGCTTTTAATAGCTTGCGGCCAGATATGGCAGCAGAGAAATGATCTAAAGGTAGAATTTAAAAGGGAAGCAGATGGAGAAGGATGGATTGCTTGACCTCCCAAGTTCAAGACCAGCCTGAGCAAGAGTGAGGCCCCATCTCTAAAAAGTAGCCGGACCTGGCTCAGTGCCTGTAGTTCAGTGGTTAAGGTGCCAGCCACATAAACCGGAGTTGGTGGGTTTGAACCTGGTCCAGGCTTGCCAAACAACAACAACTCAACAAAAGAATAGCCAGGCATTGTGGCGGGCACCTGTAGTGCCAGCTACTTGGGAGGCTGGGGCAAGAGAATTGCTTAAGCCCAAGAGTTTAAGGTTGCTGTGAGCTGTGACGCCACAGTACTCTACCGAGAGTGACATAGTGAGACTCTGTCTCAAAAAAAAAAAGAAAAAGAAAATAGCCGGGCCTTGTAGTGGGCACCTGTGGTCCCCGCTACTGGGGAAGCTGAATCAGGTGAATTGTTTGAGGCCAGGAGTTTGAAGTTGCTGTGAGCTATGATGTCATAGCATTCAACCCAGGGTGACAAAGTGAAACTCCATCTCAACAAAAAAAAAAAAAGAAAATTAAAAAAATAAATAAATGAAAGGGAATTAGAGCATAAGAATTTGGAATATTGGCTCGGTGCCTGTGGCTCAAGTGGCTAAGGCGCCAGCCACATATACCTAAGGTGGCGGGTTCGAATCCCCAGCCTGGACCCGCCAAACAACAATGATGGCTGCAACCAAAAAATGGCCAGGCGTTGTGGCGGG
>NW_003852396.1:70927416-70933811 GCF_000181295.1 Otolemur garnettii | reverse complement strand
AGTCTGGCCACAAGGTAGAGAAGGAGAGAGTATTTTCAAGAGAGGAACCCCAAAATATGGTTGAATGGAACCGACAGGATGCTTAGCATGGGAGCCAGGTGCTAATAGTCAACACAATGAGAAAAAGGCCCATTCTTCCCATCATAGGCCCAGAGACCTAGCCCTGCACAGTCACTCCCTGAATCCAAGTAGCTGGGATTACAGACACTCATCACAATGCCCGGCTATTTTTTGGTTGCAGTTGTCATTGTTGTTAGCCAGGCTCGAACCCGCTAGCCTCGGTGGGTGGCTGGCACCCTCCTCACTGAGTTACAAGTGCTGAGCCAGTCACTGTGCAATCTTTATACTCTCTCGTTTGCCTGTCACCGCGAGCCCAAGTTCCTTATCAGGTACAGATGTCCACCTTGTACTTTTCTAGACATCAGAATTGTGAGTCAAATAAGTCTTTTTTTTTTTTTTAAATAAGTTACCCAGTCTCAGGCAGTCCTTCATAGCAACACAAAATAGACCAGACCAATGACCTACCATAGTGCCTGGCACATATGGGTAACAGGTACTCAGAAAAAACAATGCTGGGTAGAGAGGGAAATCAGAGCACTAGGTAGTTAAGTGCATTGGTTAAGTACTCACCCTGTGAAGGCAGAGACCTCTGTCTGAATCCTACTGCTGCTTCCTCCTGGCTGTGGTCCTCTCTGAGCCTCAGTGTCATCATCTTATAAAATAGGGGATCACTGGGGGCACCCACCTCATGGACTGTGGGGGACTATGAAGATGAATGGTGGATATACAACATTCAGTACAGTGTGTGAATCCCAGCACACACCCAGTAAATGGCAGTCACCCACCTCCCAGGAAGGAGCCCTGGTGTTTGGGTTGACTCCTTTCCTAAGAGAGAACAACCACTTGGGAGGGCCACCTGCTGGCAGCCAAGCTTGGTGAGGGCAGCTGTCTCGGACAGCTCCCCAGCTCCTCCCTAGGCCCTGGGCCCCTTTACTCAGTCCACACACACAGGATGTCTTGCTCTGGTTCTTTATTAAATTACACAACTCAGGGAATCAGGCCCCACGAACTGCATTAGAAACCACCTGGGATTGTGTTGGGCTGGAAACAAAGTGGGGAGAAGACCCACTCTCCCCAGCTTTTCATTAGGACTAAAAACATCACAAATCACCCCAAGGAGATAGGAGGTACAAAATGCCCCCCAGAAGGGACAAGGAGAGCGAAAGGCACCCTGAGGCCAGCAGAGTGTGGTAAGCGGGTGCTATGGTCTGAATGTTTGTGTCTGCCCAGTACATATGTTGGAATCCTCATCCACAAGGTAATGGTATAGGAGGTGGGGCCTTTGGAGGTGGTTAGATTATAGAGGAAGAGCCCTTATGAATGGGATTTGTGCCCTTGTAAAAGGCTGGAGGGAACTCATTTGTGTTCTACCACGTAAAGACACAGCAAGAAGGCACCATCTATGAATCAGGCAACAGGCCCTCAGCAGGCTCTGCTGGTACCTTGACCTTGGACTTCCCAGCCTCCAGAACTATAAGAAATAAATTCCTGTTGTTTGTAAGCCACCCAGTCCTTGGTATTTTTTTATAGGTATTTTTTTTTTATAGGTTTAGCCTGCTAAACTAAGACTGGGGACAAGCAGCAGTTCTTGCAGCCCCAACTTCAGAGAAGAATGGAAATATATTTATCACCTTCACAAGGAAAGAGACTCAGAGTCTGATTCTCATCCCCCCTCCCCAGGAATCTGGGGACCAGGCACAGCTGATATGGAAGACTCTGAGCCCCTGACCCTTGCTCCATTAGCCCCTCCTGAGGATGAAGGCATAGAGGGATGCAGAATTGGGAAATGGGAGAAGCAGGTGGGAGACAAGAGGCAGTCTCTCCTTGGGGCAGAGAAACCAGGCAGGTATGGAAGATGTTAATGACCCTGTTTAATTTGTAAGAGTGTGTGGTTTTTCATGTTCAAAAGCTGGAACTACAGGGTGCAGGTGGTGGGCACTTTCTCCTGATCCACCCCATTCCCAGGCCTCTCCCTGCCCAGCAACCCCTGGGTCTGCTGGTCTCAGAGGACACTCCTTCATTCCCTCCTTCAGCCCAGCCCACACGCTCCTCTGAAGGAAGGCTGGTTTGTGGGGCCAAAGCTATGCTGCCTGTCTGCTAGAGATGGAAGGTTTCCAGACTCACCTCAGTTTGCTGTGGTGGTGTCACGCCCCATCTCCCCTGAGTATAAGTGAAGACTTCATAGCTATGCCAATACTGTCCCTTAAAAGTTGCATCCCACTCCCACTCCCAGAGTGATGTGGAGGTAGACAGGCCCTGGGAAGGGGCAAGAAGGGGTGTCACTCCCACTAGGGTGTCCTTCTAGGGAAGGACATTTTTTCCTGAAACTGGAAAGAAGGTAGAGAGTTTTGGTAACTTTCTGATATTACTTGAAAACACTGCATTCTGATCAGGTCTGTGAACAATACCCACAACATAGCACAGAGTCCACGGGGACAGACCTCATTGCTGTGCTGGCCCCATTCGAGTATTCCTCCCAAGGCCGGGCCATCCAGAGGCCCTGGAGGAGCTCATACGCCCAAGGTGCTCTTCTCATCCTCTTTGGGGCTGGGCTCCTCCTGAGTCTTCTTCATCTCCCAGCCCCGGACCCAGGTGTAGGCGGAAGAGCCCCCCAGCACCATCATGTTGCTTGTCCACCAGAGGAAGCTCTTGGTCTCCTCGTAGTAGAGGACAGCCAGCACCGTCTGGGCACAGGCCTTGGCCGTGCCCGACACATTGTGGGTCAGGGGACTGGTGAACTTGATCTGTAGTCCTGTCACGTAGCCAATGGCAAAGCCAAATAGGCCACTGAGTGTCATCATCCCCCAGAAGTGGGCGCTATCCAACTGGGCAAAGTCCCACAGGGCCCGCAGGTCCCCGAGCAGCAGTAGCAGAGGCAGGAAGAGGACACAGGCATTGACATTGTTGTAGAAGGTCAGGCGCCAGATGCTGCCGTCCACCGCCGGGAGCACCTTCTTGGTGTAGATGGCATTGAGTGAGACACACAGGCTGGCCAGCACACCAAAGAGGGTGCCCGTCAGGGACAGGGTACCCTCTGCTCCCTCCTGGTCCACACCAAGCCAGAAGCCACCTGTAGCAGGAGAAAGAGGAGGAACAGGTGAGGGGGAAATAGATGAGGACCAGGAGGAAGACTGGTCCTGTGTTCTGCTGCCCTATCCTTCCTCCCAGCAAACTCATCCAAAGTTTCCACCACACACAAAGCCCAGAGCAAGAAAACCTCCTCCCAGAGCTTACATTCAAGCAGAGGAGAAAGATACTAAAACAAATCATCTCCCAATTACTTCTTTAATTACAACTGTTAAGAATTGTAATGAGGTCCATAAAATAGTATTGTGCTATGAGAACCCATAACTGGGCGACTGTGCTGGCCTGGGGTATCTGGAAAGTAATGTTTGAACTGAGTTCTGAAGAATGAGTGCCACTTAGTTGTTAAGGTGACTTTGGGCAAGCAACTTAAAGTTTCTAAGCCTTGGTTTCCTCTTCCATAAAATAGGAGTTTATAATGTCATCATGGGGAATATTAAGTTAGAATTACTTGTGTCGTTTGGAACACTCTGAGACCCTAAGCTTGTGTCACCTGCTCAAAGGGCTTCCAGGCTCCCCACTGCCCACCATCACTTGTATGTTGCTTAGTCTGGCATGCTGGACTTCCTGCATCCTTGCCAGCCCTTTCCCAGTCCCAAGATCACCCTGAGACCATCTCCTCTACCTAGTCCTAACCGTGGGGCTCAGTGTCCCTCTCATGTGCTGTACCAGAAACACCTTCCTCCTTTCCAGGAGGATTCTACTCATTCTTCAACATCAAGCTGGCCTCTCTAGGGGGGAACTTTCCTGATATCCCCAGCACCCAGACCTCTTCCTGGGCCCCTAGGCACACACCCATGGCAATAGTCAGGTCTCTTTAGCTAGATGACATTCAGCTTGGGGTTGAATTTTACCTGTATCTCTGCCACAGCACCCAGCAGCATGGGGTAGGGGAAAGGCTTTGGTATCAGAGAACTCTGGCCTCCAACAGGGCTCTGCAATTCATTCATTCATTCATTCATTCATTTGTTTATTTATTTATTAAGACAGGGTCTTACTCTGTCACCCTGGGTAGACTGCTGTGGCATCATAGTTCATAGCAACCTCAAACTGCTGGGGTTGAGCAATCCTCTTGGCTCAGCTTCCTGGGCTCTGCAATTTAGAAGCTGTGTGGCCCGGCAGCTCTCCAAGCTCGTTTCCTTCATCTGTGAAGATGTGGGCCACTTTCTTTCTTTCTTTCTTTCTTTTTTTTTTTTTTGTTAAATCATAGCTGTGTACCTTAATGCGGTCATGGGGTACAGTGTGATCTGGGCCACTTTCTTATCCCTCACTCCAACCAAAGCTACTCTCTTTCTTGAGACCTGAATGACTTTCCTAAAGTACAGAGCTCTTTAGGCTCTGCCCTAGCTTGAAGCCTATCTATGGCTCTTCATTCCCTTCAGGAAAATTCCAGACTCACTCAAGGCCTGCATTACCTCGTCTTCTAGCTGGGCAGTGAGTCTTGCTATGGCCCAGACATGAAGAAACACACATGCTCTTCCTTCTGTCTATTCTCTCTTCACTTCTTCCTCTAAACCTACAGGGTGCTTCCTCCTGAAAGCCTGGCTCCCCTCCCTCTGCCAGTGTTTCCACAGCAGCCCTTATCAAACTAGTATAACTGTCATTTACAGGCACATACCATAGCCATGCCCTGCAGGAGTATAGAGTAGGCGGCAACCTCTTCTACATTTGCATCCTCAAAGCCTGGCCCAGTGCCTGACTTCTGCTTAGGTACCAATTAAAAGTTGCGGAATAAATGAATGAATGAATGAAATCGGTTAAGAAGGTGGGTATTAAAGGAGACAGGGCACCCTACTACATCATACGCAACTCAACACGCAAGACTCTTTCTTGGCAGAACCTCGCACAACAGGTACCCACCCACAGACCTGCTGGGGAAGGGGCAAGAGGGCAGAAAGCTGCACCACCCGCTGACCTGCTTAGCCAGAGCACCCTCAGCCCTCCTGCTGGTGATCTTGTGAGTCTAGAAGGGAGTGCACCCTCAAAGTTCCAGATCTCAGAGAGACTCTCAGCCAGAAGGAGCTTTAAAAGGTACTGTGTGATACGGGAGGCAGGGAAGGGAGGCTTGGAATAGTCGCCTGATACTCATCTTCCCCCACAAGGTGGAAGAAAGGGGAAAAGGTAGACAGGGGTCAGGTCCTGGGGCAGCAGACAGCATCTGCCTCCCCAGCCTCTGCCCCAGGCTGAAGCTATCTCACTATTGGCTACTAGGATTACCTTTGGGATTTGGGCCCAGTTTCCCTAGCGACACTGCCTTCCACATGCAAATTTCCTTTTAGAAGCCCTGTAGACTATTCCATTCCCAGAAGGGTCAGCAGGAAGAAACTGGAGAACCCTGGGGTGTTTGTCCTAGAGGACAGGGAGGAAGTGAGGCTTACCTGGTCCCCTGGGGGCAAGGGATCAGGAGCTGGTTGGGAGAGCTCTGCTGGGGGCAGGGGTCTTGGCAGATCCTCTCATTCTAACTGCACCCTTTTCTCTCCCTTCTTGAACCTACACTGAACAGCCCTAGATCCAGCAGTTGCTCAACAGGGGGGAACATTTTCAAAGACAGGTAGCATGGGATGGATGCCTTCCCCTACCAACCTAGCTGGAGGCTCTGAGACACCAGTGAAGAATATATAGGCCAAATAAGACGAACTTTATGGCAACAGGAAAAACTGGAATAGGTTCAAGTAAAACTCACATTCTTAGATGACACAGCCCTAGGAAGACTCCAAGTGAAAGGATGCTGGAGACCTTCTAACTCAGAATGCTGTCTGACAAAGCATTTTGCAATGATGGCTATGTTCTATAACCTGTGGTGTCCAATACAATAATAGCCCCCAGCCATGTGTGGCTACTAAGCACTTGAAATGTGGCTACAGAATCAGGTTATAACACCTGCAGTTGAAGAATTGAGTGTTTAAAATTTCATTTCGTGCCTGGCACAAGGGCTCATGCCTGTAAATCCTAGCACTCTGGGAGATTGAAACAGACGGATTGCTTGAGCTCAGGAGTTTAAGACAAGCCTGAGCAAGAGTGAGATTCAGTCTCTAAAAAAAAAAACTAGCCAGGCATTTTGATGGGTGCCCTTAGTCCCAGCTACTTGGGAGACTGAGACAAGAGGATCATTTGAGCCCAGGAGTTTGAGGCTGCTGTGAGCTATGACGCTATGGCACTCTACCAAGGACAATATAGTAAAAAAAAAAAAAAATTCATTTCATTTTAATGAATTTAAACATATGGTCAATGGCTATAGTAGTGGATAGTTT
>NW_003852396.1:70920393-70926322 GCF_000181295.1 Otolemur garnettii | reverse complement strand
TCATTGTTGTTTGGCGGTCCGGGCTGGGGATTCGAACCCGCCACCTTAGGTGTACGTGGCTGGCGCCTTAGCCGGTTGAGCTATAGGCACCGAGCTGAAAATGTGTATTATAATCCCACCTTGTTATGAGGAATGGTTGAGTTAATATGGCCAAAGTACTTAGCTTTGTGTGCCTGGCACATTTTAAGCACTCAATATCAGTTGCTTTTCTGCTATTGTTGCTACTATTATTATGAATTACTGTTCTTGTCCTAGTGGGGCCCCTAACTTGCTGGGTGGCCTTAAGCAAGTTATTTGCTCCCTCTGGACCCCAGGCCCTTCATATGACAGTTGCACCAAGGGAGCTGGGACAGATGATAGTCCAAAGATGCCTGGAAGGGTTGTTCTTTAGGGTTTTGGTCCCCATGTCCACCCTATTCCCCTTGGTCCCAGATGCCACTCACCAATGATGATGCCACAGGTGAGCAGGGCATAGAAGGAGGTGGTCTGCTTGAGCAGCAGGTAGGAGAGCAGCACGTTGAAGACAGTGGTCAGCGAGCGGCCCACATTGTAGAAGGCCACACCGACATACTTGAGGCAGAGGTTATTGAAGGTGATCATGCTAATGAAGACCACTGACAAGGGCAGGACACTGTGGGCCACCCTAAGGTCCAGGTGCAGGGTGGGGAAGTCCACAGTACCTGGGCAGCAGGTGGCCAGTGTGCTGAGGCCCTTGCATAGCACTGTGGTCACCAGGCACTGGTAGAAGGTGACAAAGATAGGGGCGTCCAGCTGCAAGGAGGGGCTGTCCAGCAGGTACTTGTTAAGGAACACCATGGAGATGGAGGTAAGCCAGTAGAGAGAGACTACCAATGTGATCTGCAAAGCCCGCAGCAGAAAGGGCTTCTCCCTGTTGCCTTCAGCCTCTCCAGAGGCATCGGAGGCCCCGGTCAGCGCCATGTGCAGGATCCTGGACCGCTTCAGAGGGGCCCTGTTCATGGTAGCAGAGGAGCTGGGTCACACCTCACAGCCACAACTCTGATTCCCTGGAGCACAGGGCAGAGAGCTCACTTGTGCCTTCTGCAAGCCACAGCCCTCAACTGTCACATAGGGGTGGCCAAATGGCCTTCCCACGGTCCTCTGGGATGGAGAGATTCTGCTTTGGGGTGAGCCAGCTGTGCCTGGTCACAACCTGCTCCCACCCTGAGGGGGATCCAGAGACCAACACAAGGCAGCCGCGAGGGGCAGGCTGAGGTGATGAAGCCGAGACAGAGATGACCTAGGACCTAGTGGCGAGGAGACCCAGGGAGGGAGGGAGGAGAGAAGGGTGTAAGGATGGGCGGAAAAGGAGGAATGACGGGTGAAGGTGCAGGAATAGGGAGGGAGACAGGGCAGGAAAGGGCACAAAGAGAGGGAGGCATGGGCTGTTATGGAAGAGGGGGGATGGGATGGTAGGAGGCTGGGAGATAAGCAGGGAGCTGACTGAAGGGCGGGAGTGAGGGGAGGAACGCGGTTGTGGGGAGGAATCAGAAGTGCTCAGGGCCAGGGTCCGAAAAAAGCGGGAGGGAGAGCCAGGCAGGCGCAATCCCACTCTGCTTTGCCTCCTCCGGCGCCAGATCCAGCTCAGCTCTAGAGCTCCCAGACACCAAGGCTGTTCCCGGGCTAGGCGGGCCCAGGACTCATTTCCTGGCACGCCCCCGGGCCCTCCTTAAAGAGACCGCGCCTTCGGCGTTGCCCTTAAAGACACAGGCCTGGAGAGCTGACGTTCGCAAGTCCCGGCCCGGGCCCCCGCTCAGATACTGTGCTTGGCCTCGCGCTGATGGTGGGTGGCCTCTGCTGCCATGGAAGGTTTTTTTGGGCGCTTGACCCTCGTTCCGCTTCCTGGAAGGGTTGCATTACACTTCCCTGCTCACCCACAGCTTCTTATTCGCCACCCCCGCTCGGCGCGGGACCTTTCCCCCTCCTCCCGGTAGGCTTCGGGCCGCGCCCCCAGAGCCTCGGCTAGTCCCCGGGCCGAGCCCAGCCCCGCGCCCCTCTGCCAAGCCCCTCTTGCTGTTGCATTACACTGTTGTGGTCCTCTCCTTCCCCCCATTTTCGCCGCCCCTAGTCCCTCTCCCAAGCCCGAGAGCCCCGCCAGTGCTCCCAGAAGCCGGAGGCCACACCGCCTGTTGCAGACCTCAATCTGTTCGCCCTGTTTCCTCCTTTGAGACCCTCTCGGCGGCTCCAGTCCGAGCTTCCAGAGCCACAATGCAGCACTTCCTCCTTCTTCCAGAAAATACCGTTCCCCCACCGGGCCCATGCACTAGCTCTCGCGTCCGGTCTGCGCTCCTGCGCCGCGAAGACAACCAAACGCTCACCTCCTGCAGTGTACCGGGTGCCCACCTGAGCCACCCCACCCAGCACTTGCAGCGCCGCACCCAGGGGCTGCGCCCACGGGTTGACTTCCTGCTTTCGGCCCCAGGCGCGGGCACTGGGCCAGCCTTGCTGGCCTGCTTCCCACGTGGGGCCCGGGGACGGCGGCGGCAGGCCAATTACCCCGCCAGTTATGGGAGCAGGTACCCTCCTTTTTCCAACCGCCACCTTGTCCCCCTGTGTCCGGGACTCCCCACCCCCGCTCCGGCTACTGCTGCTAGCTTGTCCCCGGACTTGGCAGCATCCCTGTCCCGCTGCGCTCCCCTACCTGCGCTTCCAGAAGTGTGTGGGTAGGCCTTGAGGGGAGGGTCCTGTACCCTCTTCCAAGCATCTAGCCTGCTCTCACTCATCCGGGCATCAAGAGGACCGACTTCTGTCTGGTTCCCGCTGCAGCATCAGCATTGGGCCGGCCAACCCTCTTAACCCCCGCCCGAGTTCTCTTCGTTGTAAAACTAAGGGGCTGAGTCTCAACCTTCTTGCTCAAAACACTAGCTGGGGTGCTTGAAAGTAGGGACTGTCATGTTTGTAATATTTCAAATGCCATTTCATGAAAGATGGGGGCGATGGTATGTCTAGTATTGGCTTTAAAATACTCAGAATACTCACTAAAAAGATTTGTTTTTAAGAAGATCGGTAGATAAACAACATACTGGTAATTGTTGAAGCTGAGCATATGCACATGGGCAGCCATTAAAAGAGTTTCTTGAGGACAGCTCTCTGAGGCTCACGTCTGTAATCCTAGCACTCCAGGAGGCTGAGGCAGGTGGATCCAGGTGGATCTCTTTAGCTCAGGAGTTTCAGACCAGCCTTCTCAAGGGTGAGACCCCATCTCTACTAGAAATAGGAAAACTAGCCGAGTGTAGAGTCGCATGTCTGTAGTCCCAGCTACTTGGGAGGCTGAGGCAAGAGGATCTCTTGAGCCCAGGAGTTTGAGGTTGCTGTGAGCTATGATGTTACGGTACTCTACCAGGGTGACAGAGTGAGACTCAGTCTCAAAAAAAAAAAAATGTTTCCTTACTTTTATGTGCATTTGAAAATTTCCATTACAAAAAGGCAAAGCCCATGTCGTGCATTTAAACTCTTATGTACTAACTGCACATGCCTTTGCCTGAGCTTAAAACAGCCCTTGATGGGCCATAACAGTGGTTCTCAACCTTCCTAATGCCGAGAGCGTTTAATACGGAACACGTGACCTACAGGTTGAGACCCCCTGGGCTATAAGAAAAAGGGAGGGCTGCAGAGAAATAAATGCTGTCCAACAGACCCTGGGCAGGACCATCAGCCCCCTGAACCTTTGCTCTAGAATATATGCCCTCCCCTCTTCTCTTCCAGGGATGAGACTTTCTGCTTTCTAGTTTTGGGGGTCTCCACTTTGAGGACATTGTCTGGTCACCTTGTTATATTTTGATCCAAATATCCCTTAAGAGCAGCCGTCAAGACCCACTGGAATGTATCAAAGGGCGGCGGCATTAGGAAGGCTGAGAACCACTGCCTTAGAGAAAGACAGCACCTAAAGGGACTGAGCTGGTCTCCTAGGCTGTACCTAGAGAGTCTCCTTCCAGGGCCGCCCTTTGAAAATTGTGGGTTTCAGTTTATTGAGAACATGGCCTGCCTACTCCAATCCCTGCTCTCTTAGGCCTAATTGTTGACCATGACAAATTTAATGAATAGGGAAAACTTGTTTCTGATGACCTAGAAGGGCTCTTCTCCTTGGCACATTAATAGGAATTAATTTATCTGATGACTGTGCTGCTACCTTGAGTCCCGAGGGACGAGATATAGGCCAGATGCACTTTGCTGAGAGAGGCCTGAGGGCAATGAGCCCCCTCCCCCGCCCCTGGGCAGTCTGGGCTCTTCACAGTGGCCAAAGCACACCCCCGCCCCACCCTCCCATCTTTCTCCTTATGTTGTACTTGAAATTCTACCATTGGTGTCACTCCCTTGGATTAAGGTTGTGACAGGCTGGTATTGCAAGTTTCCCAGATTCTAATCCTTTTTATCTACTATGAGGAAAAGGTGTGGTAGGAATGTTTCTTAGGGAGTCTAAGACGTCAGGAGTTGTGTGCTTTGCACAAAATGTTTGTTTTTGAATTTTCCTTAAGGAAGTAATTATTTAAACCATCCACAGAAGGTGAAGTTTTAGGTCTTGCCAAGAGTGTGAATTTGGTGTAAAGGTCATCAATGTGGCAGGTGAAGGGCTATAACCAGTCAGGGGGTAGGTCCTTTATGGGTGTAGTCCCATTATCTTGCCTTAGCTGAGAGCCACCAATGATGTCAGTAGAAGACCATTTCTGCCAGACACAGTGAACAGAACTAACCTCCCAGGAACAGGAGACTGTGCATCTATACCTATAGGACCTGAGAACTGCTGGAAACATACAGATGTCAGCTGTCACACTCTTTAGTTCAATAGGGACTCATGAAACTACCCTATGTCATAGATATCACCGATTGTCTACCAAAATTCATTCTTCTACTTGTCCAAAATAATTGGATTGCAGCTGGTCTCATCATTGTCCAGCCAAAGACTACATTTCCTGATTAGGGTTTCATTTCAACATACGAATTTTGAGGGGAACACGTTCAGTCCATGATAGCAGGTGATCTACACTTTCTAGGTCTGGGCCTTAAACCTTTATGAATGTATTGCTCTCGGCTCTCTTTTCCTCCTCCCATGACCTGGAAACCAAATGTGTCTATAAGCCAGTCATGACCATGCAGGCAAGGACAACATCTTAGGGGCTATGGGAGCAATATGACAGAAAGAGCCAGGGTCCTTGATTGTGTGGAACAGATCCACCTGCCAATGTGGAATGCTTACCTTTAGACTGCTATATGAGGGGAAAATCAACTTCTACTTTGGATGTATAGTTGGAGTTCTAAAGGGGTCTGTTATAGTAGCTAGGCCTTTACACATACATATCCACTAGAATCTATATTCATTTCTTCCCCCACACACATTTTCTAGGCAAACCTGAGAAGTCATGAAATTGTTGATTTTCTCTCTCTGTCTTTCTCTTAGTTTCTTTCTTTCTTTTTTTTGAGACAGAGCCTCAAGCTGTTGCCCTGGGTAGAGTGCAATGGCATCACAGCTCACAGCAACCTCAAACTCTTGGGCTTAAGCAATTTTCTTGCCTCAGCCTCCCAAGTAGGTGGGACTACAGGTGCCTGGCTATTTTTTGGTTGTAGTTGTCGTTGTTTGGCGGGCCCAGACCGGATTCGAACCTGCCAGCTCTGGTGTATGTGGCTGGTATCTTAGTCTCTTGAGCTACAGGTGCTTAGCCTCTCTTAGTTTCTTATCTATATATCTATCTATTAAAATCTATCTTTCCATGCATCCATCCATCCGTCCATCCATCCATCCATGCTATCCTTATTCAGGACCTAGGACAACACCTGCCACAGCAGATGCTCAGTATCTAATTGTGGAATGAATGGAAGTCAGGCCATAGAAAAGAGTGCCTGAAAATCAGGGCCGATTTAAGAACTTGATTGACCTAAGTCCTGAAAAGTTTATAAGGCTTTTTTTTTTTTTTTT
>NW_003852396.1:70875395-70919353 GCF_000181295.1 Otolemur garnettii | reverse complement strand
AGGAGTTGGAGGTTGCTGTGAGCTGTGATGCCATGGCACTCTACCCAGGGGGATAGCTTGAGGCTCCGTCTCAAAAAAAAAAAAAAAAAAAAAACGAATGGGGATGAAGAGAAGTTGATTAATGGGTACAAAAAGTACAATTATCATAGAATGAATAAGTTCTAGTATCCACTAGAACAGTAAGGAAATTATAGTTAACAATAATTATTATATATTTCAAAATAGCTAGAAGAATTGTAATGCTCCCAACATAAAGAAAAGATAAATGTTTGAGGTGATGGATATCCCAGTTATCCTGATTTGACCATTCCATATGTATTGCTAAACTGTGTACAACTATGATATATCAATAATTTTTTGAAAGTTAAAAAGAAACAAATAGGTAGTGGACCAGATTTGGTTTCCTGGTGGTAGTTTGCTGGCTTCTGGTTTAATTTATATTAATTTGTCCTTCTTTCTATTTGTAAGTCAAAGTGTTCACCTAAAACTACTTGGTTCTCAGACTCTCTTTCAGCCAGAGGTGACCATATGATATACTTCTGGCCAGTGATTAGTAAGCTGAAGACTTATGGGCAAGTTTTTGCTGTCTTACTATAGGTGCAATCTTTGTTGCTTCTTTTTCTCATTCGTTTTACTTGTAATGCAGAACTGAAGTCTGGAAGGGGAGCAGCTGTCTTGTGACCATGAGGCAAAGGCTATAAAGAGGAAAGCTAAGGATGGCACGGCAGAAGCATGGTACAATCCCAAGGCCCACAGAGGTGGTTAACCTGCAATCCCAGCTTTGGGATGCTTACTTCTTATTGTGGAAGATGAATAACTCCCTCATCAGTTTAAACCATTACAGGATGGTATTCTGTTTTTTGCAGCTAAACACAGTCCTAATTGAAACAGTGCTCTATTGGTCAATACAGTGTTGCTAGCACTCATGTCAAAGATTCCAAGAAGGGTTTGGATTGGGTGATTTCTGGGTTTGGGGAAGCAATGCAGAGGATTCAATTATCAGGGATTGAACCAAAGCCAATGAGCTGAAGGTGGGGTAAAGAATTTCAAAGATAGGGCCCGTTTTCCAGACAAGGATCAGGAGTGGGAGAGCCAATAATAAGATGGACAAATCCCAAAGCATGAGATGAATGGCCAGGGACAAGGGTCTACTAAAAAAAGTAAGTCTCAATGTAAAGGAGGGGATTCTTCAGGCAAGAGTGGGAAAGATGCAGAGAGCTGGCTCCTCTTTATAGGATAGGAGACATCACCTTTAATTCCTAGCCTGGCTTCTGTTAAGCACCTAGCTTTGGATGATGCAGGCCCTTTGAAATTTTTGAGATCTAGAGTAGTAAAAAGCATTATTTCCTCAAATTCCTGTAATACTCCTGGTACTTAAAAAAAGCTCTCAGAATTCAGAGCTTCGAAGTCCCCTGGAGATCATCTCCTCTAACCCACTTATGTTACAGAGAAGGAAACAGGCCCAGAAAGGAAGAGTGAGTTGCCCCAGGTCACACAGTTTATGAAAAGTTGAGACAGGACAGGAACTTGGCTCTTTCCTAATGGCTTACTGTCCTGCCAGACTCCAGGCTCCTTCTCTGGACTGTGAGCCCTCTGAGCACAGGGACCTATGTCCCAGACATGATTGATCCTTTGTTACCTAGCACAGTGCCTTGCACACAGTAGGTGCTCAGGAAGTGTGTGTTGAATGAATGTGATCCTGGGGCTTGTGTTATTATCAGACACACCATTTTATTTCAGTCATCTTTGGTATCTCACGGAATGTAGCTTGATGGTTGGCACATAGTAGATGAACTAGGTTGAGTGGGACTTTCCCAAAGTCATACCCAGAAACCTAGAATGTGAACTTGTTTGGAAATAGGGTTTTGGCAGTTGTAATTAGTTAAGTTAAAATGAGTCCAAACCAGATTAAGGAGACCCTATAATCCTAGACTTGTGTTCTTATAAGAGGTAGATTTGGAGACTTAGGCACAGAGGTGACTTACATAGCTAGAGGCCACGTAAGATGGAGTCAGAGGATTGGAGTGATGCAGCTCCCAGTTGAAACTCCTAGGATTGTTGGCAGCACCAGAGGCAGGAGGGAGCAGATTCTACCTCAGTGCCTCCAGAGGAAGCAACCCTCCTGACATCTGCTGAGGTTCAACTTTTGGCCTTCTGAAAAGTGAGAGAATATTTTTGTTTGTTTGTTTGTTTTTAGCTACTAAGTTTGTAGTAATTGCTTGACTGATAACCCCCCCCAGGAGAATTATAATAGCTATTGGTTTTTCTCAGTCTTGGCTGGGAATGAGGGGCAAGAGAGTTCCAGAAGCTGATTTCACACTAAATTCCATCAGCTAGTGGCACCGATCCTCCTGGAGAGATACCTAAGCATGATGGGAAGCTCCCCAGACTATTAATTCTTAGCCGGATGGCTAAAATCTTGAGATTTTTTAGATACTAGCTTTGGACCTCAGTTTTCCCATCAGTAGAATGGGAGGGGAGTCAGGCTCGATGGCCTCTAGAGTAAAACTCTCTGACTCTCATCACAGTCGCTAAGTGGGGCTGTAATGGAGGCCAGTTGAAGCCAGATGAAATTTATTGGCTGCCAGGTTGCCAGAAAGTCCAGCGGGAGATCTAGTTTTAAGTGCAGCTTGACCCAGAAGCTCAAAAAATGTAACCACAGATCCTCTTCCAAGTATTGGCTTTGTTCTTAACCTCCATGTGATGGCAAGACGGCTCCAACTATTCTAGATCTTACACCATTCTGATTTAAGCATGGTGGGCGAGGAAAAAAAAAATCGCCGTTCTGCAAATGTCTTGAGGTTCATTCTGATTGGGCCGGATCAGCTCACGTGACTTTCCTTGGCCAATCACTGTGGCCAGGCAGATAGACACGTGGTTGGCATAAGCTCCACTTCTGCGCTCAGACAGGGCCGAGTGAGTGTGATGAGGGTGGCTCTGCCAGTGGAATTTAGAAGGTGTTCTCAGAAGAAGGGGGATGAAGGCTGGACTGCAAGCTACCAGTGTCCATCTTGAGGGGCCTGAGAGATCTGGAAGGCTGCACCAAACTCTTCCTTTCTCCCACTTTGTTCAGGACTCTCCCACCTCACCCCCTTATCCTTCAGAAGTCAGAGCAGACAGCGCTTCCTTGGGGAGACCCTCCTATTAGATTATTAGGTCTCCCAGATGAGCTCTCTAAGCTGCTTCCTGCCCATTCTGTTTATTGATAAGATGCGAAGAGAGGATGATCATTTCCTTTTAGCGTGTCCCACCTCAACTGGTAAGAGTCTTCCAGGGCCAACAGCCCAGGTGCCTGCTCTCCTCTAGCTGAAGGGGTGGGTGCATGAGCCAGGCCGGTTTAATAGCCCATTGTTTTACTATTTCTCTCTGTGAAATGGAATCTAGAGCAGACAACAACAAAACCTAAAATTGGTTATAGCTGATTCAGCAACACCCAGAGAGTCCATTGACAATTTCCTGTTTCTGGGATCTCCAGAGCTGCCTCCTTGGGGTTCCTTTCCAGCTTTTTTTCTTCAGCGTTCCCCTTAGTTCTGTGAGTTTTTTTGGACTCTTCTAAAAGCCATCTTTTTGCCTAAGTTGCTGGAGTCTGTAGGTATTGTTTCAATTGGAGAACCCTAGAGGCTATTGTGAGGGTTTCTCCCTGTTCAAGGGCAGAGGGCAAGGCAGGAACTGGCCAGCTCCAGGGAGCAGGTGCAGACACCCAACAGCCCTACCTCTTCCCCAGTTGCTGGGGTTCCAAGAGTAGGAGCAGAGAGGAAGGGAAAGGATGGTTGGCAGGAAGTGTGGACCAGGATGTGTAAATACTGGTGTTTGCAGAAGGGCTGCCAGCAGGTGCATGCAGGGCAAGGTTGGCTTCTTTCTCTGGGTCTGTGTTGTAAACCTGGCAGGTGAGTCATGGTGCTGGGGAGATGGGCTGGTGTGGATACATGGGAATTTAAAACAGGTTTAATTTAAGAAACAGCTTCAGAATGCTCTTTCCAGTTGCCTCCTTTCCACCAACAGGTTTGCCGTTCAGTTCAGATGATTTATGTAAAACCTCCATCCGGCACACCAAGACCCCTTTTGCCCTTGGTGGGTTTTTTGAAGGGTCTAAAATGAACATAAAAACCCTCATGCTTAACATACAGATTATATAATTAAATGAATGAATACATGAACAAATTAAATAATTCTAATTCTGGAGGCACAGAATCCATAGTGAGAACTCTGTTACTACTTTTTTGCTTTTTTCCTCTCTCGTGGTACAACCTAGCAATAAAAGGTTGAGATTTTTTTAGATACTAGCTTCATCTCTTTGGATCTCACCCTCTAGAGTTATACAGACCTAGTTTCAAATCTTGGGTCCACTACTTTACAAGCTGTGTGTCCATGTCCACAACAAGTTACTTAACCTCTCTGGGGACATAACTTTATTTGTAAATAGAGAATAGTGATAATATTTTATAGTACTGGCTCGGCGCCTGTGGCTCAAGTGGCTAAGGTGCCAGCCACGTACACCCAAGGTGGCAGGTTCAAATCCAGCCCGGGCCTGCCAAACAACAATGACGGCTGCAACCGTCTATCTAGGCATCTGGGCATTGTGGTGGGTGCCTGTGGTCCCAGCTGCTCGGGAGGCTGAGGCAGGAGACTTGCTTGAGCCCAGGAGTTGGAAGTTGCTGTGAGCTGTGATGCCATGGCACTCTGCCCAGGGGGACAGCTTGAGATCCTGTCTCAAAAATATATATATATATATATTTTATAGTACTTAGCCTAGTGTCTGACACATAGTTACCTATTATCCTTTTCCTTTTTTTTCCTATTTTTTCCTGGGTTAGTTTCTCAGTGGTTCTTATTCATCTTCCTGGCACTGAGCATGTTCTTCATCATTTCCCTGACACTGTATATCACAGGATTTTTCAACCTTTTTTATTTCACGGAACACTTGAATCTGTTGTTAAACTTCCACAGCACCTTAAATTATGTTGATTAAAAAAAAGAGTAAAAAAAAGAACATACTTACTGTACTTTGAACTTCTTTCAAAAAGAATTTAATTCATGATCTTTAAAAATTTTCATGGCACACTGGTGTGGAAATCGTTGGTGTATCAGTTATCTGTTGCTGAATAGTAGAGCTCTTCAAAATTTAGTTTGTGAGTCTGTGAGTCAATTGGGCAGGATTTACTGATCATGGCAGGGCTTTCTCACATGTTTGGTTGTCAATTGGCTATTGTTGTTGATTTGGGATGGTCTCAGCTGGGGGTATAACTGGGCTCTGCTCCATGAGGTCTCTCATCCTTCAAGAGGCTAGCTCGGTTTTGTTCTTATGGCGATCAGACATCTAAGGGAGAGGAAAAATCGTAGGGCCTCTTGAGACCTACATTGAGAATTGGCACATTATCACTTCTGCCTTCTTTATTCCACTGGCCAAAGCAATCCCCAGGCCAGTCCACAATTAGTGGGTGAGGACCATAAAAAGTGACAGGGCAAAATATCTATCTGTAATGAATACAGGTAGGGGATGGTGCGTGTGGCTTAGTGGGTAGGGCACTGGCCCCATATACCAAGGGTGGCAGGTTTGAACCTGCCCTGGCCGAAATGCAACCAAAAATGTCCGGATGTTGTGGGCGCCTTTAGTCCTAGCTACTTGGAGGCTGAGACAAGAGAACCGCCTACGCCCAGCAGTTGGAGGTTGCTGTGATGCCATGGCACTCTACTGAGGGCTAAAAAATAAATAAATAAATAAATAAATGAATACAGGTAGGCCAATAATTAGAACCATTAATGCAATCAAATCTATCCCACACAGTATGGTATAACTATTTACTTCCCTCTCTCCAACTGGACACTATTTTGTTCACTACAGCATCAATGGTGCCTAACACAGTGCTTGACACGGAGTAGGTGTTCAATAAAACTTTGTAGACCAAGTGAATGAAGTGCTGGGTTGGGGAGCTGGCTGCCCCACTGACTCCTAATCTAAATGAGAACCCCTGTGAGTCAGTAGGCTCCAAAGTTTGGTTTCAACCTTCAAATTCAGCCACACTCTTCTATTCAATCTGGGTTTCAGCCTCTGAAAGGTCAAATAGTTGGATACCTATTTTGGTGTTGTCTCTGAAATTGTGTAAGGTCATCGATTTTATGATTAAGAAAGGGACATTATATTAAACCAATGTAATTCTACCAGGAATACAAAAAATGTGTGTAATTTGGATTTATTACTAATATCTGGACATTCATTTTCAAACATAGGTAAGCATTTAGAAGTCATTTGAACTGAAAACTGTCCCTTTGTGCTTTGTATGTTGAAGTGGTTTCAATCAGTTGCTGAGTACACATATATTTATTATTCCAGGGCAAAATGGTATTATAGCAATTAGTGGTAATTCAAAGCTGTTCATTTTATGTGCAGATATATTTGCTAAGTTTCAAATATTGAAATAAATAGGAAAATAGACTAATAGTTCACATGAATATTGAGAGTAAGTGTGCTAGCTAGATAACTTCGGGAAGAACATTTTATTCTTTTGGAACCAACAAATGTTTATACACATTTAAATAAGAATACTGGGGGAATAATAGAGATTCAATTATCTTTTATAATTCTAATCTTTACAGAAGTGTTTGGTAGAATAGTATTTGAAACCTTAAACAAAATAACTTTTAAGGATTGCATTTAACTTGTAGTGGTTTAATCCCATTTAGACGATTGATCTCTCAAGAAAATGTCTATTTGAGAATTATTCATGTCTTGTGGAATAAAAAAGCAAAATGTCTTGTTTTGCCTCCTCAAAATTGTACGAGGAAGAGAAATCCCAACATCAAGTGTAAGATCCACGATAAATTAGCTTCCGTTCAAACATAATGAAAAATTTGAAGAATATGAAGGAAAAAAGATGGTGGTTAAAAATAAAGTCACCCCCCTCTTTTACAGATACAAATGTCTCGCTCTTCCATTAACCTCCGTTGACAATGAGAGACGACTTAGTCTGTCAAAGGTGCCGGCACAGGATTGTGAGAGCAATGCCACCTCTGATGGCACCGGGAACAGAGTGTCCCTGCACATAATGTCAAGTTTCTTTCTTGGTAGGTTTATTGAAGTTATAGACAGAAAAATTTATTAGGTGTACAGTTCTGAGTTTAAGCAAATGTTTGCACTTGGGTAACCCCCATAACAACCAAGGTAGAAAACAGCCCTATCATCTCCAAAGTTCCCTCTAGCCATCAGTGAACTGTTCTGTAACTAGTTTGGGTTTTTCTAGAATTTCATACCTACACAAACTACCATAACTGTCCAGAGGAGTGCTAACCTTCTCTCCTTTCATTCAACACCAAAGTACCATAACTGACTCAAGAAAAAATAGAAATTTGATCAGCTCAATAACACATAGAGAGAATGAATAAGTTATGAAAATTCTCCCAAATAGAAAAGCTCAGCACCAGACGACTTCATGCGTGAATTTTACCAGACTTTCTCAAACTCATTCAAAAAATAGAAGAGGAAAGAAAAATGATTTTAGGAGGGCAGCATTACCCTGATATCGGAAGATAAAGATATCACAAGGAAAGAAACCCATATCCCTTATAATATAGATGCAAAAATAGCAAACCAAATTCATCAACATATTAAGAGGATTATATATCATTAGCAAGTGGAATTTATCCCAGGAATGCAACGTTGGTTCAATATAGAAAATCAGGCTTGGTACCCATAGCACAGTGGTTATGGCATCGGCCACATACACCAAAGTTGGTGGTTTGAACCCAGCCTGGACCAGCTAAACAACAATGACAACTGCAACAAAAAATAGCCAGGCATTGTGGCAGGATCCTGTAGTCCCAGCTACTGGGGAGGCTGAGGTAAGAGGATTGCTTGCGCCCAAGACTTTGAGGTTGCTGTGATGACACAGCACTCTACTGAGGGTGACATAGTGAGACTTTGTCTCAAAAAAAAAAAAAGAAAAAATATAGAAAATCAATCAATGTAACATACCACATAATAGGATGAAGCCCCCCCCCCATAAGAACATTTCAAATTGGAAAAAGCATTTGGCAATCATCTTTCATGATAAAAACACTTGAAATGGTAGGAATGAAAGGGAACTTTCTCAACACAAAAAAGGGCATTTGCAAAAAACTAAGGTAAACCTCAGATTTGGCAATGGATTTTCAGATATGACATAAAAGCACAAGCAGCAAAGAAAATATTTTATGTTTTAGGCTCCATTGAATTAAAAAAATTTTGTTCACCAATGGACACTAGGAGAAAGTGAAAAGATGATCTTCAGATGAGGGGGAAAAAACATTTTCAAGTCACCGATGAAGTAAGGGTCTAGTATGGAGAATATACATATGAGAACCTCTTGCAACTCAACAGCAAAAAGACCAACAACCCAATTTAAAAGTGGGCAAAGGACTTGATATTTTTCCAAAGAAGATATACAAAATGCCAACAAGCACAAGTCAAGATGCTAAAAATCATTAGTCTTTAGGAAATAATAAAAAACCAAAACCACAATGAGATACCATGTCACACCCATTAGTGTGGCTAGAGTTAATAAGACAGTCGATAACAAGTGTTGGTGAGGACATGGAGGCATTGGAGCCCTGAGAAATCCCTGGTGGGATTGTAAAATGATGCACCTGCTTTAGCATACAGTCCAGCAATTCCTCAAATGATTACACACAGAACTGCCATATGACCCAACGCTCCCACTCCCGGGTATAATTTACCCAAGATAAATTTAAAAAGTGTCCACACAAGAACTTGAATGCAGATGGTCATGGCAGAATTATTGGTAATAACCAAAAGATAGAAACAACCCAAATGTCCATTAGCTGATGAATGGATAAACAGAATGTGGTCGATTCATATAATGAAATATTATTTAGCCATAAAAAGGCATGAGGTATTTACAACATGTTACAATGTGAATGAACTTTCTTTTTTTTTTTTTTTTTGAGACAGAGCCTCAAGCTGTCCCCCTGTGTAGAGTGCGGTGGCATCACAGCTCACAGCAATCTCCAACTCCTTGGCTCAAGCGGGTCTACTGCCTCAGCCTCCCAAGTAGCTGGGACCACAGGCGCCCACCACAACACCTGGCTGCTTTGTTTTGGTTGCAGCCATCATTGTTTTGGCAGGCGGGGCTGGATTCGAACCCGCCACCTTAGGTGTATGTGGCTGGCGCCTTAGCCACTTGAGCCACAGGCACTGAGCCATGAAGGAACTTTCAAAACACGTTAAGTGAGTGAAGCCAGTCACAAAAACCATATGTTGTACGACTCCATTTATATGAAATAGCCAGATTAGGTAAATCTATGGAGACGGAGGTAGATTATTTTTGCCTAGGACCTAGGGAGTTGGGGGAAATGAGAAGCAACTGTGAAAGATATGAAGGTTTCTTGTTAGAGTGACTAAAATATTCTAAAATGACTGTGGTGAAGCTTGCAAAACTCTGCATATACTAAAGAGTATTGATACTTTAAATGGGTAAGTGGAGTGGTGTGTGATTTATGTCTTAATAAAGCTGTTTTAAAAAGCTATTAGAGGGAAAAGAAGCTATGAGGCTTACAAGTGAGTTAAGTGAGGTTGCAGAATCAACAAGATCAATACGCAAAAATCAATTGTATTTCTATATATGGAAATAAACAAGTGGAAATGGAGATTTTTCTTTTCCAAAAGTACCGTTTACAATAGCAAGGAAAACCTGAAATACATAGGGGTTAAATCTAACAAAATAAGTGCAAAGTTTGTATGTTAAAAACTGCAAAGCGTGGATGAGACCAAGACCCACATACACATATTTATATTTATGTATCTATGTGATGTTTATCGATCAAAAGACTTTAGATTGCTAGGATGTCAATTCTCCCCCAGTGGCAATTGACTTTTCCCCTTCACTTCTGTTGGTTTCGCTGCATATATTTTGGGGTTCCATTGTTAGAAGCATGTGTTTTTAATTGTCATAAACCATTTTTATCACCTACATAAATAGCCTAATTCCAATATAGTCACATGGGGTGCAACACATGCGTTTTCACTGAATAGCACTGATTAACGTGCTACTCCATACGATAATATTCCATCAGACGGAATACACTGTATCCATTTGCCTTTTGAAGAAAGTCTTGGTTGCTTCCAGTTTTTTGGCAATTAAAAAGAAAACTACAAACATTTGTGTGCAAGTTTTTCTGTGAATATGTTTTCATTTGGGTAAATAACTAAGAGGGTGATTGCTGAATTGTATGGTAAGTCTATGTTTGGCTTTTTAAGAATCTGCCAAACTGTCTTCCAAATTGGCCGCACCATTTGCATTCCCACCAGCATCCTCTCCAGCATTTGGTACCGTCCATTTTCCGAATGTAGCTGTTCAGATAGACGGGCAGTGGTATCTCAGTGTTGTTCGGATTTGCAATTTCCTAATGTTAGGACCCTTACTCATACGATGTCAAACATCTTCTCATATGCTTATTTGCCATCTGTAGCTTTTGCTTACTTTTAATGACGTTGCTTATCTTTTTACCATTGCATTTTAAGAGATCTCTGTACCTTTCAGATGAAGTCCTTTATCAGATACTTGTTTTGCAAATATTTTCTTCCAGTTTGTGGCTTGCCTTACAGTCTCTTTTGCAGTGCAGAAGTTTTAAACTTTGATGAAGTCCAAATCATCAATTCCTTTCACGGAAAGAGTTTGAGGTTGGTGGGCAGGGAATTATCGTCCACATTGGATTGTTGGAGAAAACAGCTTTGCAGCGACCAGCGACTGGCTCAGGGTCAGAAGACGAACTGCAACGTCTGTTTCCTCACTGAGGGTATTCTTCACCACACAGGAAGTGGCAGGAGTGATGCAGGCCTGGGTATGAGTGTGTGTGTACACACTCACGTGCCTCTGTGTGCACGAGCGCCAATACACAGTCTGCACACTTTGGTGTTGAGAGGCAAGCAGAGTGCTGCGTGAAAAGCGATTTGGTGGCATAATGAGATATAACTTCGAACCTCTTCGAATAAAAACACTGAAACCTCACAAATGTCAGAATGGGCAGCAATGGAATGCTCATATACTGCTGGGTGATGGTGAAATGGTACGGTCATTTTAGGAAACAGTGTGGCAGTTTTTACACAATTATACATTTGCCACACAACCCAGCACTCTCCTTGTTAGGCATTTACTCCAGAGAAATGAGAAACCTGTGCACAAATCTTCCCAGTCGCTTTATTCCTAATAGCAGAGAAAAATCCAACGTCCATGGAGAGGTGAGTGGGTAGACACACTATGGCATTTTCATAAAAGGAAAGAACTGCTGACTCAGATAACAAATGAACCTCAAAATCATTTTACTGAGTGAAAGAAGTCAGACACGGAAGAGTGCCCGTACTGTAGGAGCCCATTTATATGAAGTCCTAGGACAGACAAACAAGCTCCAGTTACAGAGATCTGATCACTGGTTGACAGAGATCTGATCACTGGTTGACTGGTGGAGGGGTGAAGTGATTATGAAGAAGCACAAAGAAACTTGGAGGTGATGGAAATGTTTAATATATTATCGTGGTTGACACCAGTTAATATCTCGATTGTACGGTTGTTACGTGGATACATACCTTTGTCAGGATGTGTCTCGACACTTGTAAGTCTGTATGTAGTTGTATTGCAGTAAAACTGATAGTGAAAAAAGTTGGTCGAAACAGTATTTCTGGCTCCTGTTCTTTCAAGTATTATTAATTTTTATGTACCATGGGAATAGCTTCGAAAGTGCATTTTAGCTTTTATTAGTATCTCTCTATCCTCCAACTCCACCTTCAGACTTTTGGGCTTTTAATTTCTGAACCATTTTCCAGCAATTATGGTTTTTTTTTTTTTTTTTGAATTGGTTTTTTGTTTTCTTATTGTTTGGGATTCCATGAGGGTACAAAGAATTAGGTTACCCGGATTGCCTTTGTTAGGTAAATTCCTCTTATAACTGTGTCAATTATGCATTTATTTGGCAAAGTTATTACACATTGTAAAGTTTTTCTAGATTCCAAGTGAATGAACTGAAAGGAATTTGGGTAGAAACGAATGTTTCCAGCCATTAGTTCATGTCTTGATAAGGTCGTTGCACCCCGGGGAGATTTTGCAATTTTCGGAGGCAATCTGAAAGCAATTTTGTCTGTTTTCTAGGTTGTTTCATTTTAAAAATTTATTTTCAGTCATCCATGTCCACTTTACCTATTTGGCTATGTTTGCACAAATTCCATGGACATATTTCTGCTCTCTTAGAGAGGAGGACAAAATTGACAGTTTGCGGAAACACTGCCAAACAAACAAGAGCAGTCGTAAGGTACTGGAAATAGATTAGGACATTAAATTAGAAAAAAATCTCAAAATCTAAAAGAGGACTCCATAAATGCAAAAATATTGCAACATCAGTGCATAAAGAATGACTTTATGGCGTCCTCAAAGTCTGTCATCAGCTTGCTATGTGACCGCAAGTTTAAACTCTTCACCCTTTACTTTCAAGTCTAAAAAGTGGGGGCTGTTGACGGAAACTCCCTCCTGGATTATCTTGAGGATTAAAGGAGGTATTCATGTGAAAACCTACAGACCAGTACTGGGTATGTATTAGATGCTTAGTAAATGTTCGCTGTTATTACTATTATCACCTCCATGGTGCATACTAATGACTAATTACATTAAAAAAACCCAGTGACTGGCCATGCAGCTAATTACATTAAAAAACCCAGGGACTGGCCATGTTGTCAACCTTTGATCTTTTTACCTGGGGCCATGTTGAGGGTGTGGCTGGTGGTTTAGAAAGTGGTTTTATTACTAGGCTGGTGAAAGGACAAGGGAGGGTAGTTACAGGGCAGAGGAGGCTCAGGGGCTTACCTTGGAGAGAGTTTTATTTATTTATTTATTTATTTATTTCTTTATTTGAGACAGAGTCTCACTCTGTGAGCTCTCAGTAGAGTGCTGTCGCGTCATAGCTCACAGCAACTTCAAACTCTTGGGCTTAAGTGATTCTCTTGCCTCAGCCTCCCAAGTAGCTGCGACCACAGTTGCCGGCTACAACACTGGCTATTTTTGTTGTTGTGTTGTTGTTGTTGTTGTAGTTGTCATTGTTGTTTGGCAGGCCCGGGCCAGGTTCCAACCTGCCAGCCCCAGTGTATATGGCTGGCACCCTAGCCGCTGAGCCACAGACCGCTGAGCCTTGGAGGGAGCTTTAGCTCTTGGTGTCCCCAAGTTCTGAATTCATCCTATTAGTCACTTAACGAACAGGCTGATTCCTCAGTATCACATGATTAAGTCAGGGATCTGGAGAGATGACACTAGAGTGGGGTGGGGTTGTCCTAAATGACCTTTAAACTGACATCCCTCGGGTCCAAGAGGAGGTCCAGAGGGTAAAAGTGACAGACATTTGGGCAAAGCCAGGAGTAGGACCTGCACCTGTGATCATAGCCCAGGGAAGGAAGTGCTTGGGCCCTCATAGTCACTTTCACTTGGGAGTCATGGCATTTAAGCCGAGCACTGACAGATGGGGGTATTTGGACACCTGTGGAGACAGGGCTCTCTAGGGAGAGAGGTGCTGTGCAGGTGAACAAGAGGCAGATCCGGGGAATTTGAACACTGTTTCTGGTGAAGGAGGAAGAATTTCAGGGCTGACACCAGAACTTATGGTCAATGAAACTGAACTCCTTAGGGTTAATGGGGCAGCACAGATTTCTCCTCCTGCTACCTGTCCTCTCTGTGGGCACACTTATTGCAACCTGGCACTTCTCATGATTCATGTAATAAGAGGGTTTTTTTTTTTTTTTTGAGACGGAGCCTCAAGCTGTCCCCCTGGGTAGAGTGCCCTGGCATCACGCTCACAGCAACCTCCAACTCCTGGGCTCAAGCGAGTCTCCTGCCTCAGCCTCCCAAGTAGCTGGGACCACAGGCGCCCGCCACAACGCCTGGCCATTTTTTGGTTGCAGCCATCATTGTTGTTTGGTGGGCCCGGGCTGGGGATTCGAACCCGCCACCTTAGGTGTACGTGGCTGGCGCCCTAGCTGCTTGAGCCACAGGTGCCGAGCCAATAAGAGGGTTTTTAGAAGCATAATGCCAGGTGGGAAGCCTCGTGGTGCTCTTGTAGTACCTTTAGATAAGAAAATGATGCAGGTACATGATTTCCCCTAGGAGTTCAGTATGATTTTCAGACAATTTGCCCAGAAATCAGAGCACGGGGAGGGTACCAACTCTTTTCTTCTATTCTTATGATCCTGCTCCTCCCTCTGTACCCCACTGCAGAGCAGAGTCAGAAAGAGCCAGAGATCGCCAGTTCTCCAGGTGGGAAGCAGGACACAGTGAAACAGGGTCTTGGAGGTCGGGTGGGAGGCAGGAGATTAAAAGCCTAGAGGAGCTGAGAAGGGAGGGAAGAGAGGACCTGAGGGAGAGTCCAGGGCAGTTCCTTCTTGGCTGCATGGTTTGGCCCCTTAGTGGACACGCGGAATGAGCTGATTAGGCCGTAGGCTGGGAAAATTCGTATCTGTCCAATTAGGAAAGAGATCCAAGGATCCAGGAACTGGGGATAGAGAGGAAAGGGTGAGTATCCCTTGCCCTCAGGACTCTTGTCAGGTGGGAGAATATGAAGAGACTATTAAAACATGGCAGAAAGGGGCAAGGATGATGCTGGGAGCTTTGAACTGAGCTTCCTACTGTTCCGTGGGATTCCCCTCTGGTGCCTGGGAGCAGTAGTAGCTCCATGACCCAGGAAGGGGCACCCATAGCAGCAGAGGAGAAGGGAGGAATCAAGGAGTGAGGAGGGGCAAGGCCCTTTGGGAGCTGGGGTTGGGGTGGGTGCTGAGCAAATTTTGCTGGAAGATCTGGAGAAGACCAAGCTGCCCATTTTTCAGAGGGGAAAGTTGAGGCCTGGAGAGAGCAAGAGATTGTCCATGGAGTATAACATGGGC
This sequence comes from Otolemur garnettii, assembly GCF_000181295.1. NCBI lineage: Eukaryota > Metazoa > Chordata > Mammalia > Primates > Galagidae > Otolemur > Otolemur garnettii. The sequence goes on along the minus strand of NW_003852396.1, from coordinate 70,904,451 downwards.
AGCAAGGGAAGAAAGATTGGGGCTGCAGGGGTTTGGAGGAGAAGTCAGACCCTCTCTTCTGCCAGGCAGCTGGCCCAGGCTCTGGCCATCACCTTCTTCTGAGGGGGGGACAAATGTGGCTTTTAGGTCACTCAAAAAACTCACCAGGTGAGTTTGCAGATTTGCTGCTGAGTTGGGGGATGCTGGCATGAATGGGGCACTTGGGGGGTGGTAAAGAGGCCCCTAGTCTCCTGTCCACCCTCCTAAAGTCTTAGAAGAAGCCCAGAGGCAGAAGGTGACTTGATGGACACTTAAGCAGGTCAAAGTTGGGGCCGGGATGTCCCCTGCCCTCCCTCAGTGGAGCAATTTCTCTTCTCTGAATTATTGGGAAGAGTCTTCTGGCCCGTTCACTCTCTGCCACTGAACCATAAGTTCTCTGAGGGACAAGATTTCCCCACCCTGATACCGGCCCTCATACACCTTGGGTCCTAGTAAACAAATGCCCCATTCAGTCACCTTTCTGACTGCAGTAAGCTATGCTAGGTGCTATCATGTGGGGATCACATTTCATTACGGCAGCAATCCTGGGAAGCAGGTGATAATATCACCCCAGTTCTACAGATGTGGAAACTGAGATCCAGAGAGGTGAAGTATCTTGGATAGGGGCTCACTCAAGGTCACACAGAAGTGGAGTCAGGACAGGAATCCCAGGGGGTTCAGAGGCTGCCCTGTCTGCCTCCTCCCCTTCTTCTTAGGGCCTGCCCCCCAAACCCCACCCCACCCCCACCCCGGCCATTCAGGAAGCAGTTCTGGGCAGAGTAAGGCCGAGGATACATTCATGGGAGTTGTGCTGTCGAGTCACTCTTGGCAATGTGGAAAGTCTGAGGGTCTTATAAATGCTTGAAACTGAGACCCAGTACCCCCCTTCCCTTGACCTAACTCTCCTTTCTACCTCTGTCCAACGCGACCAGGCTCCAGGCTGGGTCGGGGTAGCCCCCTTTCCAGACAGCAAGAGAAGCTGGCTTTGAGGAGGAGATCAGCCCAGACCAACCAGAAGGGGGCAGTCTGCTGATGCTGCCTCCAAAGGGTCCCTGATCTAAGGATGAGGTGAGTGGCTGGAGTTCTGGAAGCCCACATCTGGGATGAGTGGGTGGGGTCACATATTTCCATCCTTCTGGGATTAAGGGCACAGCAAGGAAGACCATTTAAGGTGAGGTTGTGGTTTATGAGACACTAAACTATGTGACTTTGGCAAGGTGCAACATAAAAATGCTAATTCATGTTTGTGCACTTAACTTGGAAATAAGTCAAAGCCCCTTGGTTGAAAAAGAAAAGTCAAGATTTACAATTCCCTAGAGTTGGAGGAACTAAGTGAGTTGTTAACTGGGAATTGTAAACCTGGCCACATGGCGACATTGCTTTGCGTATCAAGTAGAAACTACCTGCCTTCTATATGCATGCACTGTTGTGTACGTGAATCTGAATTTCTGCAGGAGATGCTGGTGACTGGTGTGCTGTTTTCTCAGTGTTCACAGTTATTATAACTTTAAATCTTTTATCTGTGTCCTGTAACAAAGTCGTCCAAGTGTTCTTTAAGTGGTGGTGCTGCAAAACGCACCTGAAAATCAATAACATTGCAAAGGAAGTGAGATGTGATAAAATGTTATGAAGAAGGCCAAACCACCGGCAGGAAATGCTGTGCTGTTAATTTAGCAGAGAGCGTTGCTGTGAAATATTAGCGATAACGCCAGGAAAATAAAAAGCAGCATTAGAGCAAAAATACGCCTCAATCAGGGCAGATTTATGCAACACATCCTTTCTCCTTTGCATTCATTTTTATGGCAAAATTAGTCAGGAATTATGCACGTTTTGAATTATGCAAGGTGTTCAGGAACACATGCTTTGCATGTAATGCAACTCTGCGCCCCCCCCCCCCCCCCATCTCAGTGGCTGGGACAACGTGTGAAGTTATTCTTGGGTTGTTTTCGGCCGGGCAATGGTGCCCTCTGTCCTCGGTTGGATATCAGTGACCCCATCTGTAAAATGGGACAGTCGGACTGGTTTACCTTGCCTCTAGTAGATGTTGTGGAGGCAGCCACCTTAGGATTTCTGCCCCGAAGGTGTCATTTCAAGGACGGAGCCCACAGCTGACCCTAAACTCGTCCTTAGGTCATTGTGAGAGTGACCATTGAAACACTGTGTGCCAGAGAGGGTCCCTCACTAGTCTGAAATCAGGATGAACCCTGGGAAACATCCCTCCACCTTCATCCCACAGTCCCATAGAGTGACTCGCAGGTGGGAGGTGTGCAGGAGAAAACCAGGTGCGATGGGGACGCAGTGCCACGAGAGGGCAGCACCGGCACGCCGCTGAGACCACCTCTCCCAGGGCCGGAGCGAACGCTTCATCCCGGGCACCAGAGCCGCCAGAGTGAACCCGACACCCCACGGCCCTGCTGTTTTGAAGTTCACGTTTTCCTGGAGGCCACAAAATGAAAGTGTAAATAAAGCAATAAATGTGGCGGTGTCAAGCAGCAAGTGTTGATGCAAATAAGATAGTAATGGGGCTGACACCATCGGGAGGGGACAGCTGAGATGAGGCCGGAATGCGGGGAAAGAGCTGGAAAGCTAAAGACGCTCAGCATGGACACGGGAAGAGGGCCTGGAAAAGCCTGAGCCAGGGAAAGCAGCTTCTTCACAGATGAGAAGGAACAAGGAAGCCAAGTCGCTTACTCAGGGTCACAGAGCTAGTAAACTAGGGACAGTGACAAGACTCGAGGACGATATACCTTCCACACCCTTAGTTCCCCGCCCCGCGCTGTCTAAACAGGATGGTGCTAATAACAGTCTCCCCTATCCCCCATAACTGACCCGTAAGGAAACAGGGCAGTGATCATTGGCTATGAGCTGCAGCGAGTCCCCTCCCCTCTCTGGGCCTCAGCTCTCCGAGTTAAAAAGTGAAAGGATAAGCCTGATAACACCTAAGCTCCCGGCTGGGTACCGGGCCAGGGACCTCTGATTTCTGCCTCCCGGCTACCCTCTTGTGGACAGTTTGGGGATCACGTGTTCAGCTGGAAAGGGTCGTGGGAAAATGGTGAGCGCCAATTTTGGAGAGGCCATTCATTGCCTTCTAAGGTTTCGCTGGATGAGGGTACATGCATCTGCATCTCTGCGTGCGGGTGTGTTGGTCTGTGCGCATGTCCCTCTGGGCATAACTGTGTGTATGGTTGATTGTGAGTGCGGACTGCACGCGTGCCTCTGTGCGTCTGCTTGAGCTTGTTTCTGAGCATATTCATGCACACGTCCGTATTTGTGTTTGTATGCATGTCTGTGCAAGTGTCTGTGTGTGCATGCATGCACATGTCCATGTGATTGTGTGTTTTGGCAACTGGGACATATAAGGATGATGTAAGAAGGCCCTGGTCTTTCTTACAAAGGCCCAAGGCCAGCTGGGCCTGGTGGCTCACGCCTATAATCCTAGCACTCTGGAAGGCTGAGGTAGTGGATTGCTTGAATTCAGGAGTTCAAGACCAGCCTGAGCAGAAGTGAGACCCCCATCTCTACTAAAAACAGAAAAATTAGCAGAGTGTGGTGACACCTGCCTGTAATTCCAGCTACTTAGGAGACTGAGGGAAGAGGATAGCTCAAGCCCAGAAGTTTGAGGTTGCTATGAGTTGTGATACCACGGCACTCTACATGGGGTGATCAGATTCTGTCTCAAAAAACAAACAACAACAAAAACCAAAGGCCCAAGGCCTGACCACTCTCCCTGAAGCCAATTCCTCCTCCCTTTGTCTGTCTGCACTTTCATCTGAATAGTTCTACCCCAACTATTTCAACAACCTTCTTTGACTATTTTTTTCTCTTTTGTGTCAGTTAAGGCTCCTTTGAATGTCACAGATCATGGTTCAAGAAATGATTCTCTGTATTCTACTCCCCAAATCATTGAGTTTTAACCCTTGAGGGAAGTGATGACCCCTTGTCCTGTTGTGTCATAGCACAACAGGGTAGAGATCTGGGGACCTGTGCAAAGTCCTACCCTGGAGGGTTGAATAGAAAGCCAGGCACACGGTAGCTCTGACAGTGGCGTGTTAACCAAGTGTTCCAAACTCCTGGTTCAGGAGTATTGTCTTATTTGACTTCCAGACTGGTCCTGGGACTAATGATCCCCATTTTACAGATGGGGACATTGAGGCTTGGCAGGGAATTAATGAACATAGCATGTCAGAAACCATCCAAGCAACATGTAAACTCTGTCATCCAGCTTTCATAATAGCCCAAGCAGGTAGTTACTGTCAGTTCCCTTCTTTAAAAAACAAGAAAATTGAGGCTTAAAATACGTTAGACAAGCATGTAACGCCATACAGCCAATCAGTAGGCAAGACAGGATTTGAACCCTGGTCCAGAGGGTAAAGCCCAGCTATTCAATCACAGGGGCTGGTAGGAGGTCTCCCTGCCACAGTGACTTGGGCTCTTTGGTCTGCACACACTGGCCCCTCACCAGGCTTCTGGGATCCTTTCCTGAGAATATTCTCCTCCCAGCCTGAGGGGAGGGCAGGCCCCCACTTTGTGTCCCCTGCTCCTTTCCAGAGGTGGAGTGGATATGTCTGGATACCTGCACTGCTCTCAGAAGCTGCGGGTTGGGGCTGAGCATTAATTATGCAATAACCTTGCTGTGGTGTGCCTAACTGCCTGATAACCATAATTGAATCTTATGGATTACACCAACATTATTGCAGGAGCAGTTTAAGGCAGTTCATGGGAAGCCGCATTTGCATTGTGATATTTTCTTCCTGTTTCCCTGCTGGCCAGATTGCGAGGTACAAAGGCAGGCAGGAGGTAAGTAATAGCACAGACATCGCACCACCTTATCCCTGAGGGCACCATCTTTGAAGCCCAGGAAAGTCTGCATGGCAGGTGGAATTGTCATTTTATAGGTGAGAATATGAGAAGATAGAGAGGTTGAGAGACTCCAGCAATTTCATTCCTGATTGTTGCTACGGGTCCTTACCAGCATCATCTGGGACCTTTCACAAATGTAGAATCTTAGGCCCCACTCTGGGCCTACTGAATCAGCATTTTAATAAAATTCCCAGGTGATTTCTTTGGATGTTGTATTTGCTGAGAGTGGGTTTAGATGGCCTATTTTAATTTATCACCCTTCTGGGATCAATTGCCCCTATTGTGGTAATAGCACCTTGATTTCCCTTTGGGAAATAACTCCCCTCTTATGGAGGGACCCATAGCTGTATCCATACAGGCCACAGTGGGGAGGGTAGTGACCCCAAGGCAGGCCAGTGAGTCAGTTCAAGATCTTTGAGGTGCTATTGAGGAAGATACACATGTGTTTGATCAAGTTGTTCATTGATTCCTCCTTCTCTCCCTACCCCTGCCTGACTACTGTGGGTGAGTATCCTTCCCCACCCCATCCACAGTCAGCTTGGCCACTGACTTGCTTTGGTCAATGGAATGTGAGGAGAAGTGAAAATGTACCAGGTCCATGCTAGACCTTAGAGTGGTATCTCATGTTTCCAGTGGCTGCTCTTGAGCTCCTGACTGCCACCATGAGGAAGGTGCATGTCTGTCCAGGAGGACTGTGGCACCTTCATCTGGAGTCCCAGGAATGGAGAATGTGGAGCAAACTGAACCCACACTGAAGACTGGAGTCCACCCTAAGCCAGCTGATGGGGGTAAGTAGCCAACCCCCAACTAACCTAGACCCACAAGTGTGAGAGGAATGATTGTCATTGTAAGCAATTGAGATTTCCAGAGTTGCTTGTTACACAGCATCATTGCAACAGACACCTGATTAATATAAAATATGTGCTTTCTTTTCACGGGGTTTGCTTAGCTGAATTTGGGCTTTTAAAGTTATTTCGTCACTGGAAGGCTTGTCTGAGGGTAAAACCAGTGCAAAGGGAAACAGAGAATCCTGTTCATGATAACGGCCTTTGTTTCCATGGATCCAGCCTTTCCAGAGTTAGCCCGGACTCTTTCAGTCCCAGGAGGAGAGGGTTGAAACCCACTGACTTAAACCAGAAAGGGAATTAGTGGTTCACCTTCTTCAAAGGTCCAGAGGTGCTGTGATTTTCAGGTGAGTCTTGGTTCAGTAGCCCACCGATGGACCAGTGTCTTGTTCATTCTGCCTCTTATTTTGTTGGTTCCATTTGGAGGCTAATTTTCCTTTGTAATATTGTAAAAATATATATATTTTGTCTTTGCCCTTACCAACATACAGCTCCTAAGATCCACTGAATCTCCAAAGTGATAATTTTTTTTTTTATGGTGAAGAGTTGATTGATGGCTGGAAGCCTCTAGGTCAGTGGTCTCAACCTTCCTAATGCCGGGAACCTTTAATACAGTCCAGAGGGGTCACGACCCACAGGTTGAGAACTGCTGTTCTAGGTAGCCTCAGGGGGCTGGTCACTGTAAGGAGCAGGGCAGGATCAGAGGGTTAGAACCTTCAGCCCCACTGCCCAACCTCAGGGGATAGGGGAGAGGCAGAAGGTTAGTCGGTCCCCAATGGCCAATGTTTAATCAATCAAGCCTACATAATGACGCCTCCATAAACCCCTAAAAGGCAGGGTTCAGAGAGCATCTAGACAGCTGAACACACGGAGGTAGCTTCAGGCTGGTGTGTCATACCTGGCCCAGTGTGCCTTTGTAATAGCCTTTATCATAAACCAGTAAATATGAATGTTTCCCTGAATTCTGTGAACTGCTCTAGCAAATTCATTGAGCCCAAGGAGGGGGTTATGGAAACTGCGATTTATAGTTAGTTGGTTGGAGGCCCAGGTTAAAACAACCTGGGACTTGCAATGTCATCTGAAGCATGGGCAGTCTTGGGGACTGAGCCCTTAACCTGTGTGGTCCAACTTTCTTTTTGGGGAAAGAGTGTCAAAATTGAATTGAACTAGAGGACACCCGGCTGGTGTCCACAGCATAACCGATAGCGTGCATGATGTGTGGGGATGTGTGTAAGAAGCCCGTCATGGCTCGGCGCCTATAGCTCAACCGGCTAAGGCGCCAGCCACGTACACCTAAGGTGGCGGGTTCGAATCCCCAGCCCGGACCTGCCAAACAACAATGACGGCTGCAACCAAAAAATAGCCGGGCGTTGTGGCGGGCGCCTGTGGTCCCAGCTACTTGGGAGGCGGAGGCAGGAGACTCGCTGGAGCCCAGGAGTTGGAGGTTGCTGTGAGCTGTAATGCCACGGCACTCTGCCCAGGGGGACAGCTTGAGGCTCTGTCTCAAAAAAAAAAAAAAAAAAAAAAAAAAAAAAAAGAAGCCCGTCATGAGAATACAGTGGGAGAAACTAAGTTTGCTTGTCCCCTGTTCTCAGGCCCGTGTTACAGCATGATGGCGTCCTCCTCATTCAGGTCCAATAGGAGAGACAGTTTCTTCTGGAAGCAAGGAAGTTTCTTTCCTAAGAGCTGTGAACAAATGTCTCAAATCTCCATGCCTCAAATTGGATGACATACCGCTCCTGCACAATCTCAGAGGCTGGGAGGTGGAGTGTGCAGATTGGCCTAAGCCAAGTAGGAGAGGAGCAAGTTAGCTTCACTGAACAGCACAGATCCTCAAGAAAAATTAGGGCTGAGGCTGGGGAGGAGAGTGGGGGAGGCTGGATAGGAAGAGGTATTAGTTTCCTTCAGCTGCTGTAACGCATTACCAAAACTTGGGGGCTTAAAACAACATCAATTTATTCTCTCACGTTTTTGGAGGCTAGAATTCTGAAATTAAGGTGTTGGCAAGATGAGCCTCGGGGCGGGGGGAATCTGTTCTCTATGCCTCTCTTCTGGCTTCTGTGGTCGTTGGAGCACTGGTGTTCCTTGGCCAGTAGAAGCATCACGCCAATCAAAACTTCTGTGTCACTTAGAGTTCTCCCTGTGGGTTTGTATGTGTCTTCATGTAACCTTCTCATAAAGACACTTGTCATTGGCTTTAGGGTCTGCTCCAATCTAATATGACTGCATCTTAATTTAACTCATTATATCTACAAAGAGCTTATTTCCAAAGAAGGTCATGTGCTGAGGTTCCAGACGAACTTGGATTTTGGGAGAACGCAATTCAACCCGATAACGAAAGACGACTGGCTAATGCTCACCAGATTAAAATAGGATTACAAACCCCGCTCTGTTTCAAGTTTTTCTTACTTTGAAATAATTTTAGACTTATAGAAAAATTGCAAAAATAGTACCGAGAGTTCCCTTAACATCCTTCACTCAGCTTTCCCTAACGTGAGCGTTTTGCATACCCGTGATATAATGATCCAAACTAAGCAGTTAACTTCAGTACAATACTATTAACTAACCCGCAGACTTTTATTCGTCTTCCACTGGGCTTTCTATAAATAAACTTTTTCTGTTCCAGGATCCAATCCAGGATTCACACTGCATTTAGTTGTCAGGTTTCCTCAGTCTCCTGCAGTCTGGGACAGTTTCTCTGCCCTTCTCTGTCTCCCTTGCCCTTGACACTTCGGAAGAATACTGGCCACTTGTCTTTTGTAGAATGTTCCTCTGTCTGGGTTTGTCTGCTGGTTTTTTCCTGATTAGATTGAGATTGTGCATTTTAGGTAGGCCTGCCCCAGAGGTAATATGCCTTTCTCAGAGGGTACACTTGTTATTGAGGATGTTAACCTCGATTACCTGGTTAAGGTGGCAACTGCTGGGATTCTCTACTCTCATCTTAGTATTTTCCCTTTGAGGTTAGTAAATACCTGAGGGGGAGATACTTTGATAGATTCAGTCTATTAGTTGAAATTCTTCTGTCATGAGAAAGCTGTCCTTTCCCTCCCATCTAGGCTGTTTTCACAGCTTCCTCCTCCCCGCTGACTACTAATTCTCAGATGCGTTGATCCGCCCCGTATTCCGATGTATGGCCATATCATGGTTACTACTTAATTGTTTCTCAGTTGCTAGACATTGTCTATCCATTTCCCCCTGATTACAAAACCACGCTGCAGAGAATATACTTGTATTTATTGTTACTCTCTTTTGAGAGTATCTCCAAAGCCTATGATTCCAAAATAGAATGTCTGAGGCCGGGCATATGAGCGTTTTTAGTTTTTAATAGTGCCAAATTGCCCCTCAATGAGATTGTACTATGTAACACCATGACCAGAAGTGCAGGAACATCATTCATTCATTCATTCATCTTGCCTTTGGTCGGGCTGTACATAGCTCTCAGCAACTCTCCAGCACCTTTATAATCTTGGCATCCTCCTCATTTTATTTTCTTTCCTGCCTCATCTTCTTTAGTGTGAATAATGAATACTAAATACTAGTTATACAGTGCTTTAGAATGGTGTGGTTTTTTTTTTTTTACATATCATTTCACTTAAGATTCACCCTTTTAAAGCGTCCAATTTAGTGATTTTTTGTATATTTACAAGGTTGTGTAACTATCACCATTATTAAGTTCCAGAATATTTTCGTAAGCCCCCCCACCCCAAAGAGGCCCCATACTCATTAGCGATCACTCCCCTTTACCCCCTGCCTGGTCTAGCCCAGGCAATCAGTAATCAATTTTCTGCCTCTATGAATCTGCCTATTCTGGGCATTTTATATAAATGGAATCATACAATATGCGGCCTTTGGTGACTGGCTTCTGTCACTTAGCATAACGTCCTCAAGGTTCATCCGTATTGTAGCATAAATCAGGATTTCATTTCTGCTTATGGTTGAATAATAATCCATCGTATGGTTACATCACATTTTGTTTATTCATTCATCAGTTGCACATTCGGGTCGTTCACATCTTTTAGCTATTATGAATAATGCTGTTATAAACGTGCATGTCTGACTTGTGTGGAAATATGTTTTAAATTCTCATGGGAACCTCGGAGTGGAATTGCGGCGTCATCTGGTAACTCTATGTTTAACTTTTTGAGAAATTGCCAAACCGTCTTCCAGAGCAGAGTCCCCATTTTACATTCCTACCTGCGGTGTATGAGCGTTCCAGCTTCTCCAAATCCTCTCACTTGTTACTGTCTGTCTTTTTGATTATCGACAGTGGTTCCTGACTTACAATGATTTGACCTATTTTTTTGATTTTATGACGGCATGAAAGTGATACACATTCAGTAGAAACTGTACTGTTGGTCCCCACACAACCATTCTGCTTTTCACTTTTGGAACAATATTCTGTAAGTTACATAAGATATTCAACACTTTATTATAAAATAGGCTTTATGTTAGATGATTTTGCCCAACTGTAGGCTTGGCCGAGTGTGGTGGCTCATGCCTATGATCCTAGCACTCTAGGAGGCCGAGGTGGGTGGATTGCCCTGAGCTCAGAGGTTTGAGACCAGCCTGAGCCAGAGTGAGACCTCCGTCTCTACAAAAAAAAAAAAAAAAAAAAAAGAAAGAAAAGGCAAAAGCTGGGCGTTGTGGTGGGTGCCTGTACTTGGGAGGCTGAGGCAAGGCCAAGATTTGGAGGTTGCTGTGAGCTACGATGCCATGGCACTCTACCGAGGGCCACAAAGTGAGACTCTGTCTCAAAAAAAAAAATTAATGAAAGAAAAAAAAGAAAATTATATATATATATAAAAAAGAAAGTGTTCTGAGCATGATTAGGATAGGCCAGGCTAAGCTATGAGGTTTGGTGGGTTAGGTGCATTTTTGACTTCTGATATTTTCAGCTTACGATGGCTTTCTTGGAACATAACCCCACTGTAAGGTGAGGATAATCTGCATGGCCATCTTAGTGGCTGTGAAGTGATGTCTCATTGTGATTTTGACTTGCATTTCCCTGGCGATTAATGATGTCAAACATCTTTTCCTGTACTTGCTGGCCATTTAAATATCTTCTTTGGAGAAAGGTCTGAGTCTTTTGCCCATTCTTTTTTTTTTTTTTTTTTTGAGACAGAGTTTCACTTTGTCTCCCTGGGTAGAGTTATGGTAGCTCACAGCAACCTCAAACTCCTGGGCTCAAGTGATACACTTGCCTCAGCCTCCTGAGCAGCTGGGACTACAGGCGCCCACCACAACGCCTGGCTATTTTTTAGAGACAGGGTCTTGCTCTTGCTCAGGCTGGACTCCAACTTGTGAGCTCAAGCACCCCACCTGCCTTAGCCTCCCAAAGTTGCCCATTCTTTAATTGGGTTATTTTTTAAGGTTTTGAGTTATAAGAGGGCTTTACATGTTACGAATATCGGACTTTGTCAGATAGAGAATTTGTAAACATTTTCTCCCATTCTGTGGCTTGTCTTTCCAATTTCTTAATGATGTCCTTTGAAGCATAAAAGTTTTTGATTTTGATGAACTACAATTTATTATTTTTTCTTTTGTTGCTTTTGCTTTTGGTGTCACACATAATGAAACATCGCCTAATCCAGGGTTGGGAAGATTGACACCTGTGTTTAGAGCTGCATATTTTTAAATAAAAATTTTTGACTACTTCTCAGTGGAAGAAAATATTATGTATTGCAACCCAGCATTCCTATGCATATGTTAAGTTTCATGAAAAAATACTCTTCTTGCTTTCCATTGCATTCTACTTCATTAAAATTAAGACCCATTAAATTGATCTTATGACCCATTTATTGGCTGGAAACTGCAGTTTGAAAAATCACTGCTTACAAGTTTACAAAGTGCTCTTGGGTACCAGTCTTTCTTTTCTCCTCAAGGCAGACATGTGAGGCACGTGATATCGTGTCTGCATAACAGATGGGGAAACTGAGGCTCAGAGGAAAGTGCCTTCTGGTCACTTGGAAGAGCTGGCATTCTAAATTTTGCCTATAGATTTTCTTTCTTCTTCTTCTTTTTTTTTTTTAGAGACAAAGTCTTACTTTGTCGCCCTCGACAGAGTGCTGTGGCATTACATAGCTCACAGCAACCTCTAGCTCTTGGACTTAGGTGATTCTCTTGCCTCAGCCTCCCCAGTAGCTGGGACTACAGGCGCCCACCACAACACTCGGCTGTTTTTTGTTGCATTTTGGCCGGGGGCTGGGTTTGAACCCGCCACCCACAGTATATGAGGCCGGTGCCCTACTCACTGAGCCGTAAGTGCTGCCCCGCCTATACATTTTCATCTTTGTACTCAACCTTGCAATCATACCCACACCTTAGTGTTTAATAATTCCCTGGGGAGACTTGTTAAAAATGCAAATTTCTAAACTTCACCTGCAGAGATTCTGACTCTCTGGGTCTTGGGTGTAGTGCAGGAAGCTGGATTTTTTAACAAGCACCTCCTGTACCAGAAAGTGGAGGGAATCGCTATGAGTTCGTCAGAGGGTCACTGAACTAGGAGGCATGACACCTGGCTCTCCGCTTGCTGGCTATGGAATGGGCTTCCATAAGTATTTCCTGAGCCTGTGCACATTGGGTGCTGGCCTAGTGAGACAGGAGAGTGTAGCCAGCACTGGAGCTCAGGCCAGTGAGCACATTTGTGAGGTGATGGGATTGGATTTTGAGAAGTTCTGGCCAGTGGGCTGGAGCCAAGAAGTGCTGACATTTTGCTTGCCTGAAGAGTGTTAGCTCATTTTTTAAAATATCGAGCCAATATACACAAATAAGGACATTTCAAGTAATAATATGATTTCTGGAATTTCTAGAAAAATCAGATGATCTAGTGACCCTGGGATTGTTGCATGACCAAGAGAGGCTGCGGTTGAGCTGGGCCTGCCCCTGCTCAGTTCATCACAGTCCCCACCACTCCCTGTTGCCTTCCACTCCACCCACTCAGTTACAACCCCTGTAGGTGTGAAAGAGTATGGCACCTGAGGGGTCTGGTTTTCCCCAGCTGCCCCCGACCCACATGTGGACAGCCGTCAGGTCCCCCTCCATCCTCTTTCCCATGTGCCCTATTTGTTTGTTCCCTTTCCCTCTGCTGTGTGCTTTTCTCCAAGAGATACCTGAGGTGACAGCAGAAAAACCATAGACTCTGGAGTTCAACAGTTTTGGGCTCCAATGCCAACCCCATCAGTTCCTCACTGAATGTCCCTGGGCAAGTCAGGTAACCTCTTTGTTAAGTAATCTCACTTTCCACTTATGTAAAATGTGACTCACTCCTGATATCTCCTTCTTGTAAAGGAGCATCCATTAGAGTAACAGGTCTGGCCTGCCCCCATGTGCCTTCCACAGGGAGGAGGGGTGACATATAATTGGTGAACTTGGGACTAGGCTGCTGCCATGTACAGCTCAGCCCCTTCCTCTTGTCTCTTTGGGGGTCTGCCCACCTGCAGAGATAGGCTTCTTCTCATGTTCTTCTGTGCCCTGGGTATCACAGGGGCCAGCCCTGTCCCTAGCAGGGGAGGCTAGATTCAGGGAGTGGTGTCCAGTAGTGTGGAAGTGAGTGGGCTTCTGTAATTCTGGGTTCAGGATCAGGAAACAGCAGACCTAATGTGCATTCTTCCCAAGTTAGCTTCACCAGTATAAAGAGGCAGGCCGAAATCCATCCGGCGAGCCTGTGTCAGTCTCTCACCTGGTTCCCAACAGGGGCTGGGAAGAGGGGTACTTTTCACTGGGTCACCGCAAACTCCCTCAAATAGTAGTTTCTATGGTGGCTGTTGTGAGGGGCAGTGCCTGGCACATACTAGGTGCTCAATAACTAATAATTGTTATTTAATAAAATTGTACTCTTTCTGTGTCCTCGTACATAAGGAAATAGGAAAGCAAGACCAGAGTGGGGGAGGGCGAGTGGGGAGATGAAGGGGCAGGGGCTCGGGTGTGTATAGGGGGTGGGTTGAAAGGAACATGAAGGCTTACAGAGATAAGGAGGAGGGTAGAGCAGCCTTGGTAATTCTTCCCTTGAAAATTGTCCTCCAGGGCTTTAGGGGTGCATGCAAATCACATGCAAATGTCACGCATATTTATAAGCAGGCCCTTAGGAAGTCTGCCCAGATGTGGCCCTGGGGAGGAATCTGAGTGGAGGTCATTGAATTCCAGGGAGCTTGCTGTCAGACCTCAGGAGGACAGTTGCCTGAGAACTGGGAGGAGGATAGCAGGAGGAAGGGTAGTGGGCAGACATGGCAGGGGCAGGTGGGGTGGGGTGGGGAAGGAGGCCAGTCAGGTGGACACAGGGATCCTACAGGGATCCTCCCCCAGGGAGGACAGAGTCTGTGTGAAGGCAAGGGGCAGAGGCTGACCCCAGAGGCTGATACTTCTGCTGAGCTACATCCTGCAGCTCCCTCCTCACCCTGCACCCACCACTAGCTGGGGTTGGTGCTGCTTCTCAGCTTCAGGTCCAGGCCTTACCTGTTCCCGAAGCTTAGAGTGACAGTGTGGGACCTTGGAACAAGCTCCAGCTGGAGTCAGACATTGGTTCACTTCCAGAGGTGTGACTGTGGGCCAGTTGTTAAGCCTCAGTTTCCCCTTCTGTGAGATGAGTTACTGATAGCCTCTCCTTCACAGAGCTCTTGTGAAGACCACATGGATGGGGCATGGGGAGGAAATGGCTAGAGAAAGTACTCAGTGAAGGTGAATCTTGGGTCTTCAGACTTGTTCTAGCTGCTCCACACCCTTTACAGCAGCAGGGAAATCCATTGCTCACATGCTCAAAGGGCTCCCCATGTGTAGATGTCATTACCACTCCCAATTTACAGAAAGCATGCTGGAGTCCAGTGAGGCTGGAGAGCCAGGACGGAGCCAGCTACACACTCAGACCTGTGCCATGCTATGCCGTTCCACTGGCTCCTCCTCAAATGTTAGAGCTGGTGGGTCTCCGAGTTGGATAACCTCTTCATTCAGTCAATGAAATGAAGCCCAGAAAGGCTGAGGGACTTGATTAAGATCTCATAGCCAGCCTGTGGCAGAACTAAGGCTAGGCCAAGGGTCCTGAATGAGGGTCCTGCTCTCTTTCCTGCACATCATACCAGGCCCACCCAGGCACCCTAGCCTGACCCCCACGAGGGCTCTAATGCCCCTTCTTTGAGCATGAGAGGACCTCAGGGCTAAAGCACATGTTATGGCACTGACTGCAGGGGTAGGTGGAGTGGGGCTGGGGTCTACGGCCACAGTCCTGTCTCTCCAATTGGACTCCAAGGTTCTATTAGCAATGGGGGAGTCTGGAGGAATGCTGCCTGCTGGGGGCTCTTCAGGAGGCTTCGGGCCTTCCGCCTCTGTCCTCTTATCTCTTCTGTCCCACCCCTCATGTCTCTCCCCCCTCTCTTCATCAGCTGTCCCCTCCCTTTTCCCAGCTCCAAGGCTGTCAGTGTTTGGGGGAGATTATGCAGTGTTGACATTGGAATATGAATTAGGCAGGAGCGGCAGCCAAATATTGGAATTAGGGAAAGCAGAAGCCCAGGCTGGGATCCAAGAGTGGCTGGAACATCTGTGTCTTGGCTGTTCCAGATGCCTGACCCTGCCGCCCACCTGAAAATAACTGGTCCTGGAGCCACAGACAAGCTCTGAGGCAGCCAAGGTTTGGTCCCTGCCTTGCCAGCCGAGGCCTCAGCTATGAGGCCCACAGAACTTGGCCCCACCGAGGCTCACTTTATTCTGAGGCCCAGCAGAAGGCAGATGCTTCTATTGTGATCTCACGGACAGAGGAGAGACTCTGCTCAGGGATGTTTCCTTCATTTAAGTGTCTGAAATTCCACCTTTAGTGGTTAGTTTCTATTGTCAGGTCCGTATTGGCCAAAATCTGTTCCATGAAACCCAAGTTCGGCAGACTGTTAATCACTTTTCTGTAAAAAGGGCTTGAATGGCCGTATGTTTAGAAAATGTTGTGTGAAACAGAGTTACAGGAATTTTCAGGGCCTTTAATAATTTGATAGGTGTGGTGATTCTTCAAAGGCAGAGGGATAGAGTTTATAATATTTTCCAGACTTGTTTGACAAATAACCCTGTTCTCATGTAGTATCTTTTTGGGGCCAGTTGTTAACTGTGCCAGTTGTTAGCTCTGAGTGTGGTCGAGCAGCTTCGGGTACCTCTGTCCCAGGGCTGACATGACACAGGGACTCAGTAAACATGGGTTGGGTCTGAATTTCTTAGAACCTGCTTCCAGCATCTGTGAAATGGAACAGCAGCAACAGCCCTGGGCGTTTATTTTAATTTTTTGCAAGTCAGATGAGAGGATACTGTGTGTGGGAGTACATAGCAAGCTGAATAGTTGCCCATATTTCGGGAGCGATTATGATCAGCCCCGTCTCTTCTTTTAACTAATCTGATAAATGTAGACACACTGACAGCTTCGTGATAATGCTCCCTCAGGGGTTTTTCCATGTTCCTCCTCAGGAAGAAGGCCACATTTAAAGTAGCATGCCTCACTGCGAGTCCATGCTGTGAGGGCCTTGTCACGCAGGATTGCTAATGGCAAGCTGGAGGCCAGCTTACTGAGTGGGAGGACAGGACGGCACCAGACTACAGGGCTCTTCACTGCTGAGTCTGGTACTAGGCCTGTCCCTGTGCTGCAGGATGCCTGGCCTGGGACAGAGCACCAGGGAGGCAGGTGGCAGAGGGACTTCTTGGACTAGGTCATCCTCAAAGAGTCCTCCCAGTGTCCCAGCTTTGCCCTGAGCTCCCTGCTGGCCATCCATGTCTGAGTCTGGCACTTGGAATGCTCTCTGTCCACCTTCCTGGCCCGGAGAGGCCTGGATCTTAGAGTGTGACCCTCCCTGTCCAGACACCAAAGAATGTCATCCTCTCCCTCCCTCTCTTCTTCCTGCAGAGGCTTCTTGGGAAACAGCCTCCCCTTTGCCCATGCAAAATCTTAGCTGTAGATTGTCTGTATCAGTAATTAAGAAAGGGCAGGTCCTGGAAGGACTGAGCCACCTCTTCCAAGAGGCCCAGAGAAAACCCAAAGTCATAAACCCACTGGCCGGAATCCCTCACTTCACCTTTGCGGGCCTCAGTTTCCCCATCTGTAAGCCAAGGAGTCCCATCTAGCTCTAGAATAAAAGGTTGTGGATTTAGAAACACCAAAAACTTTTGCCCAGGAAGTATTGTGAAAATACTTCCTGTAATTCCCTCTCTTCCGGTCTGCCCTGGGGTGTCGTCCTCCCGGTATCACCCCTGTGTGATTCCAGCAGCTTCCTTAAGTGTCTCAGCCTCTGGCAAGTCTCCCTTCAGGTCCTCCCAGAGAGATCTGCTTTGGTTCTGCTCTCCTCACCACCCTTCCCTGCTTTCAAGATTGGACTGGCCTTCTACTGCTCCTGGGTAAAGTCTGTGCCCCATTTCTGCACCTCTACCACAGAGACCACTTGGAATTTTCTAGAACACTCAGACTTTCACATTTCCCAGCCTTTGTTCTTGTTGCACCTTCAGTCTAACTACCTTTTCTTGTCCCGATAATGAAATTTTGTGCAACCTGCAAGACCTAACTTCCTCCCACTTGCCTTTTTCCCACTCCCTTTGTGCTCCACTTGTAAATGCCTGCCTGTTGGGGTCTCTTGAATTTTATTATAACCAGCAATATACTTGCTTTTCATCTCCATATAACTCATTATAGTGCCAATCATCCCAAATGTATATGTGTGTGTATGTATATATATATATAATAATAATTATTTTTTTTGAGACAGAGTCACCGTAGGTAGAGTACTGTGGTGTCACAGTTCACAGCAACCTCAAACTTTTGGGCTTACACGATTTTCTTGTCTCAGCCTTCCAAGTAGCTGGGACTACAGGTGCCCGTCACAATGCCTGGATATTTTTGTTGTTATTGTCATTATTGTTTAGCAGGCCCTGGTCAGGTTTGAACCCACCAGCTCTGGTGCATGTGGCTGGTGCCCTAACCACTGAGCTACGGGCACTAAGCCCATCCCAAATATTTAACATCGTCCTTCCATTATAAAAATAATGCACACTCTTATAACATACCCAAATGGTTCAGAAGTAAAAGTGCACTGTCCCCTCTGTGATCCTGCTGGTCACTCCCACTGCTCCTGGGTTTTCCCTACTAACAGTTTCGCTCGTTCTTCCACATGTATGTGTTTGTTTATTCAATAGATGTGGTTATGCCAACACTTATTTAACTAGCTTACATTAGAGGACATTTAGGTTGCTTCTCATTCTTTACTGCTATGAATAATGCTGTAAGGATCACCTTCAGATCCAAATATTCCAGCAGGCAGAGTCTTAGAAATGAGATTGCCAGATCACAGAGCACATGCACTTACAATTGTTAATGGATCCTGCTGAATTGTCTTAGAACAGGTTGAACTATTTTGTCTGTCTTCCTCCCTTGAAAGCAAGGTCTGGATCTTATTTATCACTGTGACCCCAGCACGTAGTAGACTCAGTGAATGCTTACTCAGTGAATCTGTGGGTTGCCAAGCTCCAACCCTCTGTTTTTCTAGAGAAGTGGAAGTCCTTCTGTTCCCAAAAATTCTGTGAAGTCAACTGCAAGACCAGGAGACCTTGTGCTGTTCCATTTGGTGCTGTGGACCATGAAGAATCCTGAGGAGTCCTGGTACTTTCTTTGTTAAGTGGAGGGTGTGTGGTTTTTGTCTTCAAAGCTGGCCTCGAGGATCTAGGTTACCATGGCAACTCTTCAGCAGGGCCGCCTTTTCCCTTCCCTCCATATTGGGAGCCCTGGTTGCCGTGACAACAAACTGGTCCACTCCCCTTCCCCCAGCCCTGCTGCAGGGCCTCCAGCTTCTCTGCAGGGGTGCCACTGTTCTCAGGTTTGGGGTAACCCTGATGTCACTTAACCTGTCTACGTTGTGTGGAGCTCTGAGTGGGGCTACTCTGGAGGGTGGCAGCAGAGAGCAGTGTGGCAACCAGGAAGGGGAGAGGGCCCAGGTGGTCAGGCCCTTGTTCCATCTAAGTCCAGAAAGGTCACTGCTGCCTGGTGACTAGAGGGTCAGCAAGTTCCCCTGAGGTTCAGGGTGGTTTGGGGACCAATAAGATACAGGGGCTGTGTGGTTGGGCATTCTTTCTCACCCTCCTTGTTTTCGATGGCAGAGCAGAGGCAGTGGTACTGCTGACCAGTCCTCAGGGGGTCAGCTGTGGAGGAAGCAGAAGGCCTGGGCCTCAGAGGCCACTCACGGGCCCTGTTCAGCGTGCACAGAATACAGGTCTGGGGAGGTGAAACACGGTGTGTTTATTAACACAATGGAATATTCTGGGGCCAAATTAAAGAGAGATACCTGAGATTCTGTTGACACTTGGAAAGTGCCGCTGAGGGAAGAAAGCAAGCCCCACAATGCTATGCGGATATTGACTGCAACACTATGACGCCATTGTGGACTTCTTAGAGACCAGAATTTGGAAGGAGGTAATATATATGCAAATATAGTTTTTCCCACACTGGCTTTCCCTTCAGTGTCCCCCATCTCTGTGAATAGTCTTGCAACCTATTCTGTTGCTCAAACCAGAAACTTGGGATTCAAATGTGACTCACCCTTCTGCTCTCCTGCCCTGTTTCTATTAGTCACCATCCCGTTGGTTCTCCCTTTGAGATGGCTTTCACGCACATCCTCCTATCCCCGCTGCCTGCTCGGGTTCACCCCCACGCATTTCTCTCAGGGAAACCATTGTCATAGCCCCCAGGGGACTCTGTCCTCACACCTGCCATGCAGCTGCCAGAGGGGAGGGGCAGGTTCGGTCACGGGACTCCTCTCCCTCCTGCTCCTCATTTGGTTCAGAATCAGGGACAAACTTCTTGGCTCACCGAAGGCCCTTCCAGATTTACTCCCCCCCACGTCCCCATCTTCCATGCAGAACTCCAGGTTCGTCTCTTTTATCTCCCTTTGCCTGTGAGCACTCTGCTCCCTCTGCCAGGGACGTCGTCCCCTGCCTAATCTGCCTGCTCTGTCCGCTCCTATCCCCACTGTGAGAGTTTGCTCCAGACTTGCTAAGATGGTAGAAGGAAGAAGTTTCTACTCTATCCTCCCCCTGAAAACTGTACAGAAACCACAAGGAGAACAGGAACAGAAGCCTGACCTCAGTGTTTGCTGGAAACTCAGGGACTTCTCTGCTCCCAAATCTCAATATACGGAGGAGGGATCAATGGCTGAGCAGAGAGGAAGAGGAGCAAACCTCCGTACTTAGGAAGGAGCTGAGGAGAAGCAAGCTGACTTCCTCTACAGAAACCCAGGAAGGGTCAGGGATCCAAGGCACCAGCAAATAAGGTAGAGATAGGACTTGAAAATGGGCGGGGGGGGGTTGTAGTTTGGAAGTTTGTATAAAGGAGCAGGTAGACCTCCAAGTCTCCACCTCCATCTTGTGTCTCCCTTACTCCTAGGAGAGACCAGAGATGCCAGGCGTGGATAAAGGGAGGAGTGAAGTGTGTTAGAGGCAGGGAATTGAGTTTGCATCTAAACTGATGAGACCCCAGCCTCCTTCACCCCTACCCAACTCAAATGTGCCAGAGTAAGATTTGTATTGGCCCCTACCCCTAACCCCACAAAGAGGTCGAAATATATTTTCTTTGGAGGATCTAAACAACCCCAAAGAAACGACCAACAGAGGCTTATGCTCAGGGGCCAGTAGCAGATAAGCTGGTGGGAACTGCTGATGTCTTAGGGCAGTGGTTCTCTGTATTAAAGGGCCATGCATTAGGAAGGTTGGGAACCACTGTCCTAGGGGGAAGAGCAGCCAGCTGGCATGTCAAGGTCAGTCACTTAATGCCTCCAGCTGGCCTGTGGTGGCAAACTCTTACATGCAGATGCCCAAGGGTCACTGACATGTGAGGGACACTTTTCATCATAAATATGAGGGAAATATGAGCCAAGAGGAAAGGGAGATTACGCAGGGAACAGAACATAAGGTCAAAGAAACCATAACCTATATCTTAGAACGATGAAAGAACATATTGTACCCATGGAAAAAAACAGAGTGAGATCCAAAAGGAATAATTGGAGAAGAAGAAAGAACTCTTGAAAGTAAAAATCCTGATGGCCAAAATTTAAAATAATCTCCAGAGTTGAAGACAAAGTTGAGAGACATCCGTGGACAATGTAACAGAGACAAAGAGACAAGACAGAGGAGAAACAGGAGAGAAGGGACTGAGATTGTCAAGGAAATAATACCAGAAAACTTCCCAGAAATAAAGGACACGTCTTCCCAGATGGTAAGAGCCACTGAGTATCCAACTCAATCAGGGAGAAAAATACCCACATCCAAGTTCATGGTCTCAGCTGCAGGGGTGAAGAGCGGTTCCAAAGGCTTCTGGAGAGAGCAGGCTGGGATTCAGAGGAGACCAGGGAGGCACTGGCTTTGTGCATAAAACTTAAGGGAACACCAAAAATCTCAATGATCAAGATGAAAAAAATGCATTATTTAAAAAAATAAGAAATACAGCAAAATCATCCAGGATGAGCAAAATAGCAAAATTTTAAAGGAAGACATGATCTGACAGGACCAGGATTTGGGTGAGGCAAGTGCAGTGGAACTGAGAAAATGCAGGTTTGGATCCTGTCTTTATGTGAAATTGGTATTTTGACAGCTGATGTTTTTGCCCCTGCCTTAAATGTTTGCACCTCAGGCAAGCGTTAACACTCACCTCCTTCTCTTCCTGGCCCTGCACCTGAAGCATCCGACATAACTATGGCATCAAGTTTCTCAACAGGAACCAGGAAACAATGCCTTTCAAAATGCTGACAGAAAATGTCTCTTCACCTGGTATTCCATACCAACCCAGACTGTCAATTAAACATGAGGGGAAACTAAAGATCTTTCTAGATATACCAAGTCTTCAAATACCTTGCCTCCCAGGTACCCTTTCGAAGGAAACCCCTGGAGGATGTGTTCAATTAAAACCAGGGAGTCAAGAAAGAAGTCAGACCCAGGGAGAGAAAAGAGGGGGGACATTCTGTGAGTAATGGCTCAGGGAATACCTGGTGGACAGCTATGCCTTGGCCCAGAGAGAAATCAGACCAGGTCAGCAGGAAGCCAGAAGGCTCTCAGGGATGAGGGAGTTCATCCCCAGGAAAATAAATCAGACTAAAAAATTATCTGACAGGTTTGGTCATGTGGAAAATGATATTGAGGGCATGGAAAGATTTAATCAATGGTTTAGGAGAAAACAGCAATAAACAAACCTAAGTTGATGAAAAATGAGCTAATTATTTACAGGAAGAAACAAAAAAGAAAGTAAATGAGATCACAGTCTACTACTCGGCCCAGGAATAAAGTGTATTTATATATTCAGAAAGGTGAAAACGTAGAATATGGATTTTAAAAATTTGAGATATGATAGTTGCCCATCAAGTTGTCACACATTGGGAAAATGGGAAATTGTAGGTACATGTACCTTTATTTACAAAGTATTCATTACACAATTTTATAACACATTTCCAAAATATTCTCTACATGTTGGCCATCCCTTTGTGAGATTTGGTAATGAATATTTTGAAAATAAAGGTATGCTTAGCTACAATGTCTCATTTTAATGTAAGGCTAACGTCAAAGGATATTTGTCTTTTACTGGCTATCCCAGGTGATAATGACACTTCAAACATTTTTTCATTTTCAAGGGTGAGGTGGGGTTGGTTGAGGTTGTAGGCTGGATGGGAACAGGCTGGGATGCAGACAGATAAACCTGGGCTCCAACACTGTCACTACCGTTCACTAGCTGTGGATTCAAGGCAAGTTATTTAACCTCCCTGCACCTCAGTTTCCCTGTCTGTACAGTGGGGATAATAACAGAAACTTGCTGTAGGGTTGTTGTTAAGGATTAGAAAAATGTAGGTGAAGAGCCTAGCACACAGTGGGTGCTGGTTTTCTTAAGCTGTAGGACATTCAGTGCCAGCAGCTGTTCCCTTGACCCCACTTCCTGAATTCCTGTCTTTATGGAACCTTCTGGAAAGCCCTGGCCTCTGCCTTTACCACCACTGGACATTCATAGCACCTACACATTTTCAGGGATGTCTGAGTAATTCCATTTTGGGATCTGTGCTGAGAGGGTTTGAGTGGCTTTGCCTGGTTTTTAAACAAAAATTATTTAGGTGGGAACAGATTCAACTTGAAGTTTCCATAATTTTCACACGACCTTTCAATACCCCTGATCTGCAATTTCCTTCTTTCCCTAATGAAAAACTGGATCATCTTGGAAAAAAAAAAAGACTTAATTTGATGCTTCTGTCCTGCAAATCTCCTAGCTCCCCTCTCCGGGTCTCATTCTGCCTCCCCAGCGGCTCTTCCTGCTCACTAACCTCCAAGCCTCCCTTGGCCTCCGTCCACCACTCTCTCCCACCGTGGGAACTGCCTGCTCACTGTTCACCACGGCTGTCTCGCAGCCACGTCCAGAGACCTTGCGCAACTTCCTCTCTTAGGTTGAATTTAACCCCCCTTCTTGAAATGTTCTCTTACCTTGGCTTCAGGATACAAAAGAAGCCTACGTATTTATTATTATTAAAAAAAATCCGTTTCTTCCCTGTTGATTCTGTGATCATTCTCTAAGTGCAGTCCTTGCCCCCCCCCCTTTATTGCCTTTATTCTTTAATGGTCTGTAATGACCTTCAATGTCCTTTAATGACCACTTCTATGTGCTTTATTCTCTTAGCTCTCTCCCCATTTTGCTTTAGTCTCTCCCTGGAGCTCTACTCCGGAGTCAACAGTGGACTCCAGAGTACTTTCCCTGAGATGTCTTAGAGTTAGCTCACCTCTAAAATAGGCTGGCTGTCTTCTAACTCTCTGTCTTGGTCAATGGCACCTGAAGCCCTGGAGTCGTTCTTTGCTTTTCTCCCCTCTCACCTCCCCCCCCAGCTTTATATCATGAACCAGCTCACGCCCTCTGATCTAATCAGAGTGGCCTCCACACTGTCCTCAAACATGTGGTCACTCCTCTGTTATGCCTGGAACGTCTGGGAGGGCACACTGTCGCAGTCACATTTTTCAAAAAGAGAGACTTACTGTTAACAGATTACGTATTCACTCTGAGTCCAAGGACCCTGCGAAGTATCCTTTGTCCCAGCCAGTCAACCACGAGTCTCCTGAAGCCTGGCCACGGACAGTGTGCGTGGCCTCTTGGGGTCAACTTGACTAGAGGTGTGTGCAGGGAATGGTGGTGCTCCCAAGTTCATAGTTCAGCCCTCTCCCCAGAGTCTGGGCTCCACCCTGCAGGGGAGATATTAGAGCCTTCAGAATTTAAATTCTCCAAATTCTTAGAGCATGTCTAAGACAAATCAACTGTTCTCTTGTGTCTCTGACGCATTATTATGCTAACAAAGTCGCTGTCTTTTTACTTAATCTTGCCAAGGAGATTGTCTCCTCAGGGGCGGGGAGGGATGAACATTCCCTCCCACCCCCACCTCATATTCATCCCCAATCTCTGTTTGTGCTGGTCACCTGATTGGAATATCTGCTTCTCTCCCATCACTGTAGCCACAATCGCCCTCTTCTCTAAGGTGGGAGGGGGGCGTCTTAGCCATTTGGGGGCCACAGACACCATTTGGTGGTCTGAAAAAAACTGTAGATGCCTCCTTGAAAAAATGATTTTAAATATATGAAGTAAGATATACAGGATTATAAAGAAAGTGGAAAACAGTTTTTTTAAATATTCAAAAAATTATGATATAGAAATACCATGTTTCTTTATTAACACGTAAAAAACCCACTATGATTTCAAAGTGTGGTAGTGATGACCATAAATTTTGCCTCACTGTCCAATACTTGCCATAGTATATGTGATAGGAAAATGCCTGTTCTAGCGACTTCTGTGGTCCGTGGCCTACGTTTATAAGGGAAGGAAATGCTACGTTTGACCTGGAGACTAGTGAACCTAAAGATGGAAGGTTTTTCTTATCCAAGTTCACAGGCCCCATGAATTCCATCCACGAATTCTATAAGTTAACTGTGGGTCCCAGTTGAGAACCTTCACTCCCGCTTCCTTAATCCAACCCTCCACTTCTACGTTGACTTTTCTCTCATGTTCAACTCCTATAACGTTTGTTCAGTTACTCATTTAACAAACAGCTGACAATATTGCTCTTATTTGTAAGGGTTGTTGGGCCAGATGTGGGAGGGCCACCAGCTTTGTGAGGAGTGGAAGAGGCAGAATTAGTCCCACCCGAACACAACCTCAGACACAGCACCAAAAGCTTGTGGAAGAGCTTTTTAAACAAAGGCCTGTTGTATCCCAGAGGAGGCAGGAGTTAACATTTCAACTTAGTGAGGAGCTGGAGGAGGGAAAGGTTTTAAGAAGGCGGTATTTGGCTTTATAGAGGGAGTAGGACATACATAATTTCCACATAGTTTAATTAGATCTTGCCAGTATTTTTCCTTTGTCTGTCTTGTGTCAGTGAGTTATTGCTGTGTAACAAGACACCCCCAAAGCCCGTGGCTTTGCAATCATCTGTTATTTCCCACAGGTCTGGGGGGTAGTTCTGTGGACCTGGGACAGGACTGGCTGTTCTCCATTGGGCTCTGTGGTCACTGGCAGATTGATAACCTGATGGAAATATCAGAGATTGGTTGGTCTAGAATGACCTTGGCTGGGATGACTTGACTCTCTGCCTGCTTTTTAAAGTTGTGTTTGTATCAAGTTTGCTGCTGTGCCACTGGCCAAAGCATCACAGGGCCAAGTCCAGAGTCAGTGTGGGAGCATCCTACCCAAGGTGAAGGACTAAAACAAATTTGATCATTGATGTAATCATTCTACTATCGTCTTCACAATTAAATGACCAACCTCAAATCCTTTATGGAATGAGACAGATCTAAAATCAACAGATAAATGTGTAAGTAATAGTTCACATGTAGGGGGGTAATTTATAAATTCAGGTAGTGACGGGTCTCCTCCGGTGGCTATATCCTAAGCGTTTGAAGAATTTTATCCATAGAAGTTGGCTGGGCCATCCTTTTATGATTATTTTTTTAAACCAAGATGCAAACCCATTGAATTGTCTTTTCATGTTTGATGTTCCATCAGTTAAGCATCCCACACAATTTTTCATAGAGATGTTTTCTTTCCCCCTGAGGACATCTGCAACAATCCAGAACACACTTTCCCCGGTACTTGACTCTAAGTTGCTATAAATATCAGACATTCTGTCAGCAGCTCAGGGTCACAGCTCAGGTTTCCTGAGACAACATCGCTTAGCCCTCTGCCTTGAGTCGTGTCATTTAGAGGCAGAAGCTGGACAGGCGAAGTGAAGTGCAAAACACAGGTCACAGAGGTGTTTTCTGAATAACTGGGCAAAGCGTATATCCATAATGACTCTGTACGCTTTGGGGTGTAGGGTTGCGCAGACCCGAGTATGAATCCTTGCACCATTTAAGGATCACGTACTCTCTGGCTGGTGGCTTAAATCTCTGAGCTCCAATTTTCCTCTATCTGTAAAATGGGAGGAATCAGTCATGCACTTGCTTCTCACTTTTTGTCAAGGATGCAATGAGCTGGTATGTGTATAGGGTAAGTGTTCAGTACATGCTCAGTGTTATTCCTTACAGACTTCCAAAAAGTTAGTTCAGCAGTTACCAATAGCTGAAATATGGTTCTCTGTTAGTTCAGAAAAGAGGACCCAAGAGGCTTGTCTTTTAACCTTTCTGTTGCCACTAACTAGAGGACCATGTGAGCCTCAGTTTCCTCACAACGAAATAATCAAAATAGAGTGATTAATATTGCCTTGCCCTGAATCCACAGCCTCGTCGTGGCAATCAAATGGCACATTGCATAGGGAGTTCCTTTGCAAAAATAATTTGAAATCTCCTTGAACAAATACTGCACAATCTCATTTATATGTGGAGTCCTATAAAGTAGTAGAAGCAGAGAGTGAAGTGGTGGCTGCCAGGGGCTGGAGGGTGGGAGGAATGGGGAGATGTTGGTCCAAGCGCACAAAGTTCCAGATATGCAGGGTGAATAAGTTCTGGAGCTCCAATGTACAGCATGGTGACTACAGTTACAAATACTATATCATGTACTTGAAATCTGCTAGGAAAGTAGATCTTAATGGTTTTTGCAAAAAAAAAAAAAAAAGGCCATCAGCTTGATTTTGGTAAACATTTTACAACGTGTATATATATATAGGAAATTGTACACTTTAAATATATACAATTTTTATTTGTCAATCACACCTCAATAAAGCTGAGAAAAATAAGACACAGTACTGGGCAATGGCAGCTCAAGTCTGCATATCAGCCCTCAGCGCTTCTGGACACTGTTCTTTCGTTTCTGGTCTGACTCTTCCTGGATCCTAGTTGACCAAATCCAGCCTCTGCACACAGTGGCTCAGGGTCAGGACAAGCCTGTCATCTTCAGCCCACTCCAAGTTTCTGAACTCTCCAGAAGTCCATCGTTTAGGCTTGCAATTCCCATTTGGAATATGTTCTGCTCTAACACATTTGTCAGTGATTTCGTTCTTTTTTCTTTTTTTTTTTTTTTGAGACAGATCCTCAAGCTGTCCCCCTGGGTAGAGTGCTGTGGCATCACAGCTCACAGCAACCTCCGACTCCTGGGCTCAAGCGATTCTCTTGCCTCTACCTCCCAAGTAGCTGGGACCACAGGCGCCCACCACAATGCCCGGCTATTTTTTGGTTGCAGCCATCATTGTTGTTTTGCAGGCCCGGGCTGGATTCGAACCCGCCACCTTAGGTGTATGTGGCTGGCGCCTTAGCCACTTGAGCCACAGGCACTGAGCCAGTGATTGCGTTCTTGAGTCCACTTCTGTTTTTTCCTCAAAAACGGACCCGGGTTGTTATAGGACATCATACCTATTTTTTTGGTTGAAGTGTGTTTATGGTGGTCGTATTTTCGGTTACAGTGTACCATAAAAATATTTTAAATGTGGTAAAAATAAAACTTCAGAAATAAAATCCCCTTGAAAACATTCGGGGTGATGCTGTGGTTACCGGTTCCTTCCTCGGGAGACTTTATGGAAAGCCTACTCTGTACTACACCTGGTGCTGCTCCTGTTGTGAGTGGCAGCACTGGGTAGAAATTAAAATTACAAGAGCGTTTCCTTCCAGATGTTGTTGTACAGGCTCAAGGTGCTCTTTTAACGGGGACATCAGGCTTTCTTGAAATAGACAAGAATTCTAGAAACACGACATTGTGTCTGATTCATCGCTTAAACTTGCTGCTGACTCATTCTCCCCTTGATAGGTGCTTCGGCAGTAACTTTAATTACATCATTTACTTATTGTTTTTTCCCCCCTGGATTTATTGTCTTTTAACAGTTCTTGCTTGTCATCTCTGTGACTGGACCCACTCACCTCTGGACATCAGAAATCGGAGCCGAGTTTTTCAGGGATCTCAATGTGCACACACGCCCTCAGGCTGTGTATTTGCGACACCTCAGCAGAAAGAAGAATCCTTACCACTTTACCAGTGTTTCACAGCTTATGGTATTTAGTGATCTCAGCCACCCGACAAAGTCGACATCACCCTGTTTAAAAAAAAGTGCAGGAACAGAGATTCTAAGAGGGAGCTGTAACTTGCCCAAGATCATGAGGTAGATTCCAAAAATGTTCCCCAAACTTTTTCTTTCCCTGTGCTCACACCTTTCATCATCCATCCTGCTCTGACTCTGGGCTCAGCAACATAATTTGCTCTGGTCAGTGGGCTAAGGGCAAACATGGTGTAAGCAAAAGTTTGAAAAATACTCGTGTAACCAGTTGTGTTTGCCTTCTCCCCTGGACCACAGCTGTTGTCATAAGAGCATGGTTGAGCTAACCCAACGGAGGATGGGAGAGGCGAGAAACCAAGCTGAGTCACCTGGCTGTTCTAGCTAAGGCCAGCCTAGATCAGACTGCAACTGGCCAAGCCCTAAGCATAGTAGTGAGCCCAGCCATGACCAGCAGAACCACCTAGACACTGTGAGACCTGTGAGCAGTAAATGCTTACTACCGTATCCCACTGAAATTTTGTGATTATTTGTTTTACAGCATTATTGTTGACTACCATATATGTAACTGATAGAATCAGAATACAGGAAAGGGCAGATATTAGGAACTGTGCAGACCTAGGTTTGAATTTTAAAACTTAAAATCCTTAAAATGAGGTAATGATTCTTTCCTCATAGGGTTGCTGGGAAGATTAAAAACAAGGTGAATAAATAAAGTCTTAGAGACATAATCAAAAAATAGTGGCTTCTCACAGCAATGCCCTCCAAAAAACAACTAAGGCAATGGTTTCCGATCTTTTTGGCAACCGGGACTAGTTTCATGGAAGACAAGTTTTCCATGGACAGGGGCAGTGTGGGATGGGCTAGGAGGAGCACCACTGTGCTTACCACCACTAGATGGGGTGGGATGGG
>NW_003852396.1:70801700-70874986 GCF_000181295.1 Otolemur garnettii | reverse complement strand
CCACCACTAGATGGGGTGGGATGGGAGGAGCACCACCTGTGTTTGCCACCACTAGATGCTCCCCATTACAGGCGGTGATGTCTGTGATGGGGAGCATCTGGTGGTGGTAAGCGCAGATGAAGCTGCTTTGGTAGGTTGCCCACTGTTCACCCTCTGCTGTGCAGCTCAGTTCCTAAGTCTCATGGAAGACAATTTTTCTATGGAGGACAATTTCCCCACAAACAAAGTGGGGAAGGGAAGGACACTGGGTGGGTGGGTAGGTGGAGCTCTGTGCCCTGCTCCCAACAGACTACAACTGGTACTGGCCCCTGGCCTGGGGGTTTGGGACCATACCACTAGGAGATATGGGGCTCAGAAGGAGGACTGTCCAAATGTGAAGCCAGTACCTTTTCACACCAACTCAAAACTAAGAATTAAGGCCAGAATGGCTTCGTTCTAACCTTATAGTGAAATGCAGCTTCCCGGAATCCTCCATTGCAGTATAGTGAGCAGGATGGGCCTTTAAGAAATTAATGTTGCTTAAATTTAGGGGGATGGAAAAAAAGAGCCAAATCCAACATTTTCTTTTGGACTTGTGGTTTAGCCAAGCAGATGGCAGTGAACTGGGGAAGGAGTGTTGCTTTTGCCATGGGTAGGGGTTGCCATGCTGGCCTGGCTGCGTGTGCTCTGACACTCTGTTGCTTGCCCTCCTGCTTGCGCATGCATTTTTGATGACAGGTGATCCAGGAAATGTGAATATTCCCCTAGGAGGTTTTGTTTTGTCACTGGCCTTTTTTGGACCTCCCATAGGGCTGCCCTTTCCCTTTCTTTGAAGTCATTGTCTTCTTGACATGACAGATGTACTCAGGTAAGCTTATGCCTAATTATCTCAAGAGGAAAGAAAAATAAAACCAATTCAAGGCTGAAATACAGAACAATTAACTCTGTCAACTCTAAGAAGTCATAAGATGGTCTTTGAAAATTAAAAGAAGAGATATTTAAGAGATATTTTTAAGAGATATTTTTCTCCCTAAAGATAATTAACCTGGGATATTTGCTACAAAACTCAGCTCCCTTAACCTTTCCCCTTTGCTCCTGCCCAGATAGCCCCTTTCTCTCTGTTTTCTCTGGTGGTGGCCATGGGTGACAACAGATGCACTGGACCCTGCCTCTAACTCAGTGTGTGAGCTTGGAGAAGCCACACGGCATTTCTGAGCTCTGCTTCTCACTAGTAAAATGATAGTTCTTTACAATTTCTTTTAGTACTCTAAAACAATAAGTTATTATCTCTTATCATTCTGTGGGTTGACTGGGCTCAGATGGAGGTTCTTCTTAGTATCTTTCATGTAGCTGTGGAAGTGGAGTCATTTGGGAGTGGAGTCATTTGAAGGCTCGACTGGGCTGGATGTCCAAGATAGGCCACTCTTGGCAGAGATGGCTGGCAGTTGACATTGTCAGCTAGGAACTCAGCTGAGATTGTCCACTGGGAATTTCTAGACATGGCTTCTCCATGTGCCTCCTGCTTCTCATATGGCATGTAGGTTCTGAGAGGGAGCATCCCAAGAGACCCAAGTAGAAGCTGCAAGGGTTATAGGGACTTAGAGGTGCTGAGACAGCATTTTTGTTTTGCTACATTATATAAGGTTTCTTTTGATGTTAAAATTTTATGATTTTTACAATCTAGATTCTCTGTCTTCTCCTACTGAGTCAGATAGAAGTTTATGAAGCTGAGTAGAAAGTCAGCTGGGTCTGGGCACAGAGGAGGCTGTGTCTCATGCTAAAGACATGAATGTGGGATGTGTATACCATCCTAATTTTCTGGGAAGGGAGTGCAAACCTGCTAGAAATTTTAATCTACCCGTGCTTGCTATGCCCTGGCTGTGCCCACCCCTGAGCTCTGAACCTCTGCCCCTCACTCCAACCCCCAGCACGACTATGACTTTAGACATGTGTTAAGCGTGTTAAGAGGGGAAAGAGAAGAGGCAGCTCCCACCTTTCAGCTACATGAGAAGATAAGCTGTGGGGAGAGAGGAAGAGTGTTGTGCATGAGAGCGAGTGTCTCGTGCCCAATGAGTGTTAGCCAGAAAGTGCTGGAGTCATTCAGGGGAAGAAGGGCAGGGCCCAGGAAGCCTTCCATGAGGAGGTGACTCTCAATCTGATTCTTGAAGTTGGGGGATTGAGAAGGGTATTTCAGGAGGAGTGCAACATGTGGAGTGGCTTGGCAGGGAACAGCACCCCACGTGGTTGACCACAGCCTGAAGGGAGAGATGGGAGATAGAGGGAGGTGGGGCACGAGATGGATGCAGGGCCTGCAACAATATCCCCCTTTTCCAGGGCAAGCACACAGAAGCTGAGGAAGAGAGATGGACTTGACTGTCACACAGCTGTTAAGTGACCAGTCGGGCTTTGAACCCGGGACTCTCTGACTCCTCCAGCAATCATCTAACCGCAGTTGCTGCTACTGGGTTTTCTGGCTTTCTCCCTGTTTCTCTGAGGCTCCTCGCAGGCCAGAGGTGCTGCTTTTCTGCACCATTTATTGTAATGACTTCAATTAAACCATCTTGTGCTGGATCAGTGAGCAGCTCCAGGGAATTGATGGGCAGGGCTGGCTACCAGGGAAGTAGAATCTCCTCCCCATGTTCCCACCAATCCCGGGCCAGGGTTCCTGTCCCCATGTCTGGGAAGGACTGAAGAGAGGAAATGAGGGCCAGAGGCAGGAAGCAAGTCATAAAGAAATAAGGAAGCAAGTGTCTATTTCCTTTCAGATGTAGAGGGTGCAGACACCGGCTTGTTCTCCCTGGCCCTGCGTGCTGCTGCCCTGGCTCGGCCTCCTTCCTCCGGCTAATTGGAATCTGCAGCGCCAGGCAAGGGGTCCCTCCCCACCGGCTGCCCTCTGTGCAGGACCAGTATTCAATGAACCTTGACCCCAAAGAAGAAGGGCTAATAGACCTGTCCTAATTTGCCAATTTGGTTTGAGGCAAGTTGCCTCCATTCTCTGAGGCTGCTTCTGGGAAAAGCAACAGGGTGGAAATCGAGGTACATAGGCTGTTGTTCTTCATTTGTCCTCTCCGATTTAGGGTCTCCTCTTCTTTGCAAGGCTCTGTACCTCAGAAGGCTGACGCTGTGGAGCGAAATCAATGGGCTCCCTTGTCTGGCAGCTCCAGTCTGATGTGGTCAGTGACAGACACTAGCAGGAGACTGGATGGTGGAAGGAGACCTCTCTGAGGCAGGGTTCTGGCAGTGCCCTCAGCTTGGCCACTGCTCCAGCCAGGCAGCCAAGTTGGGGAGCTTTTCAGATGATCTGGGAAGGTTTATAGGAGAATTTGAACAACTTTTTGTTGTTTTAGATTAGGTCTTGCTCTCATATTTTTGCTCACTAGATGAGAGAAATAGGATTTGGGTGACTGGACAGGTCTTTGGGGACACACTCTAAATCTAAATCTCCCACCTGGAAATTTGACAGTCCCACAGAGAGATCTGGGATGGAATTATTGACAAGGCCAGGGAGGGTTCCTTCCGCCCTCGGAGTCACATGCTAGTGTGCGGTTTAGGGGGCATGAAAGCTATCCAAGTGAAACAAGTCAACTTTTCCAAATTAGCAGAGATAGTTTGGGGAAAGGAAGAAAGCTCAAAAGTATTTAGAAAAAGAATCACTGAAGATGTTAAAAAATTTACTAACGTGGACCCCAACATGACAGAGATGGTAATGGTGATCATACCCACTTTATTACTAATTCTTACTTTGATATTCACGTAATTCTCTAGAAGCTGACCCTAGGTCCCCAGACAAGCATAGTCTAGCTGCTGTTGGTGGCCTCCACTGTCTACAACAACCAGGATTTGGAGGTAACTTAGAAAGACTGCCAAAAGGCCAAACTATTAGGAGCGGCTATTGCCACTGTGGCTCTCCTGGCCACTCCAAGAGGATCTGGGGATGATTCTAGAACCTGCTACCAGTGTAGAAAACCCAGATAATTTAAGAAAGACTGTCAGGCCAACATTGGATGAGCCGTAGGCAAAGCAGGAAGGACAGTGAGACACAAGAGGTCCTGTCCTAGTTGTAAAAAACCACTCCACTGGGCATGAGACTATCCCTTGAACATAGTGGGCTGAAGGGGAGCCCGACGTGGCCACAATCTTGGAGGGGCCTGGGTTCAACACAGGCTTTTGCTTGTATCATCCAGATTATACATGAAGAACCTGGGGTAACCTGGAATGTGGCTGGTAACTGGATTCTTTTTCTGATTGATACAGGAGCCAATTATTTGGTTGTAAAAATCTTTGGTGGACCCCTGCTGTCCTCCTGTGTGGTTGAGGACATTGATGGATGCCCCACTAGAAGGTATTATACCCCTGCTTTATTATGGAGCTGGGAAAGAATATTAGTAACTCACCATTTCTGCTTTTCCTGAGCTAACAAGAGTGACAATGGTCCAGCTTTTCCACCTAAAACAACATAGGGACTAACTACTGCCTGAGGAGTAGACTATAATCGGCATACCTCTTGGCAATCGCAGGCATCTGGCAAGGTTGAGAAAGTCAACCAAACCCTATAAAGGACCTTGGTCAAACTATACCAGGAGACCAAGACAGACTGTGTTCAAAATCTCCCCATTTCCTGAAGGGGCATGTGTCCCTGCTAAAAGGACCTTAAAGCCCAGCTCTTTTGAGATCCTACATGGGCAGCCATTCCAAGTACAGGTACTCAGAGAATGTGCTGAAGGTAGCGATCTCCTTAAACACATTATAGATCTTGGTGGAGTCCAAAAGCTTTATTGGACTATGGACAGTAGGTCCTTCTCAGTCTTCAAGAGAAAGAGATCCTCCTTTCTATCCTCTCTAACCTGGGAGGCTGGGTTTTCTTAAACAACTGGACACACTGAAGTCCATTAACCCAGAGCCCCTTTGGATAGGCCCCTACCAGATCTTTTTCTCCATCCCCCATAGGAGTCAAGCTGACTGGATTTAAAGCTGGGCACACGTTTAGAATAACCTGGTAGATCCAGAGGACAACAGAGAAGTTGCTTATGAGCGTGAGCCCATGGAAGGATTGAGACTCCTCTTCATGAAGATGAAGTATGTGAAAACCCCACACTGTACCCCAGAAGTGCATTAATGTACATAGTTACCATTAAATAAAAAAAAAGAAAAAAGAAAAAAAAAGAAGATGAAGTAATTGTCTCATGGACTGCACCACTAAATAACCCTTGCATATATTTTCTGTTTTCCTTATACTAGACTGCGCTGGAATTATCACCATTTTACATACATTATGTCATGCAGGTATAGTCCATGCTTGCTCTTCTTAAACACCCATGTCTCCCAAATGATCATTCTGCTCTTCGTCAGGATTGTAACCCTGTCTCTTTCTACCCCATTCCCATGGGGGACTAACGTTTTGCTTGAACTCTCTCAGGAAGTTGCTCAGACAGGAATCTCCCCATGCTGGGTGTATTTTCAGGAGCAATTCTCAGTACTGCCCCACAATTTGTTGCTAAAACCCTGAGAGGTTAACTTCATGGAGGGCAGAAGCACACTATAAACCTTACTTGCAATGAGAGTAAAATACCTACAGTTCTCTTATGCAAACTTTCTGATGGGTCCTTTGAAGGAGAGTTCAATCCTGGTCGTCTCTGGATACACCGCCGTGTTTGTTCTGGATGCCACCTCATGTTTGTAACTACTCTTGGACAGTAGAGTATCTGTTTGATACATGCCCTTTTTGCAAGTTGATGTATTTTCTCTTCAATGAAATCCTACCTCCCTACCAACCCACCTTCTATTCAGCCTCATTATATGGTACATAAATTTGGAACACTGGGGAGTGGTTTCTCTAAACCCATTACCAAGACCTGGACCTGCAGTAAAGGTAATATTTTAACAGGACAAATGCCAGTAAACGGGAGGAAATTAGTATAGCTATCCTGTGTCCTCCCAATCAAAACTTAACCTTCACATACAAAAAAAAAAGAGAGGCTAACCAGAGTGAATCAACTTATAAGTACTCCCCTCCAAAATCTGCAGGGATAGCACTACACAACTTCCTCGAAAGCTCACAATCTCCTCTTATGAGAAAATGTCAGTTGCCCCTTGGGATATAGAAGTCTTTTAATTTGGAAGAGAGAAACCCTAATGTGGGAAGTAAGGGCAGTCAAGAATTAATTGACTGGTATATATTTATAAATACATACTCCTAACTACTCTTCCCTATTATATCCACTCCACCTTGGTGGTTCATTTGTAAAGGTGTCTCAGGTACTACTTGGGTGGTGGGTTGTGTGAAACCTGGACAGATAAATACCAATTGCAAAGGGACAGTGACCATGTCTGATTGCTACATGCAGGTAATACATGGTATGACCTCTGTCGCTGACCACCACTGGCACAAACAGGTGAGAGTAACTGTAATAGTAACAGAGAGCATCTACTTTGGCCTCGTCTACTAATATCTTTGTTACCCAGGCACAACTCATTAACTTTTCTAAAATAGTCCAGAGTGTAGCTACACAAACTCATCAATCCATTATAGCAGTACAATAGTCCTTAGATTCTCTAGCAAATACTGTTCTTGATCACCTCCTAGCTTTGGACTCCATCATACTAGAAAAAGATGTCTGTGCAATTAAGGATTCAATTTATTGCATGGACATAAATTCTTCAGGGGGAAATTGAGATAAGAACTCAGGAAATCTTAGATCAAACTGCCTGGCTGAATAAAAATCTATCCCCAACCCCAGTAGCCATTTAGGACCAGATAAAGAGCTACTTTCCTTCCCTTTTGTGAGAACCCCAACAATAATAATTCTTCTAAAGTCTGGACCATGACTTTGTAACCTCTTTGTTAAGTTTGTGTCTTCTAGACTCCAACAGTTCCATATGAAGCTTATGTTACATTGAGGATTCCATCTGTTCCACAGACAAGAACCCATTCGACCCTTTCCTCTGATATACCTTGAGCCACTGGACCTTCCATCTATAGCCTTCCCATAAGGACCATGGAGCTCAATGAATGTCGTGCCCCTGTTCAGCTTGAAGCAGCTACAGAAGATGTACCTTCACCACTAATCCTCAAAGATTTTCAGGCTCCATGTTTTTCGGGGGGAATGTTAGGTAGGCAGGAGGGCAAACAGGTGGCAAGGCAGGCAAAGGAAGTGGCTAAGGGTGGAACATTTGGAAGCAATTAGAGTGCAGAAAAAGAACACAATATCAGATATTTGTTGCTAGAAACTCTTCCCTGGTCAGAGCGTACACAGTGAGGAGGTCCTTAACTGACCTTAACTGACCTGGGGCTCATTACCATCTAATTAGCATGATGGTTTTGACCTCTGGTGGGTTTTTTGTGAAAGGTTCTGGGAAGATGCATGTGTAGAAAGGAAACTGTTATATAACCACAATCTGTTATGTAACCCCAAACTTTCAATCAGCCAAAGACAGGAAATGGCAACCAATCCTACCCAGGAGAGAGGTGAGACAAACTAAATGCTGTGTGAGATTGCTTTAGATTTGCGATTACTCCCACATCAGCTCAATTTGGTACCAGTACATCTTCCTCCATTGGGAATTAAGGATCAGTGAACATCGAGACAGCCCCAACAAGAGGAAATGGCTGGATGGGTCCAGAGAATGCTACTGAGGTAATCTCAGCTGAGTTCTGGGGAAGAGGGTGACAGAAGACTCTGGACAATGCTGAGGGATCCTTCTACATGTGAGAGTCTCAGAGACCTCACAGGCATGAGCTTTGGGAAACTCCAGGGCCCCAGCTGCAATTCTGAACTAGAACTGAATTCTGACTGGCTGTCTCTGCCTGCCTTAGTTTATTTCTCTTACTGATTGGTCAGGTTCTTCTACCCATGGCAGAGCCTCCATTCCTGTAGCTGGGTCCTCCTACCTGCCACAGTGTCACCTAGGATTAGCTGGGTTCTTTCTGAAAGGCCAGGCTTGCTTGCCTCTTGCCACCATTGGATTCTTCCTCATTAAACAAATGAATCACAATCCTAATTAATTTGAGCAACAGAATTTATGTAACTACTCCCAGCAGGATATCTGCTCTCAGTCGGCAGAGAGATTAATTCCTCTCTATGGGAAATTCCAGTCATGCTGGTCAATAAACCTTAATGATGGCTGAAATCTCCCATCTGTCTCTGTTCAGGGCTGGTAGCCCCTGCTGTTCAGACACCCAGTTGGTTTGATGTAGTTCCCCAGACACTGGGAGGACAAGGACACCCCAGCCTAGATATGTCCTGAGCCATAGAGAGCACATAGTAGGTGTTCACTTAAGCACAGGGACTGCCCATCTAGGGATGCACTTAATGCCCACAGAAGGTGTTCCATTTCTACTTACAGAATGAGTAAGAGACTGTGTTGCTCAGATGCTTATAGGATGGTCTTGAGATTCTGAATTGCAATCAGGCCCCTCTGGCTCCTTCTATCTTTTGCTCCCCTATTTGCCCTGACTGTACCCAATTCAGTCTTTTTACAACTTGAACTTTCCAGATTCAGAAATTTGATACTAAGTGTTCTCTGCCCTTGAACTGTCCCCAGCTCTCTCTCTAAAGCAAGCCTCATGCTGGCTGCCTGGGAGGGAAGGGTAGTGAAGTGGAAAGTGTTCCAGAATTAGTGCTAATTCTGGCTCTGCCACTTACTCAGTGTACTTCACCTCTCTGTTCTTAGCCTTTCATTCCTATGTAAACCACACAAAGTTCTTAGGATGATTAAATAAGAAAACACAGTGAAAATGTATTGTATGGTGCTTGCCTCATTTAACTAGTGACAGGCACTATTTTAGCCAATGGGGATACAAGGGTGCTCAGGAAGATGAGATTCTTACTCCCAAAGAATTTAACTTCTAAGAGACAAGAAGCAAAAACCCCCCAATATATAAGATCGTTTTAGGTAGCTTAGTAA
The DNA here is from genome assembly GCF_000181295.1 of Otolemur garnettii. Taxonomy (NCBI): domain Eukaryota; kingdom Metazoa; phylum Chordata; class Mammalia; order Primates; family Galagidae; genus Otolemur; species Otolemur garnettii. The sequence continues at coordinate 70,866,103 of NW_003852396.1, read as the reverse complement.
GGGATCAGTGTTGAGAAAAAATGAAATAGAAAAATGTTATGGGAAGGGAACGAAAGGAATAAGGAATTGTTTGATGAGGGGTCATTGAGTTGAGACCCAAATGAAGATCTGGGGGAATGGAATTCTAGAAAGGGGGAAAAGACATCACAAAGACCCTGATACGTGAGTGGCATTGCAAGATTAATTTGAGGATTCTGCTCTGCATCTTACAGGTGAACACGTAAAACTTTGGAAGGATTGAGTAATTTTCCCAGCCACCTACCTAGGGGTACTAGTATCAGGCTCAAAGCCATATTTTCTGCCCTAAGAGTACTTGTCATGACAGCACAAAGAAGGTACATAAAAAAGAAAAGTAAGTGGGAGGAGGTGAGGGAGGAAGAGACTGTCTTGTCCTCTTCTGGATCTGAATCTGTCCTTTTCTGACAACTGGCAGCATTAAAGAATCTGGCTCCCAGGAGAGCCTTCCAACTCTACTGGCCTAACAACTCCACTAGCCTAACAGCTCCCTTAATGAGTCAGCTACAATTCCTTCTTTAAGAGGGATGACCCGACTACTTCTACAATTTGGGATTTTTTTCCCCCCAATTATAATACATTTTCACTGGAGAAAATTTTTAAAAAAAGTAAAAATCAATTATAATTTCAATTTCTTATGCATATAGATACTTTATAAGGTGATGAACATATTGCACATACATAAAAAGTCTGCAAATGCATTTTTAATAGCAATCAGAGCTGTTATCACATGTACAAAAACTTGCAACAATAATGAACATTCAGCAAGACATCGCCAAGGTCACAAAAACACAGCTGTGAGATAATGATATACCAAGGTTATGAAACCTTACTGAGTTGTCTATACAGTGCTGCCAATATAAGTGCATGGTGGCAGGTTCATGAAATTGTCAGATCTCATATGATGATAGCTCTGATGGTCATTACAGAAAGAGAGGTCCAAAATTGCTTTGAAGGGTGGACTAGACACTGGTTTTGGTGCATAGCTTCCCAAGGGGAGAACTTTGAAAGTGACCATAGTGATATTCAGCAATGAGGTATGTAGCACTATTTCTAGTATAAGTTCATGAACTTCATAATGCCACTGAAGCAACTTATAAAGTAGTTTATATACTTGAGGGAAAAGGGAAGCCATTCAGTGATGTGGAAATTGTGAAGTAATGCATTGTCCAAGTTGTAGGATGCTTAGACCCTGATAACATTTCAAAGTACAAACAACTGTCTTTTTCAAGGAGAACTGTAACTGACTGGCACCATGAATTAGCCTTCAACTTAACAGAACAACTTTAAGTAATCCTTCAAAAGGAAAATATATATTATTCAATCACTTTGGATGAATCAACGGCTACTGTTGACTTGTCACAGGTTTTATACTTCATTCAGGTTATAACAGAAGATTTTCTTTGCTACAGAGAGTTACTTGCTTTGGGCACCCTTACAAAGAGAACATAGGGAATAGATACCTTCAAGAACTTTGAAGATAAATGTGCAGCTGGACTGAATTTGGTAATAATTAGTGAGTACATGTATAAATGGTGCACCTTCCATGATAGGAAAACATGAAAGGTTTATTGCACAGATGAAATATTAACAGATCTTCACGTTCTTATTTCTTTTCACTGTATCTTGCATCAGCAAAATCCTGTGCCAAAGCTCTGCAAATGTTAGAAGGATTGTTAACTATATTCGTGTGAATACAACGTGGCATTGTCAGTTTTGTAACATGCTAAAAGTTGCCCTATCATTCTAAAGTCTGTTGGCTAAGGCAGGGACAGGTATTAGCCGAAATTTTATCTCTGTAAGAACAGATAGTTACATTTTATGAAGAACAGAATCAACATGAATTATTGAAATATTTCTATAGGAGTATAGTATTTTTCTGTGATATGTCAAATCAAAACAATTTGAATAGTTTTTTGCAAGGTAAAACTAAGTCTACATGTGATATGTGGCAAAAAAAAAAAAAAATCCAAGCATTTGAAAAAGTTATCTTTTTTCAAAACATTTCTTCAAAATCAATTTCAGATGAACATTTTCCCCAGTTAGCAAAGGTCAGTGATGAGCAGGATGAGCAGGATGATATATACGAATCCTTTGAAGAATATGCAGCTGTTACAGACCTCTTAATTGGAGAATACAATCAAAGGTTCACTGACTTTGAGAATCGTGACGTTACACTCCAGTTAGCATTTCAGCCTTCCTTAGTTGATATCACCCAGGCACCTAAAGAACCACAGACAGAATTGATTGAGCTCTCAGTAGATGGCATTTTAAAGTCATTGTTTGATGTGAAGACCCAATTGAAATACGTAAAACTGCGGTAGAATACCCACGCCTTTGGTAACCTGCCTGAAAATGCTTTCTTGCTTTTCAGCCACTTATTGCTGCAAATCTACACCCTCCTACCTAACCCAAATCAAGACACCTTAAAATCACAAGTGACCGATACCATCTAGAGGATCAGCTGAAACTGTGGACCTTGATGCTGCAGCCAAATATTCAAATGCTTTCCAATAAAAAGCAGACAATTAAAATTAATGAATAGTTTTCATTTTTTGAAATTATTAAGTACACAGTAGTTCAGTTCTTATAAAATAATGTACACTCTTCAGAATATAATCCAATTGAAGTTTCTTGAATGTGGCCTTATTTGATCACAGCTACATTAATGTGGCCTCCCAACAGGAAAAGTTTCCCTGCACCTGGTATAGGGTGACTATGTTTGGCTTCTGTATGGGCCTGCCATGGGGAAGGCACAGGAGGCAGAGGTCAGTGGTTCTAATCACAGGGGGTTGGTGGAGGCACTGGCAGAGGGCCTAAAGAACACAGCTAGTACCTTGGGGGTGCCTCAGAAAGCACTGAGGACCTGGGTGGGGGGCAATTCACTCTCACTGGAGCAGAGAGGGTGGTCTGCCTCCTGGACCTGGGGTTCCTCCTCTGGCCTTCTACCATCACCACATCTTCCCCAGGTTCTTGTTTGATCTGAGGAAACAAAACAAAAGTTAAACCAGAGAGAAAGACACAGGAAAAGAGAAAGTGACGAGAACAGAGTGAAAGTGAGAAAAAGGAGGCAGAAGGGGGGAAATGTCAGTGGGGAGCAGTGGATGGTCTCAGAAGAAGAATCTTTCTGGTAGACGCTAAAGTAGCAGGAGGTCTGGACAAACTTACTTTAGTGCCACAGCTCCAACTTTTGACTGCCAAGGTCAAATGTTCAGGTTTGTCTCACGGGTCAGAGAAATGGTGTTTGCCAACTGCCCTCCCTACAGACCACACCTCTAAACTGATTCGGTGCCCTCTTGTTGAAAAGAAATTTCTCGAACTTTCTGGGATCTGGTTACTTCTCAGTGGAGCAGACAATGAAGGGCTGGTGCTGAGGAGTACTCCTGAGGAATCTTTCAGTTCTTGCCTCCAAAATTTTGGGGAGGGAGTAGAAAGTGGAAATTGGAGTGGCTGGGGTTTGAGTAAAGGAGGTAGGAGGAGGGATGGGCTGAGGAGAAGAATATGGGGAACAGGAGAGAGAAGGAGGGCTGGGGTGGGAGAAAGAGTCCCACCCATCTCACTCTAGCTCACCTCTAGCTGCGGGTTATTCTGTCCAGGGCTGCAGGACATAGCTGCTCTGGTATCCTTTGGGAAGGCCTAACAGTCCTTGTCCGCTTCTGAGGCATTTGAACAGGACTGGAGAATTAGTTAAGGAAACAGTAAATGCAGGGGGCTAACTCTTACTGTGGGGACAGCTTGGTTCAATTTGGTTCATTCAAGAGAAAGAGCATTGCAAAAGGACCTTTTATCAGGAAACTGCAGGAAAGTAACAAAACCACCCATAAATGGGTTTAGAGGGGATTCTTCAATCTCTATAGCTTTTTTTGGTGGGGGCCTTAACCCTGTTTTAGTAGACATTGGACCAAAATGCTTCCTCTAAGGAGCCTAAACTTAGGGGGACTTCTGCTCAGCAATCCTCCCAGTCCCACCCTCCTGGCCCTGAAAGTTCTCCCTCATGCTGGAGAGCAACTCTCCATCTTTCCTTTTGAACATTCTTTTGACTCTGGACTCTGGGAGTGCTTCTCGACTCTGACCTGTTCCCTTCCCTTAGATTTGCAATGAACTGGCCTATGGTTAAGCTGGGTTCTCCCCTTCTTGAGGCACGGTGTCTTCCAAAGCATCAAAAAAGAAAAAGAAGTTCGAGAGATGAGGGGGAATCAACCCTCTTTTTATGAAAAACTGAGCCCCAAGATGAGGAAGAGACTTGCCCAGAGTCACACACTGAGGAAATAGTAAGCATGGGGGAAGAATCCAGCTGGTACAGCTATAGCTATTGTTATTACTATTACTATTACTGTTACTATTACTAAAATTTAACATTAGTTGGTGCTAAGCCTCTTTGCCTTCCCTCTGCAAAGGCCCTGAGCTGCAAGTGGGTCTAGACTGATGCTACCGTCCCCTCTTGGCTCCCACCTGGCCATGATGCACCATCACTAGCAGTTGACAGCAGGAGGTGTGAGGAGCCGGGCCTTTCTCAACAGCTCAAATAGCCCCGAAACCGTTGGCCTGTTCTCCAACCTCTGTTCTTTTCAGGGAGATGATGCTCATTGGTCTAGCAGAAGTGATTGACAGGTCAATAGCCCAATGAATGATGAGTCTTGGATAAGCTGCAGCAGTTACTTGCCAGTTCTTTTACAATGAGATTCTTGAGTAATGTTTTCTTTCTTTTTTCTTTTTCTTTTTTTTAAAAATTCCCTCCAGGCTCAGTGCCTGTAGCTCAGCAGCTAGGGCACCAGCCACATACACTGAAGCTGGCGGGTTCAAATCCAACCAGGGCCTGCTAAACAACAATGACAACTACAACCAAAAAAAATAGCCGCGCATTGTGGTGGGTGCCTGTAGTCCCAGCTACTTGGGAGGCTGAGGCAAGAGAATCATTTAAGCCCAGGAGTTGGAGGTTGCTGTGAGCTGTGAAGCCACAGCAATCTACCCAGGCTGACATAGTGAGACTCTTGTCTCAAAAAAAAAAGGAAAAAAGAAAGAAAAAAAATTCCTTCCTGTTTCAGTTCAGCCATTTTTTATACTCAAATTTTAGCATCTTTGAAAGGCAATTTTCTCCTTCAAGGAATTTGGGGGCCTAAAAGTACAAGCGAACACTTCAAGAGAACATGGACTTATAGAATTGAATAAAGGGGGTTTTGCTTTGCTAAGAAATTGGTGGAAAGTGAGTGGGTGGTGGGGAGGAAAGTGGCCATGTGGGTCGGGGCACAGAGGACTGGGGTTGCCCTGAGAAGACAGTCAACGGTGCTTACTGCAGATTTTGAAGACTGTCTGGAATGCTGAGGGCACTCCTGGGGCCTGGATAGGTTCTGGGCCCTGGGTGAAATGATGGAGTCACTGCTCAGGGCTCAATAGGCCCAGGAATAAGGGTCCAAGCTGGCAGTGGGGCAGTGTTCTTGGCCATGGAAATGGCTTCTCTGCAAGGTATGTCAGTAAGAACCAGCTTGCTGGTAAAAGCAGAGGTGTGGACTCAGAGATGATTTGTTAGAATAGGTGGGGGTGGTGGCTGGAGTTCAGAGATGAGGTGACTCATATTTAAAGTGTCTAGCCCCAGAAGATATGGCCTCCGGAGGAAAGGCAGTGAATCACCACAAAACTGTTAAGAATAGTGGTCTCAACCTTCCTAATGTGGCGACCCTTTAATACAATTCCTGAGGCTCCGGACCCACAGGTTGAGAACCGCTGGTTAGAAGATGGAGTCAGAGATGGAGAGAGATGAGACAAGGATTTAAGAGACAGAAAGTGTGACAAAGGAAAGAGAGTGTTACAGGGACTTAGAGCTAGAATCACAGAAAAGCTGAGCAAAAACATGCTTGGTAGATAGTTGTCGCTCAGTAAGTGCTAGCTGTTGTTATCATCATGGCTCCTCTTGGAGGACTGGGGCAGGGGCTGCTGGAGCCTAGTAGTTCAAATGGAATAAGAAGTGAGTGGAGAAGTAAAAGACAGAGCCAGGCAAACAGACCATTCCAGTTGCCTCCTTGTCTCCCACTATGATTATAGGAATTGCAGAAGCCCCTCCTCCTTTGGAGAATGAGAAGGAAAGACTGAACTAAAAAGTGAGGGTGTTGGCATGCGCCGGAGCTGAGAACCCAAGGGATGGGAAGTAGGAATGGGGAGAGGCTTTCTTTCCCAACCTGCCTTACATGGGGCCTGTGTAAGTGAGGTGGAGAGAAGGGTACAGGTGGGAGCAAGACTGGTAGGGACTTGGATGAGGCACTGTGTGCCTTATACCTAATAGCAGTTACGGTTTGCTGGGGTGGGGTCATGGGGAGGCCCCCCATCTATTTGTCTCTCCTAGGAAAAGCAAGTGGTGGTAAGACTCCGCTGGGAATTCCCTTCAGTCATTGTCACAAGTGTCAACTTACTCAGAGACCATTGGTCTTTGAGGGCTCAGAGGGGAAGACTCCCTCCAGAGGCCCTGAGACAATGAAACCATTTTATATTTGAGAGGGAGGGTGTGTTGATCAGCTGAAGCCCCTGAATACTCCAGAGAGTGCCTGCTATAGTTTGTGAAGGTTCTGAACAGAAAAAAATGAAATGCCTCCTGCCATGCTCCATCTCCCCTGACCTTTCCTATCCTCACTACTTTGTGTTCCCTTTTCAAGTCATTGAATGGAAGGCATTTTTTTTTTTTTTTTGGAAGGGAGTACAGAGTGGGCAGCTCGGGGGTAGCTAAGAGAAAGTGACATTGAGAAAGAGCAAAGAATACTTTTGAGTCCCCAAATCACACTTCATATGAGTATACCAGGGGTGGAGGAACCAACAAGTTCCCTTTCAGCAACAACTGAAGTTCAAAGCCACCTGGACCAGCCTCTCTGAGCTAAGGAACCTGGGTCTGTAATGTTTTTTTTTTTTGGGAGAACAAGATGGGAGAGAGGGAGATAGACCAGGAAGAGATAGGAGGAGATACAGAGGAGAAGACAGGGACAAGGCTGAAGGGATTGAGAAAAGACGGACATGGCTCAGTGCCTATAGCTCAACCAGCTAAGGCGCCAGCCACGTACACCTAAGGTGGCGGGTTCAAATCCCCAGCCCGTACCCGCCAAAACAACAATGATGGCTGCAACCAAAAAATAGCCGGGGGTTGTGGCGGGCGCCTGTGGTCCCAGCTACTTGGGAGGTGGAGGCAGGAGACTCGCTTGAGCCCAGGAGTTGGAGGTTGCTGTGAGCTATGCCACGGCACTCTACCCAGGGGGACAGCTTGAGGCTCTGTCTCAAAAAAAAAAAAAAAAAAAAGAAAAGACGGACACCAGCAGCAACAGAAGCTGAGCTGGACTAAGAGTTAAGAGAGACAGCCCTGAAATGAGTGAGCTGGCTTAGTTGCCCAGTCTTCAAAGTCTTTTCTATTTCTATTTCCATTGAATAGGGTTTGAATTTACAAAGAAGTGCATGGAGTTTGCAGAATCTCCCAAGATTCTAGAAAGCATTGTATTTACTAACTTATGCCCATTTTCTGGAAACCCTTCAGAATCTTACTGAGGCTCACAAGCAACTCCTGACGGTCTTTCTCGTGGGGTGCAGATCCGGGTGGGGCAAATGAGAGAAGGCAGTGGAGCACTGTGGAAGCCAAGGCTAAGAAGTCAGCTTCTGGAAGCTGCTGTCATTTTTCATCTCTGTGGATCAAGGGCTAAACAAGCAATTAGATAGGAGTGAATGAGTCTCCTGTTCAGCATGCTGAGATGTGGCAAGACAGTGGCAATGTAGCTGGGGCACTAAGGTGGTGATAATCCTATGACGATAGAGGCTGGTGGCCTGGGAGTGGATAGTCTGATGGAGTGTTGTGGTGGGGTGAGCAGCAGACTATCCCTCAATGAGGACTAGTTTCTGATGATCGTGGATGGTTTGCTCATAGTCGGTGACTCAAAATGATTCCGATAAACGGAGGAAGCACTCAGGTGAGAGGCTGGGAGGGAAGTAAGGCCAGGTAAGAAGGACACAGCTACTGACTGAGCAGAGCCCTGAAGCCAACTCTTGCTGGTATGGAAAGGTACTCTCCTATCCTCCAAGAAGGAACTGAAACGGGTCAGAGAAGGTCATGAGACCTTCTCAGGGATGGAGAAGAGGAAATAAGCCCTGGTGACAGAGGCAAGCGACTATGATAGTGAATACTGAGAGAGATGGGCTGTCATAGCCGAGTCTGCAAGTCATCTAAGGTTGTCTCTTTCTGCTCCTACTTCCCCCTGAGATGGTTCCAGCCAAACATCAAGATGTTTATAAAGGGCCTAGGGTTTTCTGGGTCTTCAGAAAATGCTCTTCACCCTTTACAGTACTCATTTCAGTGGAACCTTCTTGATATTTGGAAAGTACGTCCACAACCGGGAGCAGGTTTTCAGCATGGGACGGTGAATAACTTTTCTGTGTGGTGGCTTTACCTCGGTGACTCTTGATGTGGGAAATGTCCAGAAGGAGGGGGGTTGATTGGCAGGCCAGGAGCTAATTATCCCCTGAAGTCATGGACCTTCCCTGAGTTCTTCTCTCCTGCAGTGGGAAGTGGTGATGGGATCTGAGGGTCATCAGGAGGTTTTGGGGGGCTTGGGTGAAGGCAAGGAGGCAGAAAGGATTTACTCCAAAGGAGGAAACAGCTTGTGGTGGGAGAGCGTGTGGGCACACGAATCCTCTACCTTCCTTTGTCCCTCCCGAGCCATGTTCTGCCACTGCCCCATCTGTGAGACTGACTTCCCCTTTTCAGCCGTCTAGGCTTGTCATTTGCCAGGAGGGGGAAAGAACAGAAGAGACAGGGAAGAGGAGAGACAGAGCCCAGGCCATATATGTAAAGATGGAAAGATGGCGCCGCCGGAACAGCCACACTGGCAGACAACTTGGCAACATAGAGTTCTACATATGTGTCTCAACAGAGTGGGTTGCTGAGGAGGGAAGGGCAGCTGTCGTCAGGAAAGGGCCATAGCAACAACATGCCTCCAAGGAGTGGGAGTGTTTCCCATTGTCCCCACATCTCGTCTTTGCTTTTTGTCATAAATGATCACTCTCATTTTCAAGGGGTCTTCACCATCTCCATCAAGGATTTAGACCCTCTGGTCCAACCATTATGCTTCCTGAGCTGAACATGCTAACCCTGCTTTGGGTGCCCCTACGTGCTAAAAATAGGTGCCTCAGCTTATAAGGAGTTAAAGTGATTCAGAGACAGCGGTTCCCACTAGTTTCTGGACAAAGACAGGCACTCCTGGGGGACAAACTCTGCTGCCTGCCCCTCTGCCTTCCACGTGGGCAAGAACAGGGAGAAGGGAAGGGGGGAAAGGATGAGGAGGAGGCAGGGAGGAGTTGCAGGTCCTTCTCCCCCAGATCTGGTTGAGAGAGGGGAGAGGAGGATTCAGGGAGGTGGGCAGGCCTGGATGAAGAGGTGACAGAAAGAAAATGGAATGTCGTGGGGCTAAGGTTGACAAGTTGCCTTTGTTTCACTCCTCTCCTGGGCTGTCTTACCATGAAATCATGAAGTCTGCCTAGAGGCCCCCAGAAACAGAGATGACATTCCTGCTCCCCATCTGAGAACCTCGAATTCTTTCTTCTACTCTTGGCATAAGTGGAACTCAATGCTTCTAAGACTCAGGAGTGATGTTTTAGATGAATTGGGAGGAATACTATCTCTGAAGTGCTGTGGGATTCAAAGGGAAACACTCCCACTCTCAGAGGCACATTGTCGCTATGGCCCTTTCCTGACGACAGCTGCCCTTCCCTCCTCAGCAACCCACTCTGTTGAGACACATATGTAGAACCCCATGTTGCCAAGTTATCTGTCAGCATTATCACTGCCAGGGAGGGGGCGTACCCCTTTCCAGCACAGCAGCCTCTGACAAGGCTGGAATTTTTCTTTTTGTTTTTAAATTTTGTACTTAAATGTAAACACCAAGCATAATGATAAGGAACAAAAAACCAAAGTGTAAATCACTTCTTATCTCACCCTTTGAAAAACAGAATTGTAAGTAGATCCATAGACATCTTAAAAGTAGAAAAGAGTCATTTCCTGTAGACTCATGCAACATAGTACTAATTTTGCAATCATCCAGATCAGGTTAAATGTGTAAGACTTGAGTGCTAGATGGAGATGCCTCATAGAGACTAGAGTACATTGACTTTTGTTATGGCGCCCTTATATGTGCTTGGAAATGCTTGGTTGTAGCACCTTAAATCTAATTATATTTTTGGCAGCATCTATCACAAATTTCTAGTAATACATAGTCACCCTTGTTAACATCCACACCTGTGTTTGCTCATTGGCACTCACTGTGGGGCAGCAGAAGATACAGCAGTCAAGGTGTCTGAAGATGGTGACACCATCTTGGGGTATGTTGCCAATTGGTGGTTTTCCTTGAGTTGATCTAGAATGGATGAAAGAAACATCAAGTTGAAGTTTTTTCATTCGATTCTGTATTTGTGAGAACTTTATCTCACACATTTTAGCAAGGTTGTCTATTGAACCTTGAAGAGCTTCTAATCCTTGTAGTAACTCATCTCATAAACAGCTGACTTCACAACTCGGCTCACTTAGATCTGATAGTTGCTCACATCTTGGGTCTTTTCCTTGTGCCTGAATCATTACTGCCAGTTCAATGCTTGAAATGGTTTCTGTTCCAGTTTCTTGATCTGAAACAGTCAGGGAGGCTGGCTTGCCCTTATTTCTTTTGAGAGACCCGGCCGCTCCGCTCGTTGTATTTGGTATCTTGCATTCTTGATTGGTGCTGGGGCTTCTGTGATAGTTAATTTTGGTATATGTTGATCAGGGTTATCATCTGAAAAGCTTGATTGGTGCTCTTGTGATTTTTGTGACCTCTAACGGAACACGGTTCATTTTTTAAAATCTGAATCTTTCTTAGAGGTTGAGCATGTTTCCTGTCTGTATTTTCTTGCTAGAGTTTTGACAGCTTCACAAGACAGTCCACCTGATTCTAGAATTGACCATCATGCTGCAGTAAATGATGCTTCTCCTGTACACTGCAGCTTCCTTTGAAAAGCTCCATGCAGTTTTGACTCAGGAATGCCTCCTGGAATGGGTTTTCCTTGGCAGTAGTTTCTGGATGCATAGTATAAGGCTATGGTTGCTAACTGTGGAAAGATGAATGGAGCCACCTTTATGGTGTAAGGATGCCTTGTCACTTTTGGGTAAGGAAACCAAAGTGGTCTGATATCTTTCTCAGGTGCCTTCCATGCTTCTCAGAAGTTTGGTATTTTGTCAATCTCCATGAGTATTAACATTAATATTGAGTCAAACTCTCCAAGGAATTTATTGATAGCAACAAGTGTTGTCATCTGAGATTGTCATGTTAACATGTATACCTGGGTAATCAAGGCCTGGGCATTACTGCCCACTTTGATGGTCGGTAGGCCTATGAGCATATCGCGCCATCAGTCAATCCCGGCAGTTAACTATACATACTCTGGAATGGGACATGGGGCATATGGAGCATGCAGAATGGTGTGATTAGCAGCTGCTTGGAATGTGTTGTATCTATTTTCTGCTGCTCTTGCACGAGAACCATCTCTTGCATCTTGATATAATGCCACCATCATGTGCAAAGCAGTACGATAAAGTCCAAGGCTATGAGGACCATGATCAGGAATTGCTTGAGTTAAGCATGGTGGAGTTTCATATTCAGTCAGTATCCAAGGTATAGCTATCTCGTCTTCACACAGGGAATAATCACCTATGGGAAAGAAGTTTCTAAATAATGGAACAAGACTGCACAGAATGGTAGTGCAAATACTTAAAGATGTGTGTCAACATCTTGACTTGTCAGAGTACAACACAATCAATGTGGGTATGTGGGCTTTAGCAACAGGAGGTACGACATATTCTTTGTCTTCATGCTGAATCTCTAAACTGGCAATTCAACATGTCCTCCCGTTGAATCTCTAAACTGGAAATCTCTGAACTGTGAGGACCGAATTCCAGAAGTTAGAGCTTGGTCCACAGTGTTGTCAGGTAGGTTCCGAGACTGGAACTTTTCAAAAGAAACTTTCACGGGAAAAGAAAAGGTTAACAAAATTCAAAATAGACAATATGAAAGCTAGAGGCCAAGTGAGCTTTTGACTTCTTGGTCCTAAGCTTTGCTAGTAGCTGTTTGGTTCTACTAGATTCCATACCTGGTCTCATCTTGGTCTCACAGAAATGGATTTTTCCCCAAACTCTGGGTTGGTCTCTTCTAGTTTAGTGTAGTCTTTGCCCTCCTTGGGTGGGTGGGGCAGGCCTCTCCCCGTCTGCCCATGAAACCCATCTTCTCCTCTGAATGGCCCTTTCTGTTTTTAGGTCTCTTCATTTGGTTGATTAGTTGGGGTGTCAAGCCCTGTTATCCTTTAGCTTTAATGTATGGAAGGGTCATTTTGGGGGTGAGGTGAGGAGCTAGGCTCTGCCTTCACAGAGCAGAGACATCAGGTCCTTAGCAGGGAAGACTTGAGCAAAAGTTTAAGCCTCATGTCTCATCTTTATTCCCTTTTTAAAGACCCCTAAAACTTCTCTTCCCCCTGCCACTCCTGTCCTCCCAGTGGTTACAGAGTTTAGTTTTCATGGTTTCACAAAATGAACACTGAAAACCCAAGTACCGTGAAAAGAATTTTTCTCAAAGGAAAAGAAGGATCATTTCTTCACAGAGGAGATGAATTTGGAGCTTAATAATACAAACTAAACCTCAAAGAAAATATGAAATTACTCAATATTTAATCTGAGAGTATAGGTTATTTATGTTGAAATGATATGCAACTAAAAGAATAAATTTACACAAAAGCTAAAATGGCACACAGGCAGGCAGGATGATAGGGTGGGCACTGGGGGCTGACTTAGCAAGCTTTATAGCCTAGTGGATCATTCAGATGAGTCTCCTTAGATGTTGGCAAACTTATGGGTGTGTGGCCTAGGTCTTGGGGTATCCTTCCAGGGCAGTAGGTAAGGAATGTGAGAGGCAGGATCCAAGTTCTGAGTGACTCCAGGGTAGTTAAGAGACTGTGATGAGTTGACTGACAAAGTCAGGCACTCTGAGGAAGGTTTCAGTGATAGTGAGGAACCAGGTCTTGGTATGAGAAAGTATACTTCAAAGGAAGCTTCCTGGGAGCATCACGGAGAAGCCTGGGGAATGATGTAGCTCTTGAAGTGGCCTGTATGAGTCCCTGCTGGTGGCAAGAGTGCAGGGGGCACTCTGGCTCCCCTGGAGGTCCCACTGTCACAGCACTGACTGGCAGACCTCTAGGCCAAGGAAGTTTCTTGCCAAGTCATGAGTCTTGATAGAAAGAGAGTCATGATGGTGGTTTGGGGTAATTTATATCTCGTTCCTAGGTATGGATACCTTTATGGGGAGGATGAGAGAGGAAGAAGACTTGTGTTTTTGCCTGATTCTGTTGGACGCTTGAGTAAGATGTTTTCTGTATCTCATCCTCTCACTTTCTCTAGTTCTCCAGACTTCTCGACTCTTCCCTCCCATCCCCTGGTTCCTCTCTGATTATTGGGTTAGACAGGTGAAGTGACAAACGAGGGGAGGTAGTGGAGAGAGAGACAGCTTCATTGAGGAACAGTAGAAGAAATCTAGTCCGGAATTGTAAATGAACCCACCGAGGAAATAGAGCAACTTGGGCAGAGTAGATAACCATAAGGCAGGTGGCATAATGGGCAGGAGGGCAAGGGTGTGGAGGCCTCAGAAGGCTGGAACCCAAGGTTCCTATGTTTGGCGGCTGTAACAAACCTGGTAGGCCTCTTGAGCTTGTCAGGAAAGTAAGTACTGGAAGGATCCATGCACTAGGACCCTCATCTGGTGGTGGGGGGTGTCTCTGAATCTCCCATGTCATTTCTGCTTCCTGGGTTCTCCAAGCTCTCCTAAGAGGGAAACATGTCTGAAGGAAGTAAGCAATGGGGGCAGGGGCGTGAAAAGAGGTTAAATAGATAAAGATGACTGAAAGTCTAGGGAAAGCTGACAACTAAGCTCTGTAAATTGTTCTAGTGTCCTATCAAAAATAGTTCAGCTAATTCACAGAGCATGGTTACAGGATTTTTTTTTTCTTTTTGAGATAGATTCTCCCATTATAGACTCTACTCTCTGGGTAGAGTCTCTTGCTGTCATAGCTCACAGCAATCTCAAACTCATGGGATCAAGTGTTCCTCTTGCCTTAACCCGCTGAGTAGATGGGACTGTAGGTGCCCACCACAATGTCTGGCTATTTTTTTTTTTTTTTAGTAGATATGGGGTCTTTCTCTTGCTCAGGCTGATCTTGAACTCCTGAGCTCAAGCAATCCATTTTCCACTTTCCCCCCAGAGTGCTAGGATTACAGGCATGAGCCACCACACCTGGCCTCTAGTTGTAGCATTTTGAGAGCCCTTCAGGCCTCAGGAAAAGCTGTTTCTATATGATGTGCATTTCGGATAAGTACTCTTAGCTTGGAGAAGTTGTTCACTTTCATAGGAACAGGCTGGAACTTGGTCAGTGTTCATTCCTTTGGTTTCCAGTCTGCTGGCAGAAGGTGGAAGGGCCAGGGGTCAGCGGGAGGTGTGGCCCTGCCAGAGGCCTTCTATTTCTCTCTTCTTGGGGTGTAACAAAGAAAAGATGATGCCTGTCCTTTTGGGGGGTGATCTAGAAAAGAAGGTTGTGAAAGGCAGAGGGTTGGCCTGGGTCATTCCTCTAGAGGGTTGGCATGTGGGGAGGGCTGGGGTTAGGAGTAGAAAGAAGAGAAGGAAGAGAGGGAAGAGTTGGCCCCACTGAACGGCCCTGCCACTCTAGTCGTGGAGGAGGAAGAAGACAAGGAATGGGAGAGAGAGCAGGAGAGAAGGTTGGTTGGGTCCCCCTCATTCCACTTGAAACCATTCTTTTAATGATGTTTCTCCACTGTGCCCTGATCCTGATAGAAGTGCCTGGATGGAGAGTCTGGGGAAGTGGTGATGTGAGTACAGGCGAGTTGCCCCAACCAAGACAAAGGTGTAGTGTAGCTCCTTTTCCTCAGCTCTGAGAGAAGGGAGGCCCAGCCATCCAGCCATCCTGCTTTTCCTCATTCCTTCCTGAACTTTCTGCCATCCTAACTGCTGTTCTCTCTTTAGTTCTCTCTTGAGATGACTGGTGCTAGGAGAATTGTGGAGTTCAGCAAAACAAATGCGGGGTGGTAGCAAAAGGCTAAGGTGGCTTTTTGTGGAGAGAAAAGAACTTTGGCTTGTAACTCTTCTTCTGACTCTACGTGAGTTTGCAGCCAACAACTATACCAGTGAAAAATAACGAATATGCCACAGGGTAGCTGGGAGGAAGAAGGGTTAATGCTTTTCTTTGGCAGGCCAGAATCTAAGGTGTGCTTACCAGGATGTGGTAGGCCCTTGGAAGTGAGTTAAATGAGGTCACAGATGAGGACGTTATGGCAGATTTCTTAGCATGGATGGGCCTGAGTCATTCCTCTAGAGATGGTAAATGCAGAGTCCCTGATGAACAGGAAAAGTGGAAGCATGGCCTCCAGATGAAAATATCACTTGGTTGGGGTGGTCCCCATGTTGCCTCTGAAGCAGGCTATTGTGGCCAGGGGTGGAAGGTGGCCTTCTCTCCTTGCCCACATCTTTCATAGCTTCCCAAGGTTCATTTCCCACCCTGAAGGGAATAAAGAATCAGAACAGCTGAGAGAAAGAAGGAGGGAGGGGTGGGGGAAAGGAAGAGCAGAGAGAGGAAGGAGGGAGGGGATGGGGTCTTGGGCGTGTGCCACACCTTTTGGGGGCAAGACACCATTGTAAGAGGGACTTTACCTAACAAATGCAATCAGTGTAACCAGGTTTCTTGTACCCTCAATGAATCCCCAATAATAATAATAATAAAAATAATAAAGAATCAGAACAGCTAAAGGAGAGTTACAAAAAGAGAGAAAACCCTGATAATTATTGAAAGGCAAAGACCCAGAAAAGGACTATGCCAGTCTAGGTGCCGAGACCTTTGAGTCATCCCTCCCGTTCCAGCTACCCCTCAGAAAGATTCTGCTGATTCACAGTCACATTTACCATGTTTTCAGAACCTTTCAAAGGTGCAAAGGACAGAGGAAAAGGAATTATACAAAGCCACTTTTGCTAAACTTTCCAAGCTTGCAAGATGTACTTTCTTGGTGAGGATTTATTATCCATCTTGTTAATTACCCATGGGACTTAGGTTTGTGTAGGAAAAGGGGCAGAAAACAGGATTTTAGAGTCAGACAGGTGGAAGACAGCTTCTTCCCTGGTTTCCTTGCAGTCCTTGAGGGCAGGGAATAGGCTCTCTTCATCTCTATATCCCATGTGTACAACATATTGTGAAAGCCCAACAAATCAGTACTTTCTGAATTGAACTAAGTTACTTACTGAATTGCCATGTTGGTAAATATACAAAATTAGCTCCTGTAGTGGGACAAGGGACCATGGTAGGGGGTAAAGTGTGAAAGGTCTGACTTTAGAAACTCAAAGGGAAAAAACAGAATATGTCCCACATCACACCATGATTCAGACCAGGGATAAATGAGTGTGAGAAAAGAGAGAGGGTGAAAGGAGGTGGGAGGGAGAGGGCAAGTGAAGGGCATAGAGACAAGGTAGCCTAGTGCAAGGGCTGTGTCACCCTTGGGCCTGCACATGCTCTAACTCAGAAAGTTCTGAAGTCTTAAGACTTTCCTTTAGGTTATAGTTTGGCAAGTAGGATCTCTGGACCCTCTCTAGAACACAGCAGAGTCCGAGGCTACCATTCCCTAGGACTTAGGAGGTAGAAGGAGAGAATAACTTAGGAGGTAGTATGAAAGTTGGGGGCAAAGTTTCTAAGGCCATGGGAGCTGTAATTAATGGTGGACCCTAAAATAAGGGTGCAACAGAAAATGTTATTTCCTAAATGCAAGATAACTAGCATTTAGGGGCAATGCGTGAGACTCACCATCTGTAGGACCTCTTCAGATTGATGACTTGGCTCAGTGATGATTTGTTACATGTTGTAGATGTCATTAAGAGGCCTCCCAAACTCCTCAGGAACCCAACAGTCTCAGTGTTACCCCACAGTAATCTGTTATCTGGGAAATGCAGCGCGTTGCTGGGAGACTGTGTAGTTACAACTGCCGGAAAGCACAGTCAGCCAATAGAATCCTGATTAGAACATGGGGAGGTGGGGCTAGGAGTCTAGAATGAGAGCCCCAGTTCTAAGAACTTGGGTGTTGGAAGGCACCTCTAAGCTCTCTCCTAGTGAGTCCCAGGTTTGGATGCAGAAGTAGCAAGATTTCCCTTTCCAAGTTTGGGGGAGTAACTTTTAAGATGGGAAAATGAAAAATCTAAATATGATCAATGATCTTTATTATTTGACAAAAAAAAAAAGCCTTTTAACTCCACCAAAGTAGGAAGGATATAATCTGATAATAAACATTGTTTTTTGGGTGGGACAGACTATGAACACTAGCTACACTGAACCCTGGCTGGAACTCAACTTTCAAGGATATAATCTCAGAATAAACATCCTTCTTAGAAATCATTCTGGGGGACAGACCGGCCAATAATGGAAATGAAGAAACTTGATCCAATCTACCCCTCTGCCACATTGCCTTTGCTTTGCTAGCAGGATAGGCTAACTAGAATGGTTTATACTTGGGGACAAAACAGGCTCATGGAGGCGGGGCAGGTGGCAGAGATGCCAACAGCAGCCACTGTCGCTCTAACCACACCGGACTAGTTAGTGCTGATTTCATGAGCGTGCCAGAGAGTTTCATGCCTCAGGGTTGTTTTTTCCTGGTCTTCCATCAGCAGGGAATGCCTTCCTCTCCTTTACATTTTCCAAGTAGCAAAATTCTGCTCATCCCTCAAAACCTAGCTTAAGTGTCACGTCCCCTGCAGTCTATCCTGAGAACCCGCCCCATTGCCACACCTGGAAGGAATTTTTGATTATACTTACTCTTCTGTATCTTGGTGACACCTTGTATTCTAATCTTTCACTCATATGCTCTATTAATGATATGATCAGTGTGCTAATATGATGACTTCTCTGGCAGATTGGGAGTTTTTAGGGGGCAAGGACTCTATTTTTTGCATCCTCAGTGCCTGGTATATAGGAGGTGACTTCAAGTCACCAGGAGCTGATGATAAGGAGTTTTGTCAGTTGCTCTAAAATTGATGGACAGGCCTGGTGTCAGTCTCTAGGCAGCAGGCAATAGGCGATGATCTGGGCTTGAGGCTGTTTGAAGCCTTGAGGGGGTGACAGCTTTACCTTCGAGGGTAGACCTGGAAACCTCCCTGCAAGACTGGAGTTCAGAGATAAGACTCCAATTTAAGAAATAGTGGACAGAATGAACAGCAAGATATCTATCTGCTTTCTCTTGAGGACCAAGCAGAAAAAGATGGCTTCATTGGGCAGTGCCTGTGGTTCAGTGGGTAGGGTGCTGGCCCCATATACCGAGAGTGGCGGGTTCAAACCCAGCCCTAGCAGAACTGCAACAAAAAAATGCCGGGCATTGTGGTGGGCACCTGTAGTCCCAGCTACTCAGGAGGCTGAGACAAGAGAACTGCCTCAGCCCAGGAGTTGGAGGTTGCTGTGAGCTGTGATGCCATGGCACTCTACCCAGGGCAATAAAGTGAGACTCTGTCTCTACAAAAAAAAAAAAAGATGGCTTCACCTATTGAAACCAGCATTTGAAGAAATGATTTGTCCATCAGGAACAATGCCAAGATCTCAGATGCTACAACTCGGGTTTTGGGTTAGAGCAGGACTCGTGGCAAGGGTGACTTTTTCCAACTGCACTGGATGGTTCTTCAAGTTCTGTTAGAAAGCTGGCTGCCTGGTCTCTGAGCTGTGGGTGGGGCCTGGCGAGCTTCCTGGCAGGAAGTAGGCTCCATATGTGATGCTCTTGACTTCACAGGATTGTTTATTTTACTTTAGAGTAGTTGTGATTATTTTCAAAGTTATTTTTATTCAACTGAAAAATCTGTCTTATAACTAGTACGCTGTTAAATGTCAAAATCCCTCCTTCATATAAATATATAAAGAAAGCAAGGAAATATCCCTCTAATGATTGGAAACTTTCTTGGCTCCTTCCATCATGCCTCTCACCCCTACTCCCAACCATTCTTCAAAGAGTATGTTTTTAAGTCCTTTCATCATTTTTTGCATCCTTCTCTGGACTTGCTCTGAGTAGGCCAAATGTCTCTCTTTTTTTTTTTTTTTTTGAGACAGAGCCTCAAGCTGTCCCCCTGGGCAGAGTGCCGTGGCATTACAGCTCACAGCAACCTCCAACTCCTGGGCTCAAGCGAGTCTCCTGCCTCCGCCTCCCAAGTAGCTGGGACCACAGGCGCCCGCCACAACGCCCGGCCATTTTTTGGTTGCAGCCGTCATTGTTGTTTGGCGGGTCCGGGCTGGGGATTCGAACCTGCCACCTTAGGTGTACGTGGCTGGCGCCTTAGCCGGTTGAGCTATAGGCGCCGAGCCCAAATGTCTCTCTTAAATATAGTACTGCAATGGCACTCAGCTGGGCCCCGAAGGTTTAGTTAAATCAATACCTGGAGATTGTAGTCCAATTAATGCAACCCAAAGCGGTTGTAGCCAAGAAAAACCTAGATCTCTGTTATTTTTTCTATTTTTCTGGAAATTCACACTGTTGATAAAAAGTTCTTCATTTTATACTTGGGGAAATTGATTTCTTTTAAGCACAGAATTTACTGACTAAATTTCACCTTATTAGATTAATGTCCTAACTGTTGAGATGGGTTCTGTATCTTAATTCAGTTGGGCCATATCAACTATGCCAAAATATTAGCTATTTTGTGGTATTAACATGTATTAAAGGATGCTACTCTTATGTCCTTGTTTATATCATTTAAAAACACGTTGAACAGGATGGAGGCAAGGAGAGTATGAATGTGGTTAGTTGTGCAGTGATGGTTATGCCTGGTCATTCTCTCGTTCTATACTTGTTTTCTGTCTGGTTGATATAGATATTATTAGACACTTTGTCAAATACTTTCCTGTTCATAGTATATAATATGTCTATCGTTCCTATTCTTAATCTTAGTCATGTTATCAAAATAGAAAATTTAACTAGTGTAGTATAACTTGTTATCAGTGATCCTATGATGATATAGTTTTGTTATTATACCAGAGAAGGATAACACCAAGATATCTATCTATCTATCTATCTATCTATCTATCTATCTTCTATTCTCTATCTTAACACCAAGGTGTATATAAACACATATGTACATATGTATATATATGCAGATATATAAAATATATTTGATACTAATATCCTTTGGGCAAGACAATTGTTTTCTTTTCTGATTCTGTACATACCAAACAATATTCTATTGTGGTTTCTTCATTGTGCTGTGTGGCCAAGAAGGACATGTCCTATGTGCATAACTTGGGATGGCAAATTGCTTTTTGCAAAGGCATTAAGTAGCAGCTGAGCTTTCAAATCTGTTTCTCGGGAACTTGGTGTGTGCCTATTCCCTGGAGTCTGACTGAGGAAATGATCAAATCAAATTTGCAACACATGTCCTGCAACTCTTGGGATGTAATGACTCCACCAAAGGGTGACCACCTGGAGAAGTTCAGCCTACATCAGCCAACCAGAGGATAGAAGAGCCAGCACTGATGGGTTGTAAGGTGGGGCTCAGGGAAAGCTACCTGGAGGGGTGAGAGAAGAGAAATCTATTATACACAGGTGGCCTTTATTATTTATTCTATTCCCTCCTAGATTCCCAGGAAGGAATATGAAGGGGAAGTCTCCTCCACTCCTCACCAATCCTGGAACAGTTGATTTGCAGCTTGTGCTACCACAGGCAGATGGCCCATAAAAGCCGTAAGGCTGTTAATAAAGGCTGTGGCTGGTTTCTAAAGTCTGGTAGAGTTTTTCTATTCCTGATGCCTTTAACTCGTTGCTTAGGTCATCTGTAATAGGTTACCCAGGTGAGTTTACTTTTGAACTTCAACTTCATTCATTCTTGCATCTCTCTACTACTTCCTGGTTCTAAGGTCTTAGCAGGCCATGGCCTTGAGAAGGTTTCTCTAGCTCTTTGGTCACAAATCTTCCCAGATTGAGAGCTGTGGTTTTTCTTCTAATTCTCACTTGGGATGGAAAGGAAATGAGATCTCTTGTTCTTTCCTTAGCTTCCCACCCCCCTTTTTTTTGTAGAGACAGTCTCACTTTATCGCTCGGTAGAGTGCCCTGGAGTCACACAGCTCACAGCAACCTCCACCTCCTGGAGCTTTTGCCCCTTTTTCTAGTGTCTTGCTAGAGAGCAGGGCCTGACCCCTATGTGTTTGAGGGGACGTTAGGCCGTTTCCCCTTCCTAGACTCGGGAAATCTCTTTCTTGTGGCCCCGCACCTCTCACCACCACCTCCCTCTGCTTCCCTGCCTGCCTGACCGACTGAGTGCACATGTGCTTCCCCCCAAATTGGAGTTTGTTTT
The DNA here is from genome assembly GCF_000181295.1 of Otolemur garnettii. Lineage (NCBI taxonomy): Eukaryota > Metazoa > Chordata > Mammalia > Primates > Galagidae > Otolemur > Otolemur garnettii. The sequence continues at coordinate 70,844,690 of NW_003852396.1, read as the reverse complement.
AGGTTGCTTCTGCTGTCTTCCATGACACTGTCTCTGAAGCAAAGATTTAAAATTTTAAGGTTACCAGGTTGAAAATGGAGGGAGAAGAAGAAATATAAAAAATCACAACACAAAATTAGTACTGGAAAAAGTGTTTTTTTGGTACAAGTAGGTTCCTAATGCCACGATATGCCCCACAGCCTTTTGCTTTCCTTCTCGGCTCTCCTGCTTCTTAGTAGGTTATTTCCTCAGCCCTTGGACTCTTCCTCAGTTCTTGACTGACTACTGCCTAGTCTCTCTGGCTGACGTATCCAACAGGACTACGGTAGGGAAAATGCCACTCACCAGCATCCCACCTCCCTGGCTTGTTGTTCCAACGATCACCCCACTTCAACCTTGGGGAGATGCTACTTACAGATTGTTTACATAATCTGCTATAAACTTTTCATATGAGCCTTTGCGCCAGGGACGGTTGTTAGTGTGCAAAGTCATTTCTTTAGAACTTTAGTCTTCTTCCTATTGTGATGACTGGTGTAGCTTGGCACTTGAGCTTAGTTAATGGCAGAGAAAGGATGTAGTGTGGCTTCTGAAAAAGCTCAGGGAGAGGTAGGGTAAGGGGAGGGTAATGGTCTTTAAACGTGTATCATAAATATTTCCACAACTCATTGCCCACCAACCCCCATTATGACTATTATTGAGAAAATTCACTGATGGTTGTCTCAGTCCAGTCCTACTGAACCCCAGGTAGTTCTCCTTTGAGACCATCTGTTGTCATCATTGCTGTTAATATTATAACTGGAATGTCTCTCTCTGCTGGGTCCTTGGTCTTGGACAGTTTTTTTTTGTTGAGACTATCTTGCCCCTGGGTGGAGTGCTGTGGTGTCACAGCTCACAGCGACCTCCAACTCGTGGGCTTAAGTGATTCTCTTGCCTCAGCCTCCCAAGCAGTTGCGACTACAGGTGCCCACCACAACACCCAGCTATTTTTTGTTGCAGTTGTCATTGTTGTTTAGCTGACCCAGGTTCGAACCCGCCAGCCTTGGTGTATGTGGCCGGTGCTGTCACCACTGTTCTACAGGTGCTGAGCGGTCTTGGACACTTGAAGAATAAATCCACAGACCACCATGAGTAAATAAAAGTATAGATTTTATTGATGATGAGAGGAAAAGAAAGATAAAGCCACCAGTGCAGTGGAGGGGGATTCCGAGCAGGTAGCCCATTTGGGCTTTCTGTCTAGGGATTTGTAAGCAGCTTTTCCTACCCTGCAGGCAGGGAGGTTTATGTAAAATATGTCATAACCATTTGGGGTCAGGGGCCTGTGGGCAGAAGTAAATTTTGAAATTGCCATTGTGTAGAAATGCAGACTTGTTTAGGGTAGTAGGTACGTTGTCTGCTGGAAGTGGTGGCTTAGGGGAAACTGCTCAGAGTGGTCTTGTTTAGGGTATGTGATCGAGCTGACTATTGAACTTGCTCAGGCCCAGAAAATGGGGTCTATATCTAGCCCTGGGTGGGGGGCACCTGTATCAATATCATTCTTCTAACAAGCTTTGGATTGTGCACTTGTATTGAGGGATCACAAGGTAAGATCAAGTATGACTTGCCATATGATCCTTCTCTCTCTCCTCTCAACCTTCAGACTGGTTCGCTGGGGACATTAAATGACACTAGGCAGCTGACAGTCCTTCTCTTGCAAGGCTCACTTATAAGACCTGAAGCCTTTTAGAAATTGAATAGGATGTAAGTTCAAGAACCAGGAGGTTGTACCACAGACTACATTTAACATGTTAAAAAATCTGCTGATCTATACATTAAATAAAAGGATTCTAACTATTATCTTGTAGCTTTGACTTTCTCATTCAATTGGTCTATGTTCTGCTTTCTTCTGGTGTTGCTGTAGTTGAATCAGAATCTGTACTGCTGAGAAACTAAAATTAAATTTCCCATTCTGAGTGTCACCCTTACTTCACTAGACTGTAAATTTCCCAAGGATAAGGGCTGCGTCTTATTCATTACTGCAGTCCCAGTGCCTTGCCCAGTGCCTTCAGCATGCAGAGAGCGGCAAGTTCATTAGACACGTGCTGATGCCTCCTTCTTCTTCCTTGGTTGATACCACTGTTTTCTGGTTTTCTTCTTGCCTCATGAGCCACTTGTCAGGGGCCTCTTCTGGGTTAGTTTAGGTCTTGGGCTATTTCTTTCCCCTTTTTAGACTCCCCTAATCTCATCCAGACTCAGGATTTTAGATCATATGCTAATGATTCCACGTTGTATCTCCAACCTCAGACCCTCCCATGAGGTTCAGATTGAGCTTTTTAACTTCATGGGTGTCTAATCATGTCTAAAACAGGATTCTTGATTTCTTTTCCCAATTCTACTCCCAAATTGTTCCTGCTGCAGTCTCCCCCTCTTTAGTAATAGGACCTACATTTGTTCCAACCCCTAAACTGGGATCGCCCTGGATTTGTCTGCGTTCTTTACACTTCCCCATCCAATTCATCATCAAGCCCTGTTAGTGCAACTTCCAAAATACATTCTAGACCTGCCTACTTCTTCCTTAGCTCTACTATTATACCCTTTGCCAAGGCCCAGCCTTGATCTTGGATGCCTCCTAGCTGCTTTTACTTTTATTCTATACAACAGCTGAGGGATCTTTCAAAGATGTAAATCTCATTCTGTTGAATTCCTTGCGTAAAAACCTTCTTTGGATGTCCTCTGCACTTGGAATAAAATCCACATTCCTTGCCATGGTGTAGAAAGATGGGCCGTTCACTCATCTCTTTGACTTTACTCTCTGCTCCATGCACTACAGCCTTCTCCAAAAGCACTGTCTCTGCAGGACATTGGCCTAGCTGTTTCTTCTGATTGGAATGTTCTTTCCTCTGATCTTCAAATGGGAGCTTTCTCAATATTAAGGCCTTCGTTAAAATGTTGCCTCTTCAGAGAGGCTCTCCCGAGTCATCCACCTAACACAGTCTCTGCTGCGGTGCTCTCTGGGTGGGCTTCCCAGCACACGTCACTCTCTGAAGTTATCTTCCTTCTTTCCTTGATTACTGCCCGTCTTCCCTTCTGACATGTAGGCCCCAGGAAAGCAGGTGCATCGTCTTTTGTATATTCCACTGTATCCCCAGCATCTGCACATAGTAAATGCTCAATCAATAATTTGATGAATGCATTGAATCTGTTGAGTGTTGGATGTATTGGCAGCACAGATGCTAACAATGCCTTTTGTAGAGGTCCCATTGTCTTCCCCTTTCACAATCTTGGTTTCTAAAGATCTGCATTTTCTCGGTAACAAAGTCTTAATTAATGTGACCACCATCTCCACTACTCAGCTGGAGTTAACTAACAGCCATTGAATGAAAAGCCTAGCTACCAATGAGCCCACACTCTTCAGTTGAAAACGCTGGTTGTTAATAGCTTCCCTGGACGTTTGCTTCTTGCTATGATGTCTTAATGATTTTTGCACGCTACCCATATAACAGCTTAAAGACTTAGAAAAGCTGGAAATTAAGCTTCCTTTAGAGTCTGTTTTGGGGTCTGGTTTGATAGGAGGTGAACAATGCACAGAAAAATGTTCAGGTCAATGTCATTGCCATTGCTGTAAGGAGCATGGGGCTTAAAATGTCCTGTGCAGGATACTGAATGATACTGGCAAGGGCTGCATATTTATCAGGCAATTTATGCCACTTGTAGCTCTTTGGGGGTAGTTCTCTGCTTTATTCTTCTAGAAGAGATTATTTCTTTCTCACTTCAGATAAAACTCTTCAGCGATCACCTTTGAGAACCTCGATTTGCTCATTAGTTGAGGTGACTTGTTGCACACATCACTTTGCCCATGCGTCCTTATGTAGATCCTACACTCACGAGCACCTCTCTGTACTGGGACATGTTGGCCCTTGCACTGATTGCGAAGGACTTATATCTCTACTAAAGACTTAGTTTAAATGTGTTCATATGTTCTGTGTGAGGAAGGAAGGAGAGCAAGCATTTATCAGGTGTGCTTTAGGTATTAAGCAATGTTTTTGTACAACATCACATAAGGGGTATAGAACAATTCTAAAGAAATCTATCTCATATGGCTGATGGCACTGCTGGTAGGAACAGGCTGTTGAAGAAGTAGACAAAGTGTTGCATGCAAATAATGTTGCCTTTAGTTCTATCTAAAGAAGTTCAATAGCAAATGAAAAGGAGCTGGCTGTTCTGGTCAGTGCAAAGGCCTTCTTGGTGGCGCCCGTAGCTCAGTGGGTAGGGTGCCAACCACATACACCCAGGCTGGTGGGTTTGAATCTGGCCCAGGCCAGCTAAACAACAATGACAATTGCAACAACAACAACAAAAAATAGCCAGGAGTTGTGGCAGGTGCCTGTAGTCCCAGCTACTTGGGAGGCTGAGGCAAGAGAATCGCTTAAGCCCAAGAGTTGGAGGTTGCTGTGAGCTGGGACGCCATGGCCCTCTATCCAGGGCAACAGCTTGAGGCTCTGTCTCAAAAAGAAAAAAAGAAAAGGACTACTTATCAGAAATCTGATCCTTATCGGGGGGCCGTGAATTCTAGCTTATAGACCAGTGGTTCTCAACCTGTGGGTCACAACCCCTTTGGGGGTTCAAGCGACCCTTTCATAGGGGTCGCCTAAGACCATCCTGCATATCAGATATTTACATTACGATTCATAACAGTAGCAAAATTACAGGTATGAAGCAGCAACGAAAGTAATTTTATGATTGGGAGTCACAACAACATGAGGAACTGTATTAAAGGGTCATGGAATTAGGAAGGTTGAGAACCATAGTTATGGACACTAATGCAAAGGATGTCTTAAGCCAGGAAATCCCTGCCTAGAGACATTATTTGTTAAACATGTAGTTACTGCCCACTCTGAGGCCACTGGGAACACCTGTGAACAAGACACAAAGATCCTTGTCCTCATGGGCCTTGCTTCTGGAGAAGGGTCCTACTTAGAGGGATGCTCAGTTTTGGATATGGGAAATCTATAAAGATATAAGGCTGGTCCTTTTATAACTAATCCTGGAGAGAGAAGCCTAAGTTCCCTCAGATTAGTTTGAGGTCCTGTCCTCAAGGAGCTTACAGTTTGGAAGCAAAGTCAAGTAACAACTGTGTCTGCTGCAAGGAAAGAGAGCTGATAGGTTCTGGGAATGGCAGAGTAATTCAAGGGAGGAAGAGATTCTTTAGATTTGAGGTAGAAAGCATTTTGGACAAGGTGGTTTCTAGTGAAGTTCAGTTTTGTACCAGGGCTAATATTTGGGTATAGGTAGATTGATTTGGGGTGCAGAGGCCCAGCCTGGCATAGCTTCATTATGCAGGCAAAGTCTGAGCCAGGACAGGGACTGTCTCTAGACCGCAGATATACCTTCATGGTTGGAGGGGTTGTGTGTAGACTGCTCTGCACCCTTTGTTGTTCTGTTCTGCTGTGCAAGAAGAAAGAATGCAGGGGCTTTGGAAATGTAGAGGTTAAGGGCAAATTAAGGCTTTTCCTTTGACTGAACAAGTATCACCCCAGCAGGTGGAACTGAATAGTTGGAGAGAGGGAGAGAATAGCTGCCACTAGGAGGAAGGAGCTAGTGACTGACTTGATCAAGTTCAAGGTCAAGGTCAAAACCACGGCATCAGGGCTCTGACTCCAAACTAAAATTCAGTGCGAGCTGATGAAAAGTGTAGAATTCTGAGAAAGGCAGTGAATTTTGTAACTGAGGCATTTATTCTTCTAAAAACACTAGCTTATGCAGTTTTAAAAATAAGGGTTATGCAATGTCTGCTTTTGCATTTTGGTATTTTAATAAGAATATATCTTTTTTTTTCTTTTTTTACAAGCAAGAAATGGAAAATTCATGGCTAACTGAGAAGGGCTGAAGTAGCAGAAACCAGTAACTGGAAGAGCAGGGGAAACCTGCCACACTGGATCGCATACCCATGGATATTTTTCTTCACCAGGTATCAGGATATCTGTATATCAAAATTTTTGTTATTGTTGTTTTGTTTAAAAGCTAGTGGAGAAAAAACAACAATAAAAAAGCCAAAAGAGCAAATTAGGCAATGGTTCAAAATCTCACTACCCTCATCTGTGAAATGGCGAGAAGATGATAATAATTTACTGCCCTAACCAGGACGCTGGGAGGATTAGATGGGATAATATAGGTAAAGATCTTAGAACAGTGCTCAGCTTAAAGCCTGTACTGAAGAACTGTTACTTCCCTTCTTTTCCTGTTTGCCTTTCACAGCTGGGAACGCACCTTGAACGCACTGCATTTTCAAAATAACTCATTTGGATGCTTTTGTTTTTTTTCCTTTTGCCATCCCTATTTCCCTGGGCCTGTCCTGTCTATTAAAACGGTTCAATCTATACCAGTCTTGTTCCTCCCTCCTCCCTTCCTTCTTTTCTGCCTTTCATTGTAAAGTCTCACCTTGAGGCCCCCTGCAGAGTGCTCGAAAGCCAGTTCTCTGCTGATGCTGTTGCATCCTGGCTGTCTCACTGGGGTGACCACCCAGATCATCATGACCATCTCTTAGGGACTACTGGAGTCAACTCTCCTCACTCTTCTAAACCTAGAAATCCATGATCATGATGCTTCCAGTTTTGTAAATGACCAAGCCTGAATTTGTTGGATGTTTAATCCTGATCTGGAAAGGAGGATTCAGTAGGTTCATAGAACTCGTCTGCAGGGATACTGAGAGGCAGAAACTGTTGGCTTGCGGGGGCTTGGACATCAGCTTCCTCGCTGCCCCCCACCTCCTTTGCTAACCTGCCAGCCCCACCACCATCATGGGAACTCTGCAGATATCCTTTCTTTCCTCATTAGAGACTAATTAGCATTCAAGTAGACTCATAAATATTCTTGCTCAATTTCATGCTTAGTGAGCTAGTTGAGGGCCCACCGGCTGCCTCTTGGAAGGTGGATTTCCCATTACCAGCCCTTTAGTGCTGCCTCCTCACCTTTAGGAATGAAGCAGAAGCAAAAGGGGCATAATTATCATAATCGCTATTAATAGAAGCAGCTACTATGCCAGGCACTTTATACAACTTATTAACCTAATCCTTATAAATTTGCAAAAACCCTATAAATCAGGTATCTTGTCCCCATTTTACGCACAATAAAACAGAGGCTCAGGGAAGTGAGCGGCATAGCTAGGATTCTAGTAAAGTCTTTCTGTCTTAAGTCCTCATGTTCTTTCAAGTCCTACTATTCTTTCTTCTAGGAGCACTGAGGGGCGGGTTAGCCCTGTTTGCGTATAGCCCCTGTGATATCTAAGTGTGCAATTTGGATCCCCGCTGCCTCATCCTGGCACTCCTGCCTAAGGCACAGCAGTGCCCTGTACATTGTCAGAATGAATGTTACCTGGCACGACGTGCCTTGCTTGAGACCCAATATGCCCCCCATTGATTCATGTATAAGTTCCTTTCCTCCTTTCCATTTTCCTTTCCTGATAGTCAAAGCTCTTTTGCAGCCAAGGTCTCATTGTGTTTTCAAAATAACTCTATAAGGTAGGCAGTGCTGAGATTATTATTTAGAATGTATAGATGAGGAATTTGAGGCTCAGATGACTTAAATGGGCAGCCTCAATTTACACAGTAGCCTTTGGGGGGTCGTGCCTCTTTTTGGCGGCAAAGCCACCTCCTTCATTCTCACTTGCTTGGGGTTTTCGGGGGGGAGCTTACTTTCTACAGGAAATCTTGCATTTTAATCAGCTGGCTCCGCTGGTCCTGGTGGCAGGAGTCCTCATAACAGGGGCCTAGGTGAACTTATAGATCACTTTCCCCTCTTACCTTCCCTCTTTTGGTCACTCACTCCTATAGATTTCTTTTGGGTTTAAACGTGATGATGTACATTTCTGAGTTTTGACACTGGGTGAGAGTCTTTCTCCCTATGGCCTGGGTCATAGAGTTAAGTTGTCAGAGAGAATTGTAGACAGGAGAACAAATCAGGATCTCATGCAGGAATGTCAGTGAAAGAAGAGATCAGTGTCCTGCTGGGGGTTGGATGTAGCTCAGCCTGGGCCCCGGAGCGAAGCTCTGAGGGACTGGATGGACTTACTATTTTCTTTGTAGCTGGAGGTACAGTCAAGAGTGGCAAGTAGAGGTGGGCTGGGGAGGTGGTTCTCAGGGCAGATCTGAGAAAACAGACTTTCATGAGTCTTGTCAGGGTTGGGGGCAAGAAAGGGGAGGAGAGATTTGGGTCCAGATTGGGCTGAACTCCAAGGCTGGACACAGGCATCTAGAATGGAGAGATCGCAAATGAAACAAAGCATATTGAAAGACTAGGGTAATGTTTTGGAACATGACAGCCACCCCAAAAAGCTAACTTTCTTTTTGGTGGAGCAAAATCATAGCTAATTCAAAATGGATCCTGTACTTTTCATCCAGAATAATGTTTGGGCCATAGCTGTCACTTCTACCTCAACTAAGATAGGCTGGGCCAGTCAAAGGCATTTTATATCTGACCTCAGAGACAGATTTGGGTGTGAACCCTGAACTCACTGTGTGACACTGGGGAAAGTCATTTCACTTCTTTGAGCCTGATTCTTCATTTGAAAAATGGAGATGATACTTTTCTTATAAGATGAGAGCTAGCTACATAGTGTCTGTGAAAGCTCAGTGATGGAGCTGTAGGACAGTTAAGCTCTAAATCACTGTTGAGACTGAGGAAGGCTGGCTTATGAGAGACCGTAGACCCAACCCCAGAGACCAGTGCTGAAGGCTGCATCCCCAGCTAGATATCCTGGGCTGGGCATTCCATGGGGTCTTAATGTCAAGGACCCTTCCAATCAGGTCTTGTGTATCCAGTCTTAAAGGGATGACAGCAGCAGTGAGAAAGCCTTTAGGGTCCCTAATCATAATATCTGTGGGGATATTATCATGGCCCTACGGGCTGGGAGCAAAGGAACAGGTCAGGGAGGGCTGACATGACCTAGCCCGGCTTCCAAAGCATCAGAATCCCCACAGCAGCTACTGGGGGCACCTCCTGGATGCTCTGTGAACACCCTTCAGAGCCGCCTGTCTCTCCACCCCTAGGCCTGTTGTTGTCTTGTAGGTTTCTCACCTACTTCCTTGTTCCCAAGGTGCAATGCCTCTTCACCTGAGTCTGGGGTTACACTCCTTCTGGAACTTCCTAAATCTTTGGTGGTTAGGATTACAGAATTCATCACTGTGTTCAGAAGGTGGCTGTGGTGGCCTCAGGGGGATCCACTCTCCCGTTTGTACTTTCCAGAGACAAAGCGGCAGGGGTAAAGACTCTGGACACTTTGGGACCCTTTTTGATTAATTTTTTGAGGCTTCTCTGATGGTCCTTTCTTCAGATCGTCTCTCAATCCTTTCCTCTCCAGGGGTGATCAGGCATCTTCCCCCTAGGCAGGGATCGCTACTTGGGTCTTTGCACCTTTCCCTTGGCTGCCCAGGGGAGCATTGCAGTAGCACCTTAGGGATCCCTCTTCCTTTGTTTCCACCTTGTTGCCAGAGTTTGTGGATTCAGGCTCTCACCTAATCATCACTCTGCTATCCTGGAGTTTACAGTGTAATTTGCTACCCGCTGTTCATTCTGATTTTGTTCTTGTTCTCAAGCTGAATATCCCCAATCTTGCTCTCATGGTCAGAAGCCTGGAGGGTGCCCCCAATCCCCCAAGGGCTGGAGGGCAGGAAGAGAAACCAGTGCTAGGCCCTCTGCCACCTCTGGCTGGCCTGGGTCTGTCTACATAGCCAGCAGCACTCTTGACTCCCGGCCTGGTCTTCATCTCCCCTGATCTCACAGGCTGGCTACTGGGACTCACCTCCCAGCCTGGCCCCGACCCCACACTTTCGAGTCACGGGCTTCCTTAAGCTTCTGGCTTCCTGCACTCTGTGGGCTGACAGCCTGAGGCTCCTCCTGTTTGGTTCCTCTGCCTCCCTGCCCGGCCTTCTCACTCCTCTTCTTTTTGTACCATTTGCTCTTTGCTCATTTTCTCCGGTGGCTCAGGGCTTCTGCCTGGAATGCCTTGCCCCTGCTTGCCACCTGGAACACTGCTGCCCGTCCTTCTGGGCCCAGCCCCAGTGCTACCTCCTCTAAAAGCCTTCCTGGATGCTCTCAGGCAGAATTAGGCCTCCTTCTCCTGAGCTGCAGGTCTGTTTATTCTAGTCCCTGCACAAGTGGTCTGAGCTCGGCCTGCTTTCCACTAGGTCACATGCTCCCTGTGAGCAGGAACTGCTGTGATCTTGCTCTTTTTAATGCCTGATCCAGGGCCTGGCACCTAGGTGCTTACGACACATGTATGTACAAGTTTTAGCTGAGCTCTTGCTCTCCTCCAGCCTAGACCTGGGACTGAGAAACTGGGCTGCTGGAGGGCGAGTAGTGATATGAGAGGTGGGGCCAAGGGGAGCAGAGCATAAAATGAAAATAAATAGCTAATTCCGCCTAATAATGCCTGATTTCCTGATTTGATATTCCACATTAATTATAATTACTTGCTAGGAGATAGGGCATTAATCACCGTGTGTCGCACTTCTACAGAGTTGCGACACACTGTGAAGCTGCCTGGCAGCTGGGATGTTCCGAGACTCTGACTGAGAGGGAACAAGGCTCGGTCAGAATTCCGGGGAAGCTACCTTCGGCCTCTCAGGGGTGCGAAGTGTTGGTGGATTATTCTCTGGATCAAGGGACCCTTCGCATGTGCTCTGAGGGGTGTTGCACAGAATGGCTGGGTGTGGTTAAAGGAAAGTGAGGGTACCTGTGGCTCCGCAGTGGACCTGTGAGTTCAAGTCCAAACAAGAACCGGTCATGGCCTCTTACTCTGTGTTTAGAGCCTTGTAGGCTCCAGGAGAGCCTTCCTGGGGAGCGTCCTTGCACGTATCCTGAATAGTAAAGACATGTCTGGTTATAAAGCTTTTGGCTGGGCTTCAAGAGGACAGGATCATGTTTAACTTCACTACTAGCTAGTGGTGTGACTGTACCGAGCCCTTCTTTGGGCGAGTGTCATCTAGGTTCCAAAATGTGAAAGGTGAAAAATTCACCCCCTGTCTAGAATTCTTTTTCTCCCCCATCTGAGCCTGTGTTTTAACCCATTCTTGAAGATCAGTCTCAATGCCTTGGTCCCTTCCCTTGTTGCTTCTTCTGAGCCAAATCCATTACTAGTTGGTGTCTGCTTCCCTCACTGGGACACGCTACAGCCGGGGCACTTTGTATTCCCCGTGGCCCATGGAATGTTTTCCCCAGATAACCACACAGCTGGCTGCTCCGTTCTGCAGATGTCTGCAAATGTCACCTCTCCAGAGACGCCTTCCCCGACCAATCCATGTGAAACAGTTCCTCTCTCTCCATCCCCTGCTTTATTTTTTTATAGCACTCATCATTGCCTGGCATTTTTGTATTCACCCATTTTTTGCTCCTCCGCTGCAGGTTGGGGTGAGAGCGGGCACCTCATTTGGTCTACTGTTACATTCTTATCTTAGGACACGTAGAGGACACTCCGTGAACAATGGCTGAATAAATGAATGAATGAAGGAGTGACTGAGTGGACTGTCCTGGGTCTCTCAGGCATTTTTGTTTGTGTTACAGGGGAGCAAGTGGTTCAATAGCTCAGGCCGGAGAAGACCCAGTTTTTTATGTGACTTAAAAGGGAGCTCGTACCTTTTTACTGGACATCTGCTGCAGGACAAAAGTTTTACATTTTATCTCATTTGCTCTCACAAAACATGGAGCTATCAGCATCTCCCATTTATAGGTGGGAAAACTGAGGCTCTGAGAATTCAAGTCATTTGCCGAAACGATGGATTTGGAATCGGAGCCTGGGTCTGCCTGGCTCTTCCATGTCCCACCCTGCCACCTCCCGAGGGTGGGGAGAGAGGACGCTGGAGTGTTCTGGGCCAGGACACACACTCCGTCCCCAGGTCTGGCTGCCCTGCCCAGGGAGTGGCCTGTTCCTGTCTTCCCTCTTGCTCATCTTCCTCCCCTTGATCTTCCTCCTCCTCTTTAATTTTCCTTGTCTCTCAGCCTGGAGCTCCTTCAAACTCCTCTTCTTCTAGGACAGGCATTTCAGACTCCAGCCAATCCACTGGTGTCCCCCAGGTCTGCTCTTAGTCATTAATCTTGAGCTCAAGGGTTGCCAGGGGAGATGTCAGGGCCTGGGTTAAAACTCTGGTGACAGCTTGTCTCCGGGATGCCAGTACAGAACCTTCTTGCAGCCACATGGTGTCTGGAGAGGCTGGGAAGCAGGAAGGTGTCTCCTCACTATCCTGTTGTTCCAGATGAACTGAGGACCCATCAATGCCGATACTCCTCTGGGGCTGTTGGGAAGACAGTGCAGAGATGGTTAGAGGAGCCGCACTCCTCCGGGCTAGACTGATGGCAGAGGTGGTGGTGGGAAGGCACCATGAGACCCCCTCCTCTCTAGGACGCCTCCCTCTCTCGGGCTGCACCTGGTCTGGGACTCCAGGCGGTCTGCCGGATGAGAGGATGCAAGGGGCAGGCAGTAATCTCCTTGCCCTGAAGTAGTTGTAATGGTGCCACCTGTGGTTGTTTTGAGTTTGAGGGTTTTCTGGACCCCCCAGTGAAGCATGTGTAGTCCAGCAGACTGCACAGCTGGCAAAGAGCATTGGGTATGAGACTGGGTTGAACTCTCTTATTCCTTTGGGAGAGGTGACAGGCTTCAGAGGTGGGGAATGGGAGAGGACAAGAGCCTCTGGTTGGCCCTGGGGCCTCAGGCATGGGGAGAGATTCTGGAGGTGGGGGAGGCCTGTCTTCTGTGCTAAGCTGGCTGTCCTGGCCTCAGCTTGGGTTCTCAGGTATTTTTTTTTTTTTAACCTTCTGTGACATTCCTATGACATGCCTGTGCCTGTTTCTGGACCTTGGATCTTGTGGAGTGAGCAGGCTGGATTTCTGGGTAGCTGGAGGGCCTGGAGCCACTTGGTAGGAGGCATAGGGTTACTGTGTTTGCCCCAGGGTCCCGGGGAACAGATCTGGGGGCAGGCAAAGGGGGCTGGGGCCTCTTTCAGTTTAAATGGTTTGTGGTTTTTATAGAAAGAGACTGGCAATAAGGGCAAGCTCCGCACTGTCTGAGCCTCCAATCCTTAGCTTCCAAAGACAGGGCTGCACAGACTCGGCATGATAAGGACCCAGGCCCAGGGGACCCTAGGAAGGGACTGGGCATAATGGTGGAGGCTGGAACGGGCAGCAGGTGGTGCTGAGAGATAATACATCACTGAAAGCCAGGGATGGCCTCCAGGGAGCTGGGCGGGAGCTGGGGGGAAGGGCATCTGAGAGCCTCACCCCTCCTTCCTGGAGCTGGGCCGAGGGTAGGAAAAAAAGTCAGACCCAGGGACCCGGGGGTGGAGAGCTGGGAGGCGGAGAGGGATGGAGAGGTGAGGATAGGAGCTTTCTGGGCTGGAGCCTGGTGGTTTGCCAGTCATTCTCCCATTTTAAAGCTTGAGGGAGAAGAACTAGAAACGGAGGTGACCAGGCTACGAGATGTGTGTGTGTGTGTGCATCACGCATGTGCCAGTGTGTGTGCATGAAGAGCTGGGGCTGCTCCTCAGGCACGTGCCCCGCTCAGCTGTCCTAGCAAGTGACCAAGATGGAATAGATGCCACACAAAGGGAGTGGAAGTGAGGCTAGAGTCCCCTCCGTTTGTCTTCTCTCTTCACCTCCACTCCAGGCTTGGGATGGAGCCCAGGAGACCTTTTCCTGGTCCTGCTGTGATTTGCTGGGCTCCTACCCTCAGAGTCTCTGAGGCAACACTAGTCTAGTCCCTCCCTGGCTCAGCTGGGACAATGAGGAACCTCTCTTCCTTCCTCCTCACGGGTCCCCGCCCAGCCTCTGTCTCTTCCCTTTCTTTTCCTTCTCACAACCGCTCCTCTCTGTGCCTCTTCTTTGCTCCTGTTCTGTATGATCTTAGGTTATGAAAGGGATATGTGTTCATTACAGAAAACTCGGAAACATGTACACAGAAAAACACATAAGAGAATAATAAGCTCAGAGCTTCACCGTGCAGTGGTAACACAGCACTTTGATCTGGCGCATTCCACAGTGAAGCCTCCATATGCTGTACTTAGAGCATCACGACCAGCCTTTTCTCTTCACAGCATTTGTATTTCTATTTGCCATGCAAATTCTTCAACTCTCTTTAATATATGAATAATAATCTATCCCAGGGAGTTGCCATTATTTATTTGACCATTCAACTTTTGCCAGACATTCTGGTCACACATCCTCACCGTGATAAACTGTACTCGATGAAGCTCTCGGTGCAGAGCTCTTTGTCTGTGTTTTGGATAATTATATCTTCCCGTTGTTTCTACCTGGGCAGGGTTTCTACCTGAGGGTGGACCCCCCCCTTCCTTCTTTTCTGAGCTATCTGCACTTTTCCGTGGCCTGCCCATCCTTCAGCAAGTAGCCAGGGAGACACTTTTGAGAAGGGGTCTTTAGACATAGCAACAACTATGTCCCCCGCCCCCCCAAACCCCAAATAAATAATGCAACAAAACCAAAGGCCACTGTAACAAGGAGGCCACCTGCCTGACTTTTGGGTGAGGCAGCTTCTCTCGGCCACATTATGTTCAACGTGGTTCAGTTCATGTGCTCTGTGATCCATCTGCCTCGGGTCCTGGCCAGTTAAAAACTCTCAGCTCAAGCTCAGAAGGTGGACCAGAGTGCCAAGGGCACAGCCTGCATGCTCGCTCCCTTCCACACTGCCATGGGAGCCTCTTTTCCAGTTCTCCCAAGAAGCAGCTGCTAACAAAGCAAAGCCCCTCATTTGCCTCAAAGACTCTGGTTAAAAATCAACCAGGAGGAGGAGGGTATTTGGGAAGAGCTCACCTAATGTGCATGATGCAATGGTACATTTCAAAACTATTAAGAAATGAGTATAATTGTGATGGATGTGTTAGCTCAATGTAAACATTTCACATTGTATATTGAAGCAGTACCCCGAACCCCATAAATGCATCAATGTACAAAGTTATGATTTAATCAAAAATAATTAATTAAAAAAATAAAAATCAACCAGAGTTAGTTGTCTACTGGGCAGGGAGGTTCACATTTCTAGGAAGAGACTTAGGGCTGGGCTTAGTGGCTCATGCCTGTAATCCTCACACTCTGGGAGGCTGAGGCAGGTGGATTGCTTGAGCTTAGGAGTTTGACACCAGCCTGAGGAAGAGTGAGACCCTATCTCTACTAAAAATAGAAAAATTAGCCAGGCATGGTGGTGTATATCTGTGGTTCCAGTGACTCAGGAGGCTGGGGCAGGAGGATTGCTTGAATCCAGGAGTTTGAGGTTGCTGTGAGTTAGACTGAGGCCATGACACTCTGGTCTGGGTGATAGACAAGCGTCTATTTCAAAAAAGAAAAAAAGAAGGAAAGAAAGAAAGAAAGGAAGGAAGGAAGGAAGGAAGGAAGGAAGGAAGGAAGGAAGGAAGGAAGAAATTAAGAGGGATGCTTGGGGTCCAGATTTAAAGGGGAAGGATGGACACAGCATTGCTCAGGGGACTCTGAGAGGTCCAGGAGTCTATGGTGTAGAGGAACACCCAGACCAGGTTCCCCAGGGAAATCATCCTTTGCTGTTTGCTAACTTGTGTGTCAGACCAGAGCATGCTGGGGTGTTTGTTCTCTTGTTTCTTCTCAATTATTTATCAAGCTTATATTGAGTGACTACTATGTGTCCTAGCTCCAGGCTGGATTATGAGCAGGTTTAGGGAAAGAGCATGACGTGGTTCCTGTACAGGAAGTAGATTGTCTGACAAGGAGGCATGTAGGTACATGCATAGGATGGAAGGTGAGAGCCAGAGATAGCCGGCTCATTTCAGTGTGGGAGATTCTTCACCTGAAGGCAGGGCAGAGCATTGAGTGAGCTGATGAGATATGAAACTAGGCCTCCTAGGCAGTGTGGGCAAAGGTGGAGATGTGGGGCAGGCGGAGGGGAGGCCCCTGGCTCTTTGGCGGAGGTCCTAGGGTGTGGTTTGCTCCCTCGCCGGTGCAGCACTCCCATCTACAGGCATATGCTGGTGAGCTGGGACCAGAGGACCAGGCAGGAAGATGGCAGAGGGATGTGGAAAATGGACCTAAGCTGCAGTGAGAAATTCCCCAGGCAGGTGGCAGCTGGTGGGACGGGTGCCCCGTGTGCTTATGAAGTACTTTCATACTTTCCTTGGGCATTTGGCTCTGAGCCCCCCCCCCCCCATTAGGAGAGGCCATTCCCTCCATGGTGTGAAATGAGGACATGCTCATGAGACTGTGTTGTAGACCACAAAGCATGAGCGCCAGGCACCTGCTCTGGTACTTGGTTCTCAGTTAGGAGTCTCCGTATGTTTCCCTGACTTGTCCTGACAGACCGACCAAGTCCCCCCCCCCCCCACACACACACAGGGAAGCTGGAGCCTGAGGGTCTCACAAAGTCGCAGCTGAGCCCAGGTGGCTTTCTCAAACCCAGGCTCCAGGCAGCCATTAGACTGTATTGCTTCTTCATCCAGATGTGAAGAAAGGGGAGGTGAGGTCCCCGAGTGGGACTCAAGCTGAAGTCCCGTTCCCTGTACACCATCTCGGGTGGTGGTGGTGGTGAGTGCTGCAGTGAGGAGGTGAACAGGTTCCAGGGAGAAAGCAGGACTGAAGAAAGGAGAGGTCTGGAAGATCTTTGCCAACGTGACAGTGTTGACCAGGGCTCGGCCCTACAGCATCCATTCCTGAACTATGTACAGGTCTACATGTGGCCGCTTGTCAGATGGAGACCATTCGATTCTAGATCTCAAAGACTTAACATTCTCAGTGATACCTGGCCTGAAAATGGTGTTACAGGTCTCAAGAACCTGTGAGGTAGGCAGGAGGGGGTGGAAGAGATGGCTAGAGAGGGTGTGTGAAGTCCTGATACCTGTCACTAAGGTGACGTCTCTGGGCTTTGGGGCCCTGCCCTGGTGGCCGGAGCTCTTTCTCTCTGTTCTCCTCACTCTGCAGTCCCCAGTCCCTGGCTCCTATCTTAGGGTTCTGAAGCTCTCTAATTCTAGAGTAGATCCAAAGGGTTCCCTGAGATCATCTGGTTCAAATACTTTTTTCTTCAGAGACTGAAATGGAGAATTTGGTTTCCCCAAAGCCACCCAGTCTGCCCCTAGGGCTTGTCCCTGGGCTCTGGATTCCTGTCCAGTTACGGTGCCCACCACGCCATGGACTCTTGGCCTCAGAGGTCCGAAGGCCTCAGGGGATGGAGGGGAGGTGTCCAGGTGGCCAGCAGAGGTTTAATGAAGTATGACATACAATGTGAGACTGAGCATGCCCCTCACACTGGTGTTCTAACCACCCTGGTAGGCAGGAGAAGAGGGAGGAAGAGAGTTACTTCTCTCTTTGCCTTGGAGAAGAAGAAGCTGTTTAAATCCAGTGGAAGAAGAGATATGAGGCTTGGCTAGAAGGCAGGGCAAGGGCAAATTCCAGCCATGCTGGGCTGGTGGGGAGAAGGAGGAGGGCAAGAACAAGGGAAGTGCCAGCTGTGTTGGGGGCCAGATGGGCAGGAAGGTGGCTCCTCTGTCATCTTGACGGGGTTAGAGAAAGGCCAGGGCCAGAGACTTGCAATGATGGTTAGTCGGCGCAAAATCTGAATCCTGTCCACCTTCCCATCATCACTCTGAGGTGATTATGGGACATTGGTAATACCCTTCCTGAGCTTGGGAGCCCCTTGGAGCCAGCACTCTCCAAAGAATCTCATTCCACAGGTCTGAAATCTGTATCTTGAATCTTGAACAAGCTCATGGGTATTTCTGTGGCCCAGGGACCACATTTGAGAAGCCTTATCCTGGGATCTATAGAGACAAATAGACTGCTTCAGGTAGGGCAGCAGGAGCTGCTTAGGAGGAGTGAGGGGTTCTCACTGATGGTCTGAGGTAGGTTGAATCCCTGCTGTGTTTCATGCCCTGTGCAAACTCTTTAGCAGGTACAGAGGAGCTCTGCCCCCAGGGAGCTTAGACATAAGCTGGGAAACAGACCTGTACTAGATCCTTTGAACGTGACTCAGAATGGGAGATGGGCCGTAAGAGATCAACAGAGAACAGCTATGGCCTTACAGCGGAGACAAGGGGACAATAGGCTGGAGAGGGTGAAGGTCCTGGTTTGGGGAAAGCCTGGACGTCTAGGTTTATGCTTTCTTCTCTAGGAGACTCAGATAGGTAAAACTCAGCCCTGCAAGGCCAAGGACTTGCCCAAGGTCACGCAGCTAGCAGCAGTGACAATATACTTCAAACCTGTTCAAGGGAAATTGCTCAAGGGGTATGGTGTGATCACATGCGATTGGGGGCCTCATCTTGTGTGTAAGGTGGATCGATGTGAGGGGGGCTTTTGTGCTTTATTATCGGGGAGGAGGGGCCATGCTGGAGGGAAGAGGACAACTCTGGGGAAATGCTCATGTTCTGGGGTAAACAGATACGGCTGGGATAGGAGAGGGGAAGGGTCAAGAGGTGTTAGACTTCTCCCAACCTCCCGTAGCACCCGCCACTGGATGAGTGCCCGCCAGACTTCTGCTGAATGTCTTTGCTCAAAAACTCTCATGAGAGATCTCAGTCCCCTGTTTATTGGTGGTGGAGAGAACAGACAACCTGGGACAGGTGAGGCCCAGTGGCTGCCTGGGCCTCTTAGACAGAAAGCAGCTTTTGAGTCTGCTTCTGACTCTCTTCCCCAAGGCCAGAACTCACCCTCAGTGGCTCACTGGGAGCTCTAGAAAAGTCTCTGAGTGGAACTTGCATGGGGGAGCAGGGTAAGAGGCAGTGGTGACAGTCTGGGCTGATGACTTCCTCCCTCTTCTCTGAGGTCGCAGACAGATGTGCAGGGACTCCGAGATGAGGCAACACAGCTTTGCTCCCTGCTCTTGCCAACCTTCCAGTGAGTCAGTGCCTTATCAGGACAGCAAGGAATAAAAGGTAACAAATGCCCTGCTCTTACATCCGTGGAGGCAGCCAGACTCGGTAAGGACCACTGCAGCAACCCAGGATCTGCCCCCCTCTCCTCCAGCAAACACAGAAATAAGCTCCTCCTCTAATCTGATTTGAGGGCAGAGAAGAGCCCTAACAGCCAGAAAATTTAGGGTTGAAGTCTTGTCTTGTCTTGGGCGAGTCACTTGACCTCTATGGGGCTTAGTGTCTTCAACTGAAAACATTTGAACACAACAAGCTTGGGCTTGTTTTATTCTTCCCAAAGAGGATGGGCCCCCATGTGAATTTGGAGACGTGCTTTGGGAACTTGGTAGGGAGGTGCTCTGGCTAGTGGCTTGGGTAAGGGTGGAAAGGGTAAGGTGAAGTTTCATCTGGAAATCTTACCTTCTTTGTTTTTAAAAGTTTTATTTTATTTGTAATTGGCTCGGCGTCATAGCTCAGTGACTAGGGCACCAGCCATATACACTGAGGCTGGCAGGTTTGAGCCCGGCCTGGGTCAGCTAACCAAAAATGACAACTGAAACCAAAAAACAGCCCGGCGTTGTGGCAGACGCCTGTAGTCCCAGATACTTGGGAGGCTGAGGCAAGTGAATTGCTCAGGCCCAAGAGTTTGAGGTCGCTATGAGCTGTGACACCACGACACTCTACCTAGTGAGACTCTGTCTCAAAAATAGAAAAAAGTTTTATTTTATTTGTAATTGATGCATAGTAATTCCACACATCTGAGGGGCTCAATGTGAGGTTCCAATGCATGTGTACCTTGTGTGATTAGATCAGGGTAATGTCATAACATCACTTTAAATATGTATTTTTTTTTGTGGTGGCAACATTCAAAATCCTCTTTTCTATTTATCTTGACATATACAACACATTAGCATTAGCCTGTGGTGTAACAGAACACCAGAACTTGTTCTTTCTAACTGTAACTTTGTACCCATTAACCAACTTTCCCCACCCCCTCTACTCCAGCCCTTCTCCCAGCCTCTGGTAACCACTGTTCTCTTTGCTTCCATGCTATCAACATTTAAAATTTTTTTTTTAGATTTTACATATACCTGAGATCACGTGGTATGTGTCTTTCTGTGCCTGGTTTATTTCACATAACGTAATGTCCTCTAGGTTCATCCACACTGCCACAGATGACAGGATTTAATTCTGTTTTATGGCTGAATAATAAGGAATCTCACCTTCTGATCAGGGGTCTAAGGAGGAAAAATAAAAAGGAACCTGCAGAATTGACTTCTGACACATGGCCTTGGGCAAGAACCTGCCAGCTTCAGCCTTATGCCTGCCCTCCCTGCCGTCCTGACTGGGTCCAGCTTGGAGCCTGGATGGGGAAAGCAAAACAGGGAGATGGTGGCAAGATAGGAGGACTAGGCCCGGTGTGGGGGTGGATCGGGGTGGAGGGTCTGCAATACCTGCAGAAGCATAAAAAAGAATTTTTTCTTACCTGGGACATGGATGAGTGCAATAAATAACCTCTCAGCTGCTTTCTGGATCTCTTCTCCGAGTCCATCATGCACAGCACTACTAGATTAATCTTAAAATTATGGTTGAAGATGAACCTCCTCCACTCTCTTTCGATTCCTTGCAAAAACAAAACAAAAATAACCTGCTCTGGTCTGTAATGTCTGGCTCTGAACTAACACACTGTCTATCTCCTTGGTCTGGCACTTTTCTATCCTGTAATCTATAAATGTCTTTTCTTGTGTATGAATCTCCCCAATGAGATGGGAAGCCTATTGATTTATTTTCTTATTCATCATTTTAACAAAAATGTATTACCTCTACATTGGGGCCATGGCAGTGTGCTACGTGAAACATACCCCTTCGTCCTCAGGGAGTGTGTCTCGTCTGGAGAGGACGGCAGACACAGGGGCAGAGGATGACAGAGTAGGGTGATCACTGAAAGCTCTGCTAGAGCAAATGGGAATAATGCAGGAGGCTGGGGTGTGGGGGTCCTTCTGGAAGTTTCATAGCAGTGGCAATGTTAGAGCTGAGCCCACCTTGATGAATGCACGGGGATTAACCAGGTGGAAAAGGAAGCTAGGGGGTTCTTCTTCATTGAATGGAACATTCAAAGGCCTGGAGGGAAATGGTGGAGGGAGAGAAGGAGGATGGAAGAGAGACCTACAAATGTCTCAGGCCTGGTGTCTATGGGCACCCAAGGAGATGGGCAGAAGTCACATCCTCCAGGGAGTGGCTTCGTTTTTGAGAAGCTCAGCTTCTGAAGGCAGTGGGAGCTCCTGCAGCCACTTCCAATGAGGTGGCAGGGTGGGGTGGAGGTGCAGAGGTTCCTATGGTTTAGGCTTCCTAGAGGACCACTGCGACCTTCTAGGAAAGATGCAATGAGGGTCTGAACTGCCTGCAGCTGCAGGAAGGGAGGGTGGGAATGGAGCTGCATGGCAAAAGTCAATCTCATGAAATGCGTGACTGGCTGAGCTTCTTTTTTCTTATCTCACTTCTCTTAGCCCAAGTCATAGTATCACAGGGCCGGAAGAGAACCTAGACATCATGTGGCCCAACCCATTACACAGATGGAGAAAACCAAGGCCCAGTCAAGGAACATAAGGGGGCTGAAGTGAATCTGCAGGTTAAATTCACTTGCATCTGAGGGCTACCTGCTCACCACTCCTGAAAAAGAGCGAGTGTCCCATCCTACTAGGTGGGAATGAGTCTGAGTTAGGCGTGGGCACGAGAAGCCACTCACCTTGCAATGCTGTGCAGAGGCCACCCAGATGCTACTGCTAAGAACAAGGCCCAAGCTCCATTTTAAAAAATGACTTGACTTAGAAAGACCCTATTGCACTTTGGCTCTAGGTAATATTAGCAACAGCATAAAAGATACGACTGCGAGACTATGAGCTTTTCACACTATCATCGAGAAAGTGCGTTGGTGGTATAGTGGTGAGCGTGGCTGCCTTCCAGACTACCATCTAGAAATGCAAACTGAAGTCTGTTGGAAACTTCTCGAATTAAAACATGATGGCTTTCCAGCTACCCCAAACTAGAAGAGCCCAGAATTTCAAAGGGATACTTTAGCTACGGCCATGGTTGAACTTAGCTCAGTGTCAATTCCAATTTTACTATATGTGCCGCCAAAGCGAGCGCTCAGTGTCAATTCCAGAAGCTAGGTGGTCAATAGCTATCAAAGGTATCTGAGACAGCACTTGGGATGAAAAAAAAAATCCAGGCCAGCAGTAGCTTGTGAGAATTTCGGACATCTGGGAGGTGTGAATGAACACAACAACTCTTAGAATCCCTGGAGAAGGGCACAGGCCCACCCAATGGTTTAGTTTCTTGATTACTGTAATTACGCACCCATAATGCATGTTATAGGAGAGGAAAAAAGGCAGCCAGGGCCTGGACTGTATAATACTCTTGGTCTGTCTGCAGCATCTGACATGTTTCTTAATAGCAAAGGCCTTGGACACGCTGCAGACTGCTTACTTTGGCTTTAGCTGGTTTTACCCAGAGTGTTCCTACCATGCTAGAACATGTCAAGCAGAAGGGAAGCGTATCTCAATCCAGGCCTTGCAGGTTTGAGAAGCTGTAGTTGAGCTGATGTTGATGGAACAAACAAGTAAAGGATGGATTTGGAGTTAAAGACCCTGCACTGGATACTCCGATTGTCGTCAACGGTGTCACATTGCTGAGCCTGCTTCTTCTTTGGAAAATGAGACGTTTGTGCACATTTTTTTAGTACCCACTTACGAGCAGGAACATGTGTCTTTAACTTGCTAAGTCTGGCTTGTTTTACTTAAGATAAAAAAATGTGTAGCCATGGATGCAGAGCGTGGAATGATGGGCAAGGGAGACTCGGATGGGCAGGGGGTGGCAGGGGTGCGTGATAAGAAATTACTTCAGGGGTACAGTGTACATTTGGGGGTGATGAATACCCTTAAAAGCCCTGACTTGACCACCATGTAATCTATGCATGGAACAAAATTGTACTTTCGCCCTGTACATTTATACAAAAAGAGAAAGAAAAATAAGACATTTATGAAATGGGCTCCTTCTGCTTCTTGGTCATTTTCTAGTGAAATGTAAAATCCCTTCAATCTGGGGTTGGCATTTGGTGTTTGGCAGAGTGAGGATGAGGACCCGGGAGGACCCCTCAGCGAGGGACACTTCAGTGAATGAGCCTATTCGGTGAGGTCCCTGTTACCTGCATGCGGTCGCTGAGTCGCGGTGTTTGGCTCTTTGTCAAGAGGAGAGCTTTCTCTAGATGGTTTGATTTGCTCTTGACCCTGTGGAGGGCACCGTACCCCAAATGTATTAAACATCTTTTCACCATAGGAGCAGTTTTTGCTTTCTTTTTAAATTGGGCACCTGCCTGCATGTGGTGGCAGCTTTGTTAACTGCTCTGTGGAGGGGAGGCAGGTTGCTCCCAGGGGTGGGGATGCTCCCACCAGCAGGCTGGCTACCACAGTTGTTTGCAAGATGTGCCAGCTGCCAGGTACCAGCAGGAGATTGGTCAGACCAACAAGAGGGCAGTCGGCAGCCCTGCTCGGCAAGGTGCAAGCCACCCTGGGCTTTAGGCCAAACGCATTCAAGCCTTGCCCAGGGGCTCCCCAGCATTGCCCTCTGCTCATACTTCTTCCGAGCACTGCCCAAGGCTCTCTCACTCTGTGGTGAGTCAACCAACAACACGGGACAATGTCTCAATGTCTTCCTCTCACTCATATCTGGGTCCTTGGTTATTTTGTTGATCAAGGTAACTGTTTTCCTGCTTTCTGCCACGTGTACGTCTAGAAAAGTGACAGAGAACAAGCTCCTCCTGCTGCAGACATGAATGGTCACATCCAGCGATGCCTGTAAGGTGCTTGCTTCTAATGTTCAGTACTTAACCTAACAATTCCTCTCTATATTGACAGAATTTCCCCTTTGAGCAGAGCTGTGTCTCAGAGCACACACCAACTTCTGCCCCTCGTCGAGTTGCTTCTGTATGTGTCCCTGCCATTCAGCTGAGGGCTGTCAGGAAGACACTTCTGGTGGGACCGAGTTGGTTCATGGGTTCATCGTAACAGAGGAGAAACGCACCTCATGGGGGACAGAGGGCGACTTGGCCAGAGAGTGTTAGAAAGGACTTATTACAGGATTTGGGCTTAGTTAAGTAATCTGGGGACTCAAGGACCTCAAGGAAGCGGGCTTCCCTCTGGTTTGGATGCTTTCAGGAAGAGGCATGAGTTCTATGATTGGGAGTTTTAATACATTGATCCAGAAGGTAGAAGGAACGAAGTGGGGTAAAGCCATACTTGGCAAAGACGCAGCAGTCACTCATACGAGTCAGAATATGAGGTTATCTGATCATTTGGGGGGTTGAAGAACACAAAGGGCTAACTGAGGCTGCCAAATCCGTATCCGGCAGGGGGGCTTTTCTCTTCTCCGGTGCTCCCTTTTGGCCAAGGGCAAAGTCAGCCTACAAAACGTGATTCTGCGACATTCAAGTCTTCACCATTGCCAGCATTCTGCTGATTGGGAAGTTGTTCAGAGAATATTGTCTGTGCTTGTATAGGACTTTGTATCTCCTGTTCCTTTTGTGGCAAAGCAAGTTTTTAATCTCCTGAGATGACAAGGGCCACAGAGTAACACTGAAGACTTTGAACGGCACACACTAGCCCATTACAACACAGGCAGTGACCAGAAACAAAAATTGTTGTGGGTTCTTCTAGCAGACCCTGAACACAGGGGCCTGAGTTATCATCGCCAGGCAATGAAAATGTGTTCCAAATCCAACTGGTCTTTTTCTAGCGATCCAGGTGGCTTTTTCTTTTAGCCTACTTAGACTGCTCTACTTGAGCCTGCAGTGTTTATATAGGTTCAGCGAGAAGGCTTGGCTATACTGTAAATTCCCCTTCAGCTGAGACGAAATTAAAATCCATGTGATCTTCTCTGACAACTCTGGATTACACCTTTAAATTTAAACTGCTTGGTTTGACTTTCGGAGCCTGAAGTTGTGTAATCGAAGATGTCTAGTCGGGTCAGGGAAAAGTTTTGAACCAACTCTTTTGGCTGAACGAGCCCTACTGGGGGAACTGCAGTTGGTGTGGTACCCAGGGAAAGTGAGTCACTTGTCCTCACTGGCGGCCTTCAGGTAGCCTGCGCTTGCCTCTTTTGGGAATTTTGTGGGCATTCTTTTCAGGGAAACACTATCCACGAACAGGGTGATAATTTTAAACCTCTGAAAGTCACTAGAAATTGTCCTGAAAACAGAAGAAAAGTTAGTGTGTAGCAGGTGGGTATAAGCCTGATGTTCACATTAGAAATATAATAATAGTATCCCAGGGGGGACAGACTATATTGGGAATATCATTTGTTGCAACAGGATTGAGCCAGTTTCTCTGCATAACCCCTAAGGTGGGATGCTTTCCTGAGTGGAGTTAAGTGCGCCCAGGGTCCTGGTCACATGCAGCAAGGGCTTTAGCTGAATCCTATTAATGCCCTCCCCAGCATGCTTCTAGTTGAACAAAATTGGGTTTATTGACTCGTTGCTATGAGAGAGAATAACCATTGTGGGGCGTTTGACATGTCTTTTCTTTTTCACGTGTCCTCCTTGACTGGCCTGGATGTGTTGTGAGGACAGAGCCTGGGCCTGCTGTCCCCCTTTGCATCAAGAGCGTCTCTGAAGGGCGCAAAGTATTATAGCAAGACTATCCCCCATGTTAGTTTCCATTTCTGATGCACTGAGCTTGGCTGACAGGGTTATAGTGACCCAAGCAGAAGAATAATTTTGACCCGGGGTCAAAGTTCAATTTATTTTAGAATTTAAGGTCGGGATCAATTATAGGAGGGAAACTCAGATCAGAGGACTTTCAGGAGGAAAGCCACCTTCTGAAACATTGAAAGGGACAGTCGCAAAATGTTTGTCATCCGTCAACTTTAGACTGATGAATGGAAACCAACACACTAGAGAATTATTTTTTTTTTTCAGGGGCAGAAGACCTCAGCGGGGTGAAAAGAACAGGATTGAGAGGAGGGAGGTCAGGCTGAGAATTCTTTTAGTTAGTTAATGGAGGGTGTCAAAGGATAATCATGGATGAGATTTGTGGTAAAGGGGAGGAAAAAGAGGGCCGAAGAATCAAAACTGACCTTGCTCTGCCGTCTGGGGTGGCAGCGGTCCACTTCTACAGTCAGCAGGCTGCCTGTTGTCTTAGGCAGAGGCTGTCCTTTTCTGCAAGTCAGCTTTTTCTCGAGAATTTGTAAGCATCCTCAGTTTGAGGTTTTCAGCGGAATGAACGATCTGGTAGTTAGATAGGTAGTCATCTTTTCAGTGGGAAACACAACCCAGCCTCGACACCTTGGCGTCTTGCTGCTGGGTTAGTTGTTAACAGTTCTTGAGAAGGGCTTTCCAGTCTCAGGGGCTGTTTTTGTCCAGGTTTTAAGGGGGCACAGAGGCTGCTTGAGGGGAACCTCGCAGAGGCTTGATGCAAGCATCCCAGATGTGTGAATGTCACCGCCTCCAGGGTCTTGGTCCCAGGCAGCAATGCCCTCCCCACCACACCTGTAGTTGAACAACATTGGGCTTATTGACTCATTGCTATGAAAGAGAATATACACTGTGGGGAAGGAAGTGTGGGGCATTTGCACACAGCCTCATGTGTTCTCCTTGAATGGCCTGGAAGTGTGTGAGGACAGAGCTTGGGCCTGGTGTCCCTCTTTGCATCAGGAGTGGCATCTGGCACAGATACTCTTAAAATTATCACCTGGAGAAGACTTTACATTTTAAACAGAGGCCTCTAACCTGGAAGGGCTGACAAATGTCATCCCTTTCCTCAAAGGGCAAAGAGGCCAAAAGGAAGCATGGACATGGACTCATCTGCAGAGAAGATGAAGATGGGACGCTCCAGAGAGAGCAAACCCCAAGCTAGAACCCTCCTTCCTGTGCTTCTCCAAGAATGGACGGTTGAGCTCCTACTTTGGACTAAGTTGGGATCTTGGTGCCTGCGTGGGGTGTGGCAAGCCCTGAGGGAGAAGGGAACCCGAAGAGCCGCCTCTGGCCGAGAAACCAAAGTTATAAGAACGGCTGGAATAATCACAATCCCCCCTCTTGTTTATCTTGCTTTAGCTGACTCCTCCTTCCCTGTGTTTCTTTCCCTCTATCCAGAAGGGATTGGCTGAGACAGGATTGGGGCCAGGAGGAGAGTGGTTAGGTGGCACTTGGGGTGGGGTCAGGGAGGGCAAAGGTCAGAGCTAGGGCTGCTGAATGAGACATGGGCAGGGCTCTGGCTAGTGACCCTGCAGGACCCACGCCTGTCCTGATCCTCCTCACCCCTTGTGGTCTGGGGAAGAACTAAGGGAGGCAGTCCCCTGAGATGACACCCCGCCCCACTCCCTGGGGGGCTCCACCCTCTCCCAGGACAGTAGTCTCCCCCCTCTCTGACTTCTCTCCCTCCAAATCCATCTTCATTAGGAACTATAAACGTCAGAATCAGAGCCCTTGGAAGGCTGTTCCTAGATAAATAATGCTTTTCATATTTAATTTACGAGTAGTTCTGCAGCTCTTTGGGGTGTGCTGGGTTAATTAAGAGCTGAATTAGATGGAGCTGCATCTCCCGAAGGAAACTCAATTAAACTCTTTTTGACAAAAAAAAAAAAAAAAAAAAAGGGAGGAAGAAGAAAAGGTGGTTGAAGAAAGAGGTCCGTTGGGGGAAACTGTAAACTGTCCCTTCATCATGACCCTGAACTAGGGCTGACTGCAGGGAGCTCTGGACCCTTTTTCCAGTCTTTCCTTTTATTTCTATTTGGAGCCTCTTCTGAGTCAGGTGGTCCAGGCCTGTGGGAGGTGCAGGGGACCGACTCTGGTGAGCCAGGTCAGTTTTTCTGGCTGGTAAGGTGTTAACAATCCCCTGCCTCCCACCCTTGGAGCCAGGAAGCTAGCCTGGAATGGGGCCCGCAGCCCCTAAGAGCCTGCCAGGAGGTAGGTGCCAGGACTATAGCTCTGAAACTCCAACCCCCATTTCCAGAGCTTCGACTCTTACATTCATCCCCCTTTGCTAGGGCAGGGCAGAGAGGGCTTCCTGGCATGGGCATTCTGAGCAATTCAAGTGCAGTCCATGAAGCCCCCTTCCCATGGGAGAGCTCTCTTTCTTCCTCTGCCTTCCACTGGGAAGGCTGGGGCCAGGCTGATGGGGAGGCTGCTGTGGTCAGGGGTAGAGGTAGGGGAGGAGAAGGCCCCTTACTGTGGCCCAGGGGATCTAACTAATGAGCTCCAACAATTTGATTTACTGTTCTTGTTAATAGCTGAGGAGACCAAGATCCCCAAGAGGGGAAGAAATCTGGCCAAGGTCCTAGGTTAGTTGGTACAGAGATGGGGACAGAATTCTAGGCTGTCACCACCAACACATTCAAATGCCCATTTTTGTGCACACACACACACACGTGTGCACATACCCCTTTCACAGGCTCTGGGATTCCCACAGGTTCTTATATACTCCGTTCATCTAGACTCACCCATCTCCAATCCAACAGCCCACATGTCCTCCCATGGGAAGAGATGGACCCTTTGGGCCATGAGCTGATTCTCCTGTAAACACAAGAGCTTCTCACACATGTGATGACTATGTTCTATACTTGTCACAAAGTCTGCACACTCAGAGTAACAGATACTGTCAGCCCCCTCTATGTCCCCAGACAGAATCACTCCGAACTAAGTGATCTCAGACTATCTCCTGACCTTACTGCCGCATACTCACCATCCTTGCATAAGCCTCGGGCTGGGGAGACAGTCTCTGCTGAATGTGCATGTGCACACATGTGCACAGAACCCCCGTCCCCCCTCCCCCAGCACAGGGCTCAAGTCCAGACTGCTCACTAGTTGTGCAAAAAGAATAGAGTCCTCCTTATGACTCTCCCTCAGCCTCCTAAGCAGTAACTAGACTTTCAGCAAGTGGAAAGTGAACCTTCTTGTGAAAAATAGGGACAGCAATGTGTGGGACAGAGGGCAGTCCTCAGAGGAAGCAGGTGCAGGACGTCTCTCTAACCCATGGAACTCTCTAGAGGAGGCCACTTGTGCCCTCATCTGTCAGACTGGCCTTTATGACATCTTACACATCAAGGATCTGTTTTCCACAAAGGGCTCCTGCAGCTGACCAGGCTGAAATCGGCCTTTCCTCTTTGCCTTTGGTCAGATCTCTGTCCAGTGGCGAGATGCTGGGACCTAAACAGAGGGGGCAGGGGCTCTTGGAGGGGAGGAAGCTCTTCTGATCTTTTTCTGCATTTACCTGGCTTCTGATTTGGGGTTCACTTCCTGCGCCATAGCTGAGTTCACACTTGAGGCAGACCTGGTTTCTCTGCCTATATATAGGTCCTTGGTCTTCTCCTTCTCCCCCTTTGACACCTTTCAGGAATTCATCTGGACAGATTCTCGGGGTGGGGGGGGGATGGGCTCCCCAAAGCACTGTTGGGGCCTTCAGCTTTGACTTTAGCACTAGGAGGGCCTCAGAGATTATTTCCCACAACTCAATCATGTTGGAAGAATATAGGGGACTTGGCTGACATATGCAGCAGATTGAGGACAGATAGGACCCAGACTGGGGCTCCAGGCTCTGTCAGTCTCTTGTTTCCCGACTCTTTGCTCCATGCATTGATAGGGCAGCCTTGCTGATAAACTAACAAAGAAAAACTAACAGAAAAAGGAGAAAACTCACAATACATGACTGCCACATTGAAGGGAAGGATCACAGCCCAACAGCCCTATTTGATTAACTACCTGGGGCTTAATTCGTTACCACTAAGAGTTTTATTTTAACGGCCTTGAAGAGCTCTGAGCAGACAGAAGGGGTGCAAGCTGCCTAGCTCCCACTCTCACCAGACCCTATTCCAATGACCCCAATAAGCCACCCTCACAGAGAAGAGAACAAAAAGGAAAAACAGATGCAGCCACGTCCTAGCTATCTCCTGTTACCCGCTGGCAGCAATCACTCTTTTTTTTTTTCTTTGTCTTTATTTCTGTAAAAATCCCCAAACACTTTACTCTCTGTGCTGGCACTTCTCCTCTCTTTCTTTGTGCCAAGCCCTTTCCCCATTTTGGGAAATAAATTTTCATTCTTTAAAGCTATTCTAATCGTTATGTCGAGAATCCTTTCTCATCCACACTGTGAGTTACCCCCGACACATGTCAGTGCTGTCTCGTCTTTGCTTTTCTTCCATTGCTTCCTCTTTACCTCGCATAGGTGTATCTCGCCTTCTATGACAGATAAGTTCTTTTCGACAGTATTTGTAAAGAGCGGTTTTATGCATCATATTGTACTGTAAAGTGTGTCCTCTCTTTCCCAGAGGCCCTTATGTTTGCAGGGTCTGTACGTACTCCCTTTGATCCTCACGAGAGCCCTGAAGGATGAGAGGGTGGACAGCGAGGGCTCTATTGTTCAGATGAGGACACCGAGGCCCCGGGAGGTGAAGCGACTCCCAAGAGATAGTGAAGGAGCCAGACTTCCTGCCCTTTGTCTTTTGGTGGGTAGTGCTTGTCTGCCCTACTCAGCGACTGAATCCCATGTTTGATGAAATACCCAGTGTGGACACTGGATTGCTTTGGTCTAGTTCTGTGTTTTCCAAAGTGTGTTCTGTAGAACACTGGTTCTGAGAAGTCCACTGTGATGAAAGGGTTCCTTGGTCACATAGGTGGTAGGTGAGGAAGTGTTGTACACTGTGCCTCCCTCTTGGAGATTCGGAAGTTAGCACATTAGTATATTAAAGGCTCTGGGGGGCCCTGCTGTGAAAACTTGCTTAGCTCTGCTTTCCCCTAACGTCTCAGACCATAGAACCCTTTATTCCTGGTGATACCTGCTCTATGCAACACACAATCGGAAATCCTGGTCTGGTTTGTTTTCTGTGTTAATCTGATTATCCCCCCTCAGGTTGAAGGGAGGCCCATTGCCATCCCCCCAATGGGGCTTTGCTTGCTTCTTCCCTCGGATATCATAGTCCCTGATACCCTTCAGGGCACAAGAAGCTGTAGCTGTTTTCTCTGGCTCCTTAAGTAGAAGAGATAAGTGCATGGAGGTTCTTGGTGGGGCAGGGCAGAGTCTGGAAAAGCTCAGTAGCCTTAGTGGGGACAGGAGGCCTGTGGAGGTTAGAGCAGGTGATCCTGGAGCATAGAAGAAGCAGGGCCTGGATATGCATGGAGGAGGGACCCTGGCCAAGCCTGCTGGCCCTGGGCATCTGTCTGGGGCCCTGGTCTTACCCACTGCCCCCCAACCCCCATGGCCTCCCTGCTCCTGCCCTGCCCCCCTAGCCTTTTCCATCATTCTCCCTCAGGGGTATCACCTCCCCTCCACCACACCCCTTCTCTTCATTCTGACCACAGCTTGAATTTCTGCCTTTTGCCTCCTGCTTGGAGCCTGGGCTGAGGTCCCGTGGAAGCATCACCTCCTCTCTTTTGAGTATATTGTCAGCTCCTTCCACCTGCCTATCTATTGTGTCCCGTTCTTTGAGACTTTCTTTGGAGTTGGAACGATAATGCCTTCCCCAGAGCAGGGCCTCCAGACAGCTGCTGGATGAGGGTTGGTGTTCACCTGGTCTGTGTCCGCTGATACTGTGTACTGCCACCCTCAGAAGTGCTTCCACTCCTGGTCATGCTGTCTGCCCTCAGAAAGGAGGACAGGAGGGCCCTTCCATCTGTCTCCACGCTGCTCATTCCATGCTGCATGAAGGCCAAACAGTCTTCTTCTGTAGACTCCTGGTGACTCATTAGCACTTTGAGTCACCTGGGGCACCAAAGGCTTTTTAAAGGCAGTATCTGTCTGCCTGGGCCCCTCCTGGATTGCCTACAATTGACTTTTTGGTGCAAGAGCAAGAGTACCCTTTCGCCTGATCACTTATGATGGTCTTTCAGCTGTTTCCTTCCAATCCCATGCGTGGTCTGTCTTCCAGGCCCCCAGCCAGGCCATTCATTCTGTGTGAGAGGGTGGCAAAGACCTCTGGATGTGAGGTCACTTTGGCCTTGGAGAAGCCATATTTTGTCTCACTCCCCCAAATAAAGGAGGCTAGTGCCTTCCTCATAAGTTTAGTTGGGGGGGGTGAAATGAAGTGAAAAGAAAATACTTTGGAAGCTCTGATAAAATACATGCGGCGTGTCAATTCCCCCACCCGAGAATGAAGGAACTAACCTCCAGGGCTTCCATGCAGATGAAATGATGGCCCTTCGCCCATGATAGGTGTTTGGTAAAAGAGAACTTCTTTCCATCATTCTTACAAAATCTTCCTCCCACTGGGTGTCAATTACTAGCAAACCTGGGTCTCAGTCACCTTCTCAGACTCCTCAAGCTCTGTGCATTCTTTACCTAAAAGCATGACAAGATTTAGGCCCCAGCTTCTGCTCCCCGCCAAGCCCTGGAATGGTCACCCCTAGCGCAGTGTCTGCCACACCTCTAGTCAATGATTTAGGTTCTTCCTTGCCCCTTGGATGATGGTGTCCAGGGGCATAGAACTGTGACCCCCCTTGCTGAGCACTTCTATTGTGTTGAATGAATGAAGAATCCATCTGGAAAAGCAACTGTCCGCTGTTTGCCTGGACACAGGTCCTTGACTTGTCACCCCTGGGACTCTGAGAGCCACAGAGGATGGTTCTTTTCAGGGAAGTAGTCTGGAAACCTGCAGGGCACATCTGGGTTTTCACTTGGTCTTCACTCTAGTCACCTCACCAAATCTCACCTCCCGGACCCTCCCACAGGATCCTTGTCCTCCCTGCCTCCCTGCCTCCTCCTGCAGGATTCTGTTTTTGTCAAAGGATGTGGTCTAAGGTCAGCTCAGGGCAGTGAGCCCTTCTCTTTTGGCAGGCTGGGGCCTGGCCCAGTCCAGCCCTTAGGGACAAGGGTGAGGCAGTGTGGGACAGTGAAGCTGGAGCCTGGGGACGGCAGTGGCATTTGGATCTTTTCTTTCTCCCTGAAGAGTGGGTAGGTGGGCAGCAAGTGAATAGCCAGACAGGGTTATGTGCAGCCCTGTGGGCAGGGCTTTATTCCTGGGATGGGGAACGTCTCTCCCTCTCCAAGGCTCAGGCTGTGGTTCTCTACAAAAGGATGGAGGCTGAGGTCTGCTGTCCCATCATGAATGGGGGGGAGTTTGACTGGTTCAGGCTTAAGCCCACATCTGATATCCCGCTTTGGGGTCAGTAGGAGGAAAAATTTACTTGCTGGGTTAAATTGATCTTGCACTGTGTGGTCACTTCTGCCATGCATTTGGTAGCTACTTAGCAACTACCTATTATGAGCCAGGTCCTGAACTAGGCCCTGGGCTAGCAGAGGTGGATGATCCAGGACCCTGACCTCAAGGACCTTCCAGTCTAATGGGAGGCAGATGCATAAACACAGAAAGGCATGGGAGAGGTGCATAAAAGCACAATGGATTCCATTTTCATAGGAGGTAGTTGGGGAAAAGCATGACAGGAGGTGACCAGAATGAGACATCAGGCTGAGCAGATGCTACCCAACAAGGAGGGTGAGGTGCTGAGGATGGGCAGGAGTTGGCTCCTCTGCTAAATGGGAGGGCAGCAGGCCAGAGTGTTTGGCCTGGGGTGGTGCTGGGCAGAGGTGACCCAGGACACATGGGAAAAGGGGTGGGCCAGCTTCTGACAGCCTGACCAGGGGCAATCCCATGGCAGTATCAGGGTTCGCTCAGGGTTTCCCAGAACCAGTGCCAGGGCCACCTCTGAAAGATAGCCAGAGGCATCAAGCCAATTTTACATAAGGCAAGCAGAGGGTGGGAACTTGCAAATGGTTTGTTCAGACTCCTGGTCTACCTAGCACATTTGGATTTGGCTTTCTGGGAAATTACTGGCCCATCAACAGTCACTGTCCTGTTCTGGGGTGTGGGAACAAAAATGGATCAGAGAGAAAGTAGCCTTGCTCTCCTTGGAGGAGTGTGTCCTGGGTACTCATCCCTGCCTCTGCCCCTACAGGCTGGGACTGGTCCTGCGGTCTAGTCCCATGCAGCGGTCCTGACAATTCCCTTTGCATGTCCTAAGATTCATTTATTTTCTTTTTCTCTCTCCTTAAGACAGATTTGAAATAAAGGCTGTACTTGTGGGGTTGTAGAGTGCCTTAGTGTCCCTCCTGCTCTGATTGACACTCCAATTGCTTGGCACTCTCCTTGCTTGGTCCTGATGAAGCTGACTCCAGGTCCTCTCTCTGCCCTTTGTCCTTCATTTTCCCCCTCTGGCTCCAAAGGTGGAGCTTTGCATATCCCCAAGCAAGGCCTGGCGTCCCTTTCCAGGAGCCCATATTCTTTTCGTTTTTGTTTCTGCAAGGTTGGGCCGACATGCCATTGGTGAGGGGAGTCGATGATTAGTGGGTAGGGGACAGGAACTGGCAGAGGGACCCTTTTCAGGTGGTCTTGAAGCCATGACAACATTAGTTGACATCTATTGAGCACCCACTACATGCTTGTTACTTAGTTCAATACTTAATTTAATGCATTTATCTTCCTTCTTCTTCTCAACTGCTCCATTTAAAATGGAGGCCCAGGGAGCAGGTGAGAAGAATCAGATGCCAAAGCCCCAAAGCTGCAGATGCTGGCCTGGTGGGATTGCAAACTAATACAGCGTCTACAGAAAGAAGTATGGAGAATCCTCAAAGAGCTAAAAGTAGACCTCCCGTTGATCCTGCAGTCCCATTTCTAGGTGTCTACCCAGAAGGAAAAAAATCACTTTACCATAATGACATTTGTACTAGAATGTTTATCACAGCTCTATTCACAATTGCCAAGACATGGAGTCAGCCCAAGTGACCATCAACCCATGAATGGATGAATGAATGGATGAATAAATGGCGGTATATGTCTATCATGGAATACTATTCGGGCATAAAAAGATGGAGACTTTACATTTTTTGTATTAAACTGGGTGGAGTTGAAACATATTCTTCTTAGTAAAGTATCACAAGAATGGAAAAGCAAGTATCCAATGTACTCAACACAATATGAAACCAATAAACAACTACATGCCCACATGAGGGAGAAAAACACAATTAAATGCAAGGCAGGAGGAGGAAAGGTTGCTTCTTCAGCAGGCCCTTGGAGCCTTTTTCTAGGGTTGTTCTTGTCTAAATGGGCGGTCCTCCCCACCCCCCACCACATCCCTGGATTAGCAGAGTGTCAGCCATGCCTGCTTTCTTGGAGATGGGCAGTGGAGAGTAGGGGCAGAGGGTAGCATTTACTCTGATACTGGGCCGTGGATGTAGGAGCTCACTTGCTTGGGGTGTGTGTGTGTGTGTGTGAAGCAGGTGCTTGCACCACAAACCCCTCTCTCAGGGACCCTATTTTAGTGTCCTTCCTTTGGGGCCCAGGCCCTGACATCATCCCTCTTCCTGGGCTCTCGGCCCCTCTCTGTGCCCTCACCTTCTGGCCAGCAGCCAGCACCCTGCCCTGACTGTCCTTCCCACTATGGCCGGAGGAGTAGGGCAGGGAGCCAGGGGGGCATCTGGCTGCCCTGGACTGTGTCTCTTTGCTCTTTCCACAGCTTGGCCCAGGTCCCTGCAGACAGTGCTTAGAAGGTTTTGCCCTTTGAAAAGATGTCTTTTTGTGGGGAATGAGGAATTAATTATTAATTTGAAGAAAACCCTTTTAGGACAGATGAGTTCTGGGCTTCCTTGGAAAATAGACAATAGTAGTTGAAGCACTTCAGAGATGGGCAGGGATAACTCGCCCCCATGGGAGGCTGTCTGGAATGTTCAGGAGACGGGCTGGCTGCAGTAGCTCAGGGCACCCCCCCCCCATAGGCCAGAGTCCCCATTCTCCTCTTAGCCTCTGTGGGATGTGGAGGCCCAGCGAGAGCCTGGCAGCGGTGAGGTGCTCAGTAACCCTTGCTGAATGGATGAGTCAGAACAGAGGCCTTTCAGAGACAGTATTTCTTGTTTGGATTTGAGTTGGGGCGTGGGTGGGTATGAGTGAGAAATGAGGCTGTTTTAGGGTCTGGGAGACTATATCACCCCAGAGATGGGACTGTCTATAGTTTACAACTGCCAAGGAAGGACCCTGGATGGTGGGAAGTTTCTCATCTACACAGAGAGAGGCTGGGCCCCAGGTAGTGACCTGGGGAGGTGACCTGTGGGGTGGGGATGAATTGAGTGGTCCAGGAGGGCTAAAGTGCAGCCTTCCCTGAATACTGGGGTGCTGGGCCCCCATCTCAGTTCTGAGCTGACTGCCTTCTCAGAGCCTTGGTGTGCTCACCTGTAAAAACGAAGGTGTTACTATTACACTTATCCTACCCTCCTACCTCCTCTCTGGTTGCCTGAAGGTGACAGGAGTGGTTGCTGTGACGTCCAGAGAAGACTTGTTCCAAAAGATTTGGGCTCTGCATGGGACCCCCTTCTGGGCAGAACCAATTCCTTCCTCTATGTTCTAGGGCAGGTGTCCTCAAACTACGGCCCGTGGGCCACATGTAGCCTGCCTAGGACATTTATCCGGCTGCCGGGTGTTTTTGCCACTGCTGCCTGTCCTGCTTAGCGGCTGACTCATCCCAGGGCCCGCAGTCTGGCCCTCCAACGGTCTGAGGACAGTGAACTGGCCCACTGTTTAAAAAGTTTGAGGACCCCTGTCCTAGGGTATTCGGGTCCCCCTTAGTTCCAGCATTTGTGGCCATGAGGCCTGGTCTCTCACTTTCTGGCCTGTCTCCACTCTGCCCTTGCCCACACCCACCACACCAGCAGGTGCATTCTCAGGACAGTTACCTCTTCTGTACCCATCATGAGACCTAGGCACAGAGATGATGGTCCTTAATGTTGGCTGAGTGAGGGCTCAGAGGGCAGCAGACTCTGTCTCAGGGAGGGGGAAGGGAGGGCACTACTACCACTGCCCAAGGGGCTGATATTCTACACAGAGCCCAGGCTTGGACATTGACATGGTCTCCACAGATGTGGAAAATGAGCTTAGAGGTTCAATGACTTGTTTAAAGTAAGTCTGGCCACCCCAGGGCTCTAACACCATGGGCAGGCCCCACCTCCCAGGAAGTGAAGCCTGGGGGATCTGGAGTGACAGGAAGTGAAGCCGGGGGGATCTGGAGTGATAGGAAAGCCAGGTAGGCGAGGGTGATGTGCTGGACATGCAGTACCCAGCCCTGCCCCTCCCAGTCCCCACCATGCAGTACCCAGCCCTGCCCCTCCCAGTCCCCACCATGCAGTACCCAGCCCTGCTCCTCCCAGTCCCCACCGTCCCTCTTCTTGGATTTCTTCCTCCTGGTATCTCTTGGATGCTTGGAGATGGTCCCCTGACCCCACGGGCCTGAGAAGTGGAAACCAGATTTCTAAGCCCTTCAACATCCTGGGCCCTCTTGACCTGTCAACACTGTCCTTTCTTGACAAACCTCTTGCAGGGAGGATCCTGGGAGAAGCCTGGTGCCCAAATGGGCAGGTCCTTCCTCTTCATCACCTCCTTTAGGGAGGCTGTGCCCATGTGGTACTTTGTAAACTGTTATAAAACTGTTTATATCATATCCTTAGAGGTGTTTCTTTTCAAGACATGCCTGCTCTGCTCCAGGCCCAGGGTTTAGGGCAGTGAATTTCAACTGGTGTGCCATGAAAAATTTTAAAGATCATTGATTAAATTAATTTTGAAAATAGTTCAAAGCCCAGTAAGTATATATATTTTAACTCCTTTTAAAAAATCAACACAATTTAAGTGTACTACAGAAGTTTAACTGTAAGTTCAAGTGTGCTGTGAGATTAAAAAGGTTGAAAAATACTAGCCTAGGGTCGTCAGAATCTCATTTCTCCTCACAGTAATCCCATTAGGTAGGTGTCATTGTTCCCATTTTGCAGACGAAGAAACTGAGTCACAAAGTGATGAAGCTATTTGCCTGAGGTCCAGTGGCCAGGAAATAGCAGAGCTGGGATTTGAACCCAGGACATGCTCAGCTGTGTCAGCTAAAGCCTCACATCCTCTAAGGAAGACTACTCTCATGCCCTCTACTGCTGGAGTAGGTAAGTGGCTTTTCATATGCCTCCCTGTGCCCAGGCTCTTCCTCAGGACCAGGTCTGGGCTGGGTTTGCCTGAAGATACCATGGAGAGGGCCTGGGAGGCAGGGCCACTGAGTAATGACCACTGGCCTGGGTAGGGACAGGGAAGTCACCCTGGTGAGTCATCAGCAACCCTGTAGCACCCACCCCATTCGGGGGCTGGTGTGGTGCTAGGCTCTGGGAGGTCAGCAGCTTCTTGGGGTGGCTATAGCCCCAGCCCAGCACCTTGTCTCTCAGGCCACAGTAGGTTTTAGAGGGTGCATGGTGGAGCCGGGCAATGAATTCTCCCCAGCTGGGCAACCACAGCCAGGTGCAGGCTGGCTGAGTTTGCAGAAGGGAGATGGGCAGGAGATGGTGGGAGAAGTGGTGAGGCCATTTGCTTCAGAATTAAATGCACTGAAGCAATTGATATAATGGCTTAGGAATCAGAGGCTTGGCCACTTTCTTATTTTTTATTTTAATTTCACTTAACTTTTGAATAAGGAATACACTCCATGGGTTAAGAAAAGGGAAGAGTCTTCCTCCTACCTCTGTTTCAGCCACGTGGCTGCTCTCCCAGAGGCGGCTGGTTTCTATGGGTCCACCTGGAGATAATCTACTAGCACAAGCAGATATATGTAGAGCTGATATCTTAAAATAATGTATTTGCATACTACTGCAAAATAATCTTTTGCACATTGCTCTTTTTCACTGAACAGTGTATCTTAGAGATCCCTATCAGTATACAAAGAGCTTCTTCATTCTGTAATGAAGGTTGGGTAATATTCCATTCTATTGATGATTTTCATTTTTTACTGAAATGTAACTTATAGACAGCAAAATGCACAACTCTTCAGTGGGCAGCACAATGAACATTTGCACATGTATACACCCATGTGACCACCACCCAGGTAAAAACAGAGAACTTCTCCACTGCCCCAGAAAGTTCCCTGTGCCCTTCCCTAGTCAATACCCCCATCAAGAACTTAACATTATGCTGACTTCCATAACTCTTAGTTTCTTATTTTTAAAATGGGAGTTGTATTGGAATAGACTCAAGGGGCTGTTGTGAGGATAACGCATGTACCCAGTACGGTGCCTGGCACACTGTAATTGTTTAATGAAGGATGGATGTTGGTATTATTGCAAATACATCCCTTGTGGTATTCCTTCTGCCTCTGCTGGGCTCTCCAGTTACCTTTACTCACTCTCTCTCTCTTTCTCTCTTTCTCTCTCTCTTTCTCTCTTTCTCTCTCTCTCTCTCTCTCTCACACACACACATACACACATATTCTCTGTCTCTCCCACTCACACACCGTCTAGCCACGGACATAGACCAAGAGGGTCATTGTGTGAGGCCCAGGCTGAGTGAATGGCCCCATTGTTCCTGGGCTGGGTTCCCAGAGCTGCCCATGTGGCATTGACCAGGGCTGGGCTGTCCAGTGGGAGGTGCCCATGGGCTCCTGACCAAGGTCTGGCCACACCTGGCAAGGACATCCACTGCCCCTTCTTCTCCAGAGGGAGGAAGGAAAGAGCCCCAGTTTAGCCTGGTTCTGGGCAAGGGGGGCTCGAGGACACCCCATTGTCTGTGTTGCTCTCTGGCTCCTGAGTGACAGTGGCTACGGTGTCTGCAGATGGGGCATTGGAGCTGGCACCTTGGAGCCGAGAGGCTGGGGACAGTCCAGGAAAGCAGACCAGGTGAGAGAGGGAAGTGCACCCCGGAGGCCTGCTCACTCCTTCACTTCCCTCCTGGGGTGGTGTGTGGGCAGCCTGAGGGGCCCTGGAAGCAGCCCATGGGGAACCTCCTGGAAGCAGGCCTTGCTGCCCAGGCAGCTGAGGCTCTGGAACTACCCCAGGAGGCAGGCCTTGTGGTTGCCTCTCTGGGCCAGACTCCTCAGACCTGGGACTCTGGGTACTGGCATTCCAGGTCATCTGTGTGCCGACTGGGCTGCTGCAGGGCTCCTAAGAGGGGACGCCTCAGGGACAGTCCTAGCATCTCTCTCTTGACCTTACCACCTCAGATGCCTGCTGTGGAGATATCATGCCCACTCCTGCTCTACTCATCCCTACCTGCTAGTAGGGAATGTGCCAGAAGGGTCTCCAGTTTTCTGGGCACAACCCAGGGCTGCAGAAAGGGCTGCTGTGGGGGCCAGCAGTGAGCCTGCATTTCCAAGACATCACGGGGCCTGGGATGAAGGAGGGTGAGAAGTGAGCAGGCAGGTAGAAGGGCAGCGAGAGCCTGACCTGGGGGCCAGTGAGGTGACAGAAGGCACAGATATAGGGGTGTTTATCAGGAAGAATTGCAGGAAGAATTATGCTTCCTGTGGGCTTAATGTTTTTTCCCGACTCAGTTAAGAGACCAGACTGGAGTCCTGGCCATTTCAGATAGCCTACGGCTTGAGAGATGACCCAGGACATGTCACTGAGTTGCTCTCTGGGCTCAGACACTGCCTGTCCCTGACATTTTGGGGGCAGGGCCTATCTCTTGGGCCCCTACCTGCACCTTGCCGGGTTCTGAGCTGTACCATACATCCCCCTCTGAACTGTCTGGTCCAGGGCTGAGGCTCCTGTGGGCAGGAGCGGAGGCAGAGCCCAGCCCTACCAGGAGCCTGTCTTCCCTGGGCCAGCCTCTTGTGCCATGGAAACAGCCCTGCAGAGGCCTGGGAATTACCCAGGATGGGAATTTTAATTGCAGCCCACGATCTTGTTCTGCTGTCCGCCCCCAACTCCCATCACCTCCCCAGCCCCAGGGACTGTGGGATATTCACTGTGACATATTTTTAGATCAGACACAGGGTCTGGGGCCCATCTGAGGCCTTGTTTGCCTTTGGTCAGCTGTCCGTCTTCCTGTGGCTCTGTGGCTGGGTGTCGCAGGATTTGCCCTGGTGCCAGGTGTGTGGGGGTGGGGCGTGGGAGGCAGAAGCCTCCTTAAGATGAACATGGCCTATGGGCACCACCTTGTTTCCACTGCAGGAAGGTTCTGGGGGAGTCCTAGGGGGTTCTGGGGTTCTGATGCTTCCCAGGACATGGGGGTGAGTGTGGCAACGGTCAGCAGAGGGGTGAGGGGGGGTCAGCTTCCGTGCTGGCCCTCTGTTACAAGGAAGCTGGAACTGGTGCTTTCCTCAGAAGGAAGTAGACTTCTGGCCTCCTCTGACCCCTGTTTCCTCTCAAGAACTTTGGGGACTTGGAAGAGACTCACCTTGGCAGGCTCTGAGCTGGACCACGTGAGGCCAGAGGAAGGAAGATAGAGCCTCCTTCAATCACCCGGGGACCAAATCTTCCCCAACACAGTTATTCCAGCCTTCCCACCCTCCAGACCTAGAAAGGCCCTGAGCCCTGGGGTGGCTGGGCCTGTGTGAGCAGCAGGTGCATCAATGCAGGGAAGGGGTGTCACAAGATGAGGGTTCAAATTCTTCGTTGGCTACTTACCAGAAGCAAATTGCTTCGTTTCTCTGTTTTCTCCCGTCTGCCAGGATTTGTCAGAATCCTCCAATTTATCTGTGGGATTTTGTTCTGTAACTGGAGAAGGAAGGGGACTTTCTGTTGGGAGTGGCTTCAAGGAGAGAGAGTTGAGAGGGAAAGGTGCCCTTCTCCCTGGCCCCTTGGCCTGCATTTGAGGCCAGGGTTAGAGGCTGCAGGTGCCAGCAGTACAAGCTGTTTGCAGAGAGGGCCTGGGAGACTCGTGGCACTGCGGTCATGCTTTGGGGCCCCCGAGCCCAAGGGCCTCTGTGTCTGGGGAGATACTGCTCTCCTGCCTCTCACAGCTCAAGCCTGGGCTATGGGAGAATCAGGGGTTGCCTGGACATTACCCTCCCCACCAGGCCAGCAGGCGGAAGCACAGCAGGGTGGGGGCACTCCCTCAAATGGCCTCTTAACCTTTGGCAGTTTCTAGGGCAGGAGTAGAGAGAACCTGCCAGCGGTGGGTGGCTGCAGATGACAGGCTGGTCTGGGAGCAATGTGATGTCCCTTTGAGGGATTCTCAGAAACCCCTGTAAATAGAGTAGTGAGGTGGCTTTTCAACAGGCTTTAGCTGGAGGAGCTGATGGGGGCAGGAAGGGAGTTTTTGTAGCAATATGGTCTCCTGAACTCATGAGCCAGTGGGCCTCGTGACCCACAGGGAAGGAGGGATCTTATGAGGAAGAAATGGGATCATATGTATCTGAGGGCCTGGCACAGTGTCTGGCCAGAGGCAAGGCTCTCAAATATTTGTTATATTTCAACCACAAAGAGGTTCGGGTCCCTTGATTCATGTAGAAGAGGAATTTATCCAGAACAGGGCAGAAGTAGGGGGGAGGAGGTACAAGAGAACTTTGCTTCAAAAAGCTGATGGCTCAGCTGACTTCCTATGTGGCCTCAGGTAAGTCACATCTTGCTGGGCTTGCCTTGGTTTGCTTCTCTATGACATGAGGGGGCTGGCTCTGCAGGCTCCTCAGGCTCTGTCATGGAATGGGCTTCCATTATCACCTGTGGGGAAAGGTCCACTGTGCCAGGCTGCCTTTGTCCAGACTTCTCCCGTTTCTCTCCAGGTGCCGTAGCCTCTTGGGTCTAAAGTCTAGGAATAGCCAAGAGCTGTCCTCCATCCACTTGCTGCCTTGTCAGCATCCCCTGAGACATGGGAAATTGAGGATCGCAGTGGCAGATCTTAAATCAAAGCCTGGGCCATCAATCTCTTAGAACAGACTGAAATAACAAGGTGGGTGGCACAGACTGCCACCGCATGGACAGTCAAGAGATATTAAAAAGCCAGAACCTCAA
The DNA here is from genome assembly GCF_000181295.1 of Otolemur garnettii. NCBI lineage: Eukaryota > Metazoa > Chordata > Mammalia > Primates > Galagidae > Otolemur > Otolemur garnettii. Next base: position 70,802,158 of record NW_003852396.1, on the reverse strand, counting down.
GCCCCCAGATCCCTTAACAAATTTCCACATCCCCCAAGGATGTGCATGCTGAGGGGAAAACAGGAAATATTTTTATTGTAGAGTTCCCCAGGAGGACCGGGGGGCTCTATTTCAGGAAACTCCTCTGTCTGGGGGGCTTCTGAAGTCCTTCTACCTGCCATTGCCTGTCCTGGCCTGCCTGCCGGCCAGCTCCTCCCTTGCAGGCACCCCCACCAGAGTGTGGCCAGAGTGGCACAATTAGGACGCCGTTGTTCACTGCTTACCAGCTCTGCAAACCTGGGCAAGTTGCATAACCCCTTTGGCTTTCAGTTTTCTCCTCTGTCAAATGGGAATGACAATACCATCAGGTGTTTTGATATTAAATGGGAAATGACAATACTATCAGGTGTTCTGATATTAAATGGGAATGACAATACCATCAGGTGTTTTGATATTAAATGGGAATGACAATACCATCA
>NW_003852396.1:70676817-70801659 GCF_000181295.1 Otolemur garnettii | reverse complement strand
GTGTTTTGATATTAAATGGGAATGACAATACCATCAGGTGTTTCGATATTAAATGAAATAATCCACACAAAGCAAACAGCACCGTGCCTGGCACACAGTGAGACCTCAGACATTAGCCCTGAATATTAATCTCCCTATTATCCCACAAATAAGCCCCAATCAGCTACTGTTTCTTCTTGCAGGCTGTCCTGCTCTTTTGCCTGTTTACGTTCTATCCACCTCTCAAGCCTCAGTTCAACTGCCACTTCCTCCAGGCAGCTCTCCCTAAATGACCCTCCAAGGCTCCATCTTTCTCTGACTTCTGAGGTTACATTATTTTGTGTTCAATTACATTTTCAGCAACTTTTCTTTGGGGCTTCATTGTGAGGGACCCAACTGCCTTGATTACAAGGAATTTGCTTCTGTTTTCTCCCCCTCTTTTCCCCCTACGGCACCGGCACCGGCACCGGCACCTGCCACAGGGCAGCACATACCATCGGTGCTCAAGAAACTCCCATGCTTGCCATGTGGGAGATGCGGGAAACTGAAAACAGAATCCTAGTGTTCCTAAGACCGGGTCTTTTGTCTATTTTTAGAGTTTAAATGTTCTTCAAAAAAAATTCCAACTTCCACTCCGTCTTTACATTACAACCACACCAATCTTTTCATGTCAGCCAGATGTACTTTTCCCTCCTCTCTACCCGAAATACACCAGAATTTGAAAAATGAGGCGCTGGATCTGAGAGTGCAAGAAAGAGAAAGTGTTTTCTAAACCCTGACTATTCTTGTCAGGGAAACTTGGGGAGGGATTAGTTCTGGGTGAAAGAGAAGGTTCTGATGGCTCAGCCCAGGGCTATTGGAGCTCGCTCTGTTTTCTACGGAGGGACAATTGAGATTTTGAAACACAAAGCCCTTGCTTCTGGAAGGTCAGCACTCTTATTAGGCATCCCAGAAATCTGCCACTCCTGGGGTGGGGATGGGGGTGAGGCAGGTGAGGACACAGTTCTGGTCACCTTGAAGTCAGGACTGGGGGCTGGCCATGCCATCCTGGCTGCTGTGGGCAGTTCTGAGGGCAGGTTGCTGCGGCTGCAGAAGGCATTGGAAGGTGATGTTGGACACTCCAGCTTCACGGGATGGGGAGAAGAGTTAAGAATTATGAATTTGCAATTGTGACCAAGATAAATGACCATTTGGTCTAGTGGGACCCTTGAGGGCAGGGGCCTTCACACCATCTGGTCCTGGGTGGAGAGAGATACTTTGTTAATGATCCAAGTCCTGAGTCCTCCAGAGAAGGAGCGCTGTCACAATCTCCTCTCAGTGAGTGTGCAAATGTTTGTTCTTGGCTACCAACCAGTCAGTAGCAATAATAATACTGCTCAACTATTAAGAACTTACCCTGTGCCAGAACTGTGCCCAGTGCTTTACATTCATTTACTACCTTGTGTTTACCACAGCCCCATGATGAGGTGAGGACTAGTAACTCCATCTTCTGAATGAGGAGACTGAGCCAGAGAGGCTGCGGTCACTCACACAAGGTCACACGGCAAACACCTGGCAGGGTCCTCCCACCCTGCGCTAACCACTCTGCTGCTGTGTGGAATGGAAGCAGCTGCTGCCTTTTCATACCTAGGAGAGGGTGTTTCCCAGCATGCCTGGAATTTTCAAGCCGTCCCCTGCTCTCCACCGCCTGCTCAGGCATGATGGAGAGGCAATAGTTGGGACTCAGAAGTTGTGGGAGATTTCAGAGATGTGTGGAGATGGAAGCTGACTGTCCTCTACTTCAGAAGGTAATCATTTGGTCAGAACTGAGGAACCAGAGGTTCAGCCAGCCAAACCACCTATCCATTCTCCAGATAAGAAAACAGGTCCTAGGTGGTCAGCCTTGGTAGCGGTCAGACATGGTGGCAGAGCTGGGATTCCCTGATGTCCTCTCCAGCCAGGGGCCACTGATTCCAGGGTATTGCCTGTTTACCCTGCTCCTTTCCACATCACTCTGAGAGGCCAGGGGTCCGTTTGTCTTGCTACAGACTGTCCCTGGTGGCCATACAGGCCTGGCCTGCAAGAGATGCTGGGTCAATATTTGTGCAGAGAATGAAGGAACAAGGTGCTCTGTGTGCCAGCTGTGAGGCTAGTCCTTCATACGGAGGGGCAGCAGTGGCTCCAGAGATCCACCCAGGAGCCCAGAGACAGTGTGGGGGCAAGAGGGTGGGCGGGTTGGAGGGTGGCCTAGAAGACAGTCCACCAGCAAATCCACTCCAGTGCCCCACTAAGCCCGGCCCTCCCTCAGGAGGGACAACTGGAACAGGGGCAAATGATTCATTTCCACATAGGGAAGTACAGAAGCTGGGCAGGAGGATGGGCTGGGGTATGAGTTGGGGTACTGGCACTGAAAGGTGGTTGGCTCGGGTTCTGGAGTCCCTCTTCACGCTCTGGCTGGGGAAGAGGTAGAGGACAGCTGGGCCAAGGGCCAGGCTGGGGCTCCGGCCGGACTTCGGGGGAGGGGGCGCTCAGGAGAAAGGCTTAAGCGGCCCAGTAAGCAGCGTCCTCGGAGGTTGGGGGGGAGGAGGAAAGCTAAGTGAAATGAAAAGAGGTGCCAGGGGCAGCCTTGCCCTTGCCCGCTGGCCTCCCCGAGCCTGGAGTGGGCGTGGCCTCCCCGGCTGGTGGGTGGGGCTGGCCCCGGAGCCGGCCTGCGGAGGGGGCGTCCGGAGCGCGGGCGGCCAGGGAGGCGCGGGGGGCGGAGGGCGCGCGCTGGAGGGGTGGGGAAGAGAAGGGGCGGGCGGCTCGGGGGTGGAGCCGGGACCGCAGCGCCCGCCGCTCGCTCGGCGCTGAAACCGCTGCTGCCACCGCCGCTGCTATCGGCTCGGGGACGCCGGCAGGCGCTCTGTGAGGCTCCGGCGCCTGCGGCTGCTGCTCTCCTCCGGCGCCCGGGGCTGCGGCGCTCTGGGTCCCGGCCCCTGGCCCGGCGTCCCTCGGGTCCCGGCGCCCCAGCCCCGGGTCCCGCACTCTGCCCGGGAGAACACTCTGTTGATCGAGCCGGCCCGGGCTCGCGCCCCCGGGCCATGAAGAGGGGCCCGTGAGGGGCGCGCGGAGGCGGAGGAAGAGAAGGGAGGAGGGAGGCCGAGGAGGAGGGCGCGGGAGGCGGAGGATGCCGCCGCCTCTGCCGCCGCCGCCACCCGCGGGCCCCCGGCGAGCCTGACTCCAGACCCGAGGATGGAGCCGGCGCTGGGCGCTGCAGCGGCTCCCGGCGCGCCCCCGACCAGGTATTGGCCGGACCCGGAGGGCCCGGGGCGGGCGGGAACAGACACTCCGCCGCAGCAGTTGGGAGGGGCGCGGGCGCGGTGGGAGACGCCCCTTCGCCCGGGGACAGTCCCTGCCGGCGGTGCGCGGAGATGTAGTGGTGGCGGGGGACAGCAGCATGTTGGGCGCAAGACGGGGCTGCCGGGGCTGGTGGCTGGTAAGTACCGTGATCACCCAAGTCCACCCCGCCCCCATTCGAGTAGGGAAGCAAACTTGAGAAGCTCGGCGGCCCCCGAGGCGCCCCGCTCCCCTCCGCTGAGGAGCGCACTTGGGGGTTGCTCAGGCTCACCGTCCCACAGCCTGCCGGTCTCGGGGCTGGTGAGGTGCCTTGGGACCCCGAGGTCCCCGCGTTCGCACCAACTTTCCCAACCCGGGTTGCAGCTAGAGGTGGGGGGCCTTCCCCTGTTTCCTTGCTCCCAGCCCGGGCCCAGCACGCGCACCCATGACGCTGCGTGCAATGAGCTGGGTCCCTGTGGGGCCATAGCGGCCGGATGGTGCAGAGTCCCTCACGGGAAGCCAGAACAGCCCTCTTGCTCTTCTCTGGGTGGGAACGGGGAGGAGCCCCTCCCAGGCTCCAGGGACCCAGTGCTTGCCTTAATAGCAACGGCCCAGAGTAGCCCTAGCTGAGATTCTAGGAGTTAAAAGGCCAAGCTACCTGAGGAAGGTAAGACCCGAAGGTCCTCCTAGGGTGGCACCTTGGCCTGATTTCAGATGTGCCTCCTCCCCCCATCCGGGGCCTGCCATTTCCCAGCATTAGGCTCTTTGGTTCTGTGCTGGTTTCTTCCTGATGGACTTAAGAACTGCCCGTAAGCAGGGCTTTCCTAAGAAGGGTCGCTTATAAGGTCCAGGTGCCAGAGGATGGGCTTAGGCCATTGGCAGAGAGGTGGAGGCTGGGGCAGGGGAGATGGATGTCCAGTCAAGGACAGAAATTCAGCCCAACTTCTTCTGGACGGCTGGGTGGTAGGAGCTAGGGGCAAGATTGGGTCAGGAGGCCGGCACCCTGGCAGGGGAGGTAGCAGCCTTGCTAAGCCAGAGGCATGTGAGAGGTGAGCCAGTGGGGGCCAAGGTGCCAGGCACCTACCTTCAGAGGTTCTCCAGCCCCTCCAGGTAGGGCTAGGGTGTTTCAGCCCAGACCTTACCTAAGGCAGGCGTTTCCAGGCTCCTGCCCTCAGCAGGCAGGGACACTTAACAGGCTTCGTGATGACCCTATTTCTTTTTCAAAGTGCTTTCTTCCTCATGACTCACACATTGGATTCACCAGGGAGGTATCAAGCTTCCAACCTAGTCCATTCTCCTCCCTCCTGGGTCTTTAGGGAGCTGCTGGGGAAAAGAGGGGGTGGATTTGTCCTTGGGCCTCAGACCCCTGCGGGAGCCCAGGAGCCTGGCCCTGTAAGGCTTTCATTTTCCTGCTTCTGCCTGTGATCCTGACCAGGAGCAGCCTCAGGCCACTGGTGGTGAGGTGTGGAGAGAAGGGGTGCAGGTGAGAGGAAGTGTATGTTAATTATCCCCCCAACTCTGCTGGGTCTTTGAGAGCATATCCAGCTACCCCCCTCCCCTTTCACTTAACACCCTCTGGATTCCTCATCTCCAAACGGAAGCATAATCCATCCCTAAAATCCAAATTTCCCTCTTTGCTGAATAGTTGCAATGCTTATGGCCCAAGGTTTCCTCCTTGGCAGCTGAAGTTAAGCTCCTCTCACAGACAGCTTCCCCCCTCTCTGCTATTCTCAGGCCACTATTCAGAGGAGGAGTGTAGATTCCCCTTACCCAACCTCCCTGGCCCCCCTTGTCTACAGGGCCCTAGCTCCCCAGGAAGGGTGACGCTGATACAGGGATGTGTGTCTGGCTGCATCACAGGAGGAAGGAGGTGTATGACTTGCTCCACTGGATGGGGAGGCGGGCGTGTCAGGCCTTCACCTGGGGTCAAGTTCATGCCCTCCTGGACTTCCCCTTGCCCCCCCCACCCTTGCGCCCTCTCTCCCTCTCTTGCTCACTGTGGATCTCTCTTTACTTTCCCAACTCCACTCTGCATCTGTGTGGGGAGGGAGCATTTGATATTCATAATCTGGTTCAGAGAAGGTCCCGAAGCCCTGAGTCACTGTATGGTTTCCATGGAAACAGACTTGTTCAGAGGACTCGATGTAGCAAGGCTTCGGTGGGGGAGAAAGGAAACATATAGTAAAATCAGGCTCCACAAGTGTGGCGGGAGTTGGATCAACTCCCTTTGGTGGGGAAGATGAGGGTGGGCAAAGCTCTGGCTTCCCTTATAAGAGGGGCTGCCTCTCCTACCCACTGAGCTCCCCTCATTGGGAGCTGCTCAGCTGCTCGGGGGTGACAGGCTGCTGCTTCTCACGTGGACCTTCTGGCTAGGCACCAAAGCTTATGGCTACCTGTCAATGACTCAGTTTCCTCCTCCGAAAAATGAGGAAAATATGAACACCTCCCTGATAGGGGCGTTGTGAAGGTCAAAAGTGTTATGATATGGAACACACTTCAAAGAGCAGTGAATATTCATAGTGTCACTATTATTAAGTCAGGGGATTGGAAGAAAGTCCCCCAGCATGTTCACTTGATGCCTTCCCCTGTGTCTCAGTAGGTGGTCCTGACATCTAGCTGGGCTGGCCTATCTCCTGCTTTTCAAAGAGCCTCTCCCTAGCAGTTCTGGTGCACCCCACCCCAGGAACCAGCCATCCATTTCTTCCTGCAGAGTGTATGTTTCAGGTTGCCACAGGCCAGGCGTGACGTTAGAGGGCCTTGCTCTTCTTTAGACCCTACCTGTCCAGCAGCCTGGTGGGAATAAATATTCCAAGGCCAGATGGACAGGCAGCTTCCTGTCTCAGCCCCCAGGGGGAATCCCCTTGGAATTGGGACAGAGGAGAGAGAAGAGGTCCAGGCAAAGAGAAGGGATTGGGTAGGGCAGGCCATCCTCCCTGTAGAGGCTGGTTCATCTGGTTGGAGAAGCAGCTCTCTCATGATGATTGACCAGAAAGGAATTGGGAATAATCCAGAAAGCTAAAGACCCTGCCCTGCTCCTCTCCCTAAGTTTAAGCCTCTATTGCCCTAGTGTTCCTGATATGCCCTTCAAGTCTGGATGAACTTGGGGCTCTAGCCTGAGCACCAGCTGATCTGTCCCACCTGCAGGAGCAGGGTGAGGGGCTTACCCCAGCAGTGCCAGCCCCAGCCGCACTGGGGAGTACAGCCCAGGCAGATTCTAGGTGCCAGTGGTGGCTCAGCCTGAGTCCCCCTCACTAGCCTTTCTCTCTCAATGCAGCCTCCTCATGTCATACTTTCCACCTCCCCTCCTGTAAGGTGGGCTTCAGTTTCAAGTTACCTGAAGTCCCTCCCGTCACAGCCAGCTGTCAGCACTGCAAAGCATCCGTTATCTGTTGGCCCTTCCTTCTATTTTACAGATGGAAAAACCGAGATTCCTGGGGCTTGCCTGTGTGACCAGAACCCAAGCTAGCTATGGCCTCTCCCAGCTCCACACCAGTCCTGGGGATGCTCTTCCTTCTTCCTCAGTTCTCCAGGCGGCCCCAGCTGCTGCCCAGCATACCCCGCCCCCTCTAGTTCTCAGGTTTCTACCAAGGTTCTTCCCTCTACATCTCTCTGGACCGCTTTGCTGTCCTCATTGGTGTTCACAACACCTTCCAATTTAATATCCTCTGCAAATTTCATTAAAGGACTGTTTACTCCTTCTCTCAGGATCATTAATGAAGATGTTAGATAAGATCTGACCCAGTGTGTGTGTGTGGGGTCCTGGCAGCCCCGCCCCCACTCCCAGACTTGCTGCCCTCCGGCACCTTCCCCTGGGCTTGCCTCCTCCACCAGGGACCCTTGGGACCTGCCCCCTCCTGCTATTAGGCCTCATGACAAGTGCTTAGGGCCAAGTCTGTTTGAATTAATTTTGTAAGATTACTCGAGGCGCTGTATCAAATGCTTTGCTAAAAATCAAGATATATTACCCTGCCTGTGTTGCCTTCATCTACCAGTCTTGTAATTCTATCAAGAAAGCTATCAAGTTTGTCAGGCATGATTTGTTCTTTATAAATCCCCACAGTGCCGCGTGGGGCACAGGGTTCCCGCGTTTTCTAAATGTTTAGAGATTCCTTCTTTGTGTTTGCTCCTTGATTAGAGCGGGAAGGCTGTGGGCTGGGAATTGTTGGGAATGCTGGCAGTGATGAATTCTCAAGGATGGAGGAGAAGGCAGGACTCCTTCTTTTTCCCAGAGTCTCTGGTGTTATCAATGCATTGTTTAGGACCCACTGAGTCCCTGAAGTGTGCTGGGGCCTACATGCTGGGCACTGGGGAAGGAGGGATAGGAGAGAGCTGGGGGGAGGGCCTGAGATTTCAAGGATTCTGCAGGACAGATGAAAACCACAGATAGATGAGCTGACATTCTCAGTTACCATTAATTGAGAGATTACTACATACTAGTCACTATGCAAAGAGATTTAGGTGCACATCTTATTTAAGCCCCTCCCTGGCCCTGAGATGGGTGTGACTTCCTCTTACCTGAGTACTTGGGGCTGCCCAGGACCTAGGGTCTGGATTTCATCCTTTGTTATGCCAATCCTAACCTTTTAAGGCGCATAGAAAGGGTCAAGAGAGCTCACTGGGGGTGGTTCAGACATTTTGGGAGGTCAGAGTGGGAAGGGAAGGTAAGCCTTCAGGGGGAGCTTTGGAGAAGTGAGGCCCTCACTTTCATGTGCACCTCATAGGTGACCCCCACAGCTTGCATTCAGTTCTGTACCCTGTCAGTTTCGAGCTGTGTGAGCAAGTCTTTTAACCTCTCTGAGCCTTGGACCCTCACCTTTGGAAATGGATACAGATGTAGTCCTTACCCACAGGATTGTGGGGAGGATCAAATGAGGTGACGTGTGAAAGGTTCGTGCCATGGTGCTGGGCTGTTACCTTTCACCCTGGAGGTCAGTGCTGGGTAGAGACACTCACTGATTGGCTGCATGCCCCGTGGGTTGAGTGTGGCTCTTCATCGGGCTTCTCTTCCAGGAGACAGAGGGGCAGCAGGGGGAGCTGTGCCGGCATGCCAGCACAGGGGCATCCTTGGCTCAAGCTGTGGGCTGGCGATAAGCTTAGGGAGCAGGGAGCCTTTATCTGGGCCTTGAGCCCAAGCCCTCTGCCCTGTTCCAGACTATTTCAGGCTAGATGGTAATGAAGACATTGTCTGGTGTCGTCTTGGCTGCATAGGATTTGGGCATTCCTAGGCTCTGTGGTTGTAAAACCACTCAAAACATCCACCTCCTTGCTTATCCCAGACCAGAGCTCTGCATGGGGAGCAGAGTGTATTTTGGCTGCTGCCTATCAGGTACTGCTGTCCCCTGTGTACACTCATTTATGACAGTCTTCCTTATTGTCATCCAGTGGACAGGGAGAACCCCCCTGGAAATTGGTGAGATGGCACAGACCCATTGATGTGCCAGGGGAACCCGCAGGAAGGGCCATAGGCAGTCCCTGTTTCCAGCAGCTGACACCCCAGGGGCTGGTCCTCAGAGGTGGTCAATAGTAATGGATGAGGCATTGTTGGTGTTGGAGGGTGAGCTCAAGACTGGCATCAGTGTGCCCTGGCTCCTGTGGCCACCTAGCCCATGGTGCTTCCTGCTCCTCTCTAGCTGAGTTTAAATCCTGGCCGCACCCTGGACTAGCTGCACATGCTAGACAGGTTCCCCCACTTGCTCAAGTCTCACCGCTCCTCATTTGTGAGAGGTGGCAATGGCACCTGCCTGTAACAAGTGTCCCCTGATGGGAGTCTGCTCTGTGATTTCTGCAGCCCCCTCTGTCTCATGTTGTAGCCTTAAGGCTCAGGTGAGTCTCAGGCTCCCATCCATTTCCCACTCCAGCTCTTGTCCCCATGGGGCCAGTTGGGCCTTGTGTGCAGGTGGCCAAGACCAGAGGCTCTGGGATCCAGGGACAGACGGCATCCTCTCCTAGCCCAGTGGGCAGCAGTTGCCTATGTTCCAGGCCAGTTGATGTTTTCCCATCCTTGAAGCAGGGAGGATAGGCCGCAGTCCCGGTATCCAGGAGGTGGGGCCTCGGTACTCTTCCGACTCTAGCTGTGGCTGCTGGGTGGGTGGTGGGGGGACAGGAAACCCGGGCTTTTCCGCCCAGTGTCGGGGCAGAAGAGTCCCGCCTCCCTGCAGGCCAGGCTGTGGTAGGACCAGCCTGAGACAGGGAACCAGGGCCTTCTGACTCATCCCTCCCCTGAGAGGAGCCCAGCACACTGGGGCCTTGTGCTGTGGCCAGGAGGTCAGTCACTCTCCCCACAGCTGGGGAAAACTTTTCTCTTGGGTCAGCCTGAGATGCTTCCCCCCCACCCCCCCGGCTAGGCCCAGGGCAGGACTGGGAGCTGCCCCTCTCACCTTGTGCCAGGTCTCTGCAGCCGGAACAGTGAGGGTCCCAGCCAGGGGAAGAGGCTGTTGTGTCTGTTTCAACTTTTTAAACCAGGCCAGTGTGCTTTTTTAACTTTTTTAGATAGCCCCTAAAAGTCATGCTCATGGTTCTTATTTAATGAACGCCTGCTCTGTGCCCAGTTCTGCGTTAAACCATGGGCGTCCATTGTGTCTTTCAACTGAGATCTTTGAAGGATTCTGTGATCTCTCTTCTCATTTCACACATAAGGACAAATTGAGGCCAGCAGAGGTTAAGTGCCTTGCTTAAGGTCTCATAGATACAAAGCAAGAGCAGCAGCATTCAAATGCCCTACACAGCTGGGGTGTCCAGACTGCCTTCCTGAATGTCGGTGGGTAACTTCCCAAGGAGGCTTGAAGTACACATATGTGTCACATGTGGACATGGGAATGGTCTTCTGTGAAGACACAGGACCTCATAAGAGGCAGCCAGGCAGCTCTGGTGACTGTGAAAAGTCAATGGATCGGTCTCTCTCTGGGTGCTTGCCCTGGAACCCATGACTGTGAAAATGTGTCCCCACTAGAGTGCCGAAGTATGTAGTGGTATTGCCTGTGGGGCCCATGGATGGGTTGCAGAACCCAGGAACTCTAGAGATTGTCCACAAACACTAGGTTTGTGTTGGTGCATATTTTGGGGAGAAGGTCCATAGACTTTACAGTGTTTCATGTTGAAGTGGGCACAACCTCAGAGAGAAGCACTGGTCCCGCCAGTCACCCCTGAACTGACCCAGACTACAGAGGCTGAGTCCAGACCCCATCAGATCACCCCCCTGGAATGATGGGGCTGGCTGAATTATATGTTGCCATACTGCTCACATGGAAGGATGCTCTCGGATAGAGCCCTGTGAAACTTGTCTTTGGGGACATGGCTCACGGTGGTACACATGAAGGCTCTGTAGGAGACCTCTCAGGAGAAATTTTGCACTAGATTCAGTGTCAGGAATAGCCATACCACTCTTGAGCAAATGCTTTAATCTTTATCTCATGGGTCCTGTGAAATGTGTAAATGAAATGCTTTTTTCCCACTGGCTGCCAGGGAGCTCTAACCCATATGAGCAGTCCACAAATGGCCTGACTCTTGTACACTAACTTAGCCTCTGGTTCTTTCAGATTTTTATACTCTTGTTTTCTCCTTGCTTCATTTTCATCACCTCATTTTCCTGAGGGGGGAAAAAAACCCCACCTTGTTATTTAATGTGTTTTAGCCTTAACTAAACAAACATTTATGGTGGATCAGTACTGGCTACACCGGAGCCAGGGATTAAGCATTTCCTCTCTGCAGTCTCCATCCTAGAGGTCTATTTGCCAGCTCCTCTCTGCCTTCCCAGTTCACTTGCCGCTTGCTCCAGTTCTTGGGACCACAGAACCTTAGGGCTCCCCCATCCTGGTTCAGTTTGGGCAGAAATATGATACTCAGGGTTTGTTTGTTTGTTTTTTTTCCTCTCTGATTTTCTTCCCCCTCCTCCATGATTTCACAAACTTTTTAGGGAGAAAAGGCTGGGAGAGGAGTCATTTCCCTAACTCAGGCCTTAGCTGCTTGCACAGCCTCAGGCCCCTTTGAAGCCTGGCTCTTCTCTGCTCCTGCTCTGTCTCAGTAGTCCCCTGCTGACTTTTGTCCTTACTGGCCCACCTGAGCAGAGAGCCATTCTGGTAGAAAAGCAATGACTTCAATCCTGGAGCCTTGGAAAGGCAGGAGGGGAAGGATGGCTGGCAGTGCCCTGGGGATGGATGGGATGGGAGGCACTGTGCAGTGTGAGGGCTGGTGTTCACACCCCTACTCTATCATCAGTCACCTCTCTAGTGGTGGCTTCACTCTGTCCCAGAAGTTAATAAACTGAGTAAAAAAATTCAGTGTAAGCTGTGTCTTCCTCCCACCTGGTCTTCTAAACTCTGCTTCCTTCTGGGGAGTTACCAGTTCAGTGCAGGTTCTTGCAGTGGTTGGTTATGATATATACAAATATATACGTACATCCTCTTTTATAAAATCAGAAATTGTGACATACTATTACACATGTGTTTCCTGCCTCTAGTTTTTGTTTTTTGGGTTTTTTTGAGACAAAGTCTCTCTCTGTTGCTCAGACAAGAGTGCAGTGGCATCATCATAGCTCACAGCAGCCTCAAACTCCTGGGCTCAAGTGATCCTCTTGTCTCAGCCTCCCATGTAGGTGGGACTACATAGGCGCCCCACCATGCCCACTTAATATATTTTTTTTTTTTGTAGAGATGGGGTCTTATGTTGCCCAGACTGATCTTGAACTCCTGGCCTTCAGCAATCCTTCTCTCTCAGCCTCCCAAAGTACTAGGATTATAGATATGAGTCACTGTGCCTGGCCCTTAGGTTTTTTTTACTTAATAATATATATTGGATAATGGGAGGAATGCTAATGATGAAGGGGTTAAACATCCAAGGAAGGGAAGGGAGGCCCATGTGTGGGCTACTGGAAGTCCAGGAAACTTCTCAATTGCATGTGTAAAATTGTGGACATGAATGGGATTTTCTGGGAAGAGGGACTGTAGTTCTAAGGGGTCTATGGTCCAGAAAAGATAAAGAGCTGCTATTCTGGATTTTATGGGATTTCTGCAAAGCAGGAGGTGGGGGCCTAACTCAGCAGAGGGCAGAGCCCGTGGTTTGGGGGCCCTCTGGGATAGCCACAGCTCAGGCTGAGTTGAGGTCAGTGATGCCCAGCCCTATTATCTTCTTAGAAGATGCCTGGGCTTTTTCTACTCCCCATGGAGGGTCCCCCTGTCTGCCATGAGTGAGGGTGGCCCCTACTGACCCTGAGTGGAATACAGGGCCTTCTTGGATTTGGAAAACTCCAGCCGTCAGACCTTCAAGGCCCTACAGTCACTGAATCTATGGGATAACCGAGGCAAAGAGAGATTGAGGGTGAGTCCAAGGTCACCCAGCTAGGGAAAGGCAGAAGCTGTGGGCTGTTCATCAGTGACATTCAGTTCTGTATTCCTTCCCTGCTAGAGTGGAATTGGAGAGGGAGAAGGGGCCCCCTGCCCCAGGGAGGGGTGTTGGTGCGGCAGCCTGTTGCTGCTTGCCTCTTGGTGTGCGGCTGAGGAAGTGGGGGTGCGCAGAACAGAGGCCGCAGCCAGGGTGGGCGTGCCATCATCACATCTCACTGCATCCTGCAACATCACCTCCCGCTGGCTGCATCCTGGTGAATCTGCAGCCAACAGCCCGGGAATTCTCAGCACAGCCGGTGCGGGACTAGGTGGCTGCACTGCAGGATGTGGCCACTAGAGGGCAGCAGGAAAGCCACGGGGGGGGCGTGGCTCAGCTTGGAAAAAGGTGTGTGGGTGTGTGTGGGTGTGTGTGGGGGAGGGCGGGGGGGGTGTAAAAAGGGAGTCAGAACCTGTGGACTCTGGGATGATTTGTTCTTAGGCACTTCCCCAAGACAAAAACCAAATCAGACATTTTATGATGATGATCTTAACCAACATGTACTGCCGGGCACTGTGTTAGCTAATTAGCTCTCATAACAGTTTTGTTATAATTATCCCATTTTGTAGGTGAGGAAACAGAGGCCAGAAAAGATTAAATAATCTAGCCAAGGTCTCACTGCCAGTGAGTGGTTGACCTGGGAGCACTGGGGCTGGTACCAGAGCTGTGTCATGTCTACATGCCTGGCATCGACTAAGTGCTTTAAGTCCTTTGATTCTTACCACCATGTCTAAGGTTATACACACTTTGGAGCAACTGAGGCTTAGAGATAGCTTGTAAGTCACACAGGTCCATAACACCTGCTGAGTGACAGATCCATCGGCGTGGTTCAGGGCGTGAGCTCTCAGCTGTGAATCATAGTTCTAGAGTTGTTCTCTGCTTCCACTCTGTGCCTAAAACTGAGGTTGAATGATAGTGAATGCTGAGCTTTCTGCTTTGAGTGAGTGTTCATTAGCTCCCTTGCCTTCCAGCAGAAATGATTGATTCTGGGCTCTTGTGTCCAAGGTTTGCTTGGGTTTTGACTAACCAGAGGTGGAGGAAGGCCATGCCAGGGGCTTCTAGAAGCCCAAAGAGGGGCCCTGGAAGCCACACTCAGGCTTGGAGGAACAGGACTTTGAGAAATCTTTTTGTAGTGGCCAACCCTCTCTTGGGAACAACAGGATCTGGCCCCAAGGCCTCTGGTTTCCAGGGCAGATGCCTCCAGCATACCAAGCAAGCTTGGCCAGTCCTGAGCCTGGCTCTGCCAGGTTGGCAGGAGAGAAGGGAGTATTTCTAGAAGGTCCTCACTTCCCCTATCTTCCCGTTCCCATGCCCTGGCTTTGCCCTCCCAGGGACTGGCAGGGATGGTCTGTGGCTGGGCCTTCAAACACGTTCCCCTTCTTGATACCGAGGCTGTACCTGGTGAAGCTGCATCTCACTGTCTTAGGGATCTGTAACATTGAGCCATCCCGGTTACTTCTGATTTGTTGGCAAAGCAGCAGCTTCTCTCCTTGGCCTAAAGTTTCTCTGGTGGGGGGGGGCAGACACTTCAGTGATCCCTTCCCCACCAAGATGGCAAGATGCTCCTCTTGAAAGAAATCCCTAGGGTGAATTCCAGTTTTGGAACTGGAATCCTTGAATTCAGTGAGACTCTTTAAGGGTTCTATTTCCAGTCTTGGTGGGGACCAAAGAGGGTAGAACATGAGTGGAAACAGGGGATGAATCAGGGAGGAGTATTTGAACATGGACTTTCATAGCACATTGCCTGGGCTGGAACCTACCTCTACACCTCATTAGGGGTGTGAGCTTGGAGACGTTATTAAACCTTGAGGAGCCTCCGCATCCTCATCTGTAAAATGGGGTTGTGACAGTGTAGCCTCATAGCATTGGCAGGAGAGTGAGATGAGCTAATGCCTACACCTGGGAGGAACACCGTGACTGCCCAGCAGGTGCTTGCCTGCTCTCACGTTACTTTACTCAGAGTGCCTAGAGCAGTGCCTGGAAACCGGATATCTCATGGATGTCTGTGAATAACCACAAAGGAAGTGCCTCCAAGTGGAAGGGCACTGCTGCTAGAGAATGGACTCCTAAACAACCCACAGATAATGCCCAGCACTCTATTGATGGCATTTCCTCTTTGTTTAAGGGCATTCCCATTTGTCTTATGGCACTTGAGCAGAGCCAGTCTGCAATTTTTAGGGGAGTCAGGTTTAGAGCAGAGAAGCCTTCTGCCTGGGTTCCTGGGCCAGCCCCGGGGATGGAGGCCAGTGTCTTCTGCTGCCATGGGGTAAGGTTGGGTTGTGGTCAGCGTTGTGGTTTTTCTCTGATCATATTTAGAAGTTCCTAAGAATCTAGACTGTGCCCCTTTCCTTATTTACTGCCATTTGATAATCTGGTACCCATTCCTATAGGGAAAAAAGGGAATTTCCTATTAAAACAGGTCTCAATTTCTCTGTCTGAAAAATGGGAATGAGGATGCTGACCTTCTAGAGGGGGTTATTGGGAATAACATGGTGCTAGAAGTTGGGTGAGTAGCCAGGCAGCATTGCAAGTTTGGGAAAGGATGATCTACTCACCCTGTCTCCAGCGGAGTTACACCAAACAGAAGGTGTGGGAAGGACATTGAGAAAGCACATGCGTTCACTCCATCAGCCAGGAACCAACAGGTCAACAAGAGGAGACAGTAAAGGGAGAGAACACGCCTGTCTCAGAGTTCTCTACCTGCCTCCTTCTAGTGCTTGGTCCCTCTTTTGCTCATGCACGAGTAGGCTGGGGACAGGAATCAGATGCAAGTTGAAGGCCAAGTATGTTTAAGCTAGAGGAACAGAAAGTCAAATCTCCTCAGAGGGAAAGAGCCTGGGCTCTGGGGAAGCTGCCAGATTGGGGTTAACCCAGGCCAATGACTCCACCTCTGCGCCTTGGCCTTCTCACCTGTGAAACGAGCTGATACCGCTTCCACATGACATTCTCGTGAGGAGAAAATGAACTGGCACAGGGAGAGGGAAGTGCTCAGTAGATTCAATGCTGCCATTGTGGTGTTCTAACTCCAACATGCCTGCATCACCCAGGTCAGGTCAGCACCCAGGTCAGCACCCTGGTCCACTTTTGCTTTGAGTTTCAGGTAGCTGGTCTCCTGCCTTCCTGTGGTTGGAAGAAGGATTCCCCCGCCTAGCTGTCGCTTTGGAGCTGACCTTTCAACTGGAGGCCTGGGGTGAGCTCTTCTGCCCTTGCTGACTTCTGCTTACCCCCCCCCCCCCAAGAATCACTGAACAGGTTGAATTTTCAAGGGTCAGAATAGTTTCACCGATTTAAACTGCAGAACATTCTGGGCCATGCTCTGGGCCAGGCTGCCTACTTGGGGCACTAGCTCTTGTTTAGGTGGGAATTTAAGCATGCCAGCCTCCTTGTCTACTGGTCCAATGAGAGCAGAGGGACTGACTTACTAGGAGGATGTGGGTGGGGTGGGCAAGGAAGGTGAAGGGAGTGGGATGTGTGCAGTGCACGACTCAGTGGGAGAGACCTCGGGGAATAAGAGATGGAACTGGGTTGGTTAGGACTCTGAGCCAGTGATAGATCTGGGAAAGCAGGCGAGGTCCTCATGGCGTGGCCTGGGGCAGGGGCAGACTGGGTCATAGGACACAGGGAGAGGAAGAGTGGGGATCGGGGCACTGGGAGCCTACCTCCACCTGTGTACCCCTCCCCTCCCTGTCTCCCGGTAGTCTGCTGGTCACAGGACTGTGGCTTGACCTGGAGACACTGACACCTGTGGACTCCCCAGCTTGGAGCAGCCACTCTTTGGTAAGTGGTCAAGCCCTCCTACATTCCCTCTGGGAGCAGCCTCAGCCCTCTCTCAGGGCCAGGAAACTGAGCTGGCTTTCCTGGGGACACTAGGACGCTCAGGCTGGCTCCTTGCCCTGGACCCATGGCATGCCCTTCCCTTTCCCTGCTTTCCTGTGGTCCCTCCATAGACTCCCTTCTATGGCCAGAGGGGCTAAGGGGCTAAGGGTGAAGGCTCTTGAGGACTGGCTTGGAGGAACCAGGGTCCCATTCCTTATCCGCAGGCCAGTTCACTCTGTGTATGTGGGGGTCTTCGGGGCCCGAGGCCTGGAGCCTTGCTCCCAGTGGCCAGGAATCAATTCTGGGTCTTGGAAGGGAGGCTTCTGTACCCCTGTGTCTGCTTCAGAGACTCTTAGAGACTCCACGAGCCCCAGAAGTCCACATCTGGACTAAGTTGGAGAGTACTCGACACGGTTGTCTCCCTTTCCTGGCCCTGGTGGTAGCTCACTGACTGACCATGTGCAGGGGCCAGAAGGAGGCAGCTAACATGAGCTCTTCTTCCCCCTAGGGTTGGGCAGAGGACAGAGGAAAGGTGACCACCTGGGGAACTGGGCACTAGCTCACGGGGCTGCAAGCTGCTGGGGTAGTGGGCAGTGGGGGACATGGCTTGATGCAGGAGTGTCCCCTTAGTGTGGGAGTTGGAGGAGTGAGGCTTTTTTGCCCAGTGGGCCTCTGGACTCATCTACAGGTTAAACCCTGGGTGCAAGGAGTGTTTTTTCAGCTCCCTGAAGCTCCCAGGAGTCCCCTGAGAGTGGTGAAGTCTGGTGTAGAAGCTGCTTAGGCCTTCTGGGTGCAAGTGTGAGCACTGGGCAGGGAGCAGGGTATTTCCCTGGGTCCCCTGGAGGTAGCTCTTCCAAGGCAGTAAGCCAAAGCCAGGTACCTGAACATGGCCTTTGCCCACAGACCTGGAGCCGTGGAGCAGCAGCCCCATGAAGGTGCCCAGCCATGCAATGTTCCTGGAAGGCTGTCCTCCTCCTTGCCCTGGCCTCCATCGCCATCCAGTACACCGCCATTCGCACCTTCACTGCCAAGTCCTTCCACACCTGCCCGGGACTGGCCGAGGTCGGGCTGGCGGAGCGGCTGTGCGAGGAGGGCCCCACCTTTGCCTACAACCTGTCCCGCAAAACCCACATCCTCATCCTGGCCACCACACGCAGCGGCTCCTCCTTCGTGGGCCAGCTCTTCAACCAGCACCTGGACGTCTTCTACCTGTTTGAGCCCCTTTACCACGTCCAGAACACGCTCATCCCCCGCTTCACCCAGGGCAAGAGCCCGGCCGACCGGCGGGTCATGCTGGGTGCCAGTCGCGACCTCCTGCGGAGCCTGTATGACTGTGACCTCTACTTCCTAGAGAACTATATCAAGCCTCCGCCGGTCAACCACACCACGGACAGGATCTTCCGCCGAGGGGCCAGCAGGGTCCTCTGCTCCCGGCCTGTGTGCGACCCTCCAGGGGCTGCTGACCTGGTCTTGGAGGAGGGAGACTGCGTGCGCAAGTGCGGCCTGCTGAACCTGACCGTGGCTGCTGAGGCCTGTCGCGAGCGCAGCCACGTGGCCATCAAGACAGTGAGGGTGCCCGAGGTTAATGACTTGCGGGCTCTGGTTGAAGATCCTCGGTTAAACCTCAAAGTCATCCAGCTGGTCCGAGACCCTCGTGGCATTCTGGCTTCGCGCAGCGAGACCTTCCGCGACACCTACCGGCTCTGGAGGCTCTGGTATGGCACCGGGAGAAAACCCTACAACTTGGATGTGACGCAGCTGACCACAGTGTGTGAGGACTTCTCAAACTCCGTGTCCACCGGCCTCATGCGGCCCCCTTGGCTCAAGGGCAAGTACATGTTAGTGCGCTATGAGGACCTGGCCCGGAACCCCATGAAGAAGACCGAAGAGATCTACGGGTTCTTGGGCATCCCCTTGGACAGCCATGTGGCTCGCTGGATCCAGAACAACACGAGGGGCGACCCCACCTTAGGCAAGCACAAATATGGCACCGTGAGAAACTCGGCCGCCACTGCCGAGAAGTGGCGCTTCCGCCTCTCCTACGACATTGTGGCCTTTGCCCAGAACGCCTGTCAGCAGGTGCTGGCCCAGCTGGGCTACAAGATGGCCAGCTCAGAGGAGGAGCTGAAGAACCCCTCAGTCAGCCTGGTGGAGGAGCGGGACTTCCGCCCTTTCTCCTGACGCGGGCACCGTGGGTAGGGTGGGAGGCACTTGGTGTTGGTTTTGATAAAATGGACCATTTTTAACTGTTGCCTTATCTCCCCCGCCCTGTCCCACCCCGCCTTTGTGTCCTCCTGCCCCCTGCCCACCCCACTTCTTTCTGCCTCTTTTTGTCTCTGAAATTTGCACTACGTCTTGGACGGGAATCATTGGGGCAGAGGGCGTGGGAAGTGGGGTATGAGCCCCACCTCGCCCCATTCAGACACATGGACGTTGGGTCTCTACATGGACGGTGACAATGTTTACAAGCCCCACACTCACACATTCTCACACACGCACATGGCCCACGAGGAGAGGCCACACAGCTTCTCAAGAGTTTTGAATGGATGAGTGGTCGGGGTATTGTAGTTTCTGCACTGTCTTACTTACACAAGGTAAGAAGATCTGAACAAAAGGACCACTTCTCTCTAATTTATGAATGGTGTCCATCCCTTCTGCATTCCTGCTTCCTGCCCTGAGGACCATGACCCCCCTTAGAGCAGAGAAACTGCCCCCTCCTGCCCGCCCTTGCCTGTCGGTGAGCAGGTTTTTACTGTGAGGTGAACGTGGACCTTGTTTATTTTTTCCAATCTGTGGTGATGCTGTCTGTCTGTCTGAGTCTTGTGGCTGCCCCCGGACCAGTGATGACTGATGAATCTTATGATTTTGATTGATCTTGGGGTCCATCTGTGATATTTCTTTGTGCCAAAAAGAAAAAAACAAAAGAGTGGATCAGTTTGCTAAATGAACATTGAAATGCTTTATCTGTGTTTTCTGTAAATAAAAGAGTGCAATAATCTCTGGGTGTGGTTGTGGGACATTCTAGACAGACAAGAGCAGGGCTCAGTGGGGTCTGGGCGCACTGGGGAGGACAGTGAGGAGGTGGGAATGAAATGCAAGTCTGCTTTACAGAACCCTCATCGCCCTCAATGCCAAGTTCAGGGTTTGATTTCCCTTCAGGCAGTTGAGAGTAGGTGCCTCAAAGCCAGGGGTGATGTTCAGAGTCTTCCACAAGTGGTATGGCTTGCTGAGTCTGAATGGCGAGAGCTAAGGGTGAGATCCCGGGACCACTTGTGTGCCAGATATTGCAGTTTTAGTTGGTGGGTCTGACACCAAGATAGCTGGGGAAGGGGAACATTCAAGGGGTGGGGTGGCTCTAGGGAGTGGCTGTTTATCAAGTGCCTGGCAGTATTTTACTGTTTTAACAACTGGTACAGGTTTATTGGTGTCTACACTGCCAGAATATCTGCTGTGCTTACTTACCTTCCCAGCCTTGGCAATCTACTAGGCTCCTCCAGGAAGCTTTCCCAGCTCTTATTCCAAGAAAATAGCTGGTCACAGCTTTGTTGTCCTGGGACACTAGGTTGCCTGGTGATTAGGCAGCCCTGGCAGTCCTGGACAATCAGAACTCCGTCCTGGGCTATTTTTATATATGATAGGAGATGTAGAATCAGCAGCAACACTAAATACTCTAACTGTAGCTTAATCAAGACAGGCTATTTCCTTTTTCTGGAAATTTTTTTTATGGTGGTAAAATACACATAATATGAAATTTACCATCTTAACCATTTTAATTGTATATTTCATTAAATACATTCAGAATATGGTACCATGCCATTCATCTCCAGAACTCTTTTCATTTTGTAAAACTGGGACTTTGTACCCATTAAACAGTAATTCTCTATTTCCCTCTCTCCCTCAGCCCCTGAAGCCACTATTCTACTTTCTGTCTCTATGAACTTGACTTTTCTAGGGGCCTTGTATAGGTAGAATCCTACAGTACACTTATTTGTCCTTTTATGAGAGGCTTACTTAGTATTGTGTCCTCGAGGTTCATCCACGCTGTAGCATGTGTCAAAATTTCCTTCATTTTTAAGGCTGAATACTGTTCCATTATATGGCTAGACCACATTCCTTCCTCAGTTCCATATTTTAGCTATTGTGAATAATGTAGCTGTGAACATAGGTGGACAAATATCTCTTGAGATCCATTCTCAATTCTTTGAGTATACACCCAGAAGTGGAATTGCTGAATCATATGGAAATTCTATTTTTAATTGTGTTAGGAACGGCCATACTATATTTTCCACAGTGGCTGTACAATTTCATTTACCCACCAACTGCCTGAAAGTTTCAATTTCTCCACATCCTCACCAACACTTGTTATTTTCTTCCTTTCTTCTTCTTCTTTTTTTTTTTTGAAATTAGCCATCCTAATGGGTATGAGGTGGTAAGATAGGCTATTTCTTTCATTCTCACAGACATAAGATGTTCAGGTCTGGTATGGTGGCTCCCAGGTTGTATGCCTGGACATCAGGGACTCTGGGTCTTTCTATGTTGATGCTGATCGATCTTTCTGTGGTGTTGCCCTTGGCTATATGGAACAAGATGGCTTGCCAAGTAGTGGGAAACAGGAAAGGAAATCACATACCCACCATGTGAGAGTCCAACCTAAAGTGATAGCTATGGCACTCTCACTAGTGTCTCATTGGCTAGAGCCTGGTCACATGACCACATTTAACTGCAAAGGAGGCTGGGAAATGTAGTCTGTTATCTGACTGGCCATGACCATTAAGATGGCTGATGAGTCCAAACCTGGGCTACCTGAGTTTCAGGTTTCTTTTCTGCAAAAGGCAAACAGCATGATTTATACCATCATCCTGCAAGACCAGGAGGTGGATTGGAAAAGTCTCTGTCAGAACTGCTAGGCAGGGTTAGAACTCTTCTGGCCACTGGTTCAGAGGAGCTGCTTCTACCCTGTGGGGAGGAAGTCAACCAATCAATTGGCTGCATGGCATTAGTCCCCAGGTGGGTCTTACTTAGTGCCTCTGGCTGGCTGTTCTAGCACTCAAACAAGGCCTGCTCCAACTGTGGGAGGAGACAGCTAGCTGGTCCTTTTCCTGTTACAGTAAATGGCAGTATGACACTGTCCCCAAAGAACTCCTTGGTCTTCACTCTCTGACTGCCCTGCCTTGGACTGTCTCCCTGAGCCAGTCCTCTCTCCAGTCTTCTCTCCTCTGGGTGGGTGGCTTCATATTGGAACTGGGAGGCACCAGAGATCCTGACCTAGTTGAAAAGAACCCCTCATCACAACTGCAGTGACAGAAGACTTTAATAAAGGCTGGCTGGGGCTTTCAAAGGAAAGCCCTGTTTAGTGATGGAATCGTCCGCTCATTCTTTTATTTATTCAAGTATGTGCAGACACTGGGGTTATGGGCATTCCTTCAAGAAACACAGTCTAGTGGGAGGCAAACAGGCAAAAAGATAGGTACAACATGGGTGAAGTCCTGTGCCAGCACAAAGGTTTTGTGCCACATTGGCAGGGCTTGGTTCTGGAAAGCCAAGGTTACTATAATGAAACCATAGGCATGGTCCCTAGGCCTCATGGTCGCATTCTATGTGTCCCTGGTCTTGGGTCTTAGAGAAGTCAGAGAGGGCTTCCCAAAGGTGTTAGTGCCACCACTGAGCCATGGGAAGGTAGGAACTGGCCTTGTGGAGAAGGGTGAGAAGATTGTTCCCAGACTAGGGAGCAGCCTGGGGCATTTACAGCTGTATAGGCTAAGGGCAGGGGTTGTGGGGTTGGACCATGCACCAGAGTCTATGCTCAGATCCTTAAGCTCAGAAAGTTTGCTTGCTCCCCAAGGTCAGTTGAGCCTTCAAAGGATCCATGTATGATGACCAGGCCCACAAGTCAGAATCAGAAACCAGAGAGCTTGCCTGCCAGTAGGATAAAGACCAAACTCTCTTACAGCTCTTTGAAACCCTGCATGTCCCAGCCCTTGCCACCTCTAGCTTCATCCTGTGCCGTGCTTACCTCCTCTTCACTCCCTAGTCTTCCTGTTTTCTGGCAGTTCCATGAATGCATGGTGGCAGATGGCTGCAGTTATAGCCCTCAATTTGTTCACACTTTCCTATAACCACAATGTTGGGTAGTGTCCCCCCACACTGATTCTGGTGTTAGCCACGTGCCTTGCTTTTTGGTCAGTGGGACAGTAGCAAGTGCAGAGATATGAAAGTGCTTGACCTTTGGAGCTGGTCCTTTCTTGCTGCCTCCTGGAATCCTTCAACTGCCGTGTGAAGGAATCCGAAGGTAGCTGGCTGGAGAGTAAAAGACCACTAAGGTACAGAATCAAGGAGTCTCAGACAGTGGCCAGTCAATTCCTCCCTAATCTGGCTACTGATGAAGATATGTGAATGAGTCTAAGCCAGGATCAGCCACAGTCTGACCCAGACTGTTGGAATCACTTGGCTGAACTCAGCCAGAGTTCTTACTCACAACATTATGGATTAGAAAAAATTGATATAGTTTTAAACCATTAATTTTGGAGTGACTTGTTACACAGCAAAAGCTAACTGATACATATGCCATTCTCTAGTCCATTGCAAAGTCTTCGCACAGACGGTTTGTTATGCTTAGTTTTCCTATTCCCCTCTATCTAGTTAATGTCTACTCATTTTTGGATCTCAACTTAATTATCAACACGTCCTTGGTTTTACAAGATTCGTTCAGTTATCCTGATTATAGACCCTTATATAGCTGATTATATATCTTACGTGTCCTGATTATAGGCCCGTATAGCACTGTGTATATCTCTTTTATAGTGTTTACCACAGTTGTAATCACACTTTTTATCACAGGACCTGGCATATAATAGGTATCTAATAAACACTGGTTGAATGAATAAAAGAATGAATAAAACAGGTGTTTCCCATCTGCTAAAAGAGTTTGCTTGTCCAGGGCCTTCACTTGGGAGTGTGTGAGGCCCCTCAGGACTCTGAATGAGACCCGAGGCCGCTAATATGCCCACAGGCTGTTCTGACACATCATAGGAGGTTGAGCTGAGTTTTATTCTACACCCTTTCCCCACGGCCAATAATTCTAATTCAACAGACGCACATTGGTGCTCCTATTTCTTTGTCATAATGCCGTCATCTGCCTTGCCACTTGTTACAATTTCCAAGGCTAATGCTTTGACAGAGAATGACAGTGAACAAACACGGTATAGAATTTTACAGTTTACTAAGCATACTTCCCCTCTGTTAGTCACACCTCTACAGTGGCTGTTTCCTGCTGACACAGAGGCACCTCTTTCTAGCCACGGTGGTCAGAATGCCACATAGTCAGGATGCCCCCCGCCTGTCTCACCTATAAGTCGTGTCTTAATGGCTGAGGTCCTAAGGACTAATTTCCTGGTCTTATCCCCAGACTTGGGGTCCCTCTCATGCCGTGGATCTAGGGCCATCACTGCTTTTCATCACAGACTTCCTCTGTTTGTGTGTTCCCACCTGCTTGCCTTTGTTCCTGTTGGGGCTAACAACAAGCACTCTGGCCTCCCGGCCCTACTTCTCTGGGATCCTGGGGAGTATGGTGGGCCCCACTTCCTATCATCTCAGAGGGTATTGTCCAGGAGCAAAGCTGCCTTTCCTGGACCATCCCCTCTCCAGGAAAACCACTTGCTGGGAAAGGATTTCTCCCCACCAGAATGCCTTTCCTTGTTGGGAAGAAAAAGACGCAGGGGAAGCACCTTCATGCACCTGATGAGAAAACACATGTGCTTCTGTTTCCTGAGGGCTGGAAAACAGGTTGGAATCAAGTCCTCACAGGTGAGTAAGCCAATGTTTGGGCGCACCAGGAAGTCTAGCTGCAGCTGTCAGTGAAGTGGTCACCGGGCTGGGCTTTGTGTCTTTGTGTAAGTGTTGCTGGGAGACTGATGCCCAACGTGGGGATCTGGAGTCCTATGGCCTTCCTGCTAAGGCCACACATGTGACACCATCATGCTCAAAGAGCTCTGAAATGCTCCATCAAAACCCTGAGTCTGCTACCCACCCTCCTCCACTTGCGCTTTCTGCTTCTTAAAGTTGCCCCTGCTGTTGACTTGTGATGGAATCAGGTCTTACTCATCCTGGGAACCACTGTAATGAAGAGCATGGTTCCAGATTCCAGTTTCATCTGTCAGTTTCTGTGTGACATTGAACCTGCCTGAGCCTCCACGTCCTCATCTGTAGCATTGATCATTAGAACACCTACCTCACAGGGCTGCTGTGAAGACTGGGTAAGGTAGCAAATTTAGGTGCCTACAGTGGTGCTTGGCACATAGTGAGTGCTCAGCAAATGCTAGCCATCACTGTCCTCCTCCTTATCATCCTCATCACCATTCCACCCACAGGACCTAGCATGGTGCCTGTAATATGATAGCTGTTCAGTGAATCTGTGTTGACGGAGTGCATTTTTTGTGAACTCTTAATTTGAACTGCTACCAGTGCACAAATTATAGATATATGAAATGGCAGCCAGTGCTGTCCCATATTAGCCAAGGCCTAGAGCTGAGGGATATTTAGGGGCAGAGCAGGTGAGGCAGCCAGCTATGCCCACAGAATGATCACTAAGCAGAGGGACAAGTGCGCTCACCCACAGAAGGTTCTTTTGGGTTCCAGGCACCCTTGCAGAAGTAACCCTCAGGGGAGAAGTTGGCTGAGTTAACCAGCCGTTCTCTGGCCCCATTACCAAGATCATTTAACTTCCTAGAAAAAAAGGCTTCCTGGGGTGGCCCAGGACAGCTTCCAGCCACTGAGCTTAGTTTGAATGAACTTGGCCTTTCTGCCCCTTTGAGGCACCCATTTCTGTAGTGCTCCCTGTCCATGCATGAGAGAAACATTTTGAATGAAGGCCCAGAGCATTTTCCTCCTCTCTAACACCCAGGGAAGCCCACCGTCTAAGGTATTCAGTGATGAAGGATGTAGAGTTTACTTAGTCTAGGATCTTGCAGCTTCCTGGACCGTGTCTGGGACCAGCCAGCCAACCACACCCAGCAGCTGGGGCTTCCTTCTCTGGCAAAGCAGTCAGCTGTAGGCAACAATGCTTTCTTCCTGCATTGCTTCCTGCTTTCTTCCTTCCTTAGTAAGACCTCAGCCTTCAGCAATGTCCCCTGGGCCTTGAGTTAGCTTTGGGAATCTGGCTTTGGGGACAGAGTCATCGCACCAAAGGTTGTAGGAAACATTTAGAGCCATCCAGAATTGGAAAATCAGTGATTCAGGTGAGAGGAGACTCAAACGGATACCTTGTTCCATTGCATCTTGCTGATCAAGCCAGTCATCTCCCCAGAGCCTCAGTGCCCCAGCTGTAGCTGGGGGACAATGATGGAAAAGAATGTGTCTTCTGAAGCAACAGGGTATAGGGGACTTTATACACGTATCCATTTGGTTAAGTTAAATGTATTAGCCAAATGTCTCTCCCGTCTTTAAAAAAACCTGTCTATTCCTTTCATTACTGAGAAAATGTGGTAAAGATTTTGCACTGGGCCTGTGGATTTTTCTATTCCTCCACGTAGTTCTGTCATCTTTTTTGATGTACAATTTTAAGACTGTAATTTTAGGTACATACAACTCTAAAGTTGTTATATACTTCTTGGGAATTGAACCTTGTACAGCATTATGAAGTGTTCCTGCTTACCAGACTATGCTTTTGCCTTAACGTCAATGTCAAATGTTCGTAGAGCAATACCAGCCTCCGTTGGTCAGAGTCCATGTGATTTCTAATTCCATATTTTAGTCTATACATATGTCTTACAATGACTGATGTATTCGAATCTGTAGCTCTATCTTATTTTGTGCTTCCTATTTGTCTCACCCTTTATGTGATTTTTTTTTAAACCTCTCCTTCTTATTCAGTATTTCTTTTCTGTTGTATTCTATTGTTTTTCCTTGGCTAATTAGCAAATTATATATCTGGTTCTCTTCCTCCACTGATTTAGGAATTCCAAATCCTTTCTCAGTTTATTCAAGTCTAATCAATACCTTTACCCTCCTCTTGAAAAACATACTTAATACCTTAAAACATTTTAATTACCCCCCCTTCTTTTAAGCTTCTGTGTCGTTGTGTGATGCCCCATTCCCAAGATCATCTAACTTTCTAGAAAAAAGAATTCCTGCAGCTTTCCAGTCTTTAAAACGAATGCATTATATGTGGTCTTTTATTTTTTTTCTAAGTAATCAACTTTATTGGAGCATTATTTGAATATAATGAAAGGCATTCATTTTGGCAGCTGTGGTGGCTCATGCCTGTAATCCTAGCACTCTGGCAGTCCTAGGCAGGTGGATTGCTTGAGCTTAAGAGTTAGAGACCAGCCTGAGCAAGAGCAAGACCCTCATCTCTAAAAATAGCCAGGCGTTGTGGAGGATGCCTGTAGTCTTAGCTACTTGGGAGGCTGAGGCAAGGGGATCACCTGAGCCCAAGAGGTGGAGGTTGCTGTGAGCTATGATGCCATTGTACTCTACCAAGGGTGACAAAGTGAGACTCTGTCTCAAAAAAAAAAGGGCCTTCATTTTAAGTATACTGTTTGATAAGTTTTGAGAAGTGTATAGTTATGTGATCACTGCCACAATCAAAATATAGACTATCTCTATCAATTCCCCAAATTCCCTAATGCCCCCTTGTAGTCAATCTCTTCCCCACCCCAAGTCCTTGACAGCCATTGAACTGCTTTCTGTCGCTTTAGTTTCACCTTTTTAGAATTTTGCATAAATGGGATCATACAATATGTAGCCTTTGTATTTGGATCCTTCCTTCCTACTTTTCTTTCTTTCTTTCTTTTTTTTTTTTGAGAATATCACCCTTGGTAGAGTGCCATGGCATCACAGCTCAGAGTAACTTCCAAGTCTTGGGCTTAAGCAATTCTCTTGTCTCAGCCTCCCAAGTAGCTGGGACTACAGTCACCCACCACAACTCCTGGCTTTTTCTTTCTTTCTTTCTTTCTTTCTTTTTTTTTTCATCATCGCTTTAGCTGGCCCAGGCCAGTTTGAACCCTCCAGCCATGATGTATGTGGCTGGTGCTCTCCCCACTGAACTACAGGTGCCGCCTGGATTCTTACACTTAGATGACTCTTGAGATTCATCGTGTTGAATGTATCAGGAATCTGTTTCTTTTTATTGTTGAGTGCTTTTCATTCCATTGTGTGGATCCAAATTTCCACCTGGTATCATTTTCCATCTACCTGAAGAACTTTATTTAATGTTTCTTGGAGTTCAAGTCAGTTGACTAATAATAAATTCTCTGAGATCTTGTTTGTCAGGAAGGCTTCATTGTAAGAAAGATATTTTCATTAGATTTAGAATTCCAAGTGGATAATTTTTTTTTCAGCAATTGAAAGACTTTTACTTCAGTTGTCTTCTGACGTGTATTATTTTTGATGAGAAGTCTTCCATAATTCTTTTTTTTTTCTCTGTACATAATGTCTTTTCACTGGCTGCACTTAAAATTTTCTCCGTGTTACTAGTTTTCAGCAATTTTGATTGTGGTGTGCTTTGGTGTGTTTTTCTTTATTGTTATCTTGTTGGGGGCCAATGAGGTTTTTTTTGTTTTTTGTTTTTTTTGTTTTTTTGAGACAGAGTCTCACTATGTCACCCTTCATAGAGTGCTGTGACATCACAGCTCACAGTAACCTCCAACTCTTGGGCTTAAGCGATTCTCTTGTCTCAGCCTTCCAAGTAGCTGGGACTATAGGCACCTGCCACAATGCCTGGCTATTTTTTTTTTTGTATTTGTCATTGTTGTTTAGCAGGCCCTGGTTGGGTTCAAACCTGCCAGCCCCAGTGTATGTGGCTGGTGCCCTAACAATTGAGATACAGGCACTGAGCTCTATTGAACTTTTTGTATTTGTGGGTTTACATTTTTCATCAAATGTGGAAAAATTTCAGCTATTTTTCTTCAAATATTTTTTTCTGTTCTTCCCACCCCTCTCCAGAGACCCTACTTACTTGTGTTAGTTACCTTGATATTGTTCCATAGGTGACTGATACTCTGTTCTTTTTTTTCCTCCAAACTTTTCCCACTCTATGATAAATTTGGATAATTTCTAATGCTTTGTTTTTAAGTCGACTGATCTTTTCTTCTGTAATATCTAGCCTGTTAATCTGGCCCAATATATTTTTCATTTCAGTTTGTATTTCTCATCTCTATGTGGTCCTTGGGTCTTTTAATTTCATATCTTCTCTTTTTTCCTCATTGTTTTCATGTTCTCTTCTACATCTTGGTTCATTTGTAACATTTTAGATGACTAATCCTATCATCTCTGTCATTTCTGGTTTTTATCCATTAACTTTTTTTCCTCCTAGTTCTGAGTCATATTTCCCTGATTTTTTTTTTTTTTTTTTGGATTGGATGCATCAGTCTGGGGCCAGGCAAAGAAAGACGCAACATTAGTAATTTGAACAGGGGAAATTTAATATAAATAATTATTAATTAGAAAATGGGGTTAGTTACTAAAAGGGGGTAAAAGAGTACTCTGAGGAACACAGGAATAACAAATGCAGAAAGCCCTACTTTCCCTAGGGCCGGAGAGGGAGTGCACCAGGAAGGAATTAAGAACTTGCAAGAGGCTGGGCATGGTGCCTCACGTCTATAATCTCGACACTGTGTGCCTGAGACAGGGGGATCACTTGATGCCAGGAGCTCCAGACAAGCCTGGGCAACATAGCAAGACCTCACCTCCACAAAAAGGAAAAAATTAAAAAAAAATAAATTGGAAGAAGCATCCCACCCCACAGTCCCTACTCCAAGGCTTAGACAATGCTTAGCCTACCATTGGAGAAAAAACTTGCCAGAAGGCTCAGGCCAGAGCTTCCCATAGCAGCAACTCACTAGATGGCTGGCTGAGAAATTCACTAGTGGGTGCAGGCCATCGCTGGTCTATAGAATTTGCTTGTCAAGTAGCCAATAAACTAGGGTGCCAGGGAGACAGCGCTGGTCTACAGGAAGTGATCTGTTGAGTTTGGAGAATTCAGTGGGAAGCGAGTACTGTTAGCCCTCCTAAACACCATCAATAGTGACATAACCAGGAGGAGAAGCTTCTTCTTTGGCAGCAGTCTTGCAGTGACACTACCCCCATCCCAGTACCCTCTAAAGACAAAATCTAATATAGTGCCACTTGGCAAAGGAGGTATATTTACAGAGTCCATCACAAAGCTTGCATTTAGAGCTAAGGGGTAAGAAACTGACATATGGATATTATGCATGTTCTGTTGTTGAATGATGAGTTTGTTGGATTCCTATATAGAGTGTTCAATTTTATGCTGGCACAAAGTTAAGTTACTTGGATTCTTCTGATGCATTCAAGGCTTAATTTTTAGCTTTGTTATGATGGGCCTGAAGCAGAGCTAATTTAGTGCCACTACTAAATTGTGACCCTTCTAAAGACTCTATCCAAAGTCCCATGTATTATGAGGCGTTGCCATTCTGGATGGAGAGCATGATCTATTCCTCTCTCTGTGTGGGATCCTAATTTTTTTTTGCCTACTGTTTTCTGTAGCTCTTTCCTGACCTTGTGGAAGTTTACCCAGTGTGTGTATAGATTGGTACTCAACCAAAGACTCAAAGGAACACTGCTGAAGCTTTCTGCATCTCTCTCTGTGCCTTTCCTCTTTCTCTGGGAAATGTAATTTGGCAACTTGAGCCCATTTGCAGGTGAGATACCCTTTTAGTAGCAACCATGTGAGTTGCAGGAAGAAGGTTCTAACAATACATACACATTCTGCGATTAGAACTTCACATTATTTTGAAATGCTTGATATTACATGTTTGATTGTATTCACCATCTATTCACATTATCATAAAAACTTTCAACATTACCTTCGTCAAAGAAAGAAAAGGAAGAGCTGTTAGAACCTTTTAATAAAATTGTGTGTTGTACATTTTTGAATAGTTATAAAATGGTCTTACATTTTTTATCACATACTTGTGTGAACAAGTTTCCTGTCGATAGTGACAGTCGAGAATTTGAAGAGATTGTCATTAAAAAGCCCTGGTCAAGACTTGCATGTGGCCATTTCATTCATAAAGACTTCTATTAAAAAAAATAGTGTACATGGAAGGAAGCTCAAGTTCCTCATTAAATTTTCTGAAAAGATTTTATTGGGAAGTTTTATTATATTCAATATTTAATATTCTCCCTATTACTTTATACTCATTTTTCTTATCAAAATTACATAATATAAAGAAAATGTAATCGTCATTTTTTCATCCATCTCCCTATACAGATGCTCCCAAATTACCTCCCATGTGTTTACCCCAATGTGCTGTGCAAATTTTGTCATTTCCCCTGTGTGCTAAGACCTCAGAACTTTCCGAGTTCCCCACTTCCCTGAACCAGTTGGGATCCCTCTACCCACTGAGGGAAAAGAACAGGGTGAATCACCACACCCTCCAAGGATCTTCCCTCCCCATGCCCATCTCCCTCTTTATGTGAGATCCCTATCTTAGCAAAATCTCAGCAGCTTCCAACTATTGCTATGGCAACCTTAGGATCAGGAAGAGTAGGAGATGGGTTGACTTAAGGATGGACTTCAAGGGAGAGCTGCTCTTCCTTTTTGGGGCAAGATTATGATCGAAGATGGGTAGGGCCAGAGCTCTTAGGGGTTGCCTTGAATTCCCTTGAGACACCTGCACTCAGGTCTGCTGGAGACACACCCTGGCCTGGGGCTAGTTGCTGATAGTATCTCTCAGCCAACCTACTCCCCTTCTTCAGGTCTTGGCTCAGATGTCTCCTCCTCCAGCAAGACTTGTTGACTCTGCAAGTTACTCTGATGCCCCCGTGTTTACCCTCCAAACTCAGACTTACCTTCCATCATGGCATGGTGCTACGTGGAGGCCTGGTCACTTTCCACTAGGCTGGGAACTTTCCAAAGACAAGGATAATAAACCATGTGCTTCCATGTGCTGGGCAGGTGCTGAGTGCTTATTGGTGGATGTTTGCTGAAGTGCAGTCAATGTTTATTGAGCACTTATCTTGTGGCAACTATGGTTGCTGGGGATTTATGTATATTTACTCATTAAACCCTCCCAAGAAAGCTGGAAGGTGAGTACTACATTTAGGAATGAATGAATGAACAGACTCAGTTGAAGTCCTTGACAGTTTGGCCCCTGGAGTCTGGATCCCACTGTTAGCTACACATGGAGAGAATGTTAGGTAGGGCTTTTCCTCTCTTAGTCCTTGGATCCCTCTTCCTTGGTCCCTAAGTGACAGACCTCCTAGGCTTTTTCAGGTTCAATCTCAGGAAACTCAGAATTGATTTATGCCCCTGCTCAGTTCCTGACCTTCACATCATTGGTCTATGCAAGGATATGTGGGTGAATTTCTCTGTTACTGCCTTGTCTCATTTTTGGTCAATTCCGCTGCATTCAATACCCTTGATATACTTCCTTTTATTTTCATGATTTTATGCAAGCTTTATTATTTTATGTGCATGCATTTAAATTTGCATAAATATTAGGTTAGCAAGTGTGAAGTGTTCAATTTCCTCAAGTATTGAGTTTGGCAGTTGATATCTCTGACATTTCATCATTTCACATCAACACTTTTATTTTTTATTGTAAAGCTATCCTTAACTGTTTAAAACACATGTTTTGGCTTCTGATTGTCTTTCAATTTTTTTAGAGCCATTTTGGTGAAATCATGGATAAGTTAGTTTTGGATATAAATTCTACCATGGAATCAATGCAGTGCAGACAGATTGAAATATCAATAAAGTGTTCGGGAAGGATGTGGCTAATGAATGCACGGTACGTTGATGGTTTGAGAAGCTCTGTTCTGGTGATTTTAACCTTGAAGATGAGCCATGTGGGCTAGCTGAGACCAAGGTGGATAATGATGAGCTGAAAGCTACATCCATCTTAACCTATGCATGAATTAGCAGTACAGTTTGATGTTACTATTCCAACAACATTGGACTATTTGAAGCGAGTCAGCATGGTAAAGAAACTGGATAAATGGGTTCTGTGTGAATCAAACAAGTGTCAGAAGAGAAATTGTCCGGAAGCTTGCCTTTCTTTGCTGTCATGACATAAAGGTGAACCCGTTCTATGCTGTATTGTTATATGTGATGAAAACGGAATTCTTTTTGACAGTCGCAAGTGTTTGGCACAATGGTTGGATAACGATGAAATGTAGAAGCGTAGTTCAAAACCGAATATTCATCCAAAACAAGCAGTGGTGTCTGTCTGGTGGTCCAGTGTTGGTATTATTTGCTCCAGGTTCATGAAACCTGGTCAATCGATTACAAGAGATATCTACTGCAGCTAATTGGTTGAAATGATAAGAATGCTTGAGATTAAGCAGCTGAGATTGGTCAATAGAGACAGCACGATCCTTTTGCAAGACAATGCTGTTGCACAAACAACGCTGCTCAAACTATAGAAGTTGGACTTGGAAACTCCCTGTCACCCACCATATTCACCAGACCGTGCACTAACTGCCTACCACTTCTTCCGGGGGAAAAATATTCAATTCTCAACGAGCTATGAAAAATGCCTTTCATGATTTCACCACCACTTGCTCAGACTTCTTGGCTGCTGACACACACAAGCTACCATTAAGACGGTAAAACTATGTCTATAGTTTAGGAGCATTCTTGGATTAATTGTACTGCTTCTCGTTTAAGACATGATAAACGAAATTTTTGATTCAAAACCAAACATTTCAGATTTGATGATACAATGGTATTGTGCCAAAGCCCTAATCCTATTGTTTTCTCTCTCAGTGTTATATTTCTACAGATCTATCCAGGTTGCTATTGCTATATGGGCCTCTAGGCTGCTGCTTCTAACTGCTGTAGCCACCAAATTCATCCACCCCCAGTAATGAAGGCCTAGATCGTTTCTGATCTCCTCTTTCCCTATCCTCTCTCAAATATCCCCAAATGGAGATCCCCGCATTCTCCTTACAGATCTGCATGACAATTTCTCTAGGTTCTGGGTCCAGGAGGGAATTTCTGGTAATGGCATACATACATACTTAATTTGACTACGTAGACTTAACGCTTTCCATTCTCTAAGGGTCCTGTCCTCTTTGAGCCCTGTGGCTCACTACACTATGGAACCACTTTGCTACCTGAACAAAACGCAGGGGAGAAGTCAGACCCTGGTCTCCAGTTCACAAGCTGAGCTGGAAGCCCAGACCTGAACTATCCCCAAACTTGGCCTTTGTGTGCAGAAATCATACACTCCCGATACCTCGTTTGTGTCTCTCCAGGGCAGGGGGCAGGATTTATACTCACGGGTCCTGTGCAAATCTTCAGCCCCATCTTAAACAGGCCCTTGTCAAAGTCTCAGCCCCAGGCTGGTTAGTGAGTTCTGTGTTGTGAGGAAGAACGGCAGTGGCCTAGCTGAGCTTACCTCTCTCATGTCCCCCAGGCTTCTAGGACCACGATTCTGTTAGAGCAGTGACGTTTGCCTGACAGGATTCACTCCCTATTCAGGTTCTCCAGACAGCTCCAGCTTCCTGCTGGAGGCTGGGGGAGGGATGGGAGAAGCCTGAGGAGGGGGATTAGCTTGGTCATTTCTGGCTGCTCTAATAAACTTCTGTGAAAGGGAGGTGACTTACAAACATCAAGTATTTGTTCCTCACAGATCGGGAGGCTGGAAGTTGGAGGCCAGGGTGCCAGAATAGTTGGGTTCTGGTTGCAGGCTGCCATCTTCTTATATCTCCAAATGGCAGAAACGGGGCAAGAGAGCCCTCTGGGGCCCCTGTTAAAAGGGCACTAATCCCATTCATGAGGTCTCCACCTTTACAACCTCATTATATCTACCAAAGGCACTACTCCCTAACTATCATCACGTTGGGAATTAGGGTTTCTACCAAAGGCACTAATCCCTAACTATCATCACGTTGGGGATTAGGGTTTCAATACGTGACTTTGGGGGGAACACAAACATTCAGGCTATTTCCCTGCTCCAGCTCCTCCAGGAAAACTGAAGATTTTTACTTATACCCTTGGAGTTTGGGATAATCATTAGCAGTGGAGAATGTCCAAAGCATTGTGTAGCCTTAGACAATAGTCACAGGTGACCATAAAGTCCTCAACTTTTTTTTTTTTTAAGAAAAGTATAATAGATTTAAGTCTTCCTGTTGTGAATAAGAGCCACTAATCCCCAAACCTCTAGAGGGATTTACTGGGGAGGAGGGTGTTGGCCACATCCCCCCCGCGAGTGTCGAGACTTCCTAAGGCCAGAAGTCAGCCTCCCTTTGTGCAGGGGAAAAAAGGGTTCAGGATGTTCAGCTCCTGGAATCAAGCAGACCCAAGTACAAACATGACCCTGCTACTTCCTGGCTGTGACCGTGGACAACCTGCCTCCTATCTCCAGGCCTCAGTTTCTTCACCCACAAGACGGTGATGCTATTTCCTACCTTACAAGATGCTCTAATAGGTGCAAGGCCCTTTGTCCAGTGCCTGGGACATGAGAAGAATTTAATAGATGGGAATTGCAAAGAGCAGCTCAGGGGATTCTGAGATGCAAGAGAGTTAAGAAAGATACAACAATCAATAAATATTTACTTAGGTACCATGTGCTGGCTTGGGGCCAGGTACCACAGTGTCTTGGGCTGTGTCCTGCTTTTATTGATGGAGGCTGCCTGAGGGACTCCGAGATCTAGTGAGGTGGTGGAGAGAGAAGACAGGCTTAGATGTGATGTGTACTGGGGCTTCCTCTCCAGGCTCCAGTGTGAGAGGTGATTTTTAAACGTTTATTTGCCAAATATTTACTGAGTTGCAAATATCAGAATCCACTAGGGCTAGTTTAAGCAGAAAAGGGATTTATTAAACTCTGTGAGATAATGCAGAGTCACTGGAAGGGCAGGAGAAACAGACTCGAGGCCAGGTTTCCAGGAGAAATTCTGAGAACCACGCCATAGAATTGGCTCAGTGGGAAAATTATTGCTTCTGTAGCAGCTGCCATTGAGCTGAATGCCAGGAGCTGACTTTGCTGCAACCATGATCTCTTCTGTCATTTGAAGTTGACCTTGTAACTACAGCCATCCTGAAAGCTGGACCAAGAACTGATGTCTTGTGCCTCTTTCTTCATGGGGGTCAATTCTGGGGGAGGGGCTATGATCAGGGCAGTGTTTGATTGGCAAAGACCAGGTCACATGCCCATGTCTTGGCTGCAAGGGAGCCTGGGAATTGAGTTCTGGAATATTCTCAGGGAGGCAGAACTTAAAAGAAGAAATTTCCCCAAATGAAAAGCTCCTCATAGGATGATGAGAAGCTACAAATAAGACAAATATGTCCCTAAACTAGTATTGAAATCACCATGGAGGGGGGAATGTGGTAGTACATGGGGAGGGGGTTATACCCAGCTCTTAAAGGGGATCCTCTCTAGTGGGATAAACAAACACCCACACAAGTAAGTGCCAGGTGAGTAGAGGGCCTCAGAGGGGCACAGATCATCCACCATACTTGCATATCCAGTTCCCACACCCTAGCAGTGAGAGGGAGTGATTTTGTGACCCTCTTTCTGATTGTGTAGAATATTGGAAATGGTAGGGTCAGCTCTCCCACCGAGTTTGGATTTCTTGATTTCTGTAACCTTAGTGTCTTCGTATGTTAAATAAGGACAATAGCACCTGGCACAAAAGGGCCCATGTTCGCATTAAAGATAATACTGGCAAACAGCCTGGTGTACTGGATGTCCAATACAAAGCAGTTATTTTATAGCTGTTGGAGTGAGCATGATGACAGAGGTTCTTTCAGTGGGAACCTGGGTGCCATGCTTTGGGGAAGTGGGGGAGAGGTTGGGATCAGCCTGGGGGGGTTTCTGGGAAGCGTTACTTTTTCTGACAGTGGCATTCTTGGTACTAACAAACTCTCTTTTGTCAAGCTCTGACTTCAATTGTCATTAAATAAAATATACTGTGATGCTCTCTCCCTACAACAAGGTAACGATTCTCTCCCCACAATAGGTGTTTTGCATAGGGCGCTTTTCTTCGAGTCCCTATTTAAACAGAGAACAAGGACAAGCTGAACTTTAGGTTTTGGGATACTGGCCAGAAGGTGGACTCTCTCCTGCAGCCAGGAATGGGAGCCCTGCCGAGGGCTGCAGCTCCCTAGGTGGGAAAAGGAGGTAGCGAGTGACATCTGTCAAGAGCAGGCAGCTTCTCAGTTGGTTGGGTCCCATGGGGCCTTCTTGTGCATGGGGACATGCAGGGGCAAGCTTAGAGTAGGCAGAGGACACATATGACTCCTCTCCCTTGTTCTCCCTCATGTTTCTGTATGGTGGCAGCCAGAGGATTGGATGCCCTCACAGCTTGTCCAGTGTTGACAGGTGTCAGGACACCACAGGGGCAGAACAGGACAACCTGAACAGTTCCAGAGGCCAAATGAGTCCCCCTGGGCCTTAAACTGCTTGTTTTTTCCCTGGGAAAATGGAGTCAACCCCTCTCACCCTTTCCCTGAGCTCCCCCAGCCACATCGGCTGCATCTCAGAGCTTGGTCCAGAGGGGTGCCCTGAGTCTGCCCCCTGCCCCCTCACACTAGGAAACAATAGCCCAGAGGGGGCGAGTAGAAAGAATGGAAAGGCTTTCGAATCAGGCAGACTTGCTTTGACCTCTGGATCTTTCTCCTCCCTTTGGAATG
This sequence comes from Otolemur garnettii, assembly GCF_000181295.1. Classification (NCBI taxonomy): domain Eukaryota; kingdom Metazoa; phylum Chordata; class Mammalia; order Primates; family Galagidae; genus Otolemur; species Otolemur garnettii. The sequence goes on along the minus strand of NW_003852396.1, from coordinate 70,764,596 downwards.
ATTTTGGGTAAGTGACTTAGCATTCTCATCTGTAAGAGGGGCATTTTAATTTTTATCACATGGGATCACTGAAAATGAAATGTAAATGATAATATACCTGGCAGATTTGTCCTTGGAAAACAGAGCAGGAAGTGTTCTGGAAGCTAGGTGATGGTATACACCATTCCACTTCTCAAAAGGGAGAGAAATGGGGATTCTGAAACTACAGACCAGCATGCTTCTTACCATGAGAGATGTGACAATGAAGTGTCATATGTGGTTTGTACCCAGAAAAGAAAGCAGATATGATTGGGACCCAGCATGGGTTCACTAAGAACAAGTCTTGGCAAATGACACAGTTTCTCCCTTTGACAATTCTATGGTATTTTAGCAAGTTGAAAAGAATCCTTTAATTAAAAAATATATATAAAATAAGAAGATAAGCATAGTGAAACCCTTGTACCTATCTCAGTCTGTTTTGTGCTCCTATAGCACATGAGACTGGAGAATTTATACAAAGCAGAAATGTATTTATTGGCTTACAGTCATGGAGACCAAGAAGTTCAAGGTTCAGGTGTCAGCATTTTGCTGAGTCATCACATAGTGGAAGGTGAGAGGGTAGGGATTAAATTAGTTTTTTTTGGTAACACATCCACTTCCATGATAGTGGCATTAACCCATTCATGAAGCTGGAGTGCTCATGGCCTAGATACCTCTCATGGGCCCCAACTTCCAACACTGCTGGCATTGAAGATGAAGTTCTCAGTACATGCTTTTGGGGGGACGATTCAAATCACATCAGTACTCATCCCCCAGATTCAACAGCTTTGAATTCATGGCTCCTCTTGTTTCACTCTCAACCACATTTTCCCTCGTTATGTTGAAGCAAATCATAGACATTATGTAAATATTTCACTGTGCATCACGAAGACCATGACTCTAGTACTGTTATCTCACCTGTATTTGTCTACTGATGCATAACAAGTCACTACAAAACTTAGTGGGCTTAAATTGATGGGTAGATCTAGAAATTCAGTCAAATTTAGATTAAATTAATTTGTCTTTCATTTCTGGGAAAAATTCTGCATCATTTAGGTAGGAGTTCAGTTGGGAAAATAGCACGCTGGGCACTTCCACAGAGGTAATAACTACTGGATGCAGTTGCTGTCTCTGGGGGTGAAGAGCAGGAGAAGGGGTTGGGAGGACAGGAATCTAGAGCTGCAGAGCTGGGGCCCAGGGGCACCACCCTGCCCCTGAGAGACATGAGGAAGGGTTAGTGTGGGAGCAATGGCCGCAAACTCTGGCAAGCCAGCAAGAAGTAGTAAGTCCCTTCTCTTGCCATCCAGTCTCCCCTTGCTGTCCTTACAGGCAGGGTCAAGCATGGACTCAACCAGCAAAGGGTGAATGTGTTTTGCAGAGTGTCAGAGTTTAGGAAGGGCAAGGAGAAGAGGGACTATAGCTGAATAGCTGGCATCTCTATTCATAGGTAGTGTTGAGTATTCAGTGGGGGTACCTAGTGAATCATTCTCTTTTTGTGTTGTTATCAGCCATTGATGATGATTACCTTAATCTATCAATTCACACGAGACAACAAAATCAGCAAAGTAATTGACACGATACATTGTGATATCCGTGTGGACAGGATGGAGAAATATAGAACAGGGGAAAGGTATTGGGGTGGAGCAGCATTTAGACAAGCATACACACGCAGCCTCGTTGACTGGCTCTTGTCCACCCAGAGGGAGGTTTCTTGGAGTTTGGGCTTTTGTCCTTGACCCTGTACCATTCACCACTTTTGTCAGTGACTTGGATGAAAGTAAAGAGTATGAGGGTTGTCTGGAAAGTATCCAGCCATGTGCTATGAAAAATAGAGTTACACACGGGTGGATAGTTTCTGGACAGACCTTGTATGTAGGAGTTACTCAAAGATTATTTGTTGAGTGCAATTTGTTGGCTTTTTGTCTCTCACATCTTGGTACTAATGGAAATTGATAATATAAATGTTATTTATATATACAAATATTTATAATAATAAATACATATATAATATATAAACATTATATTTATATATTTATAATATATAAACTATATATTATGTTATATTATATATTATAATGTTATAAATATGTAATTTATAATGTATTATAAATATACTTATAATGTTATATGTATAACATACATAATATATATGTAATATATATATAAAATATAATGCATTATAATGTATATAACATTATATATAATATGTTAACATATCATATATGTATATAATTATAATATATTAGAATGGATATATGTATATAATATATAATATATTTATATATAAATAAATATATAAATATTAACAATTTCCATAAATCCAAATTTCCTTAAATCTCAAGACAGTGCACCCAGCCTGGGGTGACTGGCATAGAATCTGGCATCCCTGGGCCTTCCCCAGCTGCTCCCGGGGCTGAGGGGATTAATACCTTAAGGCCGGCGTGAGAGGCAGAGATTGATATCTGGGGCACACCTTGAGCTTAATCATAGATCACTGGCTGGGAGCTCTAGGGTAAAGAGGAGGGTGAGGCTTTACATCAGAGCCAAGTCTCTTATGAGGTTCCCAAGGAGAGGAGCAAGCGGAAAGAGGAGCCATCACTTTATTATTTGCTGGGTTGATGGCTGAACTCTCAGTAAAGAGCTCTCTGATAACCCGGTTGGGGCCACAGGCATTTAGCTTGAGATCTGAGAGGTGGAGAGGGATTTCATTCCCTCTAATCTCATACCCAAGCAGTTTCTTGAAACTAGAGATGAAATGTGCCCAAATTCTAAGATGTCTCTGGAGACTAAGCCTCCTCTAGGAAGGAAAAGGTTATAACCTCTTGTTCTTGTAGCATGGGTGAAATGAGAAAGGGCCCCCAAAGGGTCTGGCCTTCTCCCAGAGAGGGGGAGAGGGGGGCAGGCAGGAAGAGAAAGGATTGAAAAGAAAGAGAATATTTAAAGAGAAACATTTATAAATGCCCCATGACTCTGCCCACAGCATTAGCATTCTCTCGGGATCTGCAACCTGACTCCCAACTCTTCCTCTCTGGATGTGTGTGTGTTGGTTATCTATTGCTGCATAACAAATTACCCCAACTTAGGGGCTTAAAACAACAAACATCATTATGTTTGTTTTTGAAGGCTTATGAGGTTGGGGATCCGGGGTGGCTTGGTTGGGTATTTCTGGCTCAAGGCCCCTCATGAGGCTGTGATTAAGATATCGGTTGGGACTGTACTCATCTGAGGCTTGGCTGAAGGATCCATGTCCAAGGTCACCCACGTGACTGTGCATAGAAGGCTTTGGTCCCTTCCTACGTAGGCGTCTCCCTGGGGCTGCTTAGGACATGGTTCCTCCCCCTATAATGACAGGAGGTGAAGGGTCTGGGTGGGCTGAGGATGGAAGCTTGGGCACAGGCTTCACGGCACACGTGGGAAACCAGGTAAGATGACTTCTATGCTTCCCATCTGACCTTTATCTTCCATTATCTCAAGGCTCCTTTTGGGGCCAGAGAAACTGAGAGAAGGCCCAGCCTCACAGCCTGTGGGGACGCATTCTGGCTTGGGAGGGGTCTGCCAGTTGGGGAGTGAATGGAGAATGATGCTTAAGCCAGGAGCAGTGTGGACCAGGGAGCTAGGGAGAGACGACCACCCTTGGGCTCCCCATCCTCACACAGGACCTGGTCCTCAAACCAACTATCCCATGGACTCTGGTCACCAGTGAAAACTGCCCCCCCAACATGGAGCAACAAAACAGACCTTGATGGCTGTCCCTGACCTTTGTGGCCCCCCAAAGCTGTTCTGAGGCCTGAGATTAACCTGAGAATGTCCTCCACTGGCTGGGTCACAATAATAGGGCAGCAGGCCAGGTGAGGGTGTGAAACCCACAGTATAGAGAGAGGCTTTGTGCTGCCATCAGCAGAGGCCAGTCCTGTCACTCCAGGGGAAAGGATGACTGGCCTGAGGGGCTACTGTGCTTGGCCTACCATGGAAAGAGGAAGACTTCCCCAACCTTGACATACTCAAGCCTGGCCTTCCTCTTGGCAGTGCAGGGACTCTTGCTGTCCACAGCAGGCCCCAGGGCATCCTTGTTGCTGCTTACTGCTTACTTGCTGTCTCTCACCACTCTCATGCTTGTCACGGGCCTACGGTCATGTCTGTCTTAATAAGTTATAGGCCTTTGCTGTAGATCCAGATAACAGTCCCCAGAGTCCTCTCCATGTTATGTGGTGATGCTGGAGATTTCTGCTGTCATGCTCTGGATCATTTCACTTGCTAAGATTGCTATTTGGGCTCCCTCCTTGAATCTGCTCAAGGGAAAAGGAAGAAGCAGATGAGTAACTGGGTCCTCCAAATGACATAAAATGTTGGGAAAGCATCATCTACTCATGCATCCATTGCCAATCATCCACCCAACAATTCATCACCCAAAATTCATGTATCTATGAATCTGCCCACCTGTCATCCATGCATCTGTGTATCTACCCATCCGTTTATCCACCCATCTATCATCCAGATACCCACTTACTCAACCATCCATCCATCCATCATCCAAGGTATCTACTCATCCAACCATCCATTCACATGTCATCTATGAATTCACCTTCTCTCCATCCAGTGTCCATCTGGCCAATTATTCATTTACCCATCATCCATCAGCCATCATCTCCATCCGGGGTGGACATTGGGATGTGCTGCTCTGATCCCCTCATGATGAAAGACTTGTTGCCCCAACTGCTAGGTGTCCTGGTGTCAAAGAGCTTTTAGTAGTCAGTTCCTTTAGGAATTAGTTGCAGAGAGCTTCCTTGCTTAAGATCACATCCTTGCCAGGGCAGCTTATGTCCAATGTCTGATGGTTGTGGGAGTATAAAGGCCTCATTATCTTGATCTATCAGGACAGCTCTGAAGGGCTGTCCTTACTCCAGCGTTTCGCACGGTGTTGGTCATGGTTAAGGGTGTTTTGGGCCAGCTTGACCTTTGCTTTGCTTATTTCTGCTTCCTCCCTTTCCTTTCCACAGGTGTTTATCCCAGACACAATTATTAAACTCCAGGTCAGGGTTTGCTTCCTGGGGAATCAGCCTTTCCCTCTGACATCATCCTTTCATCCATAAATGCATTTCTCCACCCACATGTCCTTTTATCCAACAAGTAAACATTTACCTTAAACTTGCTACATATGGAAGAGTTGGACATTATGGGAGACAGAGACATTAACTAAATATGCGTCTTGTCTTCAAGAATCTCACAGTCTAATACATATGCTTAGACCTGCTCACAAATAGCTCTAAACAAGGGAATAAGAATGGAGTATTGTCCTTTCAGGCTGAGGGGATCAGGGATGGCCTCATGGAGGAGGCAGCATCTACGATGGGCCACAAAGGTTGGGGGATGGAAAATAGAATTTGATTGTGTAGAAGTGGGATGAAGGTGGCTTTTTGATGTAGTATGAACAGGCTATGCACACCATCCAGAGGGCAAAATGAGACTCATCCACCTGCAGGGATGAGGCAGGTGTGATGGCTGGAGCACAGCTGGACTTTGGATGACCTCATGACACCCACCTCCTCTGCCCTCTATCAGATCCCTCCCCTACAAAGCCCTTCCTCACTCCCAGCTCTTCCCCCCACCTGCCTCCCCTCTGCCTCTACAGGAATTGTGGTTTGGTTACCAGCCAAAGTCTTGTGGTGGCCATAGCAGGGAGGGACCAAGGGCCATAGCAGAGAGGAGGGCAGGATGCTTTCCTGACTGCAGGGAAGAGGAGGTGATGGCATGCTGGGCAAGCTCTTATATCCAAGGCTGCTCACTCCTCAGAAGGCTGGCTCCCCCAATCCACTTTGTATTAATAAGAAACCAGATGGGCCCAGCTGGCTGGTGAAAGTTGTGTGGTAATGAGGCCAAGGTTGTAGCACGACCCCAGGAAGGGCCTTGGAAACCTTATATGCAGAAAGTCTGTGCATAGATCTCTGACCCAGGCACAGATGGCAGCCTTGAGCTGGCCAGGTACATGGCCCCTGCCCGCTGCCCATCAACTAAACCCTGACCCTGATCACAGACTCAGCCAGGGTCTGACTGCAGAATTAGCCTCATATACCAATCAATCAATTAATCGACCATCTGACAGCTCTGTGGGGAAGAGCTTCTAGACAGGCTGAGTGTTTGTTTGGGTGGGGAATAAAGGCATTACCTCTGGAGCTGTGGCTGGGCAGAAATGGCTACCAGGACCTGCAAAGTCCTAGGTGGTACACACCTGGGTCTAAGGGAGGCATGCTCAGGGATGATGGCTTCTGCTCAGTGTTAGAAAGGCCTTTCTGTCTCTCAGGTCCTCCACGATGCAAAGGACTTCTCTTTTAGGTGGTGAGCTCCCTGGCAGAGGAAGAGTCCAGCAGTTAGCTGGGGGGTGATCATCCAGCAGTGCCTTCTGGAGAAGATGCTTGCACCGAGCAGGGACTTCATCAGACACACCATTTGCTGACTGGGTGATGCGCTCCAATGACTTGCTTCTGGATGCCTTGGTTTCCATATTTACACAATGGGCATAAGGAAGTGTGTGCTTCCTGGCGTTGGAATGTGTGCTGAATGGGACTGTATGTGAGAAGCTCTGGGCATTGTGTTCAGGGAGTGCTCAGCACCTCTGGGCATTTTTATTATTGCTCTGGGACTGTCCACAGCAGGTGAGCCATTGAGATTTTTGTGTTTCAGGCATTTGACAAAGGTCACAAGGGAATCTTGCCCCCTCGGGAGATGGCCATGGGTTGGCTCAGAGAAGGAGCAAGGCTATGTGCTCAATAAGGCTCACTCCTCCTGCCCTCACCCCTCTCCTAACAGGCCTGTGGCCCCTTGGCCTTTCATCCTGGGAAGTGAGAAGGGCTAGGAGCTCTCCCTCCACCTTGCTTCTATGGCAGCTCAGGCAGGATTAATGCTATTCTGCTGCCTCAGCAAGAAACTCCAATGGTTACCGTGGCAACCAGTGCAGGGAGGAGCAGGGTGGGCCTGACTTGGGAATGGGAGGCCTGAGTTTCCAAGGCAGTGCTGCCCTTAGGTTTGCCCCACAGCTGGCCTCTGGGAGGGGCGGGGCAGGCAAGGACAGGTACTTAGGGATCAACCCGCCTGCCTGAAACCCTGGACTTCTGCCCTCAGAGCTGCTGGGGACCATGCCCTTGCTCTTACCCTTCACAGGAGCCCAGCTGTGACCTGTCCTTCTTCCATTTGGGCTGCTGCCTTCCTCTCAACCCCGCAATGATTTCTCTATGCCTCCCCCAACTCTGCCTCAGGGTGTACCTGACGCTCTCCTGAATTGCCCCTGGGCCCAAGATGCTGCCAGGGAAAGACCTTGAGAGAGAAGAATGAGTTTGTTAAAATCCAGATGTGACCAGGTCCCTCTGCTATGTAAAAACTTTCAATGGCTCCCTAGTGCCCTCAGGAGAACGGCCCAATTTTTTTATCATCCCTGACAGGCTCCTGGTGCCTGCTCCCTCCTGCCCCCAATCTCCTTTTCTGCTGTTTCCCACCTGGCTCCTGGGCTCGGTGCTGTCTGGGAGTCTTCAGGGCTTCTGAAGTGTTGCCCTTTCACCCCAGGGCCTGGGCCACTGTTTTTCTCTCTTCCTGGGTGCCTTTGAATCCTTACTGGCTGTCTTCTGCCATTCTCCCTTTTCTTAGCCTAGACTGTGTGTCCCTTGGGAAGGTCGTGTCAGCACTGTCCTTCTCTGATCAGAGAACAGGTCCTCTTTGGGTAGAACTGCCCACTCAGTTGCCGTCTTCCTCCTTGGGGTGCTGCATGCCAGCGTGTGGCCCTGCTGGTAACAGTCGAGGAAAAAATGAATGAAAAATGAAGGAGGCCACTCCCGTCCCCGGCCAGCTCTCCTGAAGGAGGTGGCCACATGGGTGGAGTCTGGCACCCTTTGGAGATGAGACGGGGAGGCAGGGAAGTTGCTGCTCTAAGAACATCAGGGCATCAGAAGTTCCAGAAAGCAAAAGGCCCTAGGTAGCTGGATCTCCTACACATGAAAGAACTGGAAAGCATTTAAACCTCAGGCCTTTGGGAACTGGTTCAACAAATTGGGTCTGTCTGCTCTATTGGGAATTGTGCAATGATTAAAAAGGACAGTTGAAAAAGCAAAAAAGAAGCCCAGAAAATCATAGCAAAGACTATGCAGAAAAATAGCAAAATGGTTGGGATAATTGGTTATGAGTAATGTAATCCTGGGGCTCATGTAAGTTTGCCTTCTGCTTTTTATATATAATTTATTACATTATAAATATACATATAGTATTTATATATAGTTTATTATACCTAAAGAAAACCAGAATGCAAAGTTACATGTGCCCCAGGATTATATGCATGCGACAGTGTGTGCCTGGATGGGTGTGACTTGGGAGGGCAGGTGATGACGGAGACAGGGGTCTGATTTATGGCAAGAGGCCAAGCACAAGAGGAGAGAGGAAGGTGGCTTCCTAGCTCTCACCCTGAGGGGCCTCTGGAGAGGGACTGCCTTGGTTTCCCATTACTCCTGCCCCCTGCCCTTTGGCTGCCTTGGGATCCTGCAGAGAAGGGCTCCCCGTCTTCCCGTCTAGCCACCCTGGGGAAGGCACCAGGGGCAGGCCTGGGAGTTCTGGGGAGGGACACGCAGCTGTGTGGGCCAGGGGCCTTTTTCTTGAGTCCCAGCTCGAGGCTGCCCCCTGCCCCCCAGGAAGCAGAGCTGCACCTGCCACCTCCAGCAGGTTCTGTGGGGTCTGTGCTCCTCGTCCCTGATGTGCCTCCCTGGATGTGGATCTGCTCTGCTCCTCTCTTTCCTGTCCCAGGCCTGTCCCTGTTCTGACCACCTCCTCTCTGTTTCCCCTAAAATGCCCCCCTCTCCGCACCTGTGCACAGAGGGCTGTTCTGAGGCCCACTTACTCTGTCTATTTTCTTTTTGTTCCTGTCCTAGCCTTGGATCCTGGGGACTCCAGGGGGAGGCCCATTTTCTATCCTAATGCCACCATTGGACACACTTCCTTCTCTGGGGAACCTGGGAAGGGGACTGTTTCCACCCTATCCTAAGGAAGGGACTTGCCTCCTATACTTCTCCCTCCCTGAGCTCCACTCTTGGTATTTCCCACTTCCTTCTGGAATCCTGTGTGTCCTAGGCAGGGGTTTAGTCTCTGAAGGCAGGGGGATCTCTTCACAGGTCCCACTGAGCTGTTGCTGGGCCAGGGGTGAGGCACCTGTGTTTTAAGAAAGGCCAAAAAAGGTTTCAAGGTGGAGGACCATTCCGGGAAGATTGCAATCTCTATGGGAAATCGGGAGCAGGAGAGAGTTTGGGAGTACAGGCTCAGCTCTGTACTCAAAATCATCCCACAAGGGGGGCTGGGGTGATTTTTGCTTTCTTCTTGGTATTATTCTGTGCTTTCCTCATCATATAAAATAAACATATGTTCTTTTAGAATCAGAAAAGAAGCTAATGAAGATCTCCCCCTTCCCCCACCTTGGCCAGCTTCTGTTTCATCCCCCTTACAATCACCCTTAGGGCATAGAGGGCAGATGGGAGGGCAGAGCCTCCACCCACTCCTCCTTCTTAGAGTCAGGTAATACACAATGTAGGTTTTAAAATCAAAGGGTTCTGAGTTTGAGTCCAGGCTCCACTATTAACCCACTGTGTGATCTTAGGAGAGTTACTTAATCTTTCTGAACCCCAGTTTCCTTATCTATTACATGCAGTTAATAATACTTATGTTCAGAGTTCTTATAAAAATGAAATGTGTTCACTTGTTTCCTGTGCTTAGCGCAGTGTTTGACATTGTAAGCACACTGTAAATGGTGTCTTCTGTTTATAAGGAGACAAAGAAAGCCTCATCAAGCTCTATATAAAATCCTCCCTCCATTCAGGTGTGTGCCCTGACTGCCAGGTTTGACTTTAAGTGAATTGCTGGCTATTGCCACAGATTGGCCTTCCTGCTCCAGCACCTTCAGAGGGATGTCAGCTTGTGATGGTGGGAGCTGCAGGTGTGCAGATGACACCTGGGTCACTACAGAGTGTCTCAGTGGCAGCTCTGCTGATACCCACCCTCCACTCAGACCACAGGACTCAAGCAAGAAGTGTTGGTGGCAGGAAAGAGGAAGGGGAGGAGAGACCCTCCCCATGTAATTCAAATTACACAGTATAGAGACAAACAGAAAAAAGAATTTGAAGATACAATGGATACAAACTTTACAAATTCAATGAAAAGTATATACCTGCATATTCAAACAGTATAAGAAATTCCAAATAGAACACACACACACACACACACGCACACACACTGCACACCTCCAGGGAATATTATAATAAAATTTCTAAAAACCAGTGAAAAAGAGAAAATCTTCAGAGAAAGAAAAGAATAAAAACAGAGGAGCACAGATTAAATGATCACAAACTTCTTGTCAGAACTATGCAAGTCAGAAGACAATGGAAACTCCACAACTAAGAATTCTACATCCCTTGAAAATATCCTTCAAAATTTAAGTCAAAACAAAATCTTTTTCAGACTAAAAAAACTGAGTTTGTCTTCAGAAGACCCACACTATAAAAAATATTAAAGAGAGTTCTTCAGCCAAACAAAAATGATACTATTCATAAATGGAAAACTGATCTACATAAGGGAATAAAGAGTATCAGAAGTGGCAAAAAATATGGGGCAATTCAAGGGACATTTTTCTCATTTTAAAATTTCTTTGAAAGATAATTTGTATTGAGAGTTTTATAATATTTAGACCGTTAAAATATGTGATAACAATAGCATGAAAGACTTGATGGAGAACTTGTAAATATACTGTTTTAAGCTTTCTTCAACAAGTTAAAGATGCATATTTTAAACCTTAGAACAACCACTAAAAATAAAACAAGGAGATATAGTTAATAAGCTAGTAGAGATAAAATGGGAGTACTAAAAATAATCAATCCAGGCTCAGCAGCTAGGGCGCCAGCCACATACACCAAAGCTGGGCCCAGCCTGGGCCTGCCAAACAACAATTACAATCACAACCAGGCTCAGCACCTGTAGTTCAGCAGCTAGGGTGCCAGCCACATACACCAAAGTTGAACCCAGCCTGGGCCTGCCAAACAACAATTACAATCACAACCAAAAAATAGCCGGGCGTTGTGGTGAGCCCCTGTAGTCCCAGCTACTTGGGAGGCTGAAGCAAGAGAATCACTTAAGCCCAAGGTTGCTGTGAGCTGTGACACCACAGCACTCTACTGAGGGTGACATCGTGAGACTCTGTCTCAAAAACAGACAAACAAACAAACAAACAAAACAATCCAAAAGAAGGAAGGGAAATGGGGAAAAGAAACAAAAAACTGATGAGACAACTAGAAAATAATTAAGATGGTAAATTTAAACCCAAACATACTGGTTCTTATCATTAAATATAACTGGTCTAAACATTTCAGTTAAAAGGCAGAGATTGAAAGGCTGGATAGCAAAGTAAGAACAAACTATATGCTGTCTATAAAAACTCATTTAAAATATAAAGGTTAAATGTAAAAGAGTAGGAAAAAACATTATGCAAATAAAAATCGTAAGAATGTTGGAATAGCTACATTACAATCAGAACAAAGACTACCTCCAGGGACACAAGAGTTAAATAATAATAATTTATTATTATTTTATAATGATAAATATTTGATTCTCAGCTCTGCTATTTTCCAGCTGGATGATGTGGAACTTGTCACTTGCCCATTCTTAGGCTCAATTCCTGTTCTATGAAATGACTCTAAACACTCCTACCTTGCAGAAGAATCACTATCAGGTGTAAAGCAACCTGTCAGGTGCCTGGCTTTGTGTGGTCCCAGTGGTTTTCATTTTTACCAGTCAGCCCCAGAGGCTGTGATCCCCTTCCTCAGGGCACAGACCCTGCCTCTTTACCAGGCCTCCCACCCTGGGCTACTTGACAATTATTCACGTCAAAAATTATCCTCTAGGCATTATAACAAAAGGTTGTTGACTTTACTATTGACTCTATAAGGAGATTCATTTACACCTATTGGGAGTCCAGGCTTAAGAGTTACAATTCAGCCAATTCCTGGTAGTGTAGACTAGGATTGTGAGTACCTGGTAACAGGAAGAATTTTAGGGATAAATCATTTGCTTCCTTTGAGGTCCTTTAAGGGGAAGTAAAGTCCTGCTGGTTTTTCAGAGCAAGGTTTATTTCTGGATCTGGATGTTTGGGTACAATAGGAGTTTCTCTTATGGTACAGCCCAGACATAATTTACAAAATAAGACTACAAATATCAAATTTCAAAGATCCTTTCAAAGACTTTTTAATTGAGGGATTATTTGCCAATAATTAAAAAGATGTGGGAAGGACATTTCCAGTGCAATGATATGCTCTCTGGGCTTCAAAGTTGTGCAGACTTGGATCTAAATCCTGGTTTTGCTACTGTATTCATTTACTGTGCAGGTGTCTACTGAGCATCTATATGCCAGGTACCATAGGGATTGGAGATACCCTGGGAAGAGTAGACACGTCCCTGCCTTCATGGAGCTTATATTCTAGTGGGGGGAGATAAAAAACAAATGAGTGAATAAACTAAATAAATGATTTCGTATAGTGATAAGTATCATGAAGAAATTAGAGCAAAGTAATGTGATAAAAGATGTGTGGGTAGTTGGGAGGGTGAGTTCCTCCTCCTGGAGGTGTGAGTTCCAAGTTGTGAGAGCTGAATGAGAAAGTCCACCCAGGTGAAAATGAGAGAGAAGAGCATTCCAGGTGGAGGGAACGGCAGGTGCAAAGGCCCTGGGGTGTCTGGATTGAAGACTAAAAATTAAAGCCAGTGAGGTTGAAGGGGCAAGAGAGAGGGAGTGGAGGGAAGATGGGATCAGAGAGGCATGATGGGTGGGCAACAGGAAGTCCCTGGAGGATTTGAAGCATCCACTTACCAGCTGGGTGGATATCCCTATGTCAGCTATTTGTTTAACCTGTCTACATCTCAGTTAATGACACCCATCCCACTTTGTATTATTGCTGGAAAATTGGGCAGGATGATGCATATAAAAAACTGGAATGGGAGCTGAGACTTTGCAGGCACTGGACAAATTCTAGTCCATGCCTTTCTCTGGACCTCAACTTCCCTACCTGGAAAGGAAAAGGGTAGCCCTTGGTGGTCTCTGTGGCCCCATCTAACTGGAACATTCTCAGTACTTATTTTAAAAAAAGGGGGAGTTCTAAAGCTAAAACGTTAGGAACATTACCCCAAAATGAAGATAAAGTGTCGCGGAAATTGTGTTGTAAATCATTGCTGAAATAGGATTCCATTTATAAAAATTCAATTTGAGTGCAATTTTCTCAGGAATACATACTTATGTGCAGAGTAAGGTCAACCTGTGAGTAACACTCTCCCTTGCAGACTCTCTCCAGCAGCTCAGCCCATGGGGCTGAGGAAGCTTTGGGGGAAGGTCTAGGGATGGTGCTCTAGGGCCCTCCATACAAGGGGTTACTACCCTCATGCTCTGCCTTGAGGGCTCCTCAGCTCTGGGCCAAGTAGAGAAGAAAAGGGAGACAAATCTGTGGGGAAGAGACCTGTTCTGGGGAATAGAGGAGGTCCTTGGGAGGTCCGGGAAATCCAGGGCATCACAGCAACCCCCAGGCCCAGCCAAGCCCAGCTGATTCTTCTGGTACAAGGAGCTCTACACAGAGCCTTGCTATTAGATCAGACTCTCGGTCCAGAGAAAGGCAAAACCACACCACTAATCGATTATGTCCCTTTCCTATTGAGCTCAGATGTGGCCTTGATGTCCTTTTCAACAATCTCTCCAGGCAGTCTTTGCCAACTGACCACAGTTGACAAGTGAATAAACCTCTTTGCCATCCTTGATGTAGTCCTACTTCCTAAGATCCAGCAAGAGGGGGAGTGGCTTGCCCAAAGGCACCCAGCCAATAAACAGCAAAGCCTGGTCTTTTGACTTTCCACTGCCCCCTACTGACTCCAGGGTAGGAGAGGTCTTGAGAGCTCATCTGTTTCTAGGATGAAGCATGTCACCTTGCAGAGAAGCCATGAAGCTGGAGGGAGGTTTGTTCACAGAGCCAGCAGGAGCTTTGTTAGGGTGACCAAACGCCCTGCTTTTAAAGAATTTGTCCCACGGCATTTTAAAAAAGTCCCGATTTTTGGAAAGAATGCACGAAAGGGCGGGAGAACAGGAAGGGAATATACGGTTTTCAGCTGCTATGTGGCTATTTTGCCAGGATATGAGTTTTATATTATTTTTGTTAATTTTATAATGTTAAACTGCAATAATAACAAATAATTGTTGAGAAGTGATTATCGAGAACTGCTTATCAAAGTTTGCACTGTTGTCAGGCCCAGGCCCTGCCCCGCCCCCCGCCCTGCCCCCGCCATGTTGTCCCGCTTAACCAATGTTAAAATCTGGTCACCCTAGGCTTCATGGGTCACAGTCCTGGCTTTGTCACCTCTCCTTCTAGTGCCTCCAATTCCTTTGTGACCCACAATACATGATGTTCTCAGATCTGTGGGCAGGGAGGTTCACTAACCCACCAGCCTCTCAGGTGACCAAGGATGGACTTCAGACAATGGAGTGACCCCTCCCCAGGCTGACAGCAGTTGGTTCACTATGGACAGTCAGATCAGGCATGGCTAAGGAAATGCCATCCTGGGGTGAGTTTTGGCTGTGATCTGCTTTGAACACCAACTCGTTTGGCTATGATTTCAGGCCCCTTGCTCTGAGAAAAGCAAGGGGGCACTTGAATGACTCCATGGGAGAAAAATATCCAGCCCTTCCGAGAGCTACTGCTGAAAATACCCACTCATCTTTGTAGAAAGTTATATACAAGGATATTGGTCTTGCAGCCTTAGGGTGAATGAGGGGTGTAGAAAGGATTTTCCACGTGGTGGTCTGAAGTCCCAGGCAGCAGACAGTCTCACATCCCAGATGGGGTCCCTGCCTTTGTCCTTCAGCACTGTTCTGGTCTGTGATTGCTTCTTCCATAGTGCATTTGAATTTGGATGTCTATGACCTCCAGGGCTCTAAGTCACTGAGGCTCAAGTCCTCAAAAGATAGACCAAACCGAGCGTTGGTAACATCTCCCTGAAGTAACTCCTCCACCTTCACCTTGTGCTGTACCACTGTTGTTTTTTACTTCATAGCTTTATAATCATATTTTTTGTTTACTCAAGTACTGTTCATTTTTTGTGGTCTCTGCCACCAGACTGCAAGATCCATGTGAGCAGAGGCTGTCTTAGTTTGGATTTCCCCCAAACAAGAATATTTTTCTTTGGGAGGTGATTCCCAGAATGTACAGCGGGACAGCAGGGAAAGTACCGTGGGGAAGGAAAAGAGACAATGAATGAGGAGCCAGTCAGGGCGTCCTGCGATGGGCAGCTGGGGCTCAGTCCTGGGCAACCTCCGAGAGTTTATGGGACACACAAAAGAATTTCCCTCTGAAGTGCAAGGAAGAGGGAGGTCTGTTTATCAGCCATAGGGCCGAATGTAGGGAAGCGCCCAAATAGAACTGTCCGCCCAGGAAAGAACGTCTGCCCGGGAAGGAATGACTGCACCATTCCCTACCCCTCCGAACGCTATAGTCCCATCCACTTTAACCCACGTGCTGACTTCTTTTTCGAACGCAGCCCGCTCACACTCAAGTGAATAAAGGCCATGTTGCCCATACAGAACCTGGACTCCGCTTCCTTTCGTTCTTGTCTGGATATAACCTCTCATTTTCGGTTCTTAACCGTTCCGCCAGCTCCCATCGCTCATTGGCTGAAGGATGCTCCTCGGCTATCTAACTCCAGGGCACTTCTAACCTGCTTTTATGCCGGGGAGGGAGTCTGCTCCGACAGTTGGAAAATGCATTCAGGCAAAGTGATGCGGGGTAGAGGGTGTAACTAGGAACTTGCACAGGCAGTGTCAAGGGTGTGGGCGGGTACGCTCACAGTCTGCTTTCCACGCAGTCTGCAGCCCGCGCGGTCAGCAGTCATGGAGTGACGGAATGAATGGAGGCGTGTCTCCAGCCGACAAGAGTTCAGAGAGTAGAGATGCTGGAGCTGAGCGAGCCCTTGGAAAAACCTCGCATGCAGCATTTCCCGTGCACACTGGAGAATAAGGTGGCCATGAAGTTTGGCACCTACTGTTTATGATCGAACCCCTTTGGAGAAATACAATCCACATTAACACAGTAAATGTTCTGAGAAGTCTTGCAATAAAAAAAAGTATTTCACCCAGTGTTTCCCAGTCACTTTGGTTGCTGAAACCTATTTTTTTTTTTTTTTAAATGAAACGTTTTCTTCCTCCTTAACCCATTTTGAGAGCTGTGGCTGTTCCAAGCCCCTGGAGCACCCAGATAAAGGTTGATTGCCACCCAGAGGAGTGGGAATCTCAGGCAGCCTCTATGTCAGGATAGAGCTTTGACTCTCTGGTCCTGCTTTCTGAACTCTTAAGCTATAGCTTCTGTAATGACATCACTTTGAGTACTGGGGGTGGGGCCTGGCAGACCACTACCCACCTTGATTCTTTCAAGGTGTTTTGGAGATAATTCCTTTCACTGATCAGTCCTCCAGAAGGAGGGGCTGGGAGAATGAGAGAGGGCAGGAGGCTTGATACAGGCCAGGAAATTTCTGATATGTTTACCCAATATTTAGACCAAGCCTCAATTTATTTACATCGAACATTTTGGTAACCATCTGCTCTTAAACTAAACGGAAAATTATCCTTCTTCTGCTGCAATGGCAGCTCCCTCGGATGTTTTTAATAAAAAAAAATATATCATTTTAATGCAGACAGCTCAGCTAATAAAAATGATCTGTGCCATTAGTAATTATCCCACAAATACAATGCAAATTAGCAGAGAGGCCTGAGGGGACCCTGCTGCTTAGAGTGATCCTCCTTGGCTCAAGCAGGGCGAGATGGCACAGTACCTGTGGGAAAACAGGTGAGTCTGAGGAGGGAAGAGCCCTGGAATTCACACAGAGGCCAGAGCCAGGCAGAGGGTCTGGGGGGCCTGCAGCCTGGATCTTGGAGTAGTTGCTCAGGTGGAGGCAACAGAGATAAAATGCATCCCAACTAGAGCTTAATCATAGATGCTACTTTTTGGCCTCCCCCTACCCACCTCAGCTCTGCCATGTAATTCTGCAAACCAGAAACTACTGACCACATCCATCAAACCCTCTGTACCTCCCTGCAGAAAAAGCAGCTGGGAGGGTCTCAACCAGAGGTACAGATGCCTTTGGGGGCTGGGCAGGTGATGCAAATGTGCAGAGCATCAAGGGTGTTGAAAAAAACAGAACTGTGAGCTTTTGGCAAGCTGGAAGGAATTTCTAAAAACATTTGAATGAAACAAAACTTTAAACCTACACTGGGTATATTAAATAGGTTGCAGGTTAGATTTGGCTGTGGGCCACCAGTTTGAGACCCTGATCTAAGCAAAGAATTCCCCTATCCGTGACACAGTGCTAATCTTTTGTGGCCAGGGGAGGGCTGGGTCATTTCCATTCTTTTTTGGGCGGAGAAGTCAGAGGTGAGGATATACAGACAGATATGCTGGGACTGCTGTCCCCAGAGCCTGGGAGGAGAAGGCACACTTCTGCATTCCAGCTGTGGTCCTAGAGGCAGATGGATCTGACCCCAGCCTGTTGGAGCTGGGGGGTAGATCGTTGAACACATCTTGGAAAATGAGCCTGAGGCATCCACAATCCTAGGCCTTCCAAGGCAATTGGATCCTGGAGTTGAGCTGGTGGTGGGTGTGAGGAAGGCAGAAAGGGATGTTTGTTAGTTTGGGCAGACTCATGTTGGGCAGTGGGCCCAGGCCCATGACCTTAGGTAGCTGAATGGGTTAGTTAATATACATTCAACTGTAAAGGGCAGAAACCTCACTGGCTGAAAGAAAAAAGTAATATTTTGGCTGGTGTAATGGAAAAAAATCCAGCAGATAGTTCTAGGTTCAGGTACAGCTGTATTCAGGGGCTGAAATGACACCTTTAGAAATCTTATTTTCCCCCATTTCCTAACTCAACTTTTCTCCCCAGGGTTTTTTTTCCCATATGGCACGGGTCTTCTGGGGACAAGTCTGCCAGCAGCAATAGGTTACACCTGCAACTCTCAGCAACCTTATCAGAAGGAGCAAGACCCCTCCTGAAGTACTAACCAAAGTCCTAGAATTGAATACCTGTGCCTCTGATTGGCCCTGACAGGGCACACTCCATCTCGGAGCCAATACCAGGTGGCTACATACTCTAATAGGCTGGGCCTGGCTCACAGGCTCACCCTCAGGGGGTGGGGCTCTGGAAATTCCATCTCACCACGGAAATCTGAGGAGGGAGGTAGAGATATACCAGCGGTCTTCTGCATGCAGAATGGGCGTCACACTGCACATGTATTATAGGCAGGTGTTCTACTCCCATGTTCCAGATGAGGAAATGGAAGCTCTGTCAAGTTAGTCCCAGTGGGTGGAGAAAAGCTGTGCTTTGTAGTTGGCATTAGCCAAAACGGTGCAGGTCTTGGCACTGTGCACTTGGTGGATCTCTCCTTGCTCAATCCTCTCCGGCAGACCATCTGCTTATGGACATCATCCATTTGCCTGTTGAGTTCTCTGCCTTTCTGTCATTGGTTGGCAGGTTAAAAAATATACAATGGTAGTCAGCTCTAGCCTTTCTTATGGCATCTGTGATGATACCTATACGTGACTGTCAGCTTTCCCCATCTGGCTGAGGTTCCTAGCAGGGCGGGGACTGTATCTCATTTGCCTTTGGATTCTGTCTCAGCTTTGGATTGGGTGCGAATTCCTGCAGTCCTGTGCCCCACCTCCTTGGCTCCCCACTACCCAGTGGGGGCCCCTGAGGTACCTCTCCTGATCCCTAGGGTTCCCAGAACATGATTTAGGAATTTCTGGAGGGACTGAGAGGTGCTACTAAAAGTCCACTGGACTTGAACATTCCTTGGGCTATGCTGAGAGTTCTCTTCTGGTTGACTATCCACACTGGTCTGCCTCTGGATTCCAGAGCCCATGGGCTTCTCTACTGGATGCTGCCCCAGACAGGTCTTGGTTTCAGGGAGGAATCCAAGAGGGATGCTTGAGTCATCTGAGAAGGGTCGGAGTTGAAGGCGGAGCCCAAGTTCCTTCTCAGACACCTCACCTTGAGCCTCGCATGTGTGTATGGAAAGCTGCATGGATCTGGGGAGGGAAGTTGGGGCCCTAAAGTCAGGCCCAGGGCTCTCTTCTCTGGTCATCATGCAGATCACTGTCCAGCTAGCTGTGACAGCCCTGCAGACCTCTCCCTTCTGAGCAGCTCTGGAGGGATAGGCAAGGGTGGGAGAGCAGAGAGTCAACCTCCACCCCACCGCCCCCCTCCCAGCTTTCCAATCACATCAACAATTTCTGTCAGCATTGTTTCCAGCACCATTAATATTCATAAGTGACTTTTCTATTGTGTTTGCAATTTTCCAGGAGACAGACAGGCCCGCACTCCCCCGTGTTAATAGGATGCAAAGCTCACCAACTCAGATCTTATTAGCAAATCTCCATTAGATACTGCGGCCCTTCTGGGCTGCCTGATAGGTGAGCTTTCCACCACGGATGACAGCCAGTGCAGGTCTTAATCCAATATGACTTTGCAATCCCCACTGCAGAGACAAACCCGAGGAGGAGCCTGGGCCAGGAGCAGATCAGGCTGAGCTGGCATCCTATTAAGAGGTGGAAATGGAGTCCCTGGGGTGCCCAGGCAGAGAGGCTGGCTGAAGATGGGCTGCTTCTCTTCCCAGGGAGTGCCACTTCACTGATTCATTCTCTCAAACACTTGGACTTTCATTTGTTCAACAAAATAATCCTCAGGCTGTCCATGTGCCAGGTCCTGAGTTGAGGCTGCTACCTCCTTCTGGACGGTGGCTGGAGGTGTGGAAAGGGGGCAACTGTGCTTGTGGACAATTGTCTTGCAGCAGGTGCTGTGGAGAGGGTAACTCAAGATGCTTTGGTTCCCAGATATGGGCAGCTAAATCAAGCAGGGTATAGCAACTTCTGGGAACAGAGAGACTATAGGGTAGGTGGGTAGGGAGCAGAGGCTAGGAATTTTTCTGAGTGAGATCCACCCCAAACTGGAAGGAGTTGCTTCCCAGAACTCAATAGCTGTGTGACCTTGGCCAAGTCACTTTCCCTCTCTGTGCTGAAGCTTTTCCCATCTGTAAAATAAGAATAATAGTTCTTTCTCCCAGAGTTTACATAAAGATTAAATGGTATCTGACACATAAGAAGCAATAGGTCAGTGTAAGCTATTATTTTATTATAATTTGTTTGGGGAGATCCCGGGTTCCACCCAGCTTTAATGTTTTTCAACACAGCCTCAGTTTCTGTATTGTGTGGAACAAGTCTGATGTGTGTGAAGGTGCCCAGCTACATGTGGGCACACACAGGGAGGTCCTCATTAGCTCTGAGGCTGCTTATTGTAAAGTCAGGCATTCAGTGGGCACTCCTAGAGGAGGGCTGTGTGGCTCTAATGCTAAGCTCCCAGCTGCTGGGACAACCCTGGAGGAGATGAGGGGTAAATCCAAGTCCTGAATGAAAGGGACCACATCTATGAAATCAGGGAGTTGGACAAGATGGCTTGAAGGGAGTCTTTCTAGGTCTGTACCTCCCCCTTCCAGGTGAATGGAGCTGAGCAGACTAGTCTGCCATAGGTCCAATGCTCCCTACCATAGTCTGTAATGATGGACCAAGTGTGGGGTCCCATGGTGGGGGTGGGACAGGAGCCTTGGGAGGGAAATCCTTGAGGGCTGGGATAACCAAGGAGGACTCTCTGGAGGGAGTGGGTCTTCACTTGAGTCGAGCTTCTAAGAATGGGTGGCACTTGGAGAGGGGAAAGGCAAAGTGGCCCAGGTGGTGGGCACAGCAGGGTTCAAGGCCCAGAAAAAGGCTGGTGGATGGAGAGTGAGTGGATGGAAGGAGCAAGTCTGGGAAAGACTCACTGTCCTCAGAGGCCACAAACCAGCGTCTGACATCGAGGGAGTTGGCTCAGTGTTTAAATTTAAAAATATGAAATGTGTTTTTCCTTATCACAATCCTCACTATTCCTTATAATACCACACCAGGCCCAGTTACTCTTCTAGGTTACCTGCCTGACCGGTGCCAACATTGGAGCTAGTGACCCTAGTAGATAGGACCCTAACCTTTTGATAGAGATTCAGGCTCCAAGTGAGAGCTGGATCATTTGGCTTTAAAGGGTCTAGAAATTGCCATGAGAGTCTGGACCTGGGGAAGTGGGCTATCCTGGGGACTAAGGCTCCTGGGAGGGCCTCAAGAGGGTGGAATTTCTCTCCTGAACCCAATCTCCAGGAAGGGAGATGAGTCTCTTAATTCCCAGACCAACTTTGGCAAAGTGCCTTTTGCCCACTCCTATGGAAGAGGAATTGCTGGCTGATGGGTGGCTGAGTTCATGTTATGGCCTCTGCAGCCCCAAATTATCAGGAGCCATTCTCTGCTCACTCTGGAGCCTGAGTCTCTGCCTGACCCCCCTTCTCTGCAGGCTGCAGCAGTGCCAGCCATCTCCAAATACCTGGGGATAAGCATGGGGCTAATAAAACACCTGTGAGAGGTGAAAAGTTCTCCAAACTCTCTAGGCTGGTCTTAGGGCTGAGGATTTTTATCACTCTGTGTTCTCCAAGGGATCTGGATGCTTTGCAGTCAGAGGGCCCAGAAAGAGAGACTTTAGATTTTCTTATGTAGCTGGGGTTATGCAGGGAGAAGGCACAGCTGGGGAGACGGGGGTAGCCGACTGTTGGAGGGTCAGCATGACATTGTCATTGAGGACGTGGGCTTTCTGAGTCACAGGCATCTGGGCTGGAACTCTGCTTCAGCTGCTGGATAGCTGTGTGACCTTCAGCAAGCCCTATGAACTCTCTGAGCACCCAAGTGGGATGATGCATGTAAAACGCTCAGCAACAAGCCTGCCATCTAATAGGCCCTTGCCAAAGAAGAGCCGTAATTATGATTATTGTGATTTGGAGGCCAGCCTCATGAAGTCTGCAGCTGCTGGACAGCTGAGCTCTTCCATATCTGGGAGAGTGGGTGGAGCATGGATGCTTTGCCCTTTGACTTCAGGCTGCACAGACCCAGGGGATGTTAGTGGGGAGGCTTTGAGCCGTGACTGAGGCTGGCAGCTGAAAAGGAGACACGCAGCCTGCCCAGAGAGCTGTGTCAGACTGGCAGCCCCAGCAGGCTCTGGGGCAAGTCCCCGGGGACTCTCTCAAGGGTCAGGGCTGGTGAAGTTCTACCATGTGGAACTGAAGCACTGAGAATGTCACAGCTGGCAGGAGCCTTGAGGGCCATGTGGGTCAACCCTGTCATTCTTTTTTAAAAAAACTTTTGTATGATTTTAGTTTTATTGCCACTGTAGTTAATGACCACAGACTTGGTGGCTTAAAACAACACGAATTTATTCTCAGTTTTGGAGGCCAGGGGTCCAAAATCAGCTTCAGTGAATAGGAATCAAGGTGTCCCCAGGGCTGTGCTTCTTCTGGGGGCTCTAGGAGAGAATCTGCTCCTTGCCTCTTTCAGCTTTGGGGGACTGCTGGCTGCATCTCCCCAGTCTCTGCCTCTGTGATCACGTTGCCCTCTCTTCTGTCTATGCCAAATCCCCCTCTGCTTCCATCTTAGGAGGAGACATATGATTGTGTTTAGGGCCATCTTGATAATCTGGGATAATGTCACCATCTCAGGATCCTTAATCATATCTGCAAAGTACTTTTTTCTTTTTTGTCATGTAAGGTAATTTTCATAAGTTCTGGGGATTAAAACATGGATATCTTTTAGGGTCTATTATTCAGCCTTACTGTACCCTTAAAATTTTTTTTGAGTGAATTTCGGACATAAAGAAGAGTTGTAAAACTAGCCTGTAGAGTTCCCAAATACTCTTCACCCAGTTCCCCCTTATGTTAAACTCTTAAACCATCACAGAACATTTACAAGAATCAAGACATTCATCTTGTTACAATATTATTAACTAAGTTTCAGAACTTACTGGCTTTTTGCTTCTTTGCCCACTTCTGTTCTTTTTCTGTTTCAGGATCCAGTCCAGGGTGTCACACTGCATTTAGTGTCTCCTAAGTTGCTTGTCATTGGGGCCAGTTTCTCAGTCTTTCTTTGCATTTTATGACCTCGACACTTTTAAAGGGTGCTGGTCAGTTATTTGATGAAATATCCTTCAATTTTGTGTTTTTCTAGGTTTTTTTCCCCCATGATTCTATTGAGGTTATGCGCTATTGAGACCAACGTCACAGAAACCTACATGGCTGATGCGTCTCATCAGGGGCTTGTGTTAGTACGTCTCAGTGATACCGAACTTACCCTTCCTCACTCGGTGTCTGCTGGGATTCTCCACCACAAACTTACTATTTTTTCCCTTTATAATTACTCCCTGTTTGGGTAGAGATGCTTTGAGACTGTGCATCGGTTCTGTTCCTGCTTAAACTTTGCTCATTCATTTTAACATCCATCGACAGTTTGTCTGTGGCGATTACGCCTGTGGTGTTCGATTTCCCTCATTCTTTCTACATGTATTACTCAGAATTTTTCTGCAAGGAATTATATCATCTCCCCTATTTATTTACTGAGTTATTTGTTTATATCAAGATGGACTCATGGATATTTATTTTATTCTTTGGGTTAGAATTCAGTGCTATACTTATCTCGTTGCTCACGTTTTGCCAGCTCTGGATGTTGGGGGTTCCTGGAAGCTGACTCATAGGCCCTGCGCATATCCTGCTCTGCTTCCTCTCTGCTTTCTTCCTTCCTTTCTTTTCTTGGCTCCTTCGAGGGTGGGTCTTCCCCTCTGTGAGTATAACATGTGGTCTCATGTGGGCTTAGAAATCAACCGCAGCTTTGCTGAAGATGGCTTTTGGTGGACAAGTATGACGTCTTCCTTCAAAATACCTGGCACCTAGTACTGGTCGACCACACTCCACCTACTCAAAACAATGAATTGGCTTGGTTTTGCTTCCTTCTTCCCAAGCCCCCTTTCCTTCCCACTCCTGGTTGTTGAAGATCTGGCTTTATTGGCTCGGCGCCTGTGGCTCAAGTGGCTAAGGCACCAGCCATATACACCTAAGGTGGCAGGTTCAAATCCAGCCCGGGCCCACCCAAACAACAATGATGGCTGCAACCAAAAAATAGCCGGGCGTTGTGGTGGGCGCCTGTGGTCCCAGCTACTTGGAAGGCTGAGGCAGGAGACTTGCTTGAGCCTGGGAGTTGGAGATTGCTGTGAGCTGTGATGCCACAGCACTCTACCCGGGGGATAGCTTGAGGCTCTGTCTCAAAAAAAAAAAAAAAAAAAAAAAAGATCTGGCTTTGTCCCCAGAGCAACTTCTAAGGAGACAGGGGGACTGTTGTGTTAGCAATGTGGGCCTTGGAATCAGATCTGGGTTCAAATGCTGGTGCCCTTGCTTCCTGGCTCTGTGACCTTGAGCAGCTGACGGACCCTGTCTGTGCTCCTGCAAAATAGGAATGGTGGGATCAATCTCAGAGGGTCTGTGCAAGGATTGCACAAGGAGATAATGGATGCAGACAATGAATGCCTGCGGCTCAACAAAGGTGGCTGTAACTTCTGTCGCCTTCGGAATTGGCTGGAGAAGAAACACCAGATGAAGCTGGGAGAGGGTGGAACCTGCGATGCTCAGTCCTCTTTCCAGGGGAACCTCAATCTTATGCATTCATTTTAAATAGAGGGAATCTGGGATTTGGAATGAGTAAATTTGTGAGCCTTTGCCTGTAAACACTTTTTTTGGCAGTTTTTGGCTGGGGCTGGTTTTGAACCCACCACCTCTGGCATATGGGGCCAGCGCTCTACTCCTTTGAGCCACAGGCGCCGCCCACCTGTAAGCATTTTTACACATAAGAACAAAAAGTTTCTCCATTAGACGATACATCCTTTTTTTTTGATTTTCAAGTAGGGTTCCTGCGTTCCTGTGATTTTGTGTTGCTATGCCCAGGGTCCTCTGCGTCCCCGGATTCAAAGACCCTCCTCAGCTCTCTCAGTGAGCACCCCCCACCACCTCCTCAACTCACAGGAAGGCGAGCGGTGGCAGCCTGGAATAGCTTCCTTCCCTGACTGAAAGGAAAAGCCTGAAGTATTAACGCCTGTACTTAACACGCCTCAATTTTAATCCCTGCTTTAAATTTGGCACAATTGTTTTTACAATAAAGCCTGATTTTTTCCACAATAGGGTGCTGAGGGTATGTGCTTTCCATTCAAACACAAAGAAAGCCCACTTTACTTATTGCAAAAAAGGAAATAAATACAAATCAGCCTTTGTTGTACTTGAAATTCACAGATTCCAGTCGGATGATGCCAGGCTGTTCACTAACCACGCCCCTCCTCACCCTTCCTCGACATCTCCCCCAGCCTCAGCCTCATTCTGCAGGCGTTCCTGCGCACCTACTGCCTGTCGGACACCGGGATCAGAGATAAATGATCGCTGCCTCGGGGAGGGAGAAGTGGCTGCTTTAGTGGAGCGTAAGCTGAATTGGAGCAAGCTTGACCCAGACTCTGTAAACCAGATAATTGGGATCAGCCTTTCTCAAAGTGTGGGCTCCCTCCATCAGCGATTCCCCCAACTTTTTGGCACCAGGGACCAGTCTTACAGAAGAAAATTTTTCCGTAGATAGAGGGTGGGGCGTGGATGGGATAGAAGGCAGAGCTCAGGTGATGCATGAGGTGCAAAGCGGCTGTAAATACAGATAATGCTTCGCTCCCTCTCCCCCTGCTCCCCTCCTACCGCGCAGCCTAGTTCCTAACAGGCCACAGACCAAACCTTTTTGGCACCAGGG
Organism: Otolemur garnettii; assembly: GCF_000181295.1. NCBI lineage: Eukaryota > Metazoa > Chordata > Mammalia > Primates > Galagidae > Otolemur > Otolemur garnettii. The sequence goes on along the minus strand of NW_003852396.1, from coordinate 70,738,821 downwards.
AATGGTTACATGGAACACAATTTTTGTATGAACCAGGGTTTGACGGAGGCAGGGGGAGGGTATAGGACAGGAGGCGGAGCTCAGGTGGTGATGCTGTACTGCCTGGTTCTTAATAGGCCACAGACTGGTACCAGTTTGTGTCCCGGGGCCTGGAGACAGCAGCCCGAGATGACCCCGGGAGCTCACAGGCTGGGCGTATGTCTCACTGAGTCATGAATGAGAAGGGTATTTCCTTTTGAAATTGTTTTCAATCCTGATCCTGGCAGGAGAAAGTCTCGGGCGGGGGCTGACGTGTCTTTAGCACCTTTCTAGCACTTGTGGATCTCTTGTTTGAACAAAGCGAGAAGAGCGCAGCAGGCCACATTGGCTTTTGTGGAAAGTGATTCTGGTATTGTGATACAGGAGAGAGAAAATTTTCCTTTTTAAATATACTGGTCTTTTTTTTTTTAAGTCAATGTAAGGTTCGGTGCCTGTAGCACAGTGGTTACAGTGCTGGCCATGTGCATCGAGGTTGGCGGGTTCGAGCCTGGCCCGGGCCAGCTAAACAACAATGATAACTGCAACAAAAAAATAGCCATGTGTGTGGTGAGTGCCTGTAGTCCCAGCTACTTGGGAGGCTGAGGCAAGAGAATCGCTTAAGAGGTGGCTATGAGCTGGGATGCCACAGCACTCTACTGAGGGTGACATAGTAAGACTCTGTCTCAAAAAAAAAGTCAATGTAAGGAAACATATTAAATAAATAATTATGTGGGTGATATGCAGACACAAAACCTCCAAGGGTGGTAGCACTCAAATGAGTGAAGAGAGTGAAACACAGGACTGGATTGATGTGCTCTTGGTGTTAATTTCCCAGGTGTCATTCCTGAGGGCAAGTCTGAAAGTCCCAGCTCTTATGTGCCTGGGGGAATGGGAAGGGCCTTTGCCCCTGATTGGGGAAAAGTGTTACCATCATGAGTGTTCTTTGAGGTCTGTGTAGTGATGGCAACAGTAACCACAGGCAGGACTCACAAAGAAGGTGCAACCTGGGGCCTATCCATGGAAGCTCTGGCTTTGTCATTATTGAGGAAAATGACATTTCCTTACATGGAGTGTGCCTCTGTGGAGCTTCTATGGTCCTAAGTACTTGTGGGTTTGGACTGAGGGGTTTCCATGGCTGTTGGAAGAAAGTGGAGGAACCCCTAACGTGACTGTGGGTGTGATAAAATAGAACCAGGTTTTACCTCCCGGGATGTGCCCAGAAGAAAGAATGAGGACTCTGACAGGCAAGCAGGGAAGGCTTCCTGGATGAGGTGGCATTTTAGTTGCACCAGGAAGGGAGGGATGGGTAAAGCATGTGATTTGGGTAACCCTCTTCCAGGGAGAATGTTGATGTGGTTGAAAGAACCTGGGGTTTGGAGTCAGATAGACCTGGGCTTGATTCCCACATCTTCTCCAGACTAACCGCATGACCTTGGAGAAGTCACTGGGCTTTTGTTTCCACTTCGATAGAATGGGCAGTGAGGCAGAGGGTTACTTTATCTTGCTGCCTCTGGAAGACTTGAGAGGAGAGTCTCCCCAGGTCCAAGTAGTGAGAGTCACTCCCATTTTTTCTGCAGTAGGTGAGAAGCTTTGTAAGTGATAGTTCCAAGCTGTGAGATGAGGAGCCACTGGCTTTAAGGCCCTGTTCTGGATTGGGTTCCCTAGAAGCAGAGCCTGAGACAGTGACTCATGCATGCGTAGTTTGTTGATGGAGGGCTGTTGGGGACAGAAGCAGGAAGGAGGAGAGGGTAGATGAGGCTGTGGCTTCAGGACCAGTCTGATCTCCCACCAGTGGTGAGAGGGCTTCCCAGGCTCTATCCACATGAGTCAGTCATCAGCTCTGGGCTGCCCTGGGGTGAGGGAGGTGACCCCCTGCCATCTCTGAGTGAGGCAGCTCCTATAAGTGAGGACAATCCTTGCAAGAAGGTGTGTAGCCAACAATTCTGGGTGGGGCCCCAGTGGCCCCTGATGCAGGCTCCTTGGCTTTGGGGAAATAGTTGCCATTTTCACCCACTGCTGTTGCTTCCAATCTTATGTCTTTGAGGGGGTGAGAGTGGACCATAAGAGGGCAGCGGGCCATGAAGAAAGAGTGAGGAATGGGTCTTGGCACAGGCGGGTAAGCATGCAGCTGGCACAATCCGGTGGACCCAGGTCTTCAGCAGTCCATAAACTAGACAAATGAATATTTGATAGAAATATAATTCCTAAGAATGAGGGCCCTTTTTGGCCCAAAAGTGAAATACAGTAACTGTCTGACCTCTTGGAGGAATAAATCTGCCCAGTGGTGCTTTCCAGCCTGAGACATAGAAGCCCTTCTGACGTGGCTTCTGGGAGAGCTTAGACACTTAGCACAGGGATGTTTATTGTCTAGTGGAGCACTGGGATTCCAAGGTCATCCTGGCCACAACTCCTCACCCTGCCCCAGGCATGGTCGGTGCCATCCTGGTACCTTGGGGCTACCCACAACCTCATGGCTGGAATGACCAGAGGCCAGTGCTACAGGGGAGGATGGAAAGGCCTGCCTTCACTTCCTGGGGCTTCTTAAAGGATCAGGGCTGGATCAGGTAATAGTTTTCAGGGGAAGGGCCACGCAGAACTGGGTGAGAATCCTGGCACTGGAACTGCTTAGTTGCATGACCTTAGGTAGGCTGTGTGCCTCCTTTGGACTCAGCTTCCTCAGCCATAAAATTGGCTAATAATAATAGTACCTACCTCCTGGGCAAATGAACCTGAAGTGATTTGCTGGGTGCCTGGCCAGAGTTAGTGCTCAGCGAAGGTCAGCTATCATCAGAATATAATAATAATCTGACTCCAGATCTACCACTGGCCAGCTGTGTATTCTTGACAAATGATGTAAACCCCCTCGTGCCTTAGTTCCTCATCTGTAAAATGGACTAAGCATACCTACTTCATTAGTATAAGGATTATGGGGGTTGAACGCAAAGATCCTGGGTTATGTGAGTGCTCAATAAACAATAGTGGTGGAGATTGTGATGGTGACGAGGAAGGTGGAGATAGATGATAAGAGTATCAGGTTGAGCCCTTTGCTGTGGAAGGCCCGTGCTAAACTCTCTCCTGCCCCATGGACCCTTTGCATCAGTTATCAGTTGCTGCATAACTAATTACCCCAAAACTTAATGGCTTAAATATCAGCAATTATTTACTATCTCTCACAGTTTCTGGGGGTCGGAAATTCAGAAAGTGCCCAACGGTGTGGCTTTCCTCCACTTCATGATGTCTGTGTCTTCATTTGGAAGACCTAAATTCTGGGGCTGGAATCTAATCCTTCCCATCGGGTGGCTGATGCTGGCTGCCAGTTGGTGCCCAGTTGGGGCTGTTGTTGGAACATCCACGTGTTTTCTCTGCATGTGGTCTGGGCTTCCTCACAACATGGAGGCTGGATTCCCAGGACAAGCATCTAGACAGAAGGACAGAGTCAGGGGGATCAGTGTTGCCTTTTATGAACGAGAGTCAGAAGGCACATGGTGTCATTTCTGCCACACCTATTGATTGAGAAACTTATAAAGGTCTGTCTTAGTTCAAGGGAAGGGGAGGCGTAGACCTATCTCTTGATAGAGGCCATACCATTGTAAGAAAAACATGAGAGATGGGATATTTATTTGTGTAGCTATCTTCGGAAAGGCATTCCCTCACACCCTCCCTTGTCCAGTCTCTTACCCGAACCATTCATCCTAAGGAGACAGGAGCTCTGTGCAACAGGAGGGAGGTGGAAGCAGGAACTCTCTTCCCTCATTTCTGCCACATCCAGGTAAGATTCCTGCTCTGGAGTCTGTTGGGGCTGACACAAGGCTGGGCCTTGATTCTGGCTCATAGGACTGAGATGGCAGCATGGCAGGAATTACCTGGGGTGAGACTCTTTTAGCCCTGGCCTTTGACATGAGCCTGCATGTGCAGATGTTATTGTCACCAGTGAGTACCCTAGATTGCTATCAGTGTCTCCCAAGGAACATTTTGTTTACAGAACTATGCCCAGAAACAGTGAGCTGCAAGTTCTTGAAGCCCTTAGCCAGGATTTCCATCAAACCACTTTTGCCCTGAACCCACATATTTCCTCTTATGACTCAAGTAACCACTAAGTCCCCCAGGTTTTCTCTCCTCAATAGCAACTATAATCTCAGTCTTCCCTGTCCCCATGGTCACTGCCTCAGGCCAGACCATCTGCCCTCAGTACTCTTCCCCTCCTAATTGACCTCTCTGCCTCCAAGCACCTGTGCTTCTCCCATTCATCTTTGTGCCCCAGCAGTCCTCCTGGAGCCTAGCACCAAGCTGCCACCTGCCCAGATACTGGCTCGCATTGCTCTCTGTCTGGAACACTCTTCCCTCTCATCTTCTTCTGGCTTACTCCTAATCATCTCTGCCATGCACCTTGGTTCTCGTATCCTCCTCATGTGTACTTCCTCAGTAACCAGACTGTCCTCTAGAATTGTGCCTATCCCATCATCTTAGCCAGCATTTATCATGGGCCCAGCGTGGGGCTAGGGGTTTCCCATGCTAACCACCCCCTCCAGTCCCTTTCTATCAGCTTACTCTACTTTGTCTTCTTCTGAGTGGGGATCACCTTCAAAAAATGTATCATCTAGCTACCTGGGAACTTAATAATCATCTGTCTCCTCTGCAGGGAACATGCTCACCTTATCCCTGATCCTCTGCTCAGGCTATGGAAAGCTCTCAGTGATTACCTACTAAATGAAAGACTGGAGCTGGCATTTGTGGTGTTTGGTCATCAGTAAAGACTGATAATCACTCTGGCTCAAAAACTCCTTTGGGCTGGGAAACTATTGTTGAGTAAGGGAAAGAGACCATGTCCCCTGCTCCATAAGGGTTCTGAAACCTGTTGTTTCTTCTAAAGAATGTGGCTGTTTGGTGCTGTCTTGTCAGATCCGTCCCTAGCACCACCTGGTTACCTGTAGCTTGGCAGGTGCTTCCCCATCTTGCCTGAGCCTCTCTGTGACACTAGGACTTGTGAAGGACAGTAGTGTCCTTCCAGTTTATAAATGAGGAAACTGAGGCTTTGGGATGTTAAAGGAGAGGCCTAGGAGGGCACAGATTTTAGTGGCAGAGCTGGGAACTAGGACTCTCGATTCCTTGCTAAGGGCTCTTTTCTTATCCATTCCACTTTATAACCTCCTGGTCCACTGAGTCATAAAATCGCAGAATGTAAGAGTCGGTTGGAATCTTAGAGATTGTTTTTCCCAGCCCTTCATTGCACAGATGGGACCACTGAGGCTCAGAAAGGAGGAGATAGCTACCCAGTTCCCTGTGATTAGCAAATGGCTATCATAGGCCAGAACACATATATCTTGACTTGAAGCCAGGACCCAGAGGGGTTGAGTTCACCACTAGCAATCAGCACTCTGGGGTGACTGATCTGGGACCTAGCACAAAAGGGTTAATTGTCATAGCCTGAAGGTTATTTTTACAGACAACTGTCATAATACGTTTTTTGGCCTGAACATTCTCCCCCAGATCCCTGCCAACTGAGCAGACAGGCATCTGTCATTGGCATAACAAGGAGGCCATGGGACCTGCGGATCAGATATTCCACTTAGAAATGGCTCAGAACACCCAGGCAGGAAAAGACAGATGTGCCCAGAGCTGGGGCAGAGCCCTTACAGGAAGGAAAAGGGAAACCCAAGACAGCAGCCGCAACCAGACACCATTTCAGCACTTGGGACAGTTCCATGGTGAGCCCTTACCCATTCCCGGGAGGCAGGGATCCTGAGAACTTTGTCATCAGAACCCTGGCCTCCAAAGGCCTGGGCGGTGATGTTTCCATGCAGAGGGACTGATTTTCTGAAGAAAGGAATCAAAGTGCTCTTGGAAGCAAGGTGTGACTTAATGTTGTGGAATTTTGTTGCCATTTGGATTTTTAGGAACCAAAAAGCTTAGAGATGAAGAGAAGAATCACACTCGAAGAAACGAATGATTATTTTGGAATAAAGTTTAGCAATGATCATTCATACCTTCTCCCTTCCACATTATAGCCAGTAGGAAAAGGAGAAAGAACTGATAGGGCCCCTGAGAAGGGAAGCTAGAAGCACCCAGAAATAAGGAGGTTGGAAGAGATAAAGAAGTGGATGAAAGGCAGGAACAAAGGTGTGGAGGGAGATGCCGCAGGTTCGAGAGTTTCATTACACTTCCCACACACTCCCTGCATTCACAAAGCCCAGGCTGTCTGGTAGAATCCCATCTTATTATCGCCCTTTTAAACCTAGTGAGTAGATTAACCACTTTCCCAAGTTCTTCAACTGCTTATTATGTTTAAAGCTCCCAAACTCTCTCCTTTGATTAGAACTGTTGTACCAGTCTATTAAAATGACGTCTTTCCTGGTGCCGCCACCAGCAAAGATTTCAGTGAGGGCCAAAATGACTCAGGACAGGAGCTGATTTAGCCCGAGTCTGTGATCCTGCATTTGTGATGATAAGAAGCTGACCCATGGAAGACTGATGTCTAAGGACCAGGGCTGGAGACAGGAGAAGAACTTTCCCTGTGGGCCATTCAGTGCAGAGAGACAACAGGCCAAACGTCTCCATGGCCCTGGAGGTCAGCGGAGAGCTGTAGCAGATGCCCATTGCAATAGTCCCAATGCATCAATGTTACGGATTAAATGGCATTTGATAGGTCTCTGTTTAAGAAGGTGGGAAACTATGGAACATCCTTTAGAAATATTTCCATCAAGATAATTCAAATTAAAAAGCTTAAAGGTGTTTAACTTTCTATTATCAGGAGAATCCACTCATATGTAATACCTCACTGCCCACGTAGGCTGGACAATAAGCCATGTACTCTTAGCCAAAAGGGCTCGTGCTATTATAATGAATTATGACTAATTAATCTGAGCTGTAAAATATAATAACGATGCAATGTAGTATGAAAGGGAATTAATATTCTGAGCTTCTATCACACGCCAGGCATAGTGCCAGGGGCCCTGCATGCTGTGATAGATGATTATTGTTTAGCAAATATTCACTCCCCTCTTCCTTGAAGTAGAACCTTTTCCCCACCCTATGATGTTGGGCTTGGTCATGAGATTTGGTTTGGCCCATAGGAGGTAGATAGAAGTGACGTTGGTCTATCCTAATTCAAGGCCCATAGAGGCAGAGGGTGTTTTCACTTGTCCCTTAATACTCCCATGGCTCCATTGTGGGAAGAGCAGGCCTGCTCCGCTTGGGCCTCAGCATGAACACACAGAGAGTAGACCGGAGCCGGCAGGACGCAGGGCCGCCCAGGGACAGCCAGGGGAGATGACCAGATCTTAGTCATCCTGCAGACCTGTGAGTTTGAGAATCAAGGCTAGGTGTGGTCAGGCTCTGACTTTGGGGTGGTTTGTTTCTCAGCATTGTTCAGCAATAACTGATGAATACAACGTGGATTGTCCCACCCAGTCCTGGCAACAACTCTTTGAAGTAGGTACCACAATTCTTCCCACTCTGCAGGCACATTAGGCCTAAAGAGAGAAGTGCCTAAGTCAAGGGCACAGAGCTGGTGGTGGACATTTAGCTCATCCTCATTTGATAAGACAAGATAAGAGCTTCCAGGCCCACCCCACTAGCCAGGCTTGCTTCTCCACTCTCCAATCCTCCCACTAACTCACAGCTTCGGGGGTGGAGGTGGGGGCCAGGGAAGCCACAGGGAGAACATATGAAGCTCCTTTCAAAGAGCCAGCAGGGGCTCCCTGCACGTGGTTACTGGAAAAGGTCACATTTGGCGATTCAGCCCACAGAACAATGACATTTCAAGGATCAAAGAAAAGGTTAAAATATTCCTATAAATCTATTCTTGGGACTTTTAAGTCTTTCCAATGTAAAGGGAAAATGTCATTTCTTTTTTCCTCCAAGAGTGGTGGCGGGTGGGCTGCTGGTGATGGGTCCGCTCCCATTTTTCTGGGGAAGATGAGCAGGGAGGAATGAAGGATTCACTTTGCATCCCTCTGCATGCAAATGAAGGTGTAGTTAACCCCAAACCTCCTTTATCTATGAAAATGGAATCCCAAATGACCCCCAGAAGAGCTTTCCTTAGAGGAAAGACAGACAGTTTCAAATTCCAGAGCACTCGACCAGTGGGGTTAGAGACCTCTGAGCTCTCAGGGCTGGGGTGCAGGTGGGCCAGGTAGGGGTGGGGGAGCCGGACAACCTGGCCGATCACCTCCCCAGGCTGGATCCTCATGCCCAACTGCCTCGTGGGTCCATGTGGATCTGTCTCAGACTCCTCAAACGCAGCGGAGCCCAGATTGACATGCCATCTTTTCTCTGGCATGCAGCCTCACCCTCCGCCTACCTACTCAGCAAACACAGGCTGAGTATCCTCTGAGTGCTGAGCACCATACCAGGCACAGAGAGAAGAAGGCATGGGGACTCCTGTCCTTGGTCAGTTTGTAGATTATTTGGGAGACAAGCCAAGAAAGGGATAAGGTCCTGGCCATGGGTGAAGGTCTGATACACTTGACAGGCAGGTTCTGGTGCAGCCCAGGGAAGGGAGTGACTAATTCTGCGAAGGAGTCAGGGAAAGCTTCCCAGAGGAGTCATTATTTGAATCAGGGCCAGCCCAGAAAGGGTGCTCTTGGCAGAAGAGACAGTGTATGCAAAAGATCAGGGTCCCAGAGCCACGGCTTGGGCTTGCTTAGAGATGTGGGAACTGCTCTGTGCGGCTGGGGAACAGGCTTCTTCCTAACAAACAGCACCTAAAGCCACTTTCCATTAGGGAACCAGGTTGGTTGCCTGTGTGGTGGGCTGCACCCCACAGTCTGCCAGAAGACACTTTATTCATAGTCCTCAAGCCATCACTCACCTCCCACATCCCATCAGACACCGAGTACTGTCTCATCTGCCTCCCGAACACCTTCCTGCCCACAGCTACCCCTAGTTCAAGGCCTCAGTAGCCCTGTGAGTGTGTCATGGCCCCTGAGTGGATCTCCCTGTTGGCAATTTCTCTCCTACCCCAGACCTGCTATGTGACAGCCAACATGGACATTGACAAGTGCCTATCTTGGCATTTTACCCCCTTATGGAGATCCTTGGACTGTGCTCAGGGGAGGAGGTTCAGGTCCCCATGTGTTTCAATCAGAGGCCTTTGAGGCTGGAATCCTTCACTTGCCAGCTTTGGGGGACCTCTGCACATCCCACACTATCCCAGCCCCTCTGGATTCCCAACTGCAGCAACTCACAAGCCCCTTCCTGCCTCCCGCCTCCTCCTGGAATCCTCTTCCTCTGTGCTTGTCTGCCCGACGAACTCCCACTCGGTGTTCAAGACCCAGATGAGCAAGTAAGAGTAATAAAAATAATGACTACCATGTACTGTCCCCTCCTCCAGCCCCTCTCCAGTTCTTTATGCTATTTTTTTCATAGTGTTTGAAGTAATAATACTTTTAATATATGGCTTTATTGTCTGTTGTCCGTCTCTCCCACCACAATGAATGTTCCATGAGGGAAGCACTTGGTTTTCCCATATCTTCAGTATTCAGAGTTGTGGCTGGCACCAAGCAGGAGGTCAAGAAGTTTGTGGACTCCATGAAGTGTTCACCATTCTTATCCCAATTCTATAGGTGGGGGAAACTGAGGCTTTGGTGGTTACCTCTCTGCTCCATTGCCAGGCCTATTCCCAGCAGCCCCTCAAGGGCAGGGGCAACAACCCACTCGATCCCCAGGAGGGACTCTGGAAGTGGGTGGCAGATGGCTCCTGTCAGTGGTAGGGGTTCTGTGTCGAGAGGAAGGGGTGGCTAGAGCAGTTACTCGGGCAGCGTCCCAGCTAGTTAAGCCTCGGCTCCCCGGAGCTGTTTCTAGGCTGGGAATCGAGTGCACTGGTGGTTCCCACTCATTCCTAATTGGCACCAAATTATGTGGAGTGGGCTGGCTGTGCTGCCCGGCTCTGCTCAGCGGGGGCTGAGGCGGCCGGCTGGTGTCAATAAAAGTGCTTACGTCAGGGGTGGTGGAAAGTCAGGCCTTTCCAAGCAGCATGGGGTTGTGGAGGGAGCACTGGGGCGGGAGCCTGCAGCCCTTAATCTGGGGCATTGGCAGGAATTCAGGCCTTGGGGTTAGGCTGTGGGGTGGCCTTGATAGGGCTGTTCATCCCTCTTGAGCCTCAGTTGCCTCGCCTTTAAAGGGATGGTTGTTGCTCCTACGCCCCTGGTTTGCTGGCGGGTAAAATTTGCTGCTTTTCTGTGGGCAGCACATCTGAACCCTCTGCTGCAGCAGGGCCCGGGGGCGAGCTGGCTCGGGGAGCCCTTCGGATCACACAGGAAGCGGGGAGGGGGGCTACCTGCCTTCCTGGCTTTTCCCTCTTGCCGGACCTGTTGAAGCTGAGAGCACATTCTTTGCTAAAACCTGGGAAGCCGGGGCCTCTGCCTAGTGAGGTCTGAGGGTCGGGCCAGTGTACCCTCCTGCCAGTTAGCACATTTCACCAGCCCTAGGAGGGTGAGGAGCACTGCTGTGGGAGCCACATCCCAGGGGCAATCCTAAACGACTGTGTATCTTGGGCTACTCACTCCTCTCAGCCTCAGTTTCCTCATATGTGAACTGAGGGGCTGGGATGGGGGGATCCTCTCAGGGCCTGTCCAGCTCTGATGGGAGTTAATTTCTCATCTCCTTTTACATTAAACTTCCAGTTCCTACAAGTGAGTGTCTGGGAGGAACAGAGTTTGGTGAGAGGATTCTCACAGAGGTGTGCTTGACTTGCCGCTTCTTTCAGCGGTGTTTGTTTTGTCTGATTTAAGAAAGGTGATTTTGTTTGTTTGTTTGTTTGAAATACTGTCTCCCTCTGATGCCCAGGCTAGAGTGCAGTGTTGTCATCATAGCCCACAGCAACTTTAAACTTCTGGGTTTAAGTGATCCTCCTGCCTCAGCCTCCCGAGAGGCTGGGACTACAAGCACCCACCACAATACCCAACTAATTTTAGTAGAGATGGGGGTCTCACTCTTGCTTAGACTGATCTCAAACTCCTGAGCTCAAGCACCCATGTTGACCTCCCAGAGTGCTAAGATTACAGGAGTGAGCCACTGCACCTTGACAAGGAAGGTAGATTCTTACCCCCAGGGAGCCGCAGTGAGGCCCTAGGCAGTGGACAAAAGGAAAAATCTTGGGCTTAGGGGAATAGAAACATGGAGAGTGCTGAGGCAGGGTCAGGATGAAGGCAGAGACCCACAGTCAGGGGCAGTGACAGAGGTCATGGGGACACTCAAGGTGTCTGCAAGAGGTGCTGCTGGGCAATGCATAGGCAAAGAGCTGGGCTCATAGCCCTGAAACATGGGGCTGTTTTTGGGAGGCAGTGATCTTGGCTCGGTCCTGGGTGCTGCTTAGCTATTAAATGACAGAGTCTGGCTTCTAGACTCTCACACATATGGCTTCTACTCCCAACCAAGGCTGTGTGACTTTGGACAAGTTACTTAACCTCTCTGAACCGCAGGGTCTAAAGGGGAATAATGAGGTGCAGTGGGGGAAATCAGCCCCCCTCATAGCATTGTTATGAGGAGTCAATGAAATAGGGAATATGAAATGCCTGTGCTGGCCCTCCCTCTAGTAAGCCCCCAGTAAGGGGTGGCAATTACTGTCCTGGTAACTCTACTGAAGGAGGCACCAGCTCATCACGGAGGCTATTACTGGGACTCTGCAGGAACAGTGCTTTTGCTCTTGTGTCTTGAAGATTCCTCAGGGCCTGGCATCCTAGCATGGGGAGATGCTGGGAAGCTGGAGGCCCTCATGGAGTCCCACAGGTTCCAGTGTCACCCTAGCAGTTAGAGCATGGGCTCCATGGCCAGTCCTGCCCCTTACCAGCTGTATGACCTTAGAACCATCCATTCACCTCTCTGAGCTGCAGGTATTTCTTCTGTTAAATGGGGATGACAATAACAGTCACCTCTTGGGGTGTAAACAAAGAAGAAATGAAGAATGTCCCTAAAACATCTAGACCTGTTTGGTCAAATAGGGCAACCACTTGGCACATATGGCTCTTGAGCACTTGAAATGTGTCTGGTCCAAACTGAGTTGGGCTGTAAGATGAAAAGACCTGCCAGATTTTGAAGCCTTAGTGTGAAAAAAATAGTAAAGTATCTCTCTAATAGTGTTTGTATGGCTCACAGGACTAAACTTAATTTTCTTTTTTTTGAGACAGAGTCTCACTTTGTCACCCTCAGTAGAGTACCGTGGCCTCACAGCTGAAAGCAACCTCAAACTCTTGGGCTCAAGTGATCCTCTTGCCTCAGCCTCCCAAGTAGCTGGGACCACAGGCGTCCACCACAATGTCTGGCTATTTTTAGAGACGGGGTCTCACTTTGGCTCAGGCTGGTACTGAGCTCAGGTGATCTACCCACCTCAGCCTCCCAGAGTGCTAGGATTACAGGCATGAGCCACTGTGCCTGGCCTTGCATATATTATTAAAATTAATTTTACCTGTGTCTTTTTACTTATTATTATTATTATTTTTTTTTTTGAGACAGAGTTTCACTATATCACCCTTGGTAGAGTGCTGTGACATCACAGCTCACAGCAACCTCAAACTCTTGGGCTTAAGCGATTTTCTTGCCTCAGCCTCTCAAGTAGCTGGGACCACAGGCGCCGGCCACAATGCCTGGCTATTTTTTTTGTTGCAGTTGTCATTGTTGGTTTAGCTGGCCCAGGCCGGGTTCGAACCCGCTGGCCTTGGTACATGTGGCTGGCGCCATAACCACTGTGGTATGGGCACAGAGCCTCTTTTTACTTTCTTTAATGTGGCAACTAGAAAATTTACAATCATAGCACATAGGTGACTGGCATTATTTTGCTGACACTGATCTAGAACAAGGCTAGGCATTTAATAGCCACGGCGTAAATGTTTGCTGTTATCATTATTAGTTGTTGGGTTCCAGTACTGGGTTTACAACTTCCTATCCAATTTTGTACAGGTTAATGGAGCCTCAGTTTTCTTCTCTGTACGATGAGACTAAGGGGGTTAAATGAAATTGGGCCTGTAGAGTTCTTGGCACCTGGGGCACAGGAAGCTCTCAATCACTGTGAGCTGTTACATTGTTGGCCTCTGGGATTGGAGGTGAGAGTTCCCGCCCCTCTGAGATGAGGGACAGGATCATTTGCTCCTTTGGGGTGCTGTAGGGGAGGGGTTGTGCCCACAGAGCTTGCTCTCCCACAAATGGGACCTGAGCTTGGAGTAAACTGCCTGGAGCCTGAGGTTGAGCTGTTTGGCCGGTTGTATTAAGGAAAGGGTCAATAACACATTAATTGGATCAGTGGCCCCATTAATCTTCCTCTAATGAACAGCCGTTCAAGCCAACCTATCTTCCCCAGATCCTGGAAGACATTTCGTATTGGCAGGAAACTCGCTGGGTAGAAAGAACCTCGAATCCTGTAAAAGTGATTTAGAGGCTTTGCTTGGCGAAGGCGTGTTGCAGACTCTGGGCGGGGGTGAATTGAAACAGCAAAGTCACTGCAAACCTCTCCCTCTGGGGCCCCAGATCAAAATTCCAGGGAGTGCTGGGAGATGCAGGGGACTTTGGTGAAGGTCAGAGATGAGGGGAGGGTTAACCTCATCCTTGTCTGGATTGGACACCCTTACTTCCAAATCAATAGGTTGTTGATGGTGTCAGAGCTGGAGTGGCCCCAAAGATGTGATGGAGGCAGTGGGGAGAGCCTCAGGAGGGGTGCAGAGATTGTGGGCTGTGTGACTGTGGACAGGTCACTCGACTTCACCATTTTCAGGAGTCTTGTAAATGGTGTGACAGCAGAGGTGGTGGTGCAGAGGTTGTGGTCCTTAGAGGGTGCTGAGTGGAGCACAGGGGGAAGAGCCAGGGAGTGTGTCCCCAGGGCCCTTAGAAAGTGGGTAGAGGCTGAGGGGGACCTTGACCAGGCAATTTGATTTTGGAACTTCTCTTCTGTCTCTGTCCCCACTCTGTACAAGGATGCAGTAGTTCAACCATCAGTATCTCCCACTTTCACCCACTTTCATCTCCAGGGTCTGTTTTAAGACACAGGTGCCTTCAGAGAGCTGCTCATTTCAGCCCTATCTACCTGCTCAGCCACCACCCACCAAAGGGAAACAAAAATGAATCGAATGGGAAACCCACACACCTTTAGGAAATTTAGTGCCTGGAAGCAGGGGTCAGATGTGAACCCATGTGACTGTAAGTCAGGGTAGTCAGTAATCCATGACACAGGAGGTCTGCACAGACACTGGGGGGCTTCAGAAGGCAGGGCAACTGGTTTTATGGGGGTGGGTTGAGCATGGGCTTCTGAGGGAGGTGGCTTTAACTTAGGCCCTAGGGCCAGGCATGGTGTTTCACACCTGTAATCTGACGAGTTGGGGAGGCCAAGACAGAAGGATCACTTCAGGCCAGAAGTTCAAGACCAGCCTGGGTGAAATGGTGAGACTTTGTCTCTATAACAACAATTTAAAAAAATCAACTGGGCATAGTGGTGTGTACCTGTAGTCCTAAGTACTAACTACTTGGGAGGCTGAGGCAGGATGATCCCCTGAGTCTAGGGGTTCAAGGTTACAGTGAACTATAGTCTGATCACTTTAAGCTAGAAGAGGGAGTGAGACCCTGTCTCAAATGTCTACATAAATAAATAAATAAGGCCTTAGAAAGGAGCTTAGAGATCAGCAAGTCCAACTCTCCCATATTACAGATGGAGTGATAGGAGCTCAGAGAGGTTAAGCACCCTACCTGAGGTCACAGAGCTCAGTATGGTTGTGCTAGCCAGGATGTGCTGAATTTGGCATTCTAGGTGAGTGGAAGAGCTTCAGCAAAGCCCTGGAAGAAGGAAATCATGGCATGTATAGAAAAGGCACCAGGCAGTTCTGTTTGGACAGGAGCTGGGATCAGTTGAGGCTAGTTGCGGGGGATACTGAGGCAGATACAGTCCCCAAGGCCTTGGTCTTCCTGAAGTCAGAAGCAGAGCCTCTGGGTGGGTAGGGGTCCCAGAGATCTGTGGAGAGCCCAGGGCTCATACTTCCTGCCCCCAAGCCCCGGTCTCTGACAGATTCTAGAGGTGGCCCATCCTCCTGAGATGTCCAGCTCAGGATGGATAGATCCAATTTGTTTCAGGTCCCAAAGGGCTCTCTGAGGTAGTCTGTGGCTTTGGGAAAGGCAGGATCTTCTTCAGCTGAGTCATTCCATATCTCTGAGCCTCAGTTTCCTCCTTGGTGAAGCAGAATCCCAGCCTGATGCCCAGGGTTCTCCTGGGGATCCAGGGAACACCCAGCGGGGAGTTAGACCCACAAGGGAGTACAGATTGGACATTCCCATGATCATAATCACACCTCACATTTACTGAGCATCTCCTGAGTGCTGGGCACCATCCTCAGCACTTCCCACGCACCCTCTCAGCCCTGAAACACCTGTATGAGGTAGATGTTTTTGGTATCTCTGTTCTGCAGATGGTGGAAAACTGAGGCACAGAGAGGTTAAGTGATCTGTCCCAAGCCACACAGCTGGGCTATAGTCAGGCAGTCTGGGGTGTGGTGCTAGCCACTTTCCCTCCCTGGTGCACCTATAGGTACCCACATATGCACACATGAGCCCATGCATGCACACCTGCACATACACACCTATGTGTGTACACACATACACATGCCTGCCTACTCTGTCCCTGGGCTAGGGCTAGGCCCCTAGAATGGACCCTGGCAAATCCTTCAGGAGAAGCTGGGCAGACTCCAGGCCAGAATGGCTTATAGCATCAGAGGCAGAAGTGACTTTTCATCCCACTGCTTGGGAAACAGAGTTGGATGGGCAAGTTGCCCAAGGTCTCACTGTGACCTCACAGATTGATAACTTTGTTGGAAGTGAGATGAAGTCAAGTCCGGCACCTCCTTACCCTACTGTGGTTCCACCAGAGACTGTCCCCTCTGCCTCTTGAATGCCACCCCTGACAGGTAGCCCTTCTTGAAATAGCTTGGTCTCTTACACAACTTCTCCTTCTGTTGGTGCACAGGAGTCCTCTTGGCTCTGCCACTATGGAGTCTTGTTAAGTTCACACAACCAGATTCTCCAGGCAGACCTGCAGGTGCCTACAGATGCCTGTCCCATCCCTGCCGCCCTCCCTGGCCCTTCCATTCTCCATTTGACAGGGTTTCATCCCTTGCCTGCCGGGTACTTTTGTCTGAAAACTCCAAGCTGGAGTGGTTTTCTTCCTGATCTCCCTTCCCTTTCTGGGAGTTGGGACATCCTGAAGCCAGAGCAAACCTGAGCTCAAGAGAGAAAAGGAGAGAAATACTCCTTCAGCAAGATGACAGCCAGGAAGACTAGTAGGAGGCTGACTTTGGAGGTGAGACCTGCAGGCTGTAGATGGATGATTCTGCCTGAGGCCAGGCTGCCGGGAGGACCCCTTCCAGCCTCCCTCCCTCCCTAGAACTTGGAGCTTCTCCTCTCCTCCCTCCCCTCCCGATTTGGAACCTCATACTTCTGGTAATGTGATCTAATGTCATGCAAGCTTTTTAGTAGCTGCACAGTCCTGGTGACTTGATTTACACTGGGATGTTTTCTGTCCCTTGTGACTGTGCCACATTTTCTGCCCACTCCAGCTCTCCACCCCTTAAGTCTTTTGGGCTGTCTGAATCCGCTGGCCCAGACAGGGTGGAGAACACAGCCCTGTGGCCACCATGTGGGACCTCGCTTGAGCTGAGGCTGACCTCATCCTGCCATCACATCCCTCTCACTCTTGCCCAGCCCAGCCCCACCCACGCTTCTTTGCTGGGCCGCCCTGAAGGGAACCCAACTCCTTCGAGGACCCAGCCTCCTCTTCTTCCCTACCATTGCCCACAGGCTCACGAGCGGAGGCAAGTGAGACTGGCAATGGTGCTATTTTCACTCTGACATTTTCAGTTTCTGAAAAATCTCACTTGAAGCTCATTCCGATATTTGCCATTCTTTGAAAGGCTGAGGTCCCTCCCACCCTGGGCTGGATTCCTCATGAAATTCTCCACTTTACCCCACCCCAGCCCTTCCTTTCTAAGCTTTAGGACAAGAGCAGTTATGGAGAAACCAAACGAACCCACCTGGGTGGGGCAGAAAAGAGAAGGCCAAAGGGGCCCCAGAGAGTTCCTATAGACTCCCAGTGGAGGTCAAATGGGACCCAGCATGGGTAGGTCCTGTCTGAATCTTCCCCTCTTTGGGGACCTCAGGGACAGTGGCTTAATGTGGCTGTCTCCCAGCTCCGAACAAAGAAAGAGGCTGATCTGAGGGGAGGATTTTAGGTGGGGAGACCTCAGGCTTGGAAACTTTAATTAGTGTATTGGCATTTTATGTCAAAGTTAGCGCAATTTCTACTCCTGGAGACAATGGGAGGCCCAACCAATATCCTATCACTGCTTTATAGTTTGGAAATACAATATAGATTTTAGTGCAGGCTGCGATTGTCTTCCTTTAAACAACCGTACGGCCTGGTAAAGCAGGGAAGCCAGTAAGCCACACTGCAGAGCAGCTGGGAGGCCTTTCTTATCAACACGAACCTGCCTGGGAAGCAGTGGGCTCCTACCTGGGACCAGATGCCTGATGAACCTGTCTTGGGTCACATAGGTAATTGGGAGTGAATCTGAGAAATCCTTCAAGATTTGGAACCTCAGGCTGGGGAGGGTCCCTCCCTTTGGAGGGTTTATTTAAATTTAGTTTAGCAGCTATTTACTGAGCACCTACTTAGTTCCAGGCCTGCAGAGGGGATTGAGATGAGTAAGGCACCATCCTTGTCCCTGGCTGGGGGAGATAAGCTGTGGAACAATGAGTGGTAATGTTGGATGCAAGCAGAGTGACAAGAGGGAAGGAGAATTAATTCTGTTGGGAGGAGAATCTGGAAGGGCATCCCAGAGGGCGTGACAGGTGGGCAAGGCCTTAGAGGATGAAAAGATTTCTTTCCACTTTTGAAGTGAAGCAACTTGCTTCACTTCCCTCTTCTCCATCTTAACCAAGTGGCTCTCACACTGTCCCAAGTGTTTAAGCCAGAACTTATTGTTGATGTCTGCCTGTCACCGGGTCCCGGTGGTCCCACCACCAAAATACATGTCACATCTGAACCCTTCCTTGCACATCCACCACCAGTGCCCTGGCTCCAGCCACCAGCTCTTCTGGCCTGGACACTGTAGTATCTTCTTTAGCAGATACTTGTTGTGTTAGGCCTCCTGGGTGCCTCTCACTTCATTTCCCACGATAGCCCCTGGTTTTCATCTGTGGGATGCCCCTCTTCCCCTTTCATGTCATGTGGCTCCAGAGAAGCTGATTCCATCTCTGGCTCCAGAGATAGAGTGTATGACCCAGGCGAGGTCAATGGTCCCTTCCATCTCTCTGGCAGCAGTGTTTGCTTCAGTGATACGCACAGGACAAGATCAGACCAATGAGAGCCAATGAGACTCAACTCTAGGACTTGACCATGTTATCAGGAAAGCAGAGTCTGCTTTTTTCCTGGCTGTGCCTGGACATGGGTAGGTGTGGAGTAGGAGCTGTGACAGATGTCTTGGCCTCTCTCAGCATGATCCTAAGGGGTGGAGAGGAACTGGAGCTACCACAAGTAAAGAGAAACAAGGAATTTAGGAAAACACACAAGGTCATGGCAATGCTGCTTGAGCCTTGATCAAGCCTTACCTGAATCCTTTCCCTGTCTCAGGGCTTTCAGCTTATACTTGTTAATAAATTCTATTTTTACTTAAACCAATTTGGGTTTTTTTTGACATTTGCAATCAAAAGAATTATGCAGCTTCTTCGACATGCCCCACACTCTCTCCTGGCCCTCCCAAGTGTCTTACACACATAGACTGTTTAAATCCCTTTAGTGACTGCCTCATGCCCTAAGGATAAAATCCTTCACATTGCTGGTGAGGTCCAGCATAATCTGGGCCTTGGTTCTTTCTCAGTCTCATTCACTACAGTCCACCCATGTGGCTTCCTCTTAGTTTTTCAAATATGCCAGATCTTTTCCAGCTCAGAGTCTCCCCACAGGCTATTTCCATGTCCTTACCCTTCATCTGGTGGGTTCTTACTCATCCTCTTGACCCCCTCTCAAAGAGGCCTGTTCACGTGCATTTTGACCCTTGTTCCACTCTCACATAGTATCTGCTTTTATTCTTCATAGCACCAACACAACTTGCGATTACATGCATACGTGTGAGTATTTGCTTCTCCCCCTGAATTGTACTCATCATAAGACCCAGAGTCAGGCCTGTCTTATTCCTAGCAGATAAGGATTGAGTTAGGTTGGGTAAGCCCGCCTCAAATTCTAACAAGAACAGAAGCTCAGGGCCTGAGCAGGCAGCATATAGCTGAGGAAGCCTGAGAACCTAGAGCAGAGGCTGGATTAGGAAAGGTGGGCTAGAGCCAGACCACAAGGGCCTTGAAGGCCTGGCAGAGATGTTTGATATTCAATTTGTAAGCCAGCAATTTTTGAAGTGTTTTCCTGGGAACACCAGTCCTGTGAGATGCTCTGCCAAAGGAAAAGATCAAGTGGATTAGAAGTTAAGTAAGTCTGAAAACAGAAGAATCCTGTAAGTCCTTCAGAGAGAGCAAGTGTATATGACCATTCCCAAGGCTCTGGTAAGTCCTGCAGTGGCAGAATCTTATGTTAACTAAGCATTTACCAAATGTAACTGACCACAAAACCCATTCTATCTATTTCAGTACAGCCACAACTATCAGGTATATTTCCATATTTATGAAATGTGTCTTATAATACACACGTAATGTAAGATTTCTTTAAACTCCCTGAAAACTGGGTGATTAAATCCAAAGTCTCTCTTACATTTGATGCTGACTTTGAATTGTGGCTGCGTAGTTGCAATCTGCAGAACTAACGAGCTCTGAAAATCACTTCTGAGAAAGAGAGTAACATACTGTAACTTATATTTTTGGGGGTGGCCCATTCTGCAGCAGCATGGATGGACTTGGGGGTGCTGAGAAAGCAGGGGCGAGAGCCTGAAATCCAGACCTCATTCTCCAGTAAGGATCCCACTGATGGGTGTGCGAAGTCAGGTACCAACTTTGGTGCCTGTGAACTGGAGAATTTAATCAGGATGTTGGCGGATGTTGAAAGGTTGGATCAATTTTCCCCCCCTGGAGGCCTCCTGTCTTCTAATGTAAGAAGATGCTCTTGAAGGCACCACTTCCTTTTCTTACAGCTGACCAGAGAGGCCTCTTGCTTGTGTCTGGGCGCCAGTGCTGTGCCTGGACTGGGCCTTGGGGTGAGGCTATCTTTAACTTCTCTCTTTTTCCATGGCTGACCTCTAACTGGACAGGAGACCCCGTTTGTGCCACCTTCAAAACACTTTGTCATTTGGGCAATGACAAAGGCCTCCTAACTGCTCTCCCCACTCTGCCTCCTCCCCCCACAGTCTATCCTCAATGCCACAGCCCCAGGGATGTTTCAAAAATGTTAGTCAAATCATGTCATTCCTCTGCTCACAATCTTGTGGTGACTCCCATCACACTCAGCTTGTAACAAGCCAGCATCCTTGCCACAGCCTGCCAGGCCCTGTACCTCCAACCTCTTCCCTGTGGTACCCCTAGCCTTACTGTTCCCCCAATACACTGCCTCAGGAGCTTTGCACTTGCTGGGCCTGAGGTGTGCTCACTCCCAGAGGGTCCCACGGCTAGCCCTCTCACCTTTGCTCAACTTCAGGTTTCCATCGTGTCTTCCCTGAGCACATATTAAAAATTGCAACCCCCTTCCAGCCACTCTGTGAGCCCCTTTCCTGCTTACTCTGTCTCCAGATCACCTTGCACCTCCTAACATGTGACACGCCATGGTGGGCAGAATCCAGAGGCCCTGGGGTGCACACACCTTCTCTCAGCTACACAATCACTGGACACTGTAGTGTCTTCTGAAATGAATGCACCAATCCCACCCCCACCCCCCGAACCTTTATATTTCCATCCACCTTAACCCACGTGCTTACTTCCTCTTCAAACCTGGCTCACTTGCAGCCAAGTGGAATAAAGGCCATGTTACCCACACAGAACTTGGACTCCAATTCCTTTCATTCACGTCTTAGAATAATCGTTCATTTTTGGCCCTTAACCTCTCAGGGATGTCAGCTACAAGAGTGAGGGGAGTTTTGTCTGTTTTGTTTGCTTCTGAGTCCACAGTGCCTGCTCTGTGGTTGGTGCTCGGTACATGTGGGTTGAATGAATGAATGGGAGGAGCCCCAGGCATCAGCACAGCCTTGGCCCCCAAGAGCAGCTCCCTGTCCACCAGAGGGGACCAGCAATATCTGAAAGGAGTCAGGTGGGAGATGCCAATGGCAGTGGGAGGGGCAGAGTTCAGTTGTCTGCTAAAACCCAGGCTGGCTGCCCGAGTGGAGATCTGTATTTTCATAGCCCTAACAAAACACCGCGCTAGGAGGAGCATCACTGAGATATTAATGTGGCCCCTGCAGAACCCCCCTCCTGTAACTGAGGCCTGCCTGGTTCCCTGCCCCCTCACTGCACTCACTAAGAGTTTGCCTGGGGAGGCCCCGTGGTCCCTCATTGCCCTGTGCTGAGAAGGAAGCCTCTTGAACACCTACCTGTCAAAGTAATTAACCTATTAAAATGAAAGCAATAAATCCTGGTGCCAAGGTGAGCCATAGTGGAGGGGGGTCTCTGTTGTGTTTCTTTTATTTGCGTTTCAAAGCCATGTCACTATGGCTTCATATCCACAAAGATAATGAGTCTGTGCATTGCCTGGCTCCTGGGACCAGCCACTGTGTTGCGGTCTTTGATGAGTGAGCTCCCCAAACCAGCATCTCTGATTTGGGACTAGCCAGTGTTGCCTTTTGGATGCAGTGAGTCAGGGTCTGGAGGAGATACAGAGAGGGAACTCTGGACTCCGCGCCTGAGATTTCCATACCTCCCCCCAGCCTCCCACCTTTCTACCCCAGGCAGGCTAGTGTGGGAGCCAGAAACCTAGGACCTTAGAATTTTAGAGCAGAAAGGGATCACACAGATCCTTCATGTTACACCTGGAATACTGAGACTCAGAGATGGTGAGAGACTTGGCTGAGGTCACACAGCAAGGTAAGGCAGAGCCAGAACTAGGCTCATCCCACTGTGATCAGTTATCTGCCTGATTCCTCAAGTGTGTTGGGGTCACCCTCACTCTACAGACGAGAAAAAGGTCTTCATTTCCAGCCCTTTAAGAGTCTGTTTCAAATCTGTGAGATCAGGCCTAGGGATCAAGGTTGCAGCAAGAAGCCAGATCTGAGGAGAGGCTGTCGGCTCCATGGGCTCCATTTACATATGAGAAAACCGAGGCCTGGTGGAGAACAGTGCTGGCCTCGGGTTCCTTGGCAAGCCAGTGGTCCTCATCAGACACTGACTCTGCCGGCGCCTTGATCTTGGGCTTCCAGCCTCCAGAGCAGGGAGAGAGAAATTTCTGTTGTCAACCGCCCTGTCTACAGTGTTTTGTTATAGCAACCCTAATGGATAGGAGCTTGGTCCAAAATGAAAATGTGAGGCCCCTTGTTACAAAAAAGTGTTGAGAATTTCAAGATAGCTGTAGAGAACACTACGTCCAGGATAAGGCCCTTCCGGGCAGCTGTACAGCCATGCCCAGAAGCCAGCCCTGGTCCTGGGCTCCAGACTCTCTCACCAGCTGCAAACCTTTTTCTTGGAGCCTTATAGGATTCTGTAAACTGACACTGTCCTGACTGGTGCTGTGGACCAATGCCACCCCCAACTGTCCTCCCCTGGGAATGCCCATGTCAGCCCACCACCCTGTTGCCCAAGCCCTGACTGGCTGCCACTCAGGACTGCTTCCTCTCTCACCCTCTGTGTTAGGTCATCACTGAGCCCTGTTCATTTGCCTCCTGAGTTTGGCCTAAGTCTGTCCCATCCTCACAGTT
This sequence comes from Otolemur garnettii, assembly GCF_000181295.1. Taxonomy (NCBI): domain Eukaryota; kingdom Metazoa; phylum Chordata; class Mammalia; order Primates; family Galagidae; genus Otolemur; species Otolemur garnettii. The sequence continues at coordinate 70,716,001 of NW_003852396.1, read as the reverse complement.
ACCACTACCGGAGCAGCCTCCTGCATGTCTCCTCGTGGGCACGTTTTTATTTCCTTGATGCAATCCCCAACTGCAGCCAGAGTTATCATTTACAAAACCAGCCTATGTTTATAAATCTCTGTGCTGCCTTCTGCCGCACTTACAATAGAATGTGCCCTCCTACCAAGACCTCCCAGGACCCCTTGAGCTGGCTCCTGCCCTTCCCCAGTTGACTGGCCTCCTCCCAGTTCTTTGCTGCCTCAGGACCTTGACACGCGCTGTTCCCTCTGCTTAGTCAGTGCATTCTGATGTCTTATTTTTTAATGTTTCCCACTTATCCTCTCCCTGGTAAACATTTATTGAGTTCTATATGCCAGGCACTGTTGTAAGCACCTTATGTATACTTAGTGCATTTGAACACAACAATCCGGTCCCCTTCTTACAGGTGAGGAAACTGAGGCCCAGAGCGCTGATGCTAACCTGCCTCAGTTACATGGGCAATGACATCAGGAAAGGGTGTGACTGACAAAGTGCAGGAGGAACACCTGAGGCGGGGAACAGAGAAAGGACCAGGGTCTCATCTTTCTGCAGACTGTGCTAGCCTCTTTGTGGGAACCCAAGCAGAGCTGGTTCGCACATGAAAAATCCCACACCCCCCAGTTTCATCCTGTTTTCCCCACTCATGCCTACTGTGACTTTCAGAATGTTATTGACCTCTCTGGGCCTCAGTTTCCCATCTTTAGAAAGGGGATACTAATATATTTACTTGGTAGGTTTGTGTCAGCGGCCAAAGAGCTAATATATGTCACTGTTTGAGCCACATAGTCGTGGTCATCATCACCACCATCATGCCGTGACTGAAGGTGATCTGGGAGCAGAGTCCTGCCTGCCGGGCTCCGCCGAGGCTGCTGCCTCCCACGTCTCCCTGGGCCCAATTGAATCTGAAAACAATGAACCAACCAGAGTAAGTGTTTTCAGTCCTGACAATCAGGGGAGGCTTTAAAAAAATCAAGGAGAAAAGAGAGTGAGACCAAATTGTTTTCTTCAGGGAAAAAGAAATCTCATTTGGAGCTCCACGGTGGGGAGATGGCGGTGCAGGGTGTAATGCAGAATCTGTCCATCTCTGCACAGCTCAGAAATTGCTGCTGGCATTTCTAGCAAGAAGCTGCCACCAGCCCCCCTTCCTATAATATCCTAATTAAAGGGCTGTTATTCATACGGGAGGCCCTGTGGCCAGGTGATGGCTGGGGGCTGGCAGTGGCCCAGGTCTGGGGAGCAAAGACTGGAGGTCAGAGAAGGGGTCCCCTTCTGGGTACTTCTCTGCCCACTGCCCACCCTCAGGCCTGAGCTGTGGAGCTGGGGAATGCCAGGTCCCTGAGGGGTATCTAGTGAACCTGGGCAGGTTAGGGTTCAAGCGCAAGGCAGGAGGGGATCAGGCAGGGAAGGAGGGGTGGACAGGAACAAGGAAAGAAGGAGTCAGAGGGAGGAGAGGGCGTCTGCTGAGCGGTGCCAGGTGCCAGGTGCCAGGCCAGGGCTTCTGGCTCTGTCTCATCGGACCTGCAGTCAACCTTTGGATGCAGGTACCAGGATCCACCTTTTCCCTGAGCCTCAGTTTCCCTACAGGTAGAGTGAGAGACAGACTGGGAGGGGTCTAAGGAGGCGACAGAGTGAAGGCAGAGAGTGCCGGATGGGGTGGGGATGGGCGTGGACAGAGGGAAGTTGGGGGGGAATGGGGGGCTGGAGATGCTGATGAGGAGAGGCTTCCAGGGAGGCGAGGGGATGCTCTCCCAGTCAGGAAGTGGGGGAGGGAGGCTGCTGAATTTCCCAGTGGCAATTTTAATTTGGGCAGAATGTTCCAGATGTTCCGGAGGGAGAGTGGAATCCGTGGATGTGGGAGCAGCTGTGGGTGAGTGTTGGGCTGCAGGCTGGGGAGGGGAGGCTGCTCCTCTCCCATCTGGGAGGACACTTGGGGGCCGGTCCAGGAAGGGCCCTGGATGAGGGGTCGTAATTCCAATCCTGGGAGCAGGAGGCTAGCACAGGCAGCCTCCTCATGCTTGCTAACTGCGTAACCCATGTCAGGCACCCTGGAGAGCACCTACTATGTGCCCGACAGCATGCTCAGCCCTGTGCACACCTCCTCTACTTCACTTCATCTTCTGCCCACCTGGGAGGCAAGTGGTGGGCACCTACTAGTACCGACGAGGAGACTGAGGCCCAGAGAGATGGAGCTCAGGAAGCTCACCCCACGGATGACAAGCAGCCTGGTGTTATGCTCGCTGGGTCATCTGCGTAACCAAGCTGCCAACTTGAAGCCCAGCTCTGGATCAGACCGTGGGGCTCTAGGGAGACAATTGCCCTCCTTGCCCTTTGGACGTCCTCAGACTGACAGGAGGCAGACCCAGAGCCAGGCCACCTGCTCAGGAAAGGGATAGAGCAGAACCCTGGGCACAGCAGGAGGGCACAGCGCAGACAGTATGGGCAGATGAGGTTTTGAATCATCCCTCAAACTCGAAAGGCAGCTCACAGGCACTGTCACATCCAGTGTGTTCCATGCTGCTCCCAGTGCCCCCAGAGCCAGGGTTGACTGCTCCTATTTTACAGATGTGAAAACTGAGGTCCCCAGGGGTTCTGAAACACTCTCAAGGACTTGATCCCACCTGGGACTGCCTGACTCTAGAGTCTGATTTTTTTTTTCACATACCTAGTCACAGAGAAGATGGGACACCCGCCCAGGGGCTCTTCCTGGCCCTTGTTCTCTCTGTCCCCAGTTTTCCTACTGTCCCGGCACAGAGGTCAGGTTTGGGACTGCATTCTGCCGGGAAAGGCACCAGGGTAGAGAGACAACAGGGGCAGTTTGAGGGCACTGGGGGGATGGGAGAGACTTTGGATCCTCTTGACTGGGTGTCTTACACCATTGGTCTCTAGTTAATTCCCAGAACAAAAGTGAAGGTAGAAAAGGAAGAGGGACCCTAAGGGAGAAAGACTGGAGGCCAAGAGCATGGGGGGTGCCTTCCCTTCTCCCCACAGAAATACCGGAGGGATTCCTGTGGGCAACTCCCTGCCCTGGGCAGCTCCTCCCCTGCCCTGGAAGAGGACCCGCTATCTGTTCTCTCCCTCTTGACCAGTTAGAAGGCATCTGGGGGAAGAGAGAAGCCTTCCCAACACTCTCTGAGCAATGCTCCAGGGTGGTAGGTACTCTGGAGACACCCTTGGCAGCTTGGGCCCTGGGCTCCATGGGAGGCTGGGCTGGGCGTGGCCTGCAGTTCCCAGGCCTTAAAGAACTTACAGGCAGGAGCTGTAAGTCTGGGCTGGCTCTGATTTATCAACAAGGCCCTCCTCAGAGAGGTGAGTGACTGTCCCAAGGCTATACAGTCAGCATCAGTGAGCAGGAGGACCCAGAGCTCCCCACTCCAGTCGGAATGTTCTCTTGCTGTCCTTGTCACTGTGCAACCCTCACCTGTCCACTCTGGTGCCCTCAGCAAGTCCGTAAGTCTCCAGGGGCAGAGATGCTCCTTCTCTGAGATAGCCAATCTGAGCCTGGGCTGCACTGGAAGCCTCCCCTGGGACTGGGGGACTCTGAAGTGGCTGTGTTCCCTTCTGCCTCTAGCATAAGGGGTCTGATGAGCCCTCTTCTTGGATGCTGGATCCCCCCACAGAAGCTGTACTCATGTCCTCAAATCCATGCCTACCTTGGTCAGATGTCCTCACCCTGCTGTACATGGGTGGCGGTCCAGCTGTCCATCTGCGGGTGGCTCAGGAAATTCCAACCACTCTGTGTGTACACAGGAGCAGCCATTCCCCCGGCTGCCCACACCCTGGCTTTTCCTGTGGACCTCTCAGTGGGCTTGCATGGGGTGGTCCACTCCCTGTGCTTACCCTCAGCAGGGGCCCCCATCTCTCCCAGCCTGGTCTCCTGCATCCTTGGGGCCCTTCCCTTGACGTCCATGTGTCCCTCAGTATCCTTCTCATAGCTCCTTCCCTCCTGGTCCGGCTGTGCTTCCGCAACTCTACCCTAGGTGCCTGTAGCCAGATGGATGTGCAGTAGGAGGCTTCAGTGGGCAGGGCTGGGTCCCTATCAGCTCAGGACTTTCTAAAGGAAGCCTCCTGCCACTGTGATGTGGACACCAGGGTGGGTGCCCAAGGTGGAGGTGGGGTATCTGCAGAGGGATTGCTGGCAAGTGACCAATGAGCATTTGGTGCCAGCCTTTGGCCCCATGGCAATCAGAGAGCAGGGTTAGCCCAGCTGTTCTCCCACGCTGGCCCCATCTGCCCCCTGCCTCCTGGCACTCACTCCCTTGTGTAAATCCCCTCCCCTTGAGCATGGGCTGGACCTGGTGATCTTCTCCCAACTGATGGAAAATGGCAAAGGAGATAGGATGTCACTTCTGTGATTAAATTGTACAAGGCTGTGACTTCCATCTTGCAAGCAGAATCTTGCCATTGCTTTCTTGCCTTGCAGGCTTTGGTGAAACAAGGCGTAGAGAGGCCCTGAGATAAGGGCCTGAGGCAGCCTTTGGCCCACAGCCAGGGAGGAGCTGAGACTTCAGTGCACTGTGCCTGAGGAACTGCATCCTACCAACAAGTAGGAGAGTTCAGAAGCCTGGAGATGACCCCAGCCTGGCTGACCCCTGAGTGTAGCCAGTGAGGGACCCTAAAGTGAGGACCCAGTCAAGCCATGCCTGGATTTCTGACCCACAGAAAGGGGTAGGAACTGTGAGATAGTAACTGTGCATTGTTTTAAACCACTAAGTTGTGGTAACTAGCATAGCTCATAATAGTAATACACTTGGATTCATTCATTCATTTGTTCATGACTTCAGTCATTATTCATCACTCATTCATTCATTCACTGGGCCAACAAAGACCCATTAAGCACCCATCATGTGTCAGGTACCACAGTCACGTTACCACGAACAGTTGACATGTGAATAGCGCTTTGCAGTTTACAAAGGCCTCTCTCACATGTTACTTGGTTTTGCTACTGAGGCTTCTTAAGCCCAGAGCTCTAACCAAGGCCAGCTCATTTTGTCTCCTCCCTGCCATGGCAGCAAAGGATTCTGAGCCCAGCCTTTGTCTCCTTCATCTTCCTTTGCTTGGGCACAAGTGAAGCCCAGCATGATTTGGAAGTTTGGAGTGGGTCCTGAGCCTGACATCCCCAAAGATTTAAGTGTAAGAATTAGAACCTCCCAGACCACTGAACAGAAGAGGCACCTGGGGCTCAGGTAACCCATCTCTTGGGACCCACACTCATTCCTGGGATCCAGGACCTTGGGGGATTGGAGCGGGGTCTTCCCACTTGCTTGAAACCCCTTGTATGTACAGAAGAGGCACTGACCAGGGGCCAACCCAGTCCCATTCCTGACCTCAGTACCTACATGGACCCAGGCCTGTGAGAGGAGATCAGTGAATTAGGATGACTTAGGCAACAGTAACAGAAGAATCAATAATTATAGGCATAAATGATAAAGAAAATGTGTTATCCTGTGGGATAAGATGCTCCAGAGGCAGAATTGCTTAATTCCATATTCCAAGAACATCCCCTGAGGCCAGGTTCTTTCCCTTTTCTCCTTCTCTCTGACATCCTTCCATTCCGTTATAGTCACAAGGTGGCTGCCACTGCTCCAAGTATCACAGCCTCACACAGTGGTAACTAGAGGCAGAAAGCAATCTGCTTCTTATTGCTCATTTCTTTTTAAGAGCAAGAAAGCCTTTCCCAAAAGTCCCCTAGCAGGACCCCTCTTTTGTTTTTCTGAGCAGAAGCACAGTCCTTGGGATTACTAGCACTGGCTTAGACCAGTTGTGAGGCACTCTCTGGAGTTGAGAAAGGCCCAACCTTTCCTGCCTTCTGAACAACACTGGGCTTCTGTTAGTGAGGAAGCTCCATGCTGCCCGTTCTACTTTCCCTGCTCCTCCCCTTCCCACACTGGACCTCAGCCTGTAGGAATGTCCTCCTAATCCCACACCCAGGTGCCTTCCCCCTGGTCAGCCAAGGACAGGCAAGGATCAGAGTCCTCCTGAGACAGAGGGCTCAGTGTGGGAAAGGAAGGGGGAAGCCAGAGCCCAGAGCTGACACAGGCCTCGTCACTGTCTAGCTTCCAAATCCCTGGGCGGCTGATTTCAGGGGTCACCAACCCCCAGCCCATCATATACCTCACTCTTGCCAACACCTACATCCCACGCACCAGGTTCTATCTAGCCTAGAATTCTTTGTGTAAGTTAATTATTCCTTCCAATTTTAGGTGCAGTGCCATGATCATTTTCATTTATCAGAGGAGGGGATGGACACAGAGTGCTGGACCACGCAGCCAGAACTTAGTGGAGCTGGGATATGAACCCGGCAAGTCTGGCTCCAGAATCTTCCCCTAACAGTGACTTTACTAGCTCCTGGTCCTGGTTCCGTCCCCTCAGCATAGGTCCCTGAGTCACAGACTTTCTGGGATGGATGGGGCTTTGGGAGCCTGACACAATGGCAAGCAGGGGAGGAGGAGAGAAGAGGGGAGAGCTGGATGGGCAGGGGCCCAGGCTGTCTATCTGCCCATGGCCTTGGGAGAGTCCCATGGCTTCTCTGAGCCTCTGCTTCTCCTGGCTGAAAGGGGGATCATAGTGATACCTGTGTCAAAAGGACCTCCTGAGAACTAGAGATCACTATTTGCAATAATGATTAGAGAATGGAAGGGGGAAGGACGGTAGATGGTGGGATGGTGGATGCTGCTCCCTGTGCCTGAAGCCCCTTCTTGTCATGTGCCGACTTATTCCTCCTCTTCCTCTGGCACTCCCTGCTCCTTACCTACTCCTCAAATAGAGAAATCTCATCCCCATCTGACCATATGTTGTCCTATTCATGGGGTTATTGCCTTTTTCCTGTATTAGAACGTAAACTCCACTCTTTCATTTGTTGCCATACCTCTAGTTGCAAGAATGTTATCCAGCACATAATAGGTGCTCAGTTAAACAATTGTTGGCCAATGAATAGGAGGATGAATGGGTGAGCAGAGGGAAGCATGGAATGACCCATGCAGGGATTTGAACTCTGATCTTGCTGAGGGAACGAGGGAGGTTGAACCCAAGGGATCTTCCCAGCTGCATGGCTGCTGTCACTGGTACCAGTGAGCTGACTGCTCTGTGCTTGGTGTCTGCTTCTGAGTGTAGAGAAGCAGCTCCAGGTGTGACCTCTCTTGGCCATCTCCAATCCTGGCCTCCTGCCATTCCCAGGCACAGAGCCTCGTCCTGTAGTTTGAACCCAACCTGGCCTCTGCTCATAGATGGAATTGTAAACTTCAGGAGTACTGGCTTAAGAGTTAGACTAACCCAGTTTCAAATTCTACCTCTGCAGATTCTTTGCTGTGCGACTTTGGGTAAAGCAACTTGGCTGTCTGAGCCTCTGGTTCCTCACCTGCAAAATGGGTTCAGTCACGCACCAGACGTGTTAGCATCGTTGTGGACACTGAGAATGATAATACATGCAGAGCACGAGGCCTGGCTTGTGAGAGGGTTTAATAAAAAAAATCAAGACCAACCAACCAAACAAGGGACTGAGCACCCACCCCCAGCCAGGCCTGGTGCTAAGCGCTCTGGGTGCACTTCCTTCTCATACCCGCCCTATGGGGTGGGGATCGGCAGTACTCATTTTAAAGATGAGGAAACTGAGGTGCTAAGATGTTGAGTTATTCACTCAAGAGCCCAGAGCTAGTGAATGGCAGAGCTGGAAATTAAACATTTAAAACAAAACAAAAAGGAGGTCCCCGAGGAGGATGTGAGATTAAAGAGCAGGGAGGCGCTCTGGCCTCGGAGCCCCAGTGCCAGGTCCCTAACTTGCCTGATGACCTGGCTACTCCCACAGCCAGTGCCAAGAAAGTGCAGAGGAGGCTGGATGAGCTGCTGCCGAGGGTGTCTGGGGAGCAGGGCCTTGAGGCAAGAGAAGAAGTTCTGCTTTGTTCTGTTTTTAGAAGCTTTTTTGGGGGGCGGGGGAGAGTGTCTGGTTATGAAATCAACACATGCTCATTTTAGAAAACATAGAAATGACTTAAAAGTATAAGGAAATAAATAAAAGTGATCCCAAGTTTCCCTGCCCTGAACGTTCACTGTTAGCATGTTGATGCATTGAATTTATTTGCTCACCAAATGTTTATGGAGGGCCTCCCAGCCGCCAGACCCTTGTGGCTGACACTGGGGACAGTGTGAGAATGAGGCGATGTAGTCCCTGCCCTCTTGGACCCGTTACTTAGCAGCAAAACAGACCTGGGGCAGCTTTGGGTGTGGTGCTGAGCTGGGAGGAGCGGCAGGCTGGGGGGCCGGACACAGACGCAGAGTCAGGACCCGACTGATAATGAGATTTTGTGTTCTGTCTTCTCTGCTCACTAGCAGGTACGAGTGTCTTGAGTTGGCAAATCTCCACAGTGCAGCTGTGAGTGGGAGGATACACCAGGGGGATGGACCAGCAAGGGCAGAGGCACAGTGGCTGCCATACCTCAGGCCAGGCCCTGGGACGTGCGCCCGACTCCCCTGCAGGAACCCTCTGACCTAGTTTCTTCTCCTCCTGTGGGTTCATGTCCATCAGAGCCTGGACTAGGGCCTCACCCCACCTTCTGTGGCTCAAATCCTGGGGTGGGGTGAGTCACCAAGGGGGAAGGCCTGAAGGGTGGCCTTTGAAGCTACATGGACCTCCTGCCTCACTTAGCTCCACCGGGCAAGAGGCTCTCCTAAAGCTGCACAGCAGGGCGGGGTCGTGGTCATGGCCAATGTTATGGACTTGGCTTTTGATCACCTGTGTTTTCTTTCTGCTACTCCCCAGGCCCACCCATAGCCAGGAGGGTCTGGAGACATGCTGGGTCACCTTGGCTGTGGGGGGTGGGGGTGGGCTATGGCCTTTCTCGGGTCTCTTCCTACCTCTTCCCCTGCTTGGTCAAGCTTGCTGAAGAAGCAAAATCTTTGCCAATGTCTCCCCAGTGACGCTTGGGTGCCAGTGATCTTGGAGGACACATGAGAGGACAACGCCTCTGCCTTCAGCCTTACTTTCTTCTTGGGCTGGGAGGGGACCACAAGGCTTGGTGGCCTCTGAGACCTGCCCCTCTGCCTGGCTTAAATGTCTCCCATGCCCTTTAGCACAGAGGAATCACCTTGGCTGATCCATGGGTCTGGGACTCACAGATAGGACAACGTCCCAGCCAGGGTGGGTAATCCCTGGTACCCGGTATCCTCTGTCCCCACAGGTGAGCTGGTCCAGGCTCGGAGAAGGAGGAGTCAGTGTTCTCTCTCTTTATAACCAGGCTGGGAGAGGGAGCCAGCTCCACTCGGAGTGGTGCATAGGCACATGCCGCCACGTGCACCTGTGTCAGCGCCTGGCCACACCTGCGCACACCAGAATGCATGCAGCAGGGAGGCAGGGACTTGTTTTCATTCACCCAGTTCTAGTACAGAGGTGGATGCATAGAAGGTGTTAACTAAACATTTGTCAAGTGAAAACTAAATGAATGATTAAATGAACGATCTGCTTGTGCACACCGTGGATATGCAGGGGACACACCAGTGTCCCTTCCTACGTATACACTGAGCTCACGCACATGCAAGGGAACATCGACACACAAACACGGGCCCAAAGACATGTGTGCCGGTCATGTGAGTTGACAGGCACGGTTGTCTGTACATGTGCATTTGACACGTGTGGGCACATGGGGAGACTCATGTAGGCATAGCCACACCCCTGGTGCAGGTGTGCACACACAGACCAGTGTTTCTGAAATTAAAGAATATTGAGCAAGTGCCTTGTTCAGTTTTCTGTGCTAAGTGCTGGATAGGATTCAGGGGTGGAGAACTTGAAGATGGACTGAACTGGGCTCTATCCTCAAGATGCTTATAATCCATGGAGGATGACAGACATTTGTTTAAACAGACAAATAGAAAGGGGTGAAGGAAACCATGTGTGTGCATGTGTGTGTGTGTACCTGACAAGAGGGGATCCTAGAACCATCAGAATGGGGCTCCCAGCTTGTCTCCAGGGCAATCCAGACACGAGACTCTGACTGGCTTGAGTGGAGACTCAGGAGTGCAGATGGAAGGAATGGGCTATTTTAAAATACACCCGTGGCATATGCTTCCCTGCCTGTGCACACACATGTGCACAGTGCTCACGCATGCCCACAGCACACAGATACTCATGACCACAGGCACACTGAACGCACCCCTCCAGGTGTCCACGCAGCTGGCCATGCATGCACACCCCACAGAGTCTGTCAAGATCTGCAGATGTCGGCTGGGAGCAGTGGCTCATGTCTGTAATCCTGGCACTCTGGGAGGCCGAGGCAAGTGGATTGCCTGAGCTCACAGGTTCGAGACTAGCCTGAGCCAGAGCGAGACCTCATCTCTAAAAATAGCCAGGCATTGTGTTGGGTGCCTGTAGTCCCAGCTACCTAGGAGGCTGAGGTAAGAGAATCACTTGAGTCCCAGAGTTTGAGGTTGCTGTGAGCTATGAAGCCATGGCACTCTACTAAGGGCGACAAAGAGAGACTCTGTCTCTAAAAAAATAAAAAAACAGACCTGCAGATGTCTCTGACTCCTCCCGAATCAGGGAGGAGAACCTGTAAGAGACTGGAGGTAGGGGGCTCCCTTGAGGAGTCTGACCCACGGTGGCCCAGCTAACCAGTGGTGGGTGCAGGTAACTGGACGTGGGCTGCATCTTGGGGGTGGGGATAGGTTTGATATGGGACTGAAACTTAGAAATGGCCCAAACCTGGCAGCCCCAAAGGAATGTGTTTGCTTCAGGTGGTCCCTTTAACCATGCCAGGTCCCCCATCTGGACCGGAGAAGCCTGGGGTGGAGGAGGACCCCAGGAGAGGGGGAGAGGCTGACTACAGTCATGAAGGGGCTGCTCATGAATGCCAGGCTGATGGAGCAAGGTAAAAACCTGTTATACATGGGGAAACTGAGGCTCAGAGAAGGATTTTTGCAGGGTGATCAAGAGAGGCGCTGGTGATTCCGAGACTAAACTCAGGTTTTGGGGGCACTTGCTATGTATCATTGTGGGATGCCTTAGCTGGAGGCAGTATCATTACTTGCTTGGGGTCCATAGTCCTCAGTAGACACTTTTCCCCTCCCACTGCAGAATCCAAGGCTCTTTCCAGACCTTATCATGAGTGACGAGTGACGGCTCCTAATTTCACTCTGCTTGCCCCAGGCCCTTTGAACCACAGCATTTCATTTAGAAGCACAGGAAATCTAGAGTCGCAAGAATGTTCCATCAGTTCATTGGAATCAGCCTGGGGATATCTCAGACCAAGATGTTTTATAATACAGGCCACAGAGGGAGGAAAGATACTGAACCTGGAGTTAGGAGCCTGGGTTTCAATCCCTTGGCAGCAACTTCTCAGCTATGTCACCATCAGTGTATCATTTAACCTTTCTACGCCTCAGTTTTCTCATCTGTAAACTGGGATAATATTCTTTACCTCACGGTCTTAGCTGTAGAGTATATGACCTTATGCATGGAGAGTCCTTAACTTTATCCGGCATGTAGTGAGTGTCCACTGATGAGATGGTAGCTATTACTATTTTGCATAAAACAGCCATTACTAGATTTGTCTGCGTGGCCTATCACCTGGCATGTGGGCAAGAGTGCAGTGCGTGTCTGAGCACAGGCACATGGCTGATAAATACCAGTTCAGAATGCAGCTTTGCCTGGATCAGGCTGCTCAACCTGCCAGTGCATCGGCTTGAGAAACGAGTTTCGATTTCTAGCTGCCTGTGATGTATGGGCCTGCTTAGGGGCTGCGGGCTGGAAGCTCTTAAGCCTGGTGCTTTGGGCCACATGGCTGCCTGGCTCAGGAGACACGATTGGAGCGTAATCACAGGGATTTCCTAGGGATGGCTGCAGCATCGGGAGGCTCGGCAGGCTGCTGGAGACGGGTTGTCATGGCTGAGAGGGGCCTGGGGAGAGGGGACATCTTGGCTCCCTTATTCTTCAGGGACTTGGAGGATTGGGGAGCTGGGCTCCTCCTGAGAGACTGGGAAAGTCGGTCCTGACTGGGCCAGATTCTCCTCTGGGCTTAGGGGGTCTCAAATTCAGTAAATAAAAATATAGACTACCTGTTACATTTGAGATAAAGAACAAGTATTTTTATTATATAATTACATCCTGAATATTGAAGGGGACACATTAAACTAAAAATTATTCAGTTTGTCTGGAAGCTAAATTTAGCCAGGCATTCTGGCACTGGCTGTGTGACTTTTCGGCAGATCACCTTCTCTCTCTGATTTTGTTTCTCTCCTTTACAGGAGGGATAAACCACTGCCCTCCTGTGGTTATGAGGACTGGCAAGATTGAATAGACGGTAGATTATGGTGCCTGAGATTGTGAGCTCTGGAGATAGACTCTGGGGCTTAAATTCTGACTTGGTAATGTTCCAGCTATGTAACCCTGGGTATGTGCATCAGTTTTCTCATCTGTCAAAAAAAATGATAATAACATTTTTCTTACAGGGTGATAGGTAGGATTAAATAATATGATATATGTATGTATAAAGTGTTTATTATAGTTAGCACATAGAGCTATAATAAGAACTAGGTGTTGTTATTTTATTTGTATAACAGACATCATAATTATCAATTGTTCAGTTACTCAGTGGAAAATCTTATCAACCATTTTCACTTTAGTCTGAATTAGTTGGAAAACCCACTTTCCAAAAGATTAGTTACGAGTACAAGCTTGTAGAGGGGTGAGTTGGGATGGAATGAGGGCACAATGTCCAGAAGGAAAGAGCACTGCCCTCCATCCCACATCTAATCCTTTGGAGAAGACAGGTGGGGAAGAAGAAGGAGCACTAGACTAAGAATTTGGCTCTTCCATGCCTGGTTCTCTTGATATCCAACACCCTGGAGACCTGGAGAATTATGCAGAGCTGGAAGTGACTAACCTGGCTTCTGAGCATGGAGGTTCTAACAGGCATTTTAAACCCAACATGTCTGAAGCCAAACTCCTGATTACTCCCTCCTCCCCCCACCTGTTCCTTCCATAACTATTCCCATCTTACATGATGGCAGTTCTACTCTTTCAAGTGCTCGAGTCAAAAACCTTAGCTCTACCCTTGACTCTGCTCTTCCTTCCATGCTCCACATCCAAATCCATCCAGACATCTTGCGGCTTCATGTATACGGAGCATCTGACCCCTTCTTCCCACCTCCACTGGTGGAGAGCCACTGGTCTGAGCCACCTGGATTATTGTAGGAGCATGCTCACTGGTCCTAACTGGCCTGAAAACTTGGCTTCCATCTCCTCCTGAAAGCCTTCCCTGATCCCAGGTAGTGGGTGGGCTGGGCATGTACTCAGGGAGTGTGTGTGGAATGAGCACCACTTTGGAGAAGAAAAGTGTGGTGTCGTGGGGAAGGGGTGCTCAGGATGGAGCTGGGCTCCTTGAAACAGAGAATGGGGACAAGCTGCTGGCCTTTCCTAGTGACCTCTCCATGCAGAAGGCATATTTGCAAAGCATATTCAGCTGGGGCCCAAGTCTCAGCCCTTCATTTTTCAGTGTCTGCAGGGCAGTGGCCTTCTGACAAGTCAGCAGGCTTCAGCCTCAGCAGACCCTAGAGCTGCACAGTCAGGAGACCTGCCTCTTGGGGGCACTTGGGCAATGAGATGGCCTGCTCCTTCTGCTCTTCCCCCAGTCCATGCCCAGATATTCACGCAGGCAGGAATCTTGGTGAGAAGGGCCAAGCTGATTTTAATATAAATGAATCTCTCCTCCTTGCTCTCCAGCAGCCCAAGCTGCGCTAAAAGGATAATTAATTGGAATGAAAACACTGGCTTTGGCTCCTCTGCGCTGCTTCTCTCTGAGAATTCACAATTTTCTCTCTCTAGGCCCCTCCCTCACTGGCTCCATGTGAATTTCTTCTTATTTCAGCAGCGGGGGAATCTGGGGGACACCTGTGATGGGCCATGGCATTAAAGGGTTCTTATTAGGTGGCCACAGGAAAGGAAGGCTGTCCTCGACTAGAGTGGGGGAGGGGGACAGTGGCCTGACCCTCTCCTTATTGGGAGAAGGGCCACAGGCACCCAGTGGCTTTATCTGACAGAGATAGGAGCATCGACTCAGTTCCACTTGTCTTTCTGTCCCCTTCATGCCCTATCTCTACGCCATCCTCTCCATTTGCCACTTCTGCTCTCAGGGTTATGCTGATGGTAAATTTGGGACATGTGTCTGGCTAGTGAAGGCCATACGGCCGCACTAACCCTGATGGAGTGTTTGTGTCTCAGATATTTTTTAAGAACTTTACATGAGTATTGAATTTTCACAACACAGTGAACTGGGTCCTGTTATAATTCCATTTTACAGAGAAGGCACAGAGAGGTTATGTCACGCATTCAAAGTCACACAGCAAGAGGTAGAACCAGATTCAAACCAGCATGCCTGAATTTCCAGCCCTTCCCTGTGTGGTGGGCCCTGCACAGAATGTTGAGGCAAGACTCTGAGTTCCCATGCTGTGTGTGAGCCCATCAACCAGCCCCTCTCTCTCAGTAATTATACCCCCTCAGCCCTCTACTGCTGCGATCTCTTGCACAATCACATCCTCTCTCCCACTCTCTCCTGCCCTCGCTCCTGTTCTCTCTTCCCCCACAAATGACCCCAATCATTGCTGATCAGCCCAGCCATCACACCAGGATGCAAAGGGGACCCTGCATTCTGAAGTGAAATTAGATGTAATAAAGATCAAGAGTGCTCAGACTCAAAAGCTCTCGAGAAATCCCAGAAGTCCCCTTCAGAATGGCCACCACAGGCCCCGTCTGCCTCCTCTGCTTCCTCCAGCACACTCTGCTTTCTTCTCAGCACCGCCATGCAATGAGAATAAAGTCTCCCACTTGCTTCCTGGTGGGCATCGCTGTTTCTCCATAGAGCTGAAAGATTACTTTTGAGGCACTATCACACCCCACTATTCTCTAGGGCAGAGATAGCATCAGAACTCTGTGATGGACTGATCAGGCTTTTATGGGATAGCCTGGGAGCCAAGCTTCCTTTACAAATGTCATTCCTGTGGAAGATTCATCCTGGGTCCCAGAAAGCTGGTTCTGATTGGGTGGACATGGCTTATAAACTTAGCTTCGTGTAATCTCAAAATGTCTTTGGCATTAGTGAGCTGGACTGCTTGAAGAAAAGGAAAAGTTTTTCCTGTGTCAGCCTCACCCACCTCCCTCAGCTCTAAATATATTAAAAGACTCATGCCCACCTCTCCATCTGATAGTGCACTTTTTAATGCCAATAAATTATCTGGGGCGGGGAGGAGTGGGAGACAGGAAAAGAGACAGAGAGATGGTTGGAGAGAAGAGTGTGAGGTTCCCGGTGTTGGTTTGCACTGGCTGCCGTAGGGCCCCACAGACTCAGTGGTTCACACAAGAGACATTTATTTTCTCACAGTTCTGGAGGCTGAAGTACAAGATCAAGGTGTTGGCAAAGTTGATTTCTTATGAGGCCTCTGTCCTTGGCTTGGAGATGTCTATCTTGTCCCTGCATCCTTGTGTGATCTTCCCTTTGTATATTCTGTATCTAATTTTTTTTTTAAGAGACAGAATTTCACTTTGTTGCCCTCAGTAGAGTGCTGTAGCATCATAGCTCACAGCAACCTCCAGCTCTTGGGCTTAGGCGATTCTCTTGCCTCAGCCTCCCAATGTATCTAATTTTTTTCTTCTTGTAAGAACAGCTTGTCCTATGGGATTAGGGTTCACCTTAAGGACCTGACTATACCCTAATTACCTCTTTAAAGACACTACCTCCAAATACAGTAGCATTCTAAGGTACTAGGGGTTAGACATCAACATATGGATTTGGGTGAGGGGACATAATTCATCCCATACTATGTAGCAGAAACCATTTGCCCACTTGGAATTTCTGCATGCCTGTTGGGGGATATTTTAGCCAGAGTGAGGTGGCCCTCATACACCAAGCATCATGGGAGAGGTAATGACCACTAGGTGGTCCTCACCTTTTGTAGCTGATTCTTTGGGGTCACAGAGCAATGAAGTGTAGACGGGATCAGGTTCAGCGCATGACTCTTTGACACCAAGAAGCTGCTAGCATGTTGGGGTCAGGCCAAGGGTGCTGCAAAACTAATGCAGAGGAATTTCTCAGCCATCTAAAGTGTGGCCACTGCAGTGTCCCTCAACACCCCACCACACACACATACAATGGCCACCATGAGTGACAGGTGCTTTAGAAGGAGGCATAGGGCCAGGGCCACTTCCATCCCTAATCTGAAGATGTTTGTCCTTTTGAGTCTTAAGAGGCTGCCATAGACATAATGGGGCCCCATAGACTCGATGGCTCACACAAGAGACATTTATTTTCTCTAATAATCTCATCTCCTATTGGGGACTGGCCCATGTGTCCTGAAACATTTCTGGGTGTATCTGAGGTTAAGGATACTGCTTGTATAATTTTGTATTGGCAAAAGATTATAAGGAAATCAAAATGACAGAAAGTGTACATGTCAGCTATGGGAAAGGTGAGCTGCTAAGCCAGTGGAAAGCAGGTTATGTCCAGGTAGCCTCCTTTATTAGATTAGAAAATACAGGGTGACAAAGGACTTGGGGAACAAGTCAGGAGAAGGCTGGGACAAAGAGGTACCTCTAACTATAGACCTTTGCTGCTTAAGAGAAGAGCCTACTGTAGCCCCTTTTATAGATAGAGCTTAAACTTTGGGGTCTGGCGGACCTGAATCAATATCATGGTTGTGTGACACACATTTAATCTATCATGAGCCTCAGTTCTCACATCCACAAAATGGGGATAATACTCAAATGAAATAATCTATGAAAGTGTCAAGCCCAGTGCCTGGTACATGACAGAAGTTTAGTACATATTGGCTCCTTATTTCCTATTCTCCCTCTCCCAGTCTCTATCTCTGGGTCTTCCCAATTTGCTTGTGCAAGATGACTGTCACTCTTTCCCGTTCTCTACAGGGCTGGTTATATAATAAGACACAAGAGGCTTGACATACGCATTGTAACTAGAGAGTTCCTTGGCTTTCCCATCCATAAATGAATGGGTTACATATGGTGCTGAGTTGTTTCCCACCTCTGACATTTGTGAATGTCATACTCTATCAAGGATGTGGGAACTTGGCTTTGGAAATTCAGGGGCCAGGTAAGACCCGGCTTACCCTGATGGTCAAAGGCTGGCCTGGATCCCTTGGAAACAGTTCCAGGGCATGCAGACCTCTCCCCGCTCCCAACCATAAGAGCAGGGTGGGCGGTGCTGGGGCTGGTGACAGAGCTAAAGGGTGTTGCTATAATTAAACACCAAGTCTTAACATCAATTCCATGCAGACACTTTTCTACAGAGTCAGGCTGACATTCATTTCTTACAAGAATGCTTTGTCAAAATAATTTTTTCGTTTAAAAATAAGAAAGGTTCTTCCCAAAGCAGCAGAGCTATATCATCTGGGGCCCTCCAAGGGAGAACTATCTCAGAACAAGCTCTGAGCAGGGATTTCTGTGTATGGGCACCTTAGAGATCTGGGCCTGGGGTGGACTTGAGGTCTGAGGGAGTAACTCCACGTGTGGTGCTCCAAGGTCATGGAAGTGAAGATGGTCGGAGCTTGGGTCTCTGATCCGACCCAGAGGGGGAGGCGACTTTCTGAAGGTCTTTGTGCTTTCTGGGAGGGCAGAGCGGAAGCTGTCTCATTCGTGGGGGAGGCACTTGGAGTGGAAAAGACAGTGCCCCTCTCTCAGACTCAGTATTCTTATTTGAGAAGTGGGGATAATCACGCCTAAGCTAGGTGTTGGTTGGGGGACTAAGATGTTTATGGAAAGGTGCTAATTCAATGAATACATAGATATGATTCTTGAGCATGTATTAAGGAAGGGCAGAGAACTTGAGTTCAAGAGACTTAGATTCTAGGCCCGGCTCTGCCCACTGCATGACCTTGGCCCAGTCATTTCTGTTCTCTGGGCCTCAGTTTCCTCTTTGTATCCTGCGAATAATTAATGCCTTCCATGCCATTCTCACAGGGCATTGTTAGATGATTGAGGAGCCTCTCTTCTGAACAATATTACACTGCAGGACAAAATTGGTGTTTGAGGGGTGCTTGCTGTGAGGCAAACAGTATCATCAGCCCCACTTTACACATCACTTCAACAGAGACAGGAAGAGTCTGAGTATCTCGCCTGAGACCACATAGCCCAGGCAGCCTGGCCCCAGTCTCTGTGCCCTTAATCACTGCACCACACTGCCTCACTAGAAGGTTCATGAGCTTTCCTAATGAAAGCCCAAAGTACTCTGGGTCTTCTGAACATTGGGTGTGTCTTAGGAGCTCATCCCTTTAAAGATGGCCTTCTCACAATGAAGGTCTGGGACCCATGGGTAGCTGATGATTGCCCCTCCCTCCCCAGTCCTACACTGGGAGGGAAAGTGGTAGAACTTCTGGGGCTCTTCAGGTAGAAGAGCCAAGTGAATTCTCCCTCCTCATGTATCACATGCAGACCTTTTCTTCTTCTATATGCCCCCAAAATCCCTATGAAAGAGTTTTACTCTCCTAAGCCCTGGGGGAATCAGACTGGAAATAAAACTGGTGGTCCTCTGCTGGTCTCTGGAGTGTGTAATGACTTGCTATACTCTTCCTCCTGAGAAGTCTCCAAAAGTCTCCAAAACTTCAATCTCTGGGCTCATCAGCCCCAGGGGCACCTCAATTATCCTTTCAGTGCCCCTGTGAGGATGATTTAGGGAAAAGTCTTGCCTCCTGGGGGTGATAGACCAGGCAGAATTTAGGCTGAGTCCAGGTAAGGGCCCACTAGGTTGTAGACTGGGCTGAAGGAGTGGGTAAGTATCCTGAGTCTCCCTTGTAGCTATAGCTAAGGGGGAGGCAAGAGACTTCTCAAACCTTAGAGAGCATTGCTTCCAAGTCCTTCATTTTTCAGATCGGAAAACTATAACTCAGAGAGGGGGAAGGAAATTGGCTAAAGCTACATAGCAAGTAGTTGCGAAATTAGGACCAACCTAGATCTTTTGTAGGATCAACAAACAAAAGCATGTAGGACAGAGGCCTAGAGACAGAAAAAGAGGGTTGTCCTTATGTATGGGTTCTAACTGACCACCCATGACCTCTACTAGTTAGCATTGCACAACTGGCCGGCATGGCCACAGGCTCAGGAGGTCAACCCCAGACCCCGTCAGATAGCCCTACTCAGGAATCTGCTCTATGGGGCTGTACTTACCATTTCCCTTTATAAATAGCAGACAACTGAAAGTCTCCTGGTCCCCGGCCCACTGCCTTTCCTGTTCCAAGTGACCTGGTCAGAGATATCCCAGCTGGAGATGTTTCCTAAAGCAGGAGAGGCCACAGATTAGAAAGGGAGAGAGGACTCTGGAACTGGCTTTAATTGGGCACTTCTCATGGGACGGCTTAGGGATTTATATACCTATTTAAATCTCATATGAGTGGTGTGAGGCAGGTATTATTTAACCTCCACATTACCAAGGAGAAAACTGAGGTGCAGAGAGAGGAATTTATCTGCCCTAGGACCAGGAGGCACCAAAAGCCAGGATTCACTCTCAAGACTGTCTGACTCCAGGACCGGAACATTTTGATCACATTAAGTCATTCTTTTAGGGAAACAAAGATTGTGGGGTTAATTCCCCCAGGAGTGCCCAAGAGGAGGAGGAACATGAGCACTTTTGAACATCAGCCATCCACCTTCTTAAGGACACATTTTGGATTTCACCCCCACCCTCTCACCCTCTGCACTTGGGGTAGGGGGTTCATGCTCACTTTGGTTTGCCCATGGGGCTAAAGACCAAGATGGGAAAGCTGAGGATCAGAGAAACCCAGATGTCCTCTCAAAGTAGTACTTTGAGGCAGGGTCAGAACTCAATTTCAGGTCCCTGGTAACTTAAGATTCTGTTGGTCTCCCAGGCACTCAGGAGCTGTCCGTGGTGCTGACCCATATCTGCACTCTGGCTTGACTTGGCCTCTCTCATCTGGCCATCTGGCTTGGGTTCCTGCACTAAATGGCACTTAGGAGTCTCATTTGTCCAAGGAAGACAAAGCCCTGAGAGGACAAGTGACTTGTCCAAGGCCATGTAGCAGATTCTTAAGCCACTGCTGTATCTTACCACTTACTTTGTTGCCCATGGAGTTTGCACTTGTGTATTGATATTTGACCTTTTTTGGCTCCTGGACTCATCTCAAACGCTGTTTGAGACCAAGTTTAAAGCTTATCTTGGTCACCAACTCTGCCAAAGTAATAGAAAGAAGTATTTTACAACTGTGTGATATTTGCTAATTTGCCAGGCGCTTTCACTTTGCATTTTTAAATAACCTTTTTGAGCAAGACAGATAGGATGGAAAATGAGGTGAAATAGAAGAGATTCAGAGAGGCTAAGTGATTTTCTTAAGGTCACCCAGCTACTGAGTGAGAGAAGCAGGACTTGAATCTGATTATTCTGTCTCCATATCCTATATCCCTTGTATGATTCCCATGCGACTTGTTTGGCCAAACTTGGCCCTGGAAGAAGTATTATTGCATTCAGACCTGTTGTTGACTGCTTATACCTCTGTTTGAGCCTGTGCTCCCATTCCATGACCCAGTCTGTCTCTCAGCACCTGTTGGGAGTCTCAGCTCTCCTGGCCTGTGTGAATGCCCTCTTCACAGCCAGGAGGGGAAGGAAGGTAGACCAGTCACAGTCCATTTTCACCCCCCATGTATCTTGGATGGTGTCAGTTTCAGGGAGGTTGGCAAACTGGATGGAGGCTCACAATCTGGACCAACGAACCCTTCTTAATACTGGAGAATAAGCGCAAAAGAGCTTAGCTGGGGGCTGAGAGAAAAGAGGCTGTCAGGGCAAGTAGGAATCAGACTTAAAGAGGAACACCCCACCAGGACCTCCCTACAGTATGGAGTTCGCTGTCATTAGGGGGCATCATGCCTACAACACTCCTTCGTGGTATATGTGGACCCTTTTTTGGGCCGATAGATTATCTGTGACATGCAGATTGCCTCTCAGTCATGGGCTGCAGCCAGGTCACACAGATGTCTCCGCTTCTGATAGTCACCTCTTCTCCATCAATGAGGAGGAAAGGCTCAGTGGAAATTCCCAGTCGCCTCTGTGTTTGTAAGTGGGTGCAGGTTGTGATCAGACACACGTCAGCCCTCCCTTGCTCTTTCATTTCTCTTCCCCCTATTTTTTCTTTTAACTTCACTCATCCCATCTTTTCAGCCAAGCAGCAGTGGGTAAAGACCAAGCTACCTGGAGCCCAGGGGAGGATGGTGGGGGCCGGAGGGGGAGCCGGGAGTGAGGAACTTGGTGTGACCTTCTCCAATCAGATGTTGAAAACGAGAGCTCCTTTTCTCCTTGCCCCTCCCCACCTTATCTGTAATAAGCTCCCTTTTCCCGGATTGCCACAGAGGAGGAGAAGGTGGAAAATTATTCCTGCTCTGCTCCCAGAAAACTTTCAAATGCTATCGCCATGGAAACTGCTCTCAAGCAGTTGGTGGGAGAGGGGAGGGGAGAATGAGGATGGTGTTGGATGAGACGCTCACAGGGTCTCCCCACCACCTCAGCTCAGCTGGTTCTCTCAGTACCTGATAGAACCAGCTCTCTCCCTCTGGGGCGGGCGGGCACAGTGTCCACACCTGGACTGGAGTGGTCTGGGGTCACTGAGACCAGTTCATCCTCCAAACAAGTCCAGCTGGACTGGGATCTGACGGTGTGAGAGGAGGCAGGCTCTGTGCTCGTGTGTGTGTGTGTGTGTGTGTGGCTACACAAATGAAACTCCACCTTTGCCCTCAAAGGAATTTGCGAGCTAGAGGAGGGAGAAAGAACTGACAGCTCTTCAGAACTCATTACATTTTCTTTTAAAACTCTTATATCTACCCAGTCAAAAAGACAATTGAACTCCCATTTTACAGAGGAGGAAACTAAGGCTCAGGAATGCCAAGGGACTTGCCCAAGGACACACTGTCAGGCAGTGATGGAACTGGAACTTGAGAACTGCTCAGTCTGCCTCCAAATGATAGTGGTAAGTTACCATTTCTCCAGTGTCTACCGTGTGTCAAGCACCGTGCTGGACACTTACTGTATTTATAACTCTTACAGCCTTGTGAAGAGAGAATTTTTACCTCCTAGCTACAGAGGAGAAAACTGAGGCTCAGGGAAGTTAAAATGTTTTACCAAGATCACACAGCTAAGAAGCAACACAGCCAAGATTCAGAGGTAAATGGCAGAGCTGAGATTTGAACCCAGATGTGTCTGGTGCGGAAGCCAGTGCCTCTGTCTCCACACTTTGTGGTCAGATAATACACAAGAGAGTGCAGGGGGGTGGGAGAATGCAGAGTGTAGGCTGAAGCTACCTGGTCTCAGCTCAGAGTCCAGCGTGAACACTAGAATCACAGCACAGACATTTTTTAACAGACTGTATCTGAGGCCCGTGCAATCCTGGAGATGTTGGCCCAGAATTGGGGGGTGAGGAGAAGATTTCATGATGGGTCCAGAGAATCACCCTTGATCAGGGTATGGACAATAACAGGAGATTGTTTCTGAACCCAGAGGCAGGAGAGTGGTTGAGTAGAAGGGAATAGTGAACAGGAGAGAAACCATAAAGTATAAAATTCCTTGCAACTTAATTGGAATGTACTTCCTTTCCCAGAGGGAAAGGGGAAGGAAATACCATATTAATCAGAATAATGGGCTAGGTTATACTGCAGTAATAAATGTCCCCAAATATCAGTGGCTTAATACTCTGAGGTTTATTTCCCGTTCATATTATATGGTATCAGTGAGCCTTTGCTGAGTAGCAAGCCACCTGAAACTTAGTGGCCTGCATTATTTAATATTTTGATTCTGTGGGTTGGCTGGTGGCTATTGTGATCTGTGCCAGTTCAGACGGGGCTAAATGGTTTAGGGCAGACTCCTTTACATGTCTGGGGCTTCAGGTGGGAGAGTCGGGCCCTGCCCCTCACTGTGTCTCTCTGTCTCCAGAAGGCTTGCAGAGGCTTTTTCATGAGATGGATAAGGGTTCCCAGTCTCGGAAGAGGACACACTCCAGCGCGCATGCACTTCTCAAGCCTCTGCTTGCACCACATTTTCTGATATCCCATTGGCTAACGCAAGTCACTTTGCTGAGCAGAGTCAGGAGGTGCAGGATGAGACTCCATCTCTGGAAGGGAGAAGCGGTCAAGTCACTTCGCAAAGCAGAGTGCACATGGGGGTGGGAGGGATCACTGCAGCCTTCTTCACAACCCACCACATGCATGGCTGTCCTGGCTCAGGTGGAGGGATTTGCCCTGTGTCTTTCTTACTCTAGGACTCAGGCTGGTTGTGACTCCATCTCATCATTGCTGGAAAAAGAGAACACTGTAGGGTGGCTCCTGTGGCTCAAAGGAGTAGGGAGCTGGCCCCATATGCCAGAGGTGGCAGGTTCAAACCTGGCTCTGGTCAAAAACTTGCACACATTAAAAAAATACATAAAAAATGTTTAGAATATTCTCATAGCGTCTTTATGAAGGAGGGATTATTATCTCTGCTTTGCAGCTGATGAAGTGAAGCTCCTGAGGACCTCACCCAAGGTTACGTACCTGATAAGCAGCAGACCCAGGACTGGGACTGAGTAATCTGACCCCAGAAGGGATTTGCTTTCTAGAGTGTCATGTTTGTCCTTTACGTCCTCAGAAAAAGGACAGAGAGGATGATTCACAGGTGACACAGGCTTCCTACAAGGAGGTGGGTGAGGTGACCTCTACACCATTCATTCACTTTGTCATTCACTCATCTGTACTGTGATTACTTAAATGCCCCCATGATAAGAAAAGCAGTGACTAAAACAGACTTGCTCCCTGCTCTGAGGGAGCTTAGGATTTGGGACACCCACCTTGGATCCCAAAGGTCAAGGATTTCCAAAACTGCCAGCTTTAGAACATGGGATGGTATTAAGTTTGAGAAGGCTCACAGGCTCTCCTTTCTAACAGGGGTTCCCCGTAGATGGGAGTGGCTGTAGGACACTGCCCCAGCATCTGGACTTCTCAGAAAGCCTGGAGAGCTGGCAGCCTCGCTGGCTTCTATAGGGGCTGCCTAAATGCTCAGTGAGGCACAGCTACTGAGTGATGCATCCCACACCATACACAGAGCCTCTCCTGGCTGTTCCTGGAACCCACAGGTGAGCTTCCCAGACATATTAAAGCTTGGGGGGAGTCACTCATGGCCTTGAGAGTCCCCAGTCTGTGCCACCCGAGATGTATACTGGGACTAAAGAACACTGGGGTCATGTGGCCCAGCCTTCTCCCTGGCCCCCACCATGCTTCAACACCCAATGCATGGCTGTTGCATGCCTTGGGTCACATGGTCATCCAGCACCTCCTGGAACCCTTCCAAGTATGAAGAGCTCGCTACCTCCAGAATCCGTCTGTTCTAAAGTCCTTTCTGATTACTTGGCTACTTTGCCCAGGAACCCACACAGCCCACATGCCACTGGCCACGTGGAGCCAGCACATGCCAGGATGCCACGTGTCCTGGGTGCAATGACACCCTAGTGGAGCTGGGCTGCTGGGTGGGGAGGGGGCGTTATGTGAGCACCCACAGCCCCAGGCAGATGGGCCTGGCGCTGCTGGGCTGTTAGAGATGCTGAAGCCTCAGCTCTCTCTGGCTCCCAGCAAGTACAACTATTTATAAACGATGAGATTTGCCAGGGAACAGGGAGAGGCTGAGACATCTGCTCCCTCTGTGAGGATGGCCAGTCCTCATCATTGTTCTCCCAGCCCTGGCTCCCTGATTGGAGGAGCCCCCAAAGGCCCCAGTAAGTGCCATCAGCACCACCTCTCTGCCCTGCCTCTACCCCCAAACGGACCATCTCAGGAATGGGGCTGGCAGTGGGGGACAACGTTCTTCTCAGAGTGGCAGCTCCCTTGTCCCATTTCCACCTAAACCTAGCTTCCCGGAGGAGAGAGCAGCTGCTCTCAGAGGGGGCGAACCTAGGCTGACCCTCTGAACATGGACGGGAATCTGTTTCTCCCTTAGAGAGCCGCCCCTCCCTCCCCCGGCCACCTGAACTTCCCCTCTGATATGGGAGTCTTGAGGGCAGAAGCTGTGAGTAGTTCTGGGTCCAAGCAGAGCAGGCTGTGGAAGCAGACAGTGTAGCACAGTGGGTGTGGAGCAGATTAGGAACGTTTTGGAGCAGGCATGGGGTCCTGAGTTCAAATTCTGCCTTTGTGATCTTCTTGGAGCCTCAATTTTCTCATTCCTTACATGGGAATAAAAGGAATCTCTACGTCTCAGGGCTGTGATAATAACATGCTACATGTCAGTATATTTTGCACTGTTTAATGAATGGCTGTGTTCCGGGCTATGCAGTGAAATAGATGGAGCATGGAATTATGAATCAGAAGACTGAGTTCTGCCACTGCCAGTACAAAGTGGTGTGATCTTAGATTCCTCGTCTCTAGGCCTCAGTTTCATCATCCACAGGATGGGTGTGAAATGCCACAGCATCTTTCCTGCCTCCCTCGGGGTTTGCCGTGAGGCTAGACTAGGGGAGTGTGGGGAAAGAAGGAACTATAATATGCTTTGGGTACTTGTTTTACTGACAGCCATGTCGGGGTGACCTAGGGCAGTGACGTTCTGTGTAAAGGATGGGAGAGTGACAGGAGTCAAAATAAACAGATCTCCAAAAAGGAATGGGCTCTGTGCAGGGGGAACTTAATTCGGTCCCCCCAATTGTGGGTGGCTATCTTTGGAGCCAATTGTGTTACCCATCTGCATTTTCTTATCTGTAAAATGTGAAGACTATTTCCTTCAGGAGCTGCTATGAGGAAACTGGTTTTCCAACCACTCTGGAGTCCAAGAGAGGTTGAGGGGCCCCTGTAGGGGATGCCTGGGGAGAGGCTTCCCTAGGAATAAAAGAATAATGGGAGTGCAGCTATCCTGACTCATGGTACAGCACCTACTGTGTGCCCTGCACAGGCATTTGCTGGTTCTTTCTAATACAAGAAACCAACAATGAGACTGTTAACTTTGTCACCTTATAGATGGAGAGAAACTGAGGTACAGAGAGTTTTCTAAGTCACAAGCGCGGCAACTGGCAGAGCCAGGAATTGAAGCCCATCTCCATGGCACAGGTGGGACATGGCTTCTGAGGTCACATCATGCTTTGCCCACAGAAAATTCCCAGGCCTCCCACCCCCCAAGAAAGGTCATGAAGGAGGGCCCACAGGAGGTAGGACCTCAGAAGTTCAGAGGGCTGATGGGAGGGCAGGTTCCAGAAACTTGGCTAGAGATGAGGGAGGAAGGTGATGACCCCCTGGGAGGGGTTCTGTGCCCGTCCCACCCTAAGATGCTGGGATTATGAGTTCAGTCTTGGTCCATCCTTGGGAGAGGATGGGGGGGTATTAGATGCCTGGCCAGGCCCGTAAATATTATGGCAGGTCAGTTATTGATCATACCTACCCTTCCTGCAATCCGGGCTGACCCCTGCCTCAGGTCTCTCCTCGGGAAGGTGAATCACCAATAGCTTTTATTCCATTTCCTGGTGCACTAACTTTTTCTTTGACCTTGGGAAGCATTTTTTTCTTTAGGGACCCACTTTCCCCCGTTAGTGAACAGGAGGATCGGCTCCCTTACACAGGAGCTGGAGTGAGAAGGAGAGCAGGGAGGGGGAGGTGGTCCCTCCAAGCATCTTCATCCTTCTGTGGTTCCTGGGATTAGGCTGAGGTGGAATGTTCTTGGCAGGAAAAACCAGCCCTTGAGATTTCAGGAAGATAAGATCTTTTCTGGGAGAAAAGAAGGGTGTGATGTGCCTTAATGCTTAAAAAGACTTTGCTAAAGAGCAGATTTTTCTCTCAAAGAGGATGGGGAGAGGACAGACACCCTCAAGGATGTGGGAGGGCACTGGCAGGTGTCATGGAGTGCTGATAGGGCAAGGGGCTCTAAGCCTGACACTGGTGCTCAGAGATCTTGGTTGACGGGGAATTCCTCAACTCTATCCCTGCAGAGTGAGACTGGGCTCCACCTCTTGAGATGTTTCTATGCCAGATCCTACTAGAGGCAGGACGAGAGACCGTGCATTGTTCCAAGCCTCCAAATGAATCAGAAATTGGGGGTGGGGCAGCTTGAGTTGGGCCTTGAAGGGTATGTAGGCAGAGGGAACAGTGTGAATGAAAGTGGAGGTGGGAATTTTTTAAAAAAGTATTTCTAGAGAAGTAAAGCCCCCTGATCCTGAGTAGAGTTGAGAATGTGTGTTGCAGCCCGGTGGGAGGCTAGGCTAGAGAAGCAGGAGGTATGGATGGAACAAGTACTCACATTTTCTGTGGGCTACCATGATGCCAAGCACTGTACTGGCCTTCACATCTCTTCTGATTGGTATCATCAGCTCTCAAGGTAGAGAGTGAAATCTCCATTTTACAAAGGAGGAAGAATGAAGGCTCATAAAAGTTGAGTAAACTTCCCAGAGGCGTAGAGTGTGCTGGGGGAGCTAACTGACCCATGTGGAGCCAAATTTGGGAGGATCTCAATAATCAGGAAGAAGTGTTTGAATTTGAGGCCACAGGTAATAGGGAGCCATGGTAGGTGTTTGAGCAGAAGAGTGGCACAAGGAACAGAATACCAACAGAGACCTGGCTGCTGAAGGGAAGATTAATAAAAAAATAGGAATACAAAACAACAACTATATTAATAAGAATGAAAGACTCAGGAGTATCTTGGCTGCCTTAGCATCCTTTTTTCTTAAGAAGAAAGGGCATCTGGAGATCAGGCTGGACCAAAGTCATGCCCAGAATGGAGAGAGGCCTGGAAGGCAGGGGTGGGTAGAGTCAGAGGAGGGGGAAAATGTGGGTTGAGCAGGGGCTGGCTTAGGGCAGAGAGAAGCCTGGATGATGGAGTTTAGGGAGGAACCCTGAGTTTTTCTACTGCTACCCAGCCAGGGCCAGGAAGGCAGTTGTGTGAGGCCTAAGTTCAGGCATAGCTTGAACACTACCCAGCTATGTGATCCTGGGCAAATCACTATGCTTCTCTGAGCCTCTGTTTTCTCATTTTTAATATCCAGAGAGTAAATGCTTACAAAGTTGGTGCTTTTCCATTTTTCCTCTCCCTGGCCCAGGGCTACCCTTTGGTCTCTCTAATGCCTTTCTATAGAGGGTGAGCAGTTTTCCTTTGAAAGGAACATTTGCACTTGCCTTGAAGGCAGGGATACAACAGGTGGGAAAGGAGAGGGAAAGGCATTCCTGGCAGAGGGAACAGCATGAGTAAAGGCACAGAAACAAGGATGTGCTCAGCTCCTGAGAACGTGGCTGCTGTTAATTACATGCATGTCTCTCAGGCCTGCTACTGTGCCTCCTCCATGCACCTGTTGCTCTCCAGCACCTAGAGAACCCTTGTGGGTGAGATTGGCACCCATTTCTTGGTTAAGATAGGTTGAGGCAGAAAGACCATTGCTGCTAAGGAGGAAGAGAGAACAGAGTGCCAAGGGCCTGTCAGTCCAGTGGGCAGTTTCAGAAGCAGGCTGGGAGGGGAGGGTTTGACTGTAGTGACATTACTTTTGCTCCCAAATTGAAATTAAAGATCATTTCAACTCCAGATGCTGGAAATGCCTGGGTTCATTACTTCCTGGGATTTTGTCCATGATCTCATTCTAGATTCAATTAAAGCAATTTAAGGTAATTAATTAAATTTGTTATTTGATTAATAAAGATAGAAATTCTGCTAAGTTGCTGTGAAGGAGGAAGCCATGTTGGGACTTGCTAGCAGAAGATTTGGGAAGACTCGTTTCTGCCTCATCCCGGCTTACTTCTCCCCCCATGTATCCTCTGTGTCATCTCGGGAACCCCTCACCATTCCAACTGGGGTGCAGGAGTCAGAGCTTCAAGGCCAGGGCCCTGGGAGTGGTTGTGTTCTAGAAGCAGCAAGGAGGCTGGGGTGATCCATGGGGGAGAGGGAGGAGATGAAGAAGGAGTGGTTTTGCCATTGGTGCACCTGGAAGGGTGTCGAGTAGGGGTAGGGGGCTTTGGGCATGCTAGGAACATGCTGAACATGCACAGAAGCTGGGAGGCTGGGGTAGTATCAGGAAGCCAAAGCCCAAATTGCAGAACTGGAAGTGGGAGGACATGGAGGGGGTTGGGGGACATCTAGCCAAAACTAGGTGGAGCTGTCCACAGGAGGCTGGATGCAAACATCAGGTATCAACATTGGCAGTGGGTCAAACCAGAGAGGAGAAGTCAGACCAGACATTATGGGAGTCCCCGTGGGTCAAAGCTTAAGTCTCAGGGTGCTTCTAAATATGACATCAACCCAGAAAACTCCATAAAATTCCTATCAGTAAAATTTGCCAACATTATAAAATTCTGCATGGAAGCAAACAGCACAAACAGAATCAAAAGACAAATGAAAAACTGAGAAAAATATTTGAAGCTCATTATCACAAACACTGAATTTCTTAACATGTAAAGAGCTCTCCCAAATCAATAAGAAAAAGGCGGGGAAAGGTTAGGTACGGCAATTTGTAGGAAAGGAACTACAAATGGCTCTTAATGTGTGCAAAGCTGCTCATTCTTTTTCATAAGGAGAGAAATGCAAATTAAAAGTAGACAGAGGTACCATTTTTATCCATCAGATTGAGCAAGTTTCGAAAATATACTGAGTTGAAATTGGTGCAGAGAAATAGGTACTTTTGAGCAATTCTGTTACTATCTCTATGGATCTAGAGATTCAGCTTCTATCCTACAGATAACACAATGATTTACTGCAGCACCGTTTGTGATAGCTTGATGAGGACAACAGAAGAGCCCAGGGATAGGATGTTGGCAAATAAATAATGGTTTATCCAGGCAATGGAATACTATGTAGCCACCAAAATAAAGAAGCATATCCCACCTGGTACAGTGGCTCACACCTGTAATCCAGCCCTGGGGAGGCCAAGACAGGAGGATTGCCTGAGCTCACAGGTTTGAGACCAGCCTGAGCAAGAGTGAGACCCTGTCTCAAAAACATAGCTGGGTGTTGTGGTGGGCACCTGTAGTCCCAGCTACTTGGGAGACTGAGGCAAGACAATTGCTTAAGCCCAAGAGTTTGAGGTTGCGCCTCGACACACTACCGAGGGTGACAAAGTGAGACTCTATCTCAAAAAAAAAGAAGCTTGTCCCATGGGAAGATTTCTAAGGTAGGGTCTTGGGTAAAAAAAAAAAAAAAAACAACAACCCAACCGAACACAAGGTGCAGGGCAATGTGTATAGGATGCTACTATTTATGTAAATATTAAAGGACTATATAAATACGTGAGTGTGTTTTTGCTTACAAAGGGATAGACAATCCTTGAATTGCTAGAGCCCTGGAATCTGGGAGCCATGTTTGCTTCTGGAAAGGAGAACCAAGCGACTGGGAGATAGGAGAGAGGGGGGCTTACTTTTCTCTGTATACACCGTTACGCCGTTTGAATTTTGGTACCAAGTGTACGTGTTTCTTATTCAAAAGAACAAACAAAATTACAATTTAAAAAACCAACCCAAGCAGGTAGCAGCATGTAGGGGTATGGCAAAGCCAGGGTCAAAGGTGCAGGGAGAGGTCAGGGCCCAGGTGGTCCTCTGTCCCCAAGGAGGCAAGGGTGAGGTGAGGACTGTACATCGTTTGGGAACCTCCCTAAGCAAGGTGTCTCCGTGTGCTACCTCACTTCCTCCTGAGTGGCTACCAGAGGAAGGTATAATTAGTGCGGCTTTGCAGAGGAGAAGAATGAGGTTCAAGGTGGGGCTGGGAACCGGCACTGCAATGCCTCTTTATTACCCCCACTGCCCCCCTGAGGACTAGGCTGGGATCGAGTTCCAGGGTTGGCCTGGGTTCCTTACTCTCATGGGGCCTGGCCAGTTGCCTCTTGTAAGCTTGGAGTGTGGGTGCTGCCCTGGGCATCTGGTGGGGAAGTTGGTGCTCTGGTGTCTGCCTGAGGAAGTTGGTCCTTCCCCTGGAGAAAGGGTGGCAAATCCCTCTGGGGAGGAGAATATCTGAGGACAGCTCCAAAGAGGGTCTCTTGGCCAGAATGACCCAGAGACTCTCCTGTTCTGCGGAGAAGCTGGCCCACCATGCTCCAGGAGGATGGGGTGCTGAGACCCAAGGGAGGAAGCATGGGACACCTAACGGGGGAACACACTTTGAACCTCTGGGAGTGAAAGGGAATCCTCTCAGCCCTGATAACAGGAGGATAAGCTTCAGCTTATGTCTAGCACATGAAACAACTTAATCTTCCTCTGATGGCTCCAGGAGGTATGACGGAGTTTCCTTCAGGGCTGTGGTAAAGCCAGTGCTGACCCCAATCAAGACAAGGGCAGCTGCTGATGTGATTGGAGAGACCCCAAGGGCTTTTAAATCTCAGATGTCTCCCACAGAGGCTGAGTCCAGGACTGCAAATTGTTTTGAACACAGATATTGTGTGGGCGCCTCCCTGGGGAGGCCCAGCCTCCTCCTGTGGTCTAGCACATCGCTCCACTCAACAGGGGTGACACATTAGCCAATAATGGAGCAAGGAGTAGTCTGCCCCATTTGCCTCCACCCACAGGCAAGCCACGGGCGAGAAAGTGACGCAGGGGCAGGGCTGAACTTTGACTGCTTGATGCCTGTGTCAGGAGGCCTAGGTCTAGGGTTAGAATCTGGGGTGGGCAAAGCTCTTTGCTCTGAATCTTAATCTCTCCATTTGTAAAATCAGTCCCTTGAGCCGGATGGTTTTTGATGGGCCCTTTGAACTCTAAGGAGTGGAGTTTATGGAGTTTCATCCAAGGTTGTAAGACCTTGGGGCCTAGACATGCTAGATGGACTGCCAGGTCACGACATCCCCTCTTCACCTCTGTCTCCATGACAGGTGTAGTTTACAAAAACCTCTTATGATATTTTCTCATTTAGGTCTCCCAGTGACCCATGAGATGCCCCCATTCTCCAGATGGGAAACTGAGCCTCAGAGGGACTAAGGAACCTGCCCAGCATAGTAGGTAGGGGAAGTGGGATACTAACCCAGGTCTGATGACGCTGAGGTGTTTTCTTTGCCTCAGGCCACAGCTGCCTCTTCCTTGCTTATTTTGTGTTTGGTGGGGGTAGAGAGGTCCTCAGCAAGTTCCACCTTTGGGAAGTGGACCTCATCCTTCCATCTTTGTGCTAGCTGCTCCGTCAGGCCAGGTTCTCAGCTGGATGCTCCAATGGCCTCACAGGACTCCAAACTCACCTTTGCCATTCCCTCCCCGCTGCCTCATACTCACATGTGAAGGGCTTGGGCAGTGACTACGCCTCCAGTCCCAGCTGGCCCTTCTTCCTCCCAGGGGTCTCATGGGGACCTCAGGTCTTCTTTACTGGCATAGGTGGGCATGGCCAGGCCAGCTGTGCCCTCCGCTTTGGCTCTAGTCTGGGTGAAAAGGCACAAGTGTGTCTAAGAAACTATTTCTCCCTGTCCACAGCCAGCTGGTTCATGCTGTGACCTCAGCTGCCACCCTTTCCCATCACCTGCTGTGTTCAGGACAACTGACAGGTCCTGCTGGGCAGGGAGGGGAGATGGAGGAGCAGGCAGGGGCCGGTCACAGGCCTGGCTCCCTGCTGAGGAAGCCACCTGCTCTGTCTGCGAATCTCATGGTGGGAGGGAAAGGAGGACCGTGGAGGACCTCAGAGGGGCTGAAGAAGAGGCTGCTTTATAAGCCAATGCCCCAGGCTCTGGCTGTTTCAGCCTGCATGGGGCAGAGGGAACAGCATGAATGTGGAAGGAGAGGGACTGGGCTGGATGCCCTCCTCTGACCACCTAGCTGTGTGACTAGGTAGGTCTCTTGCCATCTCTGAGCTTCTGCCCTGATTGATTCACGAACTTACTAGGGGCCTGCAATGAAAAGAAATGTACTTTGTAGACACTAATGCTCTAGTGCTTAAGAGCATGTGCTCTATGGCCAGGAAGGTTGGGTTTGATCCCAGCCCTGCTGTGTGACCTTGGCCGAATGACTTCATATCTGTGTCAGGTGCTTTTGCTGCACAGCAAACACCTCCCAACTCAGTGACTTAATGCAACAAACATTCACATAGCTTATGATTCGAGAGTCAGTGATTTCAGTTGAGGTCACTGAACTGTCCTGGTCTGGACAAGGCTTGAATGATCTTGGCTGGGTTCCCCTGTGTGTCTCCCATCAACTGGTTGATCCCTTGGGGCTGGCTGGTTAATTTGGCCTCACCTGGGATGACTGGAACTATGGGGGCTCTCCCATGGGTTCCCTGAGCCTGGGCTTGCTCACAGGGCGGTGAAAGCTTCAGAGGTGTCAAGAGAGCAAGCCCTAATGTGCAAACATGTCCCCAGCCTCTGCAGCATTATGCTTATGTCTGTTGGCCAAAGTCAGTCACATAGCCAAGTTCAAGGTAGAGCATGCACAAACAGGGGGCTGTTACTGCAACAATCTATCCCAACCTGTCTGGGCCTCAGTTTCCTCATCTTTAAAATGAGCATGACCTTGTGCTTTCCTGAAGGGATCACTATGAGGATTGAAATGACATGAGCACGTGTATAGAAAATGCACCGCGTGGCTGAGTGCCAGGGAAGAGAGCACCACACCAGAGTGGGCTATTGTTAGTACTGTTATTAACAGGGGGCTTCAGAGGGACAATTTAAAGTTCCATGCAGCAGGCTCTGGGCTGCAGGCCCTGCAGGGCAGTTCTAGGCCTGCTTTAAGCAGGTCCTTGCAGAGGCCCAGTGTCTTCCTCAAATCCCTGACTGGGGAAAGGGGAGCCAGTGCAGTCCCCGATGGAGCTTTTGCCTTTGTGTCCTGCCCCATCAGAGCTGCTCCCGGGGTCCTCCCAGGGATCCAAAGGGACGTGGAATGTCTTTCCTCCTTCCACTTCCCTTCTCTCCCTCCTCCTGGGCTCAGGACACTTCCTGGTGATGAACACGGTGGTCTGGAAAGGAAGTGCCCACCTGACATGCTTGCTTCTGGGGTCCTAAACCTTCTCCCTATCAAAGGTCACTTGGATTGTAAGGCAACCTTTCATTGAGCTCTTTGAAATATTTATTCTGCCACAGAGCTCCCCGGGCTTTGCTGGTTCCTACATGGAGCAGTGGAGCAGCATGGATGTGGGAGTAGAGGAACTGGGCAGGATGCCCTTCTCCAGCTCTGACCAGCTGCGTGACCTTAGGTGGGTCTCTGGACGTCTTTGCGTTTCCACCCCAGTTGATTCACGGACTCACTAGGGACCTGCAATGAGCATACATGTACTCACATTGATGTGCCCCATAAGTGTGCCATAGCCAACATTTTTAGGGGGCACAAAGGACCACCACATGCTCATTAATATAATGTAGAGACTGGCAATATGGGGCACAGGATCTGGAATTGGGCTGGGGTCTGTGATGTCACTGACAGCCCCCTGGAATCCCTGGACATTTGTTGCAACTGAGCAAAATCAATTAGGCTGCCATCTTGGTGAACTTGGGCAAATCTGTACCCCCACGGTGGGGAAAGGGGATTGACTTCCTTAGACTTTTTAAAATCTTGAAAACAGGATTTACACAAATGCCTTCGCAGCCCCCAGCTTGGCAACTGTGGATCTGGTTCAACACCCTTATTTCCATATTTATAGGGACCCCTTCTGAGTGAGGTGGAAGGTCCTTTCTTCATCCATCTGATCCTCACTCTTCCCGGTTTGTGAGGCCTGGCCTTAGACACAGGAGATGAGACAATGAGCCCAATCAGATGCAGGCCCTGCCCTCATGGAATTTATGGTCTAAGTGAGACAGAGATTAATTGATCATAAGAGTAAATGTAAAATTATATGGCCAGATGGTTTTCTTTTTTGAAATATTAATCTTCCTGCCTTCCCTGGCATTTCCTCTTCCTTTATGGGGCGGTCGGAGTCAGAACATTCAGTGCCACAGGGCAAGGATGACCCAGCGGAAGTCAGAAGTCACTTCTTGCCTTTTGAGTGTCAGAACTGAAGCTTGGGTGTGTGTGGTGGGGGTGGAAAGAGCTAGGTGAAGATAAGGGATGATCTGAGTCTGCAGACCAGGTGAAGTTTCCTGGGCTGGGGGAAGACAGAGCAAGGGGAGGGGCATTGCTGGATGGGAATTGGAGATAGGCCATATGCTCACTCGGGGAGCAGCCGAGGTGCCCCTGCTCCCCACATGAAGAGGCCTGGAGGACCTGGGAACAGAGAAGACCTGCGTCCCATCCCAGCCAGTGGAGCACAGACCCCATGGTGATTTGGAGCCGAGAGTCGGGGCAGCTTTGAGTCTCCTGAGGCCAGGCCAGCTCTTCCACCCACCAGCTGAGGTTCACTCAGAGACACCTGGGGGTCAAGGATCTCCCCTTGCCTCTGCTGCTGGGTCCATCCTGGACTATCAGGTGAGCTGTGCACCTTGTATCTTGAGGAGTAAATATTTCTCTAAGTTTCACTATTTTTTTTGCGAAGAGCATAGTAGTCGCTCTGGCTCTTTTAGCTCAGCAGAACCTGGCACCGTTCAGCAGTTCTGACAAACTGACGTGCTGTGGGCTCCATTGCTCACCCCTCTTAGCTGCCCATGTTTGCCATGTGGAACCTGGAGGTCAAGTACAGGGAGGGAGAAGGAAGGAAATATGGCCTCGACTCTCAGTTACAAGGTCCCCCATTGTCCCTGGAGCTGGGCCACCATCTAGGGCCTACCTTCCAGATGCACAGAGCACTGGAGTAGGAGTCAGCCGCATAGGTAAGCCTAGTCATGCCCCCCTCGTCTGACCAAGTGACCTGAGACAAGTTCTGCTCTCTCTCTGAGCCTTTTTCTTGGATAAAACAGAGACAACGTTGGTGTGGTCAATGAGATAAAAAAATTCAAAAAGACCAAGTCTCACCCTCATAATGAAAATGGAACTATTGAACATTACTGTGCTCTGAGCCAGGCACTGTGTTAAGAAGTGGCTCAGATGATCTCCTTTATCCCTCCCCGCATACCTATGGCATTATCGTTATCCTTCTTATACAGAAAAGGAACTTGAGGCACAGAACTCAAGGACACTGCTGAAGATCACATATATTTGGCAAAGCTGGGATTCAACACTAGGCTGGCAGGGCCCACACTCCTGCCCTGTTCTATACTGGATGGCAGTTCTGGGGCTTGCTCTGTAGGGTGGGGCTGAGAGGGACCCTGAGGTCACCTCATCCACTCATGGCACAGAGAAGGAAACCGAAGCTCGGAGGGGTAGGGATGGACTTTTAAAGATTCAAACAGTCCAGACACCACACTGATATATGGAAAATGTCAAACACTACACATAGCATTTGGACAAATATATTTGAATCCACAAAAAAGGATTTTTTGAGGATATCAAAACTTGCCCAAGAAGACTCTGAAAAGTGCAGGTTCTAGGGAGGTCGTGGTAAGAGGAAGGGAATGTGTGTGTGGGTCTTTGAGTACCATTCTGTACTGCCCAGAGCAGAGGAACAACATGGGGCCACCGCCTCCTTCACCCGCCTGATGTGAATCTAAGACTGGGTCCTGCGACAGGAGCCAGAGCTGAGTACCAGGATGTGGGATTCAGCTGCTCCCTGAAGTGCTGTTTGCAGTAATGACGTGTCTGGAGCAATCCGAATCCCCACCAATAGGGGACTGGTTAAACACACCTCTGTGGTTTTGTTGAGTTCTGGAATATTGACAACCATTAAAAGTGACATTTTGGGAAAAGCATGTGGCATATGGAGTGTATTCCCAATAAAAAGTTAAGACCAAAGTAGGTTATAACACAGGGTGTGCCATCTGATCTCAAAAGTATTAAAAAAATTGTACATATGTGGATTATGGTTTATTTTCACTTTGTATTTTCTTGCAGTTGCCAAATTTTGTGAAACATACATGGCTCTTGTAATTGGATCGCCCTTGCATTGTGCCATCATTCTGCTATTTTCATAAAACAGGGAGAGGGCCCCTCAGCAGAGAGGGGGGCTCTGTTCCTACATCGCTTGGAGAGCCTGGATGGCCCCTACTCATGAGGGAGGGAGGCTACTTGAGCAGCAGATGGAGGGAGGGTCACGTCCACTGCCTGTTCTGGGGCCTCCGAACCCTCAGCCAGGCTCAGGAGTGTTTTCCAAGGCTAAGGACTAAGCCCCAGCCCCACCTTGGCCCGTCTGCTAGGTGCCAGGGCAAGGGCAGGAGGCAGAACCACCATTTAGTTCCCCGGGGAGCCTGTCTCTGAGAGGTGCCCACTGTCAGGCTGGCTTATTCATTTATTCATTCAGCAAAAATCTCCCGAGCACCTGCTATGTGCCTGGTGCTGGTCCAGGTGCCGGGAATACAGCGGTCAGGAGAACGGCAACATTGTCATCCTCGTGGAGCTCGTGTTCATACGACACAGACAATGAGCAATTGAATAAATATGTGGTGCAGTGGCAAAAGGAAAGGCGTACAAAGACAGGGAAGGACAAAGGGTGGCACCTCGGGGTGGGCCGGACAGGGAAGGTTCCTCTGAGGAAGAGGTATTCAGCAGCCAGCTGAAGGAGCCAGCCATGTGGATACCAGGACAGAGAGTTCTAGATCAAGGGAATAAAAGTGCCAAGGCTCTGGGGCAGGAGTGTGAGGGGTGTTTGAGGACCAGCACGGGGAGGCAGTGAGGCCGTGGGGAGGCAGTGAGGCCGTGGGGAGGCAGTGAGGCCGTGGGGAGACGGCAGGAAGACGATTGAGGGGGCAGGGACTGGGAGGCCAGATCATCGGCTTTGTGGGAGATGGACAGACACTGTTTTGTGCAGAGTGAGATGGAGCTTCTAGGAGGCTTTCAGCAGAGGAGTCACCACCAGACCTGACTTGTGTTTGGCGCCATGGCCTTGGCTGGGCAGAGCAGGGAGGATGCTGCTGCACCCACTGGAGGCAGCAATGGCAGCGGCTGAAACACAGTGGTCAGAAGCAGTTGGATTCTGGATTATTTTGAGGCAGATCTGACGCTTGGGGCCTTCCCTCCACACTGGCCGGCTTCTGGGCCCCAGCTCTCAGGTGATCCCTCAATCTCTGCCTCCTGGAGCCTGAGGGGTCTGGGAGGTCTGGGGATCTTGGGTCCACCCTCTTTGGGGGAAGGGGCTGAGTGAGACCTGGGGTGGTAGTAGAGGAGGAGGAGGTTGGGCCACAAGGCCAGGGCTTCAGTCACAGGCTTGGCGGGGTGCTCACTGCCCTTTCTCATTAGCTGCCAAAATAAACTCCTTCCCCGGGGCAAGGAGGGCAGGGCATGTCGGGAGGGACGCCAGGCACACACACTGGTTCATTCATTCAACAAATACTTATTGAGCACTTACTACATGGGAACAGCTGTGAATAAACAGACAGAACTCCCTATGCCCCTGCCCCCCACCCAGCTCCCATTTGAACAGAGGAAGAGACACTGAACAAGCAAACTGTAGTGGGTCAGATGACAGCAAGTGCCGAGGAGAGAAACAAGGCGAGGGCTAGGATTGCAGCATGCCCGCCCAGAGGCGATCTCCTGTCCCTGCTTCACTTTTCTTATTTTCTATAGCACGTATATCCTTTTAATATTCTAGAAATATTTATCTATTATGTTTAGAGTTTTCATTCTGCACCCCGCCTCCGCCCTGCATTGGAAAGGAAGTCCCACAAAGGCTCTTTATGGAAGTGGTTCTCTGCTGTCCCCCCAGAGCCGAGAAGGGCACATAGGAGCACTAAAGGCACAGCTTTTGAATGAGTGAAGCAGGACCCCTGCCCTGAGACCAGTGACTTTAGACTAGTAAGATGGCAAGGGAGGGTCCTCTTCACCTTCCACCCAGCAACCCAGGTTGGGTCTTGGCAGGACAGAGCCCAGCCCGGGAGTAAGGACAAAGCTTTCAGTGCAGCATCACAGGCTTTGGATCCTCCAGGCCAAAAGCCTTTGTCCTGCTTCAGAGAGGGAGAGACTGTCTTAGTCCATTTTATGTAGCTGTAACAGAATACCTGAGACAGGATAATTTATAATGAACTGAGATTTATTTGGCTTACAGTTCTGGAGGCTGGTAAGTCCAAGGTCAACAGGCCTGCATCTGGCCAGGGCCTTCTTGCTCTGTCATCCCATGATGGAAGGTGAAAGGGTGAGAAAGTATGCCTGCAAGAGAGAGGAAGGGGGCCAGACTTATCCTTTTATCAGGAGCCCACTCCCTCAATAACTAACCTGGTCCTATAATAATGGCATTATTCCATTCATTAGGCCAGACGTGACCTAGTCACCCTTCTTTTCTTTTCTTTCCTTCTTTTTTTCTTTCTTTCTTCCCTTCCTTCTTTCCCTCCCTCCCTCCCTCCCTCCCTCCCT
>NW_003852396.1:70508760-70676653 GCF_000181295.1 Otolemur garnettii | reverse complement strand
CCCCCCCCCCGAGTAGGAGTAGCTGGGACTACAGGTACCTGTCGCCGCACCCAGGTAATATTTCTATTTTTTATAGCAATGGGATCTTGCTCTTGCTCAGGCTGGTCTCAAACTTCCGGCCTTAAGCAATCCACCTGCTTTGTCTTCCCAAAGTGCTAAGATTACAGGCATAAGCCATTATGCCTGGCCCTAATCCCCTCTTAAAAGTCCTACCTCCCAGCACTGTTATATCAGGGATTAAGTTTCTAACACACTAACTTTGAGGAACACATTCCAACCATAGCAGAGGGGTGGTCTCTTGGCACTCATTCCCCTGAGTTTCCCTCCATTTGATGTACCTTCTTCATCCATATTTAAGATCCATAATTAGGGAAGCAAAGGCTGATAGGCCCAGTGAGACCCTAATACTTCTCTGAACTTCCTCTGTGTGCTGCAGGGATACTGGGACCTGGGTCTCAGCTGTGAGACTGAAAGTTGGGTGGAGGCATGGGTGGGGGCCTGAGGGGTGAGTGAGTAGGGAATTAGGGAAACAGCAGCCGGCTTAGAGCCAGGTCTGGAGACTTTGTACGACTGTGTCTGCTGGTCTAAAGCAGGGTTTCCCAACAGAGAAAGAGAAGTGTTTTGTGATTAAACAGTAAGTTAAAGACAATTAAAGTGGGTTATCTCCTGTGGGACTTCTCAGGACTTTTATTGATTCTCTAAGAACAAATGAAGCATTTTCCAAACTCTTATTCATGGTACCCTCTTTTCAGGGAGGAT
Source organism: Otolemur garnettii (assembly GCF_000181295.1). NCBI lineage: Eukaryota > Metazoa > Chordata > Mammalia > Primates > Galagidae > Otolemur > Otolemur garnettii. The sequence goes on along the minus strand of NW_003852396.1, from coordinate 70,675,894 downwards.
CTTGAAGGATGGAGGCCCTCTGAATACTCTTGAGAATTGTTGAGTTTTGTTGACAGCTATCTAAGAGGCTTCCTTCCTGCCCCCTCCCTTCTCCATCTTCCTTCTCTGCTAAAGTAGCTTGTAGAATGCAAACATGCCATTACGTCACAGAAAAACACTTAACTTGCACAAGGTGGGCACTGGGGAGCCATTCAGCTGTGCAGTGTCACTAGGAGATCAAACCTCACTTGGCACTCAAGGCTCCAGCTTGGCTCCAAATATAGCACCCAAGATTGCCCCAGCACCAGGCGGCTTCCTGATTCAACCAGAATCCTCTCCTCCACGACAGCTGTGAGCATGCCTGCCTCCAAGCCTTAGTGTTGGCTAGAAGAGTCCTCTCTCCTCCTCTTTGTCTGCCTTCTCTAGGTAGCCTTCCTTGACTACTTCAACTTTGCTTCTGAACCCCTGGAAGATGGTACCAGAAAGAAATAGAAGGTGAGAAGTTCCAGATGTTAGTTTTAAATGACTGTAAACCACCCTCTATTATCTGGGGGACTATAACTAAGGACACCCAACAGGAACAAATTCAACAAGAACTGAAAGGGAGATCCAACCACCTTGAGAAGATTGACTATAGGGTCTCTGGTTTTCTTAGGAGAGAACCCCTACAGTATTTCCATGACATGTAACTTTGGCTTGCCTGATATAGGCTTGTGGATTCAATTTTTCCTCTTAAAATTCCAAACATAAACAAAAGTAGAGAATAGTAGAATGTTAGCTCATACAGTTATCACCCAGCTTCACCCAATATCAGTCTTGTTTTATTTCTCTATCTGCTCAGTGCCTTGTATCATTGGGGCAAACCCCAGACTCCGTATATTCTATCCCTATTTACCTTAGTACACTCTCCTATTTTTCTCCATAACCGTAACATCATTATCCCATTTAATTAACCACAAGTCCTCACTATCATCACATAGCCTGGGACTGTTCACATTACCAGTTGTTCCATATGTGTCTTGATTTTATTTTTTTAGTTTGTTCGAATTGGGAGCCAAATGAAGTCGGTTGGTCTGTCTCAGTCTCTTTCAGTCTACAGTTTCTATTTCTTCCTTTTGAAAATATTTTTTTTTTGTTAAAGAAACCAGATGCTGGCCCCATGTTTTTGCACAGCGCCGACATCACTAATCGCACCCCCAAAGTGACTTCCGATACCTTCCTCTGTCCTCTGCATTTATTGTAAATGAACTCTTAGTTTGTGAGGCTTGATCACAGTTGGATTTGGCTTTTTTAGTAAGACAACCTCCTGGTGCTGTGTGTTTCCATCGGCAAGCACATATCTCCAGTTTGGGGATGTCAACACTCGTGGATGCTGAAAAGCTACATCCCTTCATCCATTAGGGGGTTGCAAAACGGTGTGGTTTCAATTCTGTCATCCCTTTTTTTTGTTTATTAACTGGAATACTTATTATTATTTCTTATTAAATCATAACTTTGTACATTGATGCATTTATAGGGTTCGGGGTACTGCTTCGATATACAATGTGAAACACTTACGCTGAACTAAGTAATGCATCCATCACAATTATACTCATTTCTTAATGGTTTTGAAATGTACCATTGCATGGAATACTTCTAAAAAGAGAAATGTGCCCTCATTTGCAATTTGGATACCCAGTGGTACAGTTTGTGTAGGAAAGGTGGGATGAAACGCTTGATTCTTTTTCTTTTTTTACTAATTATATTTTAATGGAGTCCTATTAGCAGTTAATGCTTGTAGAGCATGTACAGATCACCAAATGTTTTATCAACACTATCTCATTTAATTATCACAACAGCCTTGTGAGGTAGACACGGCAGATGGTGCTTTAATCTTTTATTTATTTATTTTCTCATAGATGAGAGAACGGAAGTCCAGAGAAGGTAGGCAACTTACCTAAGCTCAGAGAGTTACTAGCACCCTCCCATCCTTGCCAACTTGCAGGGGCCCTAACCCAGAGCCTGACACTTTCTCTAAATGTGAATTAACTCCTTTACTTCTCAAACAACTGTAAGAGACTGGCAGGGATGGTCATTGTTCCCCTTTTACAGATGAGGAAGCCTGAGGCCCAGAGACCTTAGCTAAATTGCTTGAGGTCATATGATAATAACAGGGATTACTATTTATTGGGCACTTGTGTACCTAATGCCCTGCTGGGGGCTTAAACACAATACAGCATTCTGCCGTCTGCTGCACTGGATGTTATGGCCACATGTCAGGCGTATTCTCTCTTTGTAGCAACCTTATGCTACAGATGAGAACACTGAGGCTCAGAGTGACTGGGTCACACTCCCAAGGTGCTGGGTTTCAAGCCAGTTCTGTTCTGCATTACACTATCTCCAGCCCATGGGCTTCAATTTGAGCCAAGACTTTCTGACCTGTGTCTGGGCCACCTCCTCCCCTCAGTGCCCAACACCCACAGTGTCTGACCCAGAAGAGAAAACTTTTTCTGTGGGCGATTAGCTGCCTCCCAGCTTATCCGCCCTTCTAGTACCACAGGCTGCCGTGTTTGGCTTTAATTGACAAGAGGAGAGAGGGCCGACACAAAAAAGGAAGAAACCTCATTATGTGAGAAAAGAATTAGTGGTTTTAGTGACTCCACAACATCCCCAGATGTAGCTGGCTCTGCCTCTAATTGCTTGTCTCTGCTGCTTTTCTCCCTGAACCAGAATATTAAGCCCACTTACCAGCACAGCAGATTGAAAGGGCTCAGGACCTCTTGGCCTAGCAGGGAGGGGCAGGAGGGCCTCGGGAAGGCTGTGAGGGACACCGGGATGGCCCTGCTGCACCGACAGGCCCAATTCTGTCTGGGGCCACCACCCTCAGTGCCCATCAGACATCATCACTAGGCCCTAAACCGTGTTGGCCTCAGTAATGCTTGCGACCCTGGGCTAATGATGCTGCTGCCGCAGGCTAGCATGAACCGTCATAAACGGGCATCCTCCGAGATGTGCTCTCTTTCCTAATGAGATGCAGTGGCCTGCTTCCTGCACGGAGAGAGGCCCTTTCGGAGATGGGGAAGAAGACAGGAGGAGGAAAAACAAGAATCCAATTAAACCCTCAATTCGAGCAGAGTAAATGAATTTGACTTTAGGTGATCAAGGGGGAGAAAACTTCTAATTAGACACATGGCAATCCTGGGGCTCAGCACGCTCGTGACCCGCCCTCACGCCCGCCCCCGTCACTTTTTAGATAAACGTTCAGGATTAGAATGAGATGTAATTAAAATCCGTCAGTCCCGTACAGTGGCTGCTGGTGGGGTTTGGTGACAGCTCGCTCACCTACTCTCTCCCTTGTCATCAGCTCCCTCCCCCTCCAAGCTCTTGTGCTCTGATTGGCTCTTCTGGCCAGCCAACCCCCTTCTGCAGGAGAAAGGCTGAGGTGGGAGGGGCAGCCCTGGGGTGTACCCTTCTTCAGAGGCCTAGAGGGGGTTGGGGAGCAGAGCTTCTCTGGCCTAGGCAAACTGGCCAGAGGCTGCAGACTGGAGGACCTCGGACAAAGCCTGGCCTAGAGATGAATTAAAGAAAACCGAAAGGCATTTATGGCCCTACAAACTCTGGATATTTCATATAAATGTTTGAATTTTCTGGTTTCTTTAGAAAAATTAAAGATTTAATAATACTAGGCCCGTATTCTCACCCAGCAACAGTTGGCTCCGGTTGAATAGTGGCTGCCCATTTAGATAAGATGCTGGGGCACCACTTACTACATCCCCAATCTGGCCTGCTTTGCTCATCCGTTGGCCTGAGAGGGCGAGTCACAGTGTGCTCAACCCCAGCATTGCTGTGTCTAATTAGAAGTTTTCTCCCTGTTGAGATCTGAGTTTTGCAAGCTCTGATCTGGGTCTTCAATCTCCAGGTGAGGGGAGGCACCCAAAGGTCTATTCTGAACTACCACCCCCACACCTTTGTTTAGGCTGCCTCTGTCTGGATAGCCTTTCCTCAGGTGGGATATAAGCATCCTTCAAGACTCTGCTCAAATGTCACCTCACCCAGGAAGAATTTCATGTCTCTGGTCTGGCTTCTGAGAACCTTGGTGTCCCCCTGTATAGCACCTCTTTGGTGTGTGACAGTGAATCTATCTACCCCAGAGGCTGTGAGCTCCCTAAAAGCAGGTTCAGGTCCAATTTTCTCCCTTTCCCTTCAAGTGCTCAGCACAGGGCCTGATCCAGGGGAGACCCCCAGTGAATATGAGTGGAAGGGAACTGAGCATATGCTGGGGCAGGAACTGGGGCACGCATGGGCGTGATCAAGGCCATCTCCAGCTTTTCACCAGGTCGTCTTTATGTCTCCTCTTGGTTCCCTTTCTCAGGCCCCAGTTTGCTTGCTGGAGATCATTTATGAATTTTACAGAAAGGTATTTGGGAATTAACACATCACCACAGCCAGGGAATTCATCCTGCAGTACAGAAGAGAAGAAATCCCTAACATGACAGACAGATGTGCTCATGGTGGAATTTCCAGCACAGAACCATGGGTAAGTCCATGGGAAGATCATTTTTGAAAGTGAGGTCTGCCAAGGGACACATGGACTATTCAGTGACCTATGGCCAATCTATTTCCCTCACTTGGTTACCTCCCAATGTCACAGGTCAATTCACCTGACCTCCCTGAGCTTCAGTTTCCTTGTATCAGAAACAGTGATGACAATACCTTCTGCACATGTCTTAAAAAGTAAACTTTCCCCCTGACCCAGCAATTCCACTTCTAGATATCTATCAAAGAACAATGAGGATATACACCCACACAAAAACTTCAACACAAATGTTCATGGTAACATTATTCATAGCAGCCAAGAAATGGAAACAAAGAATAGCTGCCTGTGACTGTATAAACACATGCGGTATATCCATACAGTGGAATACTATTCAGCCATAAATATGTAGTAGAACATGGATGAACCTCAAAAACATTGTGCTGCATCAAAGAAGCCAGACACTAGCGACCACATATTGTATGATTCTTTTTATGTTGCAGTGTCCAAAAAAGGCAAATCTACTGAGGTCGATTAGTGGTTGCTTGGGGCAGGCAGTGGGGAGGAACAGGTATTGACATCAATGGGCACAACAAATCTTATTAAAGTGATGACGATCTTCTAAAGCTGATGGATGAGATGGTTATACAACTTGGTAAATTTACTGAAAATCATTGCATTGTAAACTTGAAGCAGGTAAACTTTATGAAATGTGAAATATTCCTCCATGAAGCTGTAAAAAATTTCCTCTTGAACAGAGTGGTGACAAGATTCCAGGGAGAAGAGACACACAGGGTGCCTGGTTTCATCTTTGGCGCATCCCTGGTGCTTCATAAATGTTAGTTTTGCGTTTTTCCTCAGCCCAAGGTGTCTTTGGCTAAGGGTGGTTTCAATGATTGGGACAAAAGAGTTTGTGATTTCTAGGTTTTGTCTGAGGCATTGCCTTAAGGACACTGTGTTTGACACTCTAGGTCTCACCCCTCCAGGCCCCAGTAGCCACCAGGACCATCAGTCCTTTTTCTCAGAGGCCTCTGCACCTGCCTCTTCCTGTGGGCTGCTCTATCCTAACTCTTACTAACTCTTTTCTAGGCAATTGTGACAACTTCTGGACAGACCTCCTCCTTGCCATGGGGTTCCTCCTCTTCCTCATTTGTCCTGCACAAGCTTTCAGGCTTCTCTTAGAGTTCCTGCACTCATGAACCTTCACTGGCTCCCCAGTACCCGAAGGAGAAAGCCAAAGCCATCACCTGCAGGTTTGCAGTTGGGCTCCTGCCTCTCTCTGACTTTGCTGTCTCCTGCTCCACCTTAAAATGATTTTCTCCCTGGCCCCAGAACTAACTTTCTGTGTTCTGCCTCTGCACTTTGGCCTGTGCTATCCTCCTGCCCAAATGTCCTTCAGCAGCCCCAGGCCTGAGAGTCACACCCTCCTCTGAACATGGACATTAGGGACAGACACTCATTCAGGACCAGGGAGGGGCTTAGGAGCTAAGCAGACCCAGCTGCTTCTGGACCTGAATCTCCTGCTCAGCAGCTGGGACACCTAAAAGCAGGCTCAGGTCTAATTTTTCCTGTCTCCCTTCAGGTGCTCAGCACAGGGCCTGGCCCAGGGGAGACACCCAACGAATGTGAGTGGAAGGGAACTGAGCCCATGACCAGGAACGACCTTGGTCACACAAGGGAGTGATCAAGGCCATCTCTGCCTCTGACCAGGTTGTCTTTGCACCTCCCTTTCTTACCTCCCTTTCTCAGGCCCCAGCTTGTTTGCTGAGCTGTAAGTTGGGGTCTGACTCCAGACAGCATTCCAGCCCCGACACCATATGCTTACCACTGCTCAGCAAAGCCTCTTGGGTGGGGAAGAACAGGGATGCAAATGTAGACAGACCTGAGTGCAAAGCCTTTCTCCACTTGATAGCTGTGTGGCCTAGGACAGGTTACTTAACTTCTCTGTGTCCTGCCATTCTCATCTGTACCCTGCAGATAGATAACACTACTAACCACAGAGGTTGCCAAGATAAGATAAGGTCATATAGTTCAAATTCTTTATGTGGTGGGGTAGGAATCAATACACAGTAGCTTTTCCTCATGAGCCAGCCTGGTCCCTGCTGTCTAGAAAGAGGTGAGATGACCTTTAAAGATAGTGTCTTACAGTGGAAACTTTGCTCAGCTCCTCCCTCCTCTGAGCCTTAATTTGCCCTTCTGGAGAGAGGAAGCGCCCATGTGGTGTTGGCCTAGCTCTCTCCTAGCTCTAGAGTTTAAAGGTTACCCTTGGTAGCCTTTACCTCTCCCCCGACACACCTGCCCCCCATCCCTTCAGATCCCAGCCACCCTGCAGGGCCCTGAGCGAGTAGAACAAGCCAACAAGTAAATACAGATCTGATTGAGCCTGTAGCCTTGACCCAAGGCTGTGCTGTTGGGGAGGCAGCCAGGACTTCTCGTGGGCAGAGGCATTTAAACCCTTTGCATGTAGGGGCTCCATAGACAGAGCTGCCTATATGGCCAACAGCCACACTGCCCCAGCCTGCCAAAGACCCCAGGGGCCCAGAGCAGATGGCTTCTCTCAGAGTCTAATTATCCACCTGCTCAGAGTCCCAGACAGACCCTTACCGCAACAGTCATCATCCATTTTCCTTGCCCAAGTTCACTATTGCCCTGGACAGGAAGCAGAGGAAAGAAGGAGGGTACTGGGCAAGCCGACTCATCAAGGGGGAGGCCAATGGGCTGGACGATGTCCCAGGAACCCTCCCCAAAGAACGCATTTGTTTGGGAGCAGGTGCTCAGGAGAGGCTTTGGGCCTCTCTCTTGCTGACTGAAATAGTTGTCCTGTTAATCTCTTCCTCCTGGGGTGAGGAGGTGGCTATCAGAAAAAGAGCTGGGGTGTGGCTGGTGGGAAAGGTCCCTCCCTGCCTGAGCAAGTCCTTCTTTTGTGGCACTGGTCATGCTGCCTAATGACCATGGTTTCCATGTCTGTTTTCCACCAGCCTGGGTGCCTGAGAGGGCTGGACCTGGGTCTGATTGCACCTACTGTCCCCAGTGCCCTGCACACAATATGGCACATAGCTGGTGCTCAATATTTGGGTGCAGAAAATAAAAAGAATGATGGCAAAAGATTGAGTGAGTGTTTATTTTAATTTCCTCTCAGGTTGTAACCACGGCTACTCCTTGGCAAAACTGAGATGAATGAAGTTTGTCTCAGAGCCCTTCCCACTTTACTTCTCGTGTTCTGTTCACTCTTCAGTTGGTATCATCTGTTTTCTTCTATTATCAGTCAGCTACCATGGAGAAAATGATTGGTGTATCTAATTGATACTAAAGTGAAAATGACTGATAGGACTGTAATGGACAATCTCTAATCCATAGGCATGAAACTTAATGGCCCAACTATAGGCAGTCCTGTGCTTTTACTGGTACCCATGTTTTTTCTTCTCTCACCCTCTTATGCATTTTTGGTTCTACTACATGCCTAATTCTGTGGCTCTGCAGAACTTCAGAGGTGGTCCCAGCCACCCAATAGGGGGTGAGACAGATGGGCCTCCACCCTCTGCTTAGAAACTCAATGACAGGCAGCACAAGTGATGGGAAACTCACTACCTTAAAGGCAGACCATTCTTTTGCTCCAACTGATATTGAAACTCAAATTAGCCCATTTTGCCCTTCCCTCTGGAGCCAGAATCAACAGAGGACACTTGTCCCCTTTCACAAAACAGCCCTTCCTCTAAACAAGGAACTTCAGACTTGCCGCTCCCTGAATATGCCCAGAATATACTCTGCTAACTGTGAGCCTTTGCTTTTTCTCACTCTCTGTGCCCTCTGGCTTCATGGTCACTGTCTGGTCTGAGGTTATATCTTGCTCTTTATCTGTAGAACAAATATGATGGATAGCACCCCAAGCACAGTAAATTTAAGGTTTTCAGCTCAGATTCTCAACAGTCCTTTGAAGAATGGGTTTGGGGAGTCCTAACTGTGCACATTAGCTAGATACTAACAGCTAGTGTTCACTGAGTGCCCACTCTGTGCCAAGCACTGTTAGAAGGAGGATTCACATATTGGGATATTTCACAAGCAATCCTCACAGCAGGGCCACAGAGGAGGCGCCATCATCAGCTCCACTGATAGGTGGGGAAACTGAGGCACAGGGAAATCTGGCAGTCTTCTCAAGGCCAAATAGTTAAAAGTAATGGAAGCAGGATTTGAACCTGGATTGTCTAATTTCATAGACCATACTCTGACTGCCAGGATCTGCTGAACATCTAAGCCTGCCATCACTGCATGCTTGTACACGTGTATATGCATGCATGCGCACGCACATACAGGAAAAGGTCGTTCTCCACCTGTCTGCTATAGTGGACCAGGAGACCCTCCTTCAGGGCATACCCTATAAGAACCAACTGCCTATGGCTTTTGCACCTACAACTTGGACCCATACTTGTGCTCAGCCCAGTCTTGTCTCTTAGTTCCAAATATCCTTCCGACCTTTACTTACCTGGTCAATTCCTATTCATCCTTCAAGACTCAGCTGGCTGTCACCCTCTTCTCTATGTCCTGCTGCAGAGCCCTGAGGGGTACCCATTCTCAAGGCATCTACACACTGACTCAAAATTAGCTCCTCAAGGGGAAGGAGATATTTCTTGTTCTTTTTTGCTCTCCAAGTTCTAGAACAGAGGCTGGCACATGGTGGGGGTCCCATAAATGCTTGCTGAATTTAGCTAAGTTATAGAACACTGGAAATGCCACTAATTTTCCAAGCCTTTGTTTTCCCATCTTTAAATTAGGAATAGCTTATACTGGTTTATTGATGCTCTCCAGCGAAATTAGATCATCTGTAAATTCCAAAGACTGTGCACGTGTAACAGGTCACAGAGTTGATGATGATTCTTTGTAACAAGTACTCCGATCAGCCACAAGTGTTCTTAGCTCTCTGAGCCTCAGTTTCCTCCTCTGTAGCACAGCCAAGTTCTGCCAGCTGCACAAGGTCGTGAGGATCAAATGTGCCAGCATGTGTTAGGCACTTGGGAGCCGCCCAGACGGAAGGACTGGCTGTTTTTGATTAACAAAGTCTTGGAAGGCAACCTGCTTCACCTTGGACAGGAAAGGCCCCCCTGAGCAGGAGCATTCTACTCCTTTCCTTTTGAGATGGAGAAAAATAAAGAAGAAACAGAAAGTGAGACAGAGGAAATCTATCACTCTGTGGTCCCAACATCCCCAAACACAGGTGCACACACATGCAGCAAATGTCCTCAGCAACTCTGGGGGATCAAGAAGCTTGTTCCAGCCAGAGGAATTTCAACCAGAAACTTATGATCACAAAGGAGAAGACATAAAGGCTTTTGATGCCAAAGTCGCCTGAAGTCACAGCACCGGAGCATCTGGGTATGTCTGAGCTGGAAGAGACGATCTGCGTGCAAGCCCAGAGACGCCAGCCAGAGGCTCCCATGCTGCCAGCTGATCACCTTCCATCTCTTCGTCCTGAAACCCTCCTCAGGACACATGGCCTCCCTCCTCAGAGCCTCTCCTGTTATTTACTGGAGGTGGGAGCAGAATTTCACTTTATATTTAACCAAAGGAATGAGGCTTCTTTCTAAGTGCTTTATAGATGTCAGCACATTTAACCCTCGTAACAATCCAATGGACCCCATTTTACATATCAGGAAACTGAGGCCCTAGGAGCTTACACAGCTGGTAAGTGACATAGCTGGGATCCTCCCCCAGAATGAAGATGGGGCATTCTCCTCCAAGCCCTGGAGAAGAGTCTGGGCCAGGCTGCACATCTGACCGGCCAGAGCAGTAAGGGAAGCTGTGCCCTGGTGGCCCCACCAAGCCTTAGCAGGTTCAGGGCTTAAGAGGGTGGGGAGTCCATGTAGACCTTGCTTTCCTGGCTAGAATCAGGGAGCCCTGGAAAGGTGATAGGGACTCTGTATTCTGATGAGCCTGGGCCCAGCTGGAGCAGTGAAGGAGTGGAGGCCCTGTGGGAAGCTGCTGTTGCCCGGGCATCCACCCGAGACAACCGGATATCTGGAAGAGATCAAGCAAATGTTCCATGCCCAAAGAGCTCCCTTGGTCTGTCCTGTTCACCAAAGTGTCTCCTCACCCTAGGGCCCTGATGCACCTGGTTTCTTGGCCAGAATTATTCTCCATCACCCCACTGTCTTCTGCCCCAGTATTTCCAATGCTCTTTCCCATCTCAACTTGAACATAACTTTCTCTAAATGTTGCTCTTAGCCCCCCAGTGGAGTTGCCTTTTCCTGTTGTAAATTCTGAGTGTCCAGAATGCTTCTCTTATAGTTCTTTAATCTCACCTGTAATTAGATGATTCATTGTGAAGTTGTAATGTTAAAAATAGCTTTATTGACCTGCACCTGTTTAGGGTCTAAAATGTGGTAAGTTTTTGACATATATAGTCATTCATTAAACCATCATCACGATTAAGATAATGAACATAGCCATCTTCCCTAAAAGGTTACTCATGAGTCTGTAATCCCTCCTCCTCCCGGGCTCTCCCACCATGAGCTCCGCAACCGATCCACTTTCTGGTTTGCCTTTTCCAGAATTTCCTACAACTAAAATATTTTATAATATACTCACTTTTTGGCTTCTTTCACGTCATAATTATTTGGAGATTCATGTCTACTGTTATTGATAGTTCCTTTTTATTGCTGAGTAGTATTTCATTGTATGAACACATCATTTGTGTATCCATTCCTTATTGATGAATATTTGGGTAGATTTCAGGCTTTGACTCTTAACAAATAAAGCTGCAATAAGCATTTGTGATAAGTCTTTGTGTGGATATATATTTTCATTCCTCATATATGGTTGGTGTATGTTAATGCTTTAAGAAAATGACACACTTTTTTCCACGGTGGTTATACCATTTTATAAGAGAGGAAAGGGCCTGAATAGAGCAGAAGCAGTGGGAATGGGAGGAACAGGGGGAGATTCAGTGACTTAAGAGGAAGTGTGGGTAGGACTTGGTGACTAAGAGAAGAATCCAGGAAGTGCCCGATTTCTGGCTTGAGGGTGGTGGCATAGGGAAGGGTGCGCACAGAAGGGAGAAGTAACATTTTTGCAATGGGGATGGGCATGGGAGATGGATACATTGTGCAGAGGTTGGTTTAGAAGTGCCCTTTGAAAAGATAACCCTGCAAAGTTGTGTCTTTCCTTTTCTTGGTGAACAGCCCCAGTTCCCTCTGTTGTCTCCTATGTTGCATCATCAGTTTACATGTCTGAACACTCTCCTTATCATCTACATCCCCCCACCCCCACCCCACCGAGTCCTGCTGCCAGAACTGAACACAGGAATGCAAGGATGGTGTGATGGCAATGGGTAGAGGCCACTCTCTCTGTCCTTCTGTGTGCCGTGTTGAGTTTGCACTGGTTTTATTGACAAATGTGTTACATTCTTGATTCATCCTGCGTGCAGTTAACAAGGCTCAGTTTCTTCACTTGTGTTCCCCCTAAGGGGGACTCTTGCCCTATATTGGTCACTTCTGAGGTATGATTTTAAAACTCTCTGACCTCATCTCTCATTTTAGCCACTACCACTGCCAGTTCCATGCAGGCACCCAGTAGCTTTGTGCAGGCGTAATCAGACAGAACTTGCCTCTCTGATGCTCCTTTCAGAGATGTCTGTGGGAGCCTCCTGACTCATGATCAACCGCAAGTACAGGGGAGCTCATGCTGGTGAACCCACCCTGGATCAGTGATGGTCAGGGCCTCATGAACAAATGCTTGACCTGGATAAGGTCCCTCACAATAATTCCACGACATATTCTTGCATTGTATTTCCCTCCCTTTCCACTTCATATTCCCTATTCTGCTCTTCTGTTCCCTAGGGCCACTTCCCAATTAAGCTGCCTATATAAGCATTCTCTTGAACTCTGCTTTGGGAAAACCAGGCTAAGACATCTCAGTCTTTTCTAACATTTTGACAATTGGATGAAAGTACAAGACTTCACATTTATCCCGATTACATGAACTCTGAATCCCAGGTGGTCTGGTATCCAGCAAAAGGGTTAGATCAGAGGATCTGAGGGCTGATCTTGCCATGAGTTTTTATTCCCTAAATGGGGGAGAAGGGTCTAATCACTCAACAAGTCTCCTAGGGGACCTGAACATTTTCATTTGCTTTTGGAAGCTTTTAGAAGCTTCAGGATGCTTCTTTTCCAGGCTTGACCTGGAAATTAAAAATATATATTGGTGAGCTACTCCAGCTATTCTTGTTCCTTCCCAGGTCTCCGAGCTTGAAGAAAAAACAATTTAGGGATTTTTTCAGCAGAGTCACAAAAAGGACCCTGGAATGGCAGCCATGTGGGAGGCTGGGAGGAGAAAGGCTGCTCCCCACTGGGAAGAAAATAAAGAGAGGCAGCTCATCAGTGTATGGGGAGAGGCTGGTCACCTGCAGTGGGAGTGGACAAACACTTGCTTCCCTTTGAGTCTGGGGAGTGGCTCAGGCTCAGAGGCTCAGGCTCAGTGCAGTGAGGAGCAGGCCAGCTGGTACAAAGACAGGTGGGCCGGGGTGGTGGTGGTGGAGGTTTTGTGCCATGTAACCCTCCTCCCTCATATCTATGGCAGAGGAAGGGGAAAGCACAAGGAGGCAAGCCCCAGGCATGCAAACCTCAGGAGAAAAGTCTCCAGGGCTGACAAGATAGAGTGACAAATCCCACTTGATTCATTAATGGATCAGAAACAGGGACAGGTGACCATGAGGATTTCCTTGAAGAAAAAAGAACTCAGCAAGAAGACTACTTTTTAACTTGAGCTGCAACATCAGCGTTTCCCTGGGACTCTAGCTTGCCAGCCTACCCTACAGATTCTGAACTTGTGCAAGCCAATTTCTTGAAATCAATCTCACTCTTTGTTTTCCTCAGTCAGTCTCTCTCACACACTCTCTACACTCACCCACACTCCCTGTTGGTTCTGTTTCTCTGGAGAACCCTTTAATACAGGAGGATTAAATAACTAAAAAAAAAAAAAAAAAAAGGCAGTGGCTAGACACAAAAAAGTACATATTGTGTGATGACACGTATATGAAATTCTAGGAAAAGCAAATCTAATCTATAGCCTACAAAAGTAGATCTGTGGTAGCCCAGGGCTGGGGATGGGAGGATGGATGGCCAATGGGACAGGGAACTTTTCAGAATGACAGAATTAGATGTGGTTTCATGGGCATACCCATTTGTTAAAACTCTTGAAATGGTACTTCCTAAAATGGGTGCCACTGGCGCTTGGACAACTGGATATCCACATGTAAAATACAGCTGCACTTCTTTCTCACATTACACTCAAAAATGAACTCAAAATGAACCTTGTACCTACATGTAAGAGCTAAAACTGGAAAACTCTTAAAAGAAAATGTAGGAATAAATCTTCATGACCTTGAGGGTAGGCAAAGCCATCTTAGATATGTAACCAAGAGCACAAATTACCACAGAAAAAAATAGATAAATGAGATTTCATCAAAACTAAAAAATTCAAAGAACCATCAAGAAAGTGAGAGGACAATTGACAGAACGGGAAAAAATAACTTTGAATCGTGTATGTGGTAAGAGGCTTGTACCTAGAATATATAAGGAACTATTACAACTTAATAAAGAAAAGACAACCCAATTTAAAAACTGGGCAAAGTATCTCAATAGACATTGCTCCAAAGAAGATACAGAAATGGCCAATAAACACATGAAGATATGCTCAACATCATTAAACCATTAGGGAAATGCAAATCAAAACCACAGTGAGGTACCACTTCATGCCCATTAGGATGAATATAATTTAAAAGACCGATACTAACAAGTCTTGGAGAGAATGTAAAGAAATTGGAACCCTCCTATATTTCTGGTGGGAATTGGAAATGATACAGTTCCTCCCAAGGCCACATATGGCATTACCACATGACCTAGCAGTTCTACTCCTCTGTGTTAGGACCAAGAGACATGACAGTGTACATCCACATAAGAACTTGGATGTTTGTAGCAGCATTGTTCATAATGGCAAAATGATGGAAACCACTCAAAGAATGAATGGCTAAACAAAATGTGATATATCCATGTAATGGTGTATTATCTGGCAGTAAAAGGCAATGAAGTACTGATATGCGCTAGAACACAGATGAACCTTGAAAACATTAAGCTAAGTGAAAGAAGCCAGAGACAAAAGGTCACAGGATGTATGAGTCCATGTATATTAAATGCCCACAATAGGCAAGTCTATGGAGGCAGAATACATCAGGGGTTGCCCAGGGCTGTGGAGGGGCGGCTGGGGGTTGGAAGACGTGGGGAGTGGGGAGTGACTGCTCATAGGTATGGATTTTGGGGGAAAGAGGTGATGAGATGCTCCAAAAATTGACTGTGATGATGGTTGCACAACCATTGAAAAACCATTCAATTGTATACTTCACATGGGTAAATGGTATGGTATGGAATGTAAATGATATCTCAACAAAGCTCTTAAAAAAATGGGTGCATTTTGTTGTACACAAATTGTACCTCAATGAAGTTGAATATAGATTCTTGTGTGTGTGTGCATGCACAGATAGTTGTGATCCTTATTTTCAGATGAAGGTACTAAGAAAGTGGGTCTCAGAGAAGTAAAGTGACTTTCCCTAAAAAAGGGAGCCGAGACTCAAATCCCTCTTGAGTCTACTTAGGTGCAAAGCACCCAGCTTGTTTGGCATTGGTAGCACTGTCACCGGTAGTGTAGGGACATGAGCAGTGACAGCAACTTAGGACATGTCACCAGGGCCCCACATGTACTGCTGGAGCCAGGAGAGGCTCGGGGATCACTCACAGCCGTCTGGGTGCTGCTGTAGCTCTGTGGGCCACAGAGAATTTCTGTAAGAACCAGCCCCTGCTGGGACACAGTGAGGGGAGGGTGTGTGTCTATACTGTTTATCAAGGCCATGCCAGGTGCCAGAGCCCAGCTGGATGCTTGGAATTAATTACCACCTTGAGTACTATGTTGACAGCCCCCAGAGGGTGGGGACCAGTCCTCCTCCATAGTTCAGAAGAGGCAACAAAGGGTCTATGTGACTCACCCAAGGTCAATAGCTAATCTTCCAGCTGCCTGGGCCTATGGCAGGAGCCAGGGCCTAGATGGTCCTGGTGTTCCTTGGCCTCGACAGTTGGACCACACCTCTCAGGTGCCACAAATTCTCTTCAATGCCCTGCCATGGTAATATGTCCCACCCACAAACTGCTGTAAAGAGGCCATTCTTCCAGAACCTGGGGCACCCAGGAGTTTGCCAGCATCTCACCCTGGGGTGGTGGTTGTCCCTTAGGCCATAGGCCTACGGAGGGAAGGCCAGGGCCTGTAGCCTTCTGAAAGGCAAATCTGGGCCTAGGCAGAGAGCTCCTGCACTCACATCCTTAGCTGGCCTCATTAGGCCCCCGGCCTGGGTGACATTGCCAGGTTTAGCTTTGCAAATTTGAGTTTTCCTTTGAGAGCAGCCTCTGAAGCCACTGGGCAGAGCTGGGGCCCGTTGAAGGGGTAGCTTACACTGGCTCTCTCAGCCCAGAGAAGGCTGGCCTGGCAGAGCTCTCCTGCCATGAGAGCTATTTTTAAAGAGCTTCTCTCTCCTGAGGGTCTCCCAGTTTTCTGATGTTGGCTGTTTCCTCCCGCTGTCTGGACAAAGCAAGTGGGATTTCAGAGAATTAAGCAGGGATGTGGCTGTGTGACCCTTCATTAATGCCATCACCGCAGCATGGGGTTTGAGGCCACACTGGGATTTGTTCCTATGTTTAATTCATGTTCAAGGGGCTTTAGTTCAATGATACATTTATTTCCAGAATGAGAAGAGAGACAGGGACAGAGAGGGGCCGTGAGGGATTGGGGGGGAGAGAGAGAAAAAGAGAGAGAGACTTTCTGGGAGAATTCTCTAAACTCTGAGGCTACTGGACAAAAGAGACTTACAGGAAAGAGACAGAGAGACTTACAGGGTGGGGTGTGCACGGCAGGAGGGCTGAGCACGCACACTTGGCTGTGAATCTCGGCTTTCCCTATTACCAGTTATGTGCCCTTGGATAAGCCGGGGGCTGGCTCCAGCATGCGAATAATACAAATAACTAAATCACAGGTTTTTTTTTGAGAATAAAAATTTAGGGTATGTAGTTCCTAGAATAGTACCTGGGATATAGTCAGCACTTAATAAATGTTCCTTCCAGACACCTTTCCCCGTTATTTCTCTCTCTAGACAGACTGCTTCCCATCTGGGGGCGGGGACTGAGTCCTATTCATCTCTGTGTCCCAGAGCCTGCACGGAGACTGGCCTGCATCCCAGGTGCTCGGTAAATGTTGGCCACCAAAGGAGCTCAGTCCTGGGCAGGTCCCCCAGGAGTGCCAGCCTGGGGGATGCGAGGCTAGGTGGGGCGGCTGTGGCTGGTGGAGAGACCCGTGAAAGTTACCACCATCGTCCTTTCCTGCCTGTGATCCAGGCCTCCGCTGGGC
Organism: Otolemur garnettii; assembly: GCF_000181295.1. Taxonomy (NCBI): domain Eukaryota; kingdom Metazoa; phylum Chordata; class Mammalia; order Primates; family Galagidae; genus Otolemur; species Otolemur garnettii. The sequence goes on along the minus strand of NW_003852396.1, from coordinate 70,658,967 downwards.
CCCAGAGGTGCACTGAAGAACCTCTGTCCCTTCAGAGTGGCTCCCTGATCTGGCAGTCTGGTTGCCATGGAAACCAGTGGTTTCACACAGGACAAAGCACAGGCAGACTCAGCGATGGACAGAAACTTGCAAACACATTATGTATCATAAAAAAGGATCTGGGAGGCTGTGGGGGCGCAATAAAGGTTTCACTGCCACTTGCTTAGGAAAAAGAATACACAACAAAATCATAACAGGCTCCAGCTGGAAAAGGGTTTTGTTGCCGTATTTATATATTTTCTTTTATTCTTTTTTTTTCGGGGGTGGGGGGGCGTCTTGTTGATGGCTATGTTTCTTCTTTCTTTTTTGGAGATTGACCCCAGAAAATTACAGTCTAGGAGAACTGCCAAATACATTGTCCTGTTGTTCAAACTTCCTTTTGTTCAGAGTCCCTAAAAATTACTGGGCACCCCTAATTGCACATGTCTAACCAGCCCCGCTTTTGCTTCCCAGGGTCAGGCCCGGATGGGGCCAGAGAAAGCAGGACATAGTGTCCTTGTGCTGATGGCACCCTCCTCTGAGGTTAACTTTGGTTTCTTATTTAAAATCCGAGGGTGGTGGGGGACTTCCACACCTAACCTGAGAGAGGTAAGAAAGTCTAGAAATATCCTTAGACTGAACGCATCCAAAAAATTATAAAATACATGAAACAACAGTTTTTCAAACTTTGGTCAACAGGCAATGAAAGACTTGCGAATCCTGAGAAAGGAAATAAATTAGACGAGCCCTATGATCATCCTGATGAATGCCTGGGGATAGTTTCCAGGCAGCGGAGCAAGAACAGAGCCCAGCAGTCTCCCTGACTTAAGGAGACAGAGACTGGAGTTTGTGGAAGCTGAGGGAGCTGGGCCTTAACAGAGTAGAACACAGTGAGGGGAGAGGAAAGAGGGGAGAGAGGAAAGGGTGAGGGGAGGAGAGGTAAGGGGAAGTGGGGAGAGGGAGAAGTGGGAGGAGAGAGGGGAGAGGAAAGAGAGACCCAGTTTTCTACAGAAGGATGCTCTCAAGTATTTAGCTGAATCCTGGTTTAAAAATCTATCAACATGAGACAAAGTAAACTTCAGAGCCAGGACAATGAACAGATCAATTCCTCAAGAGGACGTAACAATCCTGTGTATGCATGTAATAAGGCACCCTCAAAATTTATGAAGCAAAATGGATAGAAGCAAAAGGAGAAACAATAAAATCTACACTTGCAGTTGGAGGTTTCTCAGTCATAGATAGAACAAGTAAATAGTCTAAGGGGGCAAACAGTAAGGATATAGAAGATCTGAACAACACTGCTAACTAACATGGTTTAATTGCCGTTCTGAGAATATTTCAGCCAGTAAGAGTTCACATTCCTTCCACATGTACATAGTTCACCAAGATGGACCATATACCGGCCATAGAATAAGACTCCATAAAATTAAAAATATTTAAATCATACAAAATATTCTCTCTGATCATAGCTAAAATAGATTTAAATTAGAAATCAATAACAGAATGCTATAAGGAAAATCCTCAACTGTTTGGGAATTTAAAAAGTAACACTTCTAAGTATACCATAGATCAAGGAAGAAATCACAAGCAAAGTTTTAAAATACTTAGAACTGAATGAAAATGAAAACACAGTATGTCAGTATTTGTGGAATTCGACTAATACAGTGTGTACAGTAAAATTATAATAATAAGTACTTCCATTATAAAAGAAGAAAGATCTTGAAGGTTGAAGTTTTTGAGTGAAAAAAATTAGAAAAAGAAGGACAAACTAAATCCAAGTAGGGAGATGCTATAAAATAATAAATATGCAACCAGAAGTCAATGAAATTGAAGAAAACAAAAGAGAAAACCATTGAAACTGGACGATTAATAAAACTGACAAACTTCTAGCCACCTAAATAAAGAAACGAGGCAAAACTTACCAATATCAGGAATTTAAAAAACAGGCATTACTATAGGTCATACAGACATTAAAAAGATAATGAGAGAATATTATTTGACAACTAAAGGGAAAATGGACAAATTCCTTGGAAGCCATGAACTACCAAAAGTCAGCAATACATTAAATGCTTAAAACATCATGATTATGTGGGATTTATCCCAGGAAATAACCCAAGTGTTCTTCAGCTGGTGTAAACACACTATGGTGTATCCATATACTATCCATATACTTGGTATACTGTTGGTATACTTGGTATACTATTCATCAATAAAAAGAAACAAACAGTGCATATATGCAATGATCTGGATGAATCCCTAGAGAACTTTACTGTGTTTTAGGAAAAAACCACAATAATCCCTCCAAGTTATCTGTTGTATAATTTCATTTATAGAACACTCTTGAAATAACAAAATTATAGAACTGGAATTCGATTGCCAGGAGTTAAGAAGGAGGTGGTGACAGGAGGGGTGTGGATGTGACTATAAATGGGCCATATAAGGGATCCTTAGGGTGATGAAAATGTTCTGTATCTTGAATGTATTGATGTTAATATTCTAGGTGTAAAATTGTACTACAGTTTTATAGGATATTACCATCAGGAGAAAGTAGGTAAAGGGTATGTGAGGTCTCTCTGAATTATTTTCTCACAACTGTGTGTGAATCTACAATTATCACAAAATGAAAAAGTTAATTTTAAAAAAAACAAACAAAAAAAAATGGCCATACCCAATGTTGTGAAGAGGGGTGAAACAATAAGAATATTTATTGCTGGTGGTACAAACACTTAAAAAAATGGTACAACCACTTTAGAATTTGCTGGTACAAACACTTCAAAAAATGGTACAACCATTTTAGAATATGCTGGTAGTTTTTTTAAAAACAGAGTTAAACTGACTCTTACCATATGACCCAGCTATCTCACTTTCAGGTATTTACTCAAGAGAAATGAAAACATACATTCATAGAGACACTTGTGTGCAGATGTTAATAGTAGATTTATTTATTTTGTCCTCAAAATAACACAAATATCCTGGGAATAACACAAATATCCATCAATAGGTAAATGGATAAAAGCATGTGGTATAGTCATAAAATGGGATATTACTGAGCAAGGAAAAGAAATGAATCACTGATATATGCAACAACATAAATGCATCTCATAAGCATTATGCTGAATGAAAGAAGCCAGTCACAAGAGGGCATAGACTCTCTGATTCCATCTAAGTGATATTTAGAAAAGGCAAAACTTCGGCTCAGTGCCTATGGCTCAAGTGGCTAAAGCACCAGCCATATACACCTGAGCTGGCAGGTTCGAATCCAGCCTGGGCCCACCAAACAACAATGACAGTTGTAACCAAAAAATAGCTGGGCATTGTGGCAGGCACCTGTAGTCCCAGTTACTTAGGAGATGAAAGCAGGAGAATCGCTTGAGCCCAGGAGTTGGAGGTTGCTGTGAGCTATGATGCCACAGCACTCTACCCAGGGCCACAGCTTGAGGCTCTGTCTTAGAAAATAAAAATAGTAAAGGCAAAACTGCAGGGCTAGATCAAAGGTTGTCGTAGTGGAGCAGCGGTAGGGGATGACCTACAAAGGAGCAGGGGTGGAGTTTGGAGGTGATGGGAATATTCCATATCTCAACTCTGGTGGTGAGAGTCACGTGATTCTCTATTTGTGAAAATGGATGACTAACACTAGTGGATTTTATTTTCTCATGATACCTCAGCAAAAGTGATTTTAAAACCTCCTATGATGGTGAATCTGGAAGAGATATTGGAGGTTATCTAGTCTGACACCCCCATTTTAAAGGAGGTGAAAGACATTTTGAGGATGTAGATGGGGCAGAGAGAGAGAAAGAGTGTCAGAGAAATCCCGACACCAGCACGTAGGGAGGGTGACAATTGGGCCTGTTTAGCTGGAGCACAGCGGAGTGATATAGGGAACACTGGGAGACAAGGCAGGTTCCACAGGAGGGGACAGAGGGTCCAGAACACTGGACTGTAGTCAGCAATCACAGCATCTTCATGAAGATTAGGAAAACCCATGTCCTCTGGCTTGACCATTTGGGAAAATAGGCCACTTGTGGGTGGACCAATCAGTGAAAGGCCTCAGACTGCACAGCTTGGGGAGCCAATTTTGTCCCCACTATAACCTCTCTGTCAATGTCCCCACGCAGTGCATGACTAGGAGGCAGGCCTGCCTGTAGCCCAGGTGGTGTCATCTGCACAGGCATCATTCAGTGGTGCCAGGGGGTTCTCAGTGGCCCATGGTCATCCATCTACATACACTCAGCTGCTGTCCATCCCCTGGGGTGTGGGTTAGTTGAGCCCCTGGATTTGCATGCCAGCTGGTCCCATCACAGGTGGTTTTCTCCAGTACATACGAGGGCAGGTTAGAATATTTCTGGCAAATCCACAGCAGTGTGTGAGCTCTAGAGTCCTTCCCTGTATGCGTCTCTTATAAGGTCCTCCAGCACCACACTTAGCTGCTGTCTCTCCCTTTGGATGACAAAAACATTTCTAGACAGACACTCTGCCCCTTCCCCCTGTGTAACAAAGAGCATTCTTCCTGTTATATGCACCAGAGCTGTCTCCACCTCCTTCCCCATGGACATACATATGCTGTTGCTTTCCCTACAAATTCCCTTCATAGTAGGCATTGTCTTTTGAAAAGCCAGTGTATAAAATCAATTAGATTCCCATTTCAATCAGAAGCTATTTGTCCTTTTGAAAGAGCAACCAGTGCCTTGGCTTGCATGTCACCGTTAACAAATGTCCTGGGAGTCTCTTTCTTTCCTTTCATATCTGTCCAGAGATGTCGGCCTCTGATCCCAGAGCTGAATCTGGTTCCTGGGGCCACGGGAGGCTTGGGGAGTCCTCAATCTTAGCCTGGTCCTTGCTTCAAAGCCCCAGGGGTTGAGAGGGATGCAGGCCTGGCCTCTGGAGCTCCCACTCTGCTTGAGCTGCAGTGAAGAGATAAAGTACACAACCACAAGCCTGTGGGTAGATGCTAATTAGAGCCGTGTAAACCAATTTTCCAGAATCTCCCCAGGTGGGCATTCTAATGACTCACAACAAGGCAGAAAGGCCTTCACCATTGTCCCAGGCATCAAACAGCCCCCTTCCCCCTCTGCGTCAGTTGCCTGGAGAGAGGGTGGTTTTCTCAGTGACAGCTGGGCCAGAGCTCTGAGACCCGAAGACCAGATCCAGGGTGAATAGACTCTAGGAGTTGTTACATGCCTACCCCATAGGGCTGTCCTGTGGGAACCCATTTCTTAATCCAACAAGTATTTATTGAATGCCTACTATGTGCTGGACAGTACTCAAGACGCTGGCTATATAGCAGCAAACAGATCAGACAAAAATCCCTGTAATGTGGAGTATCCATTATAGCAGAGAACTACTGATAAACAAATTGAGCATCTGTCAACTGGCAATAGGAGCTATGGAAAAACACATCAGGATAACGAGGTACTATTGCTGCTAATAGGTTGGGCAGAGATGAAGCTGACATTTGAGCAGGGCCTGAATTACTTGAGGAAGTGGTCCAACCCCCCTCTTCCCTTTGATCTCACCTTGTCCCACTCTCTGCCTCTTACATACAGTATTTCAGCCACTGCAACATTCTGCTTAGCTCTTGACACTGTCAAGTAATGCTCCCCACCTCAATCCTTTGTATATGCTGTGCTCTGTGCTTACAAATCTCTTTTCCTAATTTCTTCATGGTCAGCTCTTGCCTTACAAGTTTCTGCTCAAATGTCGATACCTTAAAGGAAGCAGACAATTCAAAGTAGCATCCATTCACTTCCTTTATTTGCTTCATAGACCTTACTTCTTGTTGAAAATATTTCTTACAGATTATGTTGGCTGGTTTGTTGCCTCTCTTCCTTCTTTTTTTTTTTTTTTTTTGTGCAGTTTTTGGCTGGGGCCGGGTTTGAACCCGCCACCTCTGGTATATGGGGCTGGTGCCCTACTCCTTTGAGCCACAGGCACAGTCCCTCTCTTCCTCCTTTAAAATGTAAAATCCCTGGGAGCTGTGACACTCAATATTAGATACAACTTTTACCCCCAGTGCCTAAAGCAATGTCCAACGAAAGTTAGTTCTTTGGTAAGGGTATTGAAATTGACAAACCTCTAGCAACAATGACTAAGAAGAGTAAGAGAGAAAGCACAAATTATCACCATCTGAAGTGAAAAAGGGACATCAGCATATATCCTACAGACATCAAGATAAATAAGTCTATTATGGCCAATTTTATGTCAATGAATATAAAATCTTTAAAGAAATGGATAAATCCATAGAAACATGACTTATCAAAATTCACACAAAAATAGACAGAAAATCTGAATAATACCTATTAAAAACTGAAGCCATAACTTAAAATCTTTTCATCAGGGAAACTATAGGTCCAGAAGGCTTCACTAGTGAATCGTTCCATACATTAAAGGAAGAAGTGACACTGATCTTTCACAAACTCTTCCAGGGGATAGGACAAAAAGAGAGTGCTTTTAGTTATTTTATGAGGCCAGCATAATTTTATTGTCAAAACTGAAAGAACATAGAAAATTGAATCCAGCGATATGTTAAATGGATAATATATCACAACCAAGTGGGTTTATTCTATGAATCCATTTTAAGATGATTGCACAGTTTTCTTCTTTTTCTGTTAATATTATACATTGTAAAGATCGACTGCTAAGCCAACCTTGCATTCCTAGAACAAACCCAACCTCAGAGGAAGGTCAATTCTACACGGCCTCTCAGAGTCTCTGTCACCTCTCTGACTCCAGCTCCTACCACTGTCCCTGGTTCACTCTATTCCAGCCACATGGCCTCTGGCTGCTCCATAAACATCCCAGGCAAGTTCCTACCTCTGAGCCATGGCACCTGCTGTTCCCCTGCCTAGATCACCTTTCTCCTAGACAACTGCATGTTTAACTCCCTCACTTCCTTTTCTCAGAAGCCACCTTTTCAATGCAGATTGTCTTCCTACCCTATAGAAAAGTCCCACTCAGCAAACACTTAGGGCCTACTGAATTTCTAGGGGTGCTAAAAATGCACAAGTGTGTCAGTCCCCATCTCTGTCCTCCAGTACAGCAGGGGAAAAGGAGATGGGGAGACTCAGATACAGAAACAATTTAACTCAGCATGTCACACACAGTGGTTTTCATTATTTGATGTAGTTATGTTCTATACCATTCTGAAAACACTGAATTAGCGAATATTGAACCGTTCCTCCTAGTGAAAATACAGGTGAGGTTCCTGTGGACCTCTGGTCATAATATTTTCATCAACCAATCAATACATAACCTTGTTTTATGTGTTTCTCTTTAAAGACGCATTACATGATATATATTGTTGATTTACTAACATTAAGCTCATACCCAACAGCATTATAACATAATTCATGTCCGAGTGAAACTTACCTAACACATGTACTTTCTCCACAGGGCGTGTCACAGCCTTGTTGGGCTTAGGAATACTAGACAACACCTCAGCACTGTGCTTGGGGACCAATTTAAACAGCAAAACCATCAATACAGTGCATGAAAATGTGGAAAGCATGGCTCTAAGTGGACCAGGCAAGGGTACCTGTTTGCAGCATGAGGCCTGAAGGAAGAAGGTAGAGTGTTGCCTTGTTGGACCCCAGCTAAGAAAATGTACATGGAACAATTCAAATATTTAATGCATATCCATGAATGGCCTGAGTATAGATTTGGGGGTTACACATAAGTTTTAGGGAGTAGATGAATTCACAAATACAGAATCTGCTAATACAAGTTGAGTGTCCTTAATCCCCCAAATCCAAAATTTGAGAAGCTCCCAAATTGGAAACTTTTAGTGCTGACATGATGCTCAAAGGAAATGCTCACTGAAGCATTTCAGATTGCAGATTTGCTGGCTTGGGATGTCCAACTGGTAGCTACAATGCAAACACAGCAGAGCCTTCACAGTTGACCGCCTCCCTACGTTGGCCACCTCCTTCAGCTGACCTAATTTTCATAGACTGGACATGCACCACATGTGTGTTGCAGTACAGTAGGCCTAGTTCCTTATGTCGACTCCTCCATATGTTGACCAGTTAGTTACAGTCCTGTGGGTGGCCAATTTAAGAGATTCTGCTGTATTCCCAAATCTGAAAAATTTGAGATGTCAAACACTTTACATCCCCTAAGCAATGTGGATAAGGGGTTCTCGGCCTGTACTAGGGAATCAACTGTGTTTACTGGAGCATCTACAACCTACTGGGCACGATCCCAGACCAGGATAAGGGTTGGAAGAGAGAAGCAATTGACAAGTTGAGGTGCAGGTGCTGTTGGAAACCAAATTTCCAAAAGAGCCGAGGACAGACCTCAGGCCCAAAGGAAGATTTGGCCATGCGGAGTGCTATCTCAAGACTCCTCCCTGAGATAATGCTCCCTTTTCTGTCCTTGCCGCCCCCTTTTGACAGATACATTTGCAATCTGCTAACCATGCCTGGTTTGAATGACTGGGGTTGTCAGGTCTGATTTTGTTCTCTGGAAGTCAATTTTTATTTTTAATTCTTCCAGTCGCTCCACAGAGCTGACAGCTTCCCACAGAGTGTGAGAGGTGCCGCAGCCAGGGGAGATCTTGGGGAAAAAGAGGCCCTCGTCAGGAGCGGGGCTACCAGTATGGATTTCCTGACAGCCCGGACAAATCGTCACGTCCTCCTGTCTACATTAAGAATATTTACATGGAAACAGCGTGGGGGCTTTTACCTCTGCAAGCCAATTCCCGGGGCTAACCACCCTCCTAAAATCCTCATCACCCACTGATGATGCCACGGATGGTTTCCAGAGCAACCACGAGAGATGGGATGGGAGGGAGACTGGAAATAGACACCCCCTCCGTGTGAGCTCTTTCTTGGTTCTTCCAGACCCAAGTGAGAGGGAGGCAGGAGAGAAGGGTGTATGCCCTGATGCCAGGCTACAGCTGCACTTTTTCTCCTTTTTGGGGGTAGTGGGATTATGTGCTTTTGTAAAGCAGACTGCAAGCTGGCCAGGCATCGACAATGCTCAGAGAACATGGGTATTTTCTACATTATTTATTCTTTTCTTCTGTATCCTCAAGGTTCCATGCTATTCAAATATTTGGGCACCTCTCCAGTGTGCCAGCCAATACACATTTACTGAGCATCTACATGTGCCTAGCACGTGCTAGATAGTGAGCACACCGAGCTGAACAGGCCAGATGTGGCTCCTGCTCCCACTGAGTTAGTACCAGAAGTGGCGATGAAGCAGATGCTCTGATACATGTTGTTCCAACTTTGATCAAGATATGAACCATCATGGGAGCAAGAAATTCAGGGAGCAGGGGCAGGATATGATGAGAGGACCTAATCTAGACTGAGGGATTCCCAGAAGGCTTCCTGGTGGAGGTGGCATTACATTGAGGTTGGAATTGTGAGCAGGGACTGCCTAGGTGGAATGTGAGGGACAAGGTGAGGGATCTAGGCTAAGGGAACTAAGCAAAGGCCCAGGGGCAGGAAGGCAAGCCTGTGAAGGTCTTAAAGACCCCTTTGATCTAGTCTCATCTCTAGAGGGGAGAAACCTGCTTGAGGTCACACAGTGAATTAGGAGCAGGACTGGGATTCAACCTGGGGAGGCCATTTCCTGTCTCACTTTCTTTCTCTGTTCCCATCAGGCTTGGTGGCCTCAAGCTTCTCCCAGTTTCCTTCTTGGGTCCCCTGTGATATTTGACTTCTTTTCCCTCATTGTCCCAGCCCTGGATGCCCTGACATGGGTGTGGTCATGGAGGAATGTTCTTCATGGGTAGGTGGGGAGGTAGGAGAGGGTGTGTGCTGCCACGGCCACACATACTGCCCGGGCTGAGGATGGGACGCAGAGGCAGGGCATGTGTAAGGCCATCAGCTCTCCAGCACCCAAGCCAATGCCCCCTTTCCAGGGTCCTCTTGTGGGCCTGGGGTGGTCCAGGTTTTCCAGTGTCCATTTCATCCAGAGAGGCAAGTGGAAGCCCTTGATTGGAGGCCTTGCCAGAGCAGCCCTGATGTATTTGGGGATCTCACAGATTGTAGGGACTCCTGCCAAAAGATGGACACAGCTTGGAGCCATGGAGCTCTTCAGAAGCTTCTGCTAGGTCTTAGAGCTCTCCCAGCCCTTAGAGCTCTACTGATGAGGAACATGAGGCCCAGGGAGGGAAAAGATGTACCCAAGCCCACACGGGGACTGGGAGGCAAAGTAGGTGTCCTGTGTCTGACTCCAGGCTCTTAACATCTTTGCATCAGAGGATTACGGGAAAATCCATTGAACATGGTGCCAACAACAATGTCACCTTCCCTCCACACCTGCAGTAGTCAGACACAGGTGATGAAGCCATTTGGACAGATTCTCATCTGCCCTGGAAGAAAAGAAGAGACCACAGAACATAAGAGTTAGAACCTAGGGGATAGGACTGCAGGAAGTATCTTCATGCTCTCTCCATGGATACAATATTATCCAAGGACAAGGTGGTGGGATGTTATCAGCTATGTGCCCCTCCCTGGATAAATCACTTATGTCAGCCTCAGTTTCCTCATCTCTACAATGGGGATAATGACCCATATGTCATAGTGTGGCTCTGAGAATGAAATGAGATGTGAACTTCCTTCACGCCCCCGCCACCCTTTTGTCTCTATCTAGCAGTGCCCTTCTCTATCTTTTCTCTTCTCTCTGCCTTTCTCTCTCTCTCTTTCTGTGATGGTTCATTTTATGTATCAACTTGACTGGGCCACATGGTGCCCATACATTTCGTCAGACATTATTCCCGGTGTGTCTGTGAGGGTTGTTCTTGATGAGATTAACATTTGAATGAGTGTTCTGGGTAAAGCGGGCTGCCCTCTGCAATGTGGCAGTGTGGGAGGGCCCCATCCAATCTGTTCAAGACCTGACAAGAACAAAAAGGCTGAATAAGAGGGAGCTCCTGCTGCCTGGCAGTTTTGAGCTGGGACATCCATCTTTTTCTGCCTTTGGACTAGAACTACAACATTGGCTCTTCTTTGGTTTTAAGCCTACTGGCTTTGAACTACACCATCAACTCTCCTGGCTCTCCAGCATTCTGACAGCAAACCTTGGGACTTTTCAGCCTCTATAGTTGTGTAAACCAATTCCTAATAATACATTTCTCTCCTTCTCTCTCTCTTTCTCTTTCCCCCTTTTGTGTGTGTGTATGCATGAGTGTGTACACACAGATACAAATGCACACATATCTCCTAATGGTTCTGTTTCTCTGGAAAAGCCTGAGTGATATACCCCTCACACCTAGTTCATGACTTGGAGATTCTTGGGCCTCCAGGTCTGACATCTGAAAGGTGCCTGTCCCCAGCTGTTCTCTCAGGACCCTGTCTCACCAGATCCTTTCCTGCCTCTGCCTCTGCTTTAGTATCATCACATCCCGCCCACAAGAGGAAAAAGATCTTGGTGAAGCTTAGAATCCAATCCCAAGTTCAAACTCTCATTTTACCACTGACCTAGAGACTCGAGTCTTACAGTCCGCATCTCCTAGTGGAGATGACAGTCCCTTACTACCTACCCCCCAGGATTGTTAATAAGGATAAATTTGGACCCTGATTTTCTCCTCCCCACTCCCTTATGGGTTATACATTATACACCTACAGGGCCTGCATCTGGGCTACCTTTCCATCCCCAGCCCAATCTCCTGGCTCTGGACCTTACTACTGTTATGCTCCCCACATACATTGATGATTGACTGAGAGAATGCACAAGAAACCTCTGTGCAATTGCGGGAGACACTTGTCAGAGGCTCCAGCACCCAGAGATATGCAAAGACATCCTATTAAATGAGATGGAAATTAAATGAGAAGCCAGGCTGGGGCTGCTGGAGGCAGGGGAGGAGAACGCTCTGGAATCCAGGGTCATCAGCAGGCTCTATTCCAAATGTGTTTTCAAGCAAATGGTGGAGCCCAGTGAACCTTGGACATGAAGCTCTTTCTAAATGAATCTTTAATAATTTAGTTTTACAAATTGAGCCTAATTAAATTGTACCCGTTGAAAACGTACCGCTGTACATTTGAATGATGAAATCGGGATCAAAAGGCAATACAGAATAGATGCTAAGGTAATTTTCCACTTGTACTAGGGAAGCTGGGATCTTCAAGCTGCAATTGCAATGAGTGCCCACCGGGATTATTAAAGGGCCAGTCCTCCAGGTTTCTGGGAGGACTCCAGGCCAGCACCACCTCTCTCTCCCTTTGGCTGCCTGCCCCTTGGCCTCCAGAATGAGAAGGTTTCACGGACTTCTAATGTCACATCATTCTCATTATTCTCTCTGGTCCTTGAAAACACTGAGCTTGCTCCCTCCCAGACGCCTTCGCTCCTGCTGCTCCTCTGCCTGGAATGATTCCCCTGTTGGTCTGTAAGTGGCTGACTCATCCTTAACATCCACATACAGGCCTACGTGTCCCCTCCTGGACAAGTGTCCCATGACCAGAAGATTCAAAGTTGCCCACTCTGCCCTGCCCACCTCCCATCACTCCCTCCCCACTCTGCCGTTTTGCCTTGAAGCGTGTCACCAGCTGGGAGGAAGCCTGCGTCTCCTGCTCCTGTCTGTACACGTCTTCCCTCACCCTTACACCAGAACCTGGAGTGTAAATGTCAAGAGCTCAGGCACCTCAACTATCTGTCTGTCTGTCTTGTTCCCCAAGGTCTTGACACAGGATAGGTGTCACAAATGAGTGCGTTGAATAAATGAATATCAGAACTAGGGGATCCCGAAGGTCGAATAGCCATTTCCATTTTGAAGCCCAGAGAGGGGAAAGGGCTGTCCAAGACCACCCAGCAAGTCCCAACACGGCAGGGGCAGCTTTGGCTTCTGGTCCAAATGTCTTCCTCATTTTTCCTTTAATCTCCCAGCGTTCAAGTCTCACCCCTGACTTAACTAGCTGTATTGGCCCTGAGCAAGTTCCAGAACCCCAGTTCCCTCTTGTATAAAGTGGAAATATGGTATTTCCTGACTCTAGGTGGTTGTGCAATCAGCCCTGCAAGGTAGATTTATTGTCTCCCCATTTCAGTGGAAGAATCAGAGGCTCAGAGGGTTAAGTGACTTGCTCATAGTGACAAGGCAGCAGCGGCCAGAGCAGTGACTCTGAACTTAAGTCTCTGCCCTTGACACTACCATGGGCTGCTGAATGCCGCCCGCTGAGTCTTCCTCTCCACCTGCCTCCTCCTGCCGCCCTGGCCTGATTGATAAAGGCAGGACTGATTTCTTCTGCTCCCCAGCATCTCTCCTGACAAGGCTGCCTCTTGTCACGTTTGAAAAGCAAGTTTACAAGGTATATTTAAAAGCCTCCCGGACAGCAGAGCTGGTTTACATGCCTTTGGGGTGGTTCAGCTTCTAATGAAAACAGACTCCTGGCTCCAGAGTGAGCTCAGGAGGGATCTAGGCCAAAAGCAGGCAGAGATGAGGCATCAGTCTATCTCATTCTGGGGGACCCAGGACACCTCCTCCCACAGTGCCCCCCTTTCCAGAAATGCAACAGGGGGTCTCAAGTTGGCGGGCGGATGAGTCTGGAATGACCTACGTAGTGATTTTTTTCTAAGAATTGAACTAACATTTAAAAGTCAGATGATTTCTTATGAAAACACTTATTAGATTTCCAACTTCCCCCCCAAAATCTGAAGAATTGTCAGCACCCCCAACACACACACACACACACACACACACACAGAGCCCTGTGATAACAGAACCTCTTTGGAGAAGGCATGTTTTTTTCCAGGGACTCACAGGTCCCACCTCTCCCTGATGTCCCTTTCCTTTATTTAAGAGTCCTGCTTGTTCCCTGGGGACCCTTGAGTTTGGCTCCCACACCCCACCCTGCTGCATAGGCAGGGACTTAGTCCAGTGTGCTCATTTGATAGATGAGGGTGCTGAGGCCCAGAGAAGGGACCTGACTTCGTCAAGGTTACCCTGGAAGTTAATGACACAGCCAGGACTGGAGCCTAGGTGTCCAGCCCCAGGAAGGTGGTTGCTTCTCACCCAAGGCCCACACTGGGGTTTTCGGGTTTCCCTTTTCTATTGCCCCAAGGCAGCACCAGCCTCCCCGCACTGCTCCCACTCCTGTCCTCCCACCCCCAACTCAGATGCCAGAGAACACCTTACAAATTCAGATCTGATCTCATTATGTCACTCACTGCTCAGCTTTGAGAAGAAAGAACATTTTTCCAAGTCTAAGTATAAAGTCAGCTCCTTGGGATGACATTCTGGGTGACACAGGGTGGCCCCAGCCTTCCCTCTCTGCCTCTTCTGTCCTTCTGCTCCACCTTCCCTGCCAGTCTGTCTTGTCCATCTGTGAGATCATTTGCTCGTCCCCAAACACATGGCTGTGCCCTTCCTCTGACCAGCACTGCAGCTCCAGCAGATAAAAGTCTGCTCAGCCTTCAAGGCCCATTATCACATCACGTCTTCTAAGAAGCATTCTTGGGCTCCCAGTCCCACTGTAGGGGCCCCAGGTCAGCTAAGGCTTCCCTCCTCTCCCTCACCACTCTTCATCCTCCCATCTAGGCACAAATGGCTTTGTGTCCTTGCCCAAGGGGTCATCTTTGCCATGGTTACCTTTCAAGTCAATGTTGATAATAACATTGACTGAGCCATTTGCCTGGGTTAGTTCAGAGATTCCATGGTCCTTGGAGATGGAGAGACTGCCCTGTCTGTTCATATGGAGAAGCTGAGGCATGGCAGGATCAGATGGCATGTCCAAGGTCGCTGAGTCTGTTTGTGGCTATGGCAGGACCCTGCTCAGATCTGGAGCTCTAGGTCTCACTCACTAAACTATGGGTCAGGGCATCAGAGCAGGAGTGCTCCAAGGCTCTGTACCTTGGTCAAGTGGGCCTGGGGACCTTGGAGGCAAGGCTGGATGGACAGCTCCTGGGGCAGTTCCCTCCTTGGTTCTCAGTAGCATGGGCCCATTGCCTGACCCCCATCTCCTGCCCCTCCTCCAGTATTTCTGCCTTCCCCCACCTTTCTCCTAGCCTCCTCTCTTGTCATCCTCTGATGGGAAGGCCCCCAAAGCAGATTTTCTTGGTGGCCCCTCCCCCCACCAGAATGATCGACAGGAATTTCTCCATAGAGGCCCTGGCCCCAGAACTCTGCGTCTGCTGTTCCCTCTGTCTGTGCAGAAGGCCTTCCATGCCCCAGCCTCTCTTGCGGAACTCTGTCCTGTCTTTATAGAGGGAATTCAAGCCTCACTTCATGAGAGGAAGTTTTCCTAATTCCTGGGCTGGGTTTGGAGCCCTGCCCTGAGCTTTCCGGGGAGGAATCCAGCCTTAACCACAACTTTCCAGACCCGGTTCCCAGTTTCCCAGGTACTAGATGACAGGCCCTTCACAGGGGGACAGATGACAACTGAGAGAAGAGAGAAAAGGGAAAGGAAACGTGGAAGGAAGGGAGGCAGCACTGATTCCATTTTACTTACAGTAAACTCGCCTGTACAGTTGACTCCTTCCTACCCAGCCCTTGCCTACCCCTCTGGCCTCAGCTCACTCTGCTCTGCCTTGGCCCTATTGGCCCCTCCTGCTCCTCATCCAAGCTGAGTCGTGTCCTGCCCCAGGGCTCTTGCACTGGCTGTTCCTCTGCCTGGAATCCTTTCCCACTCTTGCTCCTTCTTGCCAGTCATGTCACAGCTCAAATGTCAATACTCCCCAGGCTGACACATCCCCTTGCAGCCTCGTGGCCATGAGGGCTGGCTCACCTGCTTGGTGTTGGTTTCCCCTGCATTCCAGCCTTGGGGGCAGAGACCATGTCTGTCTTGTTTATGGTGTTCCCCAGCACCTGGCACAAGGCCCAGCACACAGTAGGTGCTGAATAACTGTTTGAGAAAATGCAAGGAAAGAGGGTAGAAGAGAGCAAGAGAAAAAGAAGGGAGGAAGGAAAGGAAGGCGGGAAGGGAAAGTAGGAGATAAGAGGGCATCCGTTTCTTCTAGGTCTTGCCATGCTCCCAGACTGCACTTTAAAATGGGCAAAGCATCTTGTCCTTAGCATGGGTTGTGTGTGACAGTGTGCGTGAGGGGAGGGCTAGTGCAGGGAGGGACAGATGCCTCTCTTTTCTCTCCAAATGCAGCATCTGGGTAAGGCCCATCGTTAGCAAATTGTGGTCCAACTGAGACCTCTCTGCCCGCCCTGCCTGAGAACAAGGGTGACAAATGAGGACAGGCACCCCCTGGATGTCAAGTGCACTGAGAGGGGCCAGATAATGAAAGTGAGCATCAGAGGCTGGGCAGACTGGAGGCTGAATCACAGACAAGAAAGATTAGAGCAGGAGAAGACAGGAGTCCTCATGAGCAGGGGACAGAGCGGCCTCCAGGAGGGATGTGCTGTCAGGGTGGAGAATGGCTGCCCACGGCCACCAAGTCTGTGTGTGAGCGGCCTTCCCGCTGCCTGATAAAATGCGACTGTGACCCGGATCATAAATTAGAGTCAGGGTTGGAGATTAGCACTAGAATTAAGTACCTTGAGAATTCAAGGGGAAAAAAAATCCACATAAAATTCAATTTAAGGATTAAACAGTCATACTTTCCAGTGAAGCCATCTTTCTGTGATTATTAAATCACCCTGCATTAGAGCCGGATCTCTCACCTGCAGGTCCCCAAGCCGACAGCAGCTTGTGCAGTGGGCTGAGTGACATGTGGTGCCACTAGTTTTAAGCCCATTCTCTTGGGTCTGTGGGGAAGGTGTGGCTGTGCTCACTTTCCTCAACTTCTGTCAAGCTACCCTCCTGTCATCCTCTGTTGTTGAGTCACAGAGAAAGAGAGAACAGGGAGGTACAGAGGGTTCAAGGTAAGCCCATGCCCCTGGGGACAGCTGTGAGTTTGCAGGGACACTTTTATGACACCCATGCAGATCGCATCACGTCCCCCAGACAGCACCTGGAGCTGGCAGGCTTCATGAAGACTGGAAGGTAAGACCCAGAGGTAGTCTTAAAGAAACTCAAGCCTTTTCCTCCCCACATGAGAAGAGTGAAACCCCAGAGTAGGCAGACTCACCCAACATCACTCAGTTATGTCAGGAGTAGAACTAGGTTCCAGGGTCTCTTGACAGCTGGAGTTCATCCCTCAGTAATAGCATAAAGCAGGCATGCCTTTCCTTAGGAGTTGCCCAGCTGATAGGATAGAACTCTAGGGCTGCTGCTCATCTTTGTCACCATTGGAAAGAGTCTACCTGAGGATTAAGCCAGAGAAATCATAGCTAAGAGCCAGAGGGAGACAGGCTTCAGATGATTTCATTTGAGCACCTGGATCCGGCCATACCTGAATGCAGAAAACATTGATGATTTCAATTACATGAGTCAAAACTCTTCAAGACCAAGACCATTTGAATTGGGTTTCTCCTATTTGCAACTATAAGAGCCCTGGCCACCTGGAGAACAGAGGCTTCAGCACAGTGCTGGGTGTACCCCTTCCCCACCCCAACAATGTTTTAGCCACACTAGCCTCCTGTGGGACTCATATTCATTCCACCTAGCCCTTGGCCTTCATGAATGCCTCTGCCTAGGATGCATTTCTCTCTTTGGCTGCTTGGAAATTTCCTCTTCGTTTTCCAATATAGCCAGCTGGAGCAGCAACCGACAGAAAGAGAGAAGAAGGGAAGAGAAGGCCAAGGGCAGCCCCAGCCACTCTCTAGGGAACGGAAGCCAAGGGTAGCCTGGGAAAGGACATGGGTGGTGGGGGAGGAAAGGCCACCCACCAAAATGAACAGGCAAGAAAAATTTTCCAAAGTCCTTCCCAGAAATGACTTCTTTTTCTCAGACGTCCCCAGTCTTATCGTTTCCACCCCCATACCAAGTCCAACATAGGGTGTATTTCCTTTGTACATTTTCTCCTGGTTTAGAATCAGCCATTTGCCAATTTCCCCTAGAGGAAAGGAACCAGTTCTCAAATGCTCTTGGTCTTAATCCTTGGGGTAGGATTGATCATGTGTTGCAGAACGGAACAGAACGTGGAACAGAAAGACATTAAACAGATGTGATTGATGGATATCTTTCAAAGCCAACCCGTGGGAGGCTTTGTCCCCAAATATCTTCTCAAATCATCTGCCAAAACTGGCCAGAGAAGCCCTTCTGAAAGAGAACCTTTCTGGTATGTTTCTAGAATCTTATTACCAAAGTTCAAAGCCCCACTCTCACTTCCTGTCTGTGTGACTGTAGGAAGAATCCTGCAACTCTCCGGGCTCTGGGCTTCATTTTGGTTGTTCAGTTAGACTTAATGACATAGTGTCTGTTAAGAGCTTGGAACAGCGCTTGGCACATGGTAAGCACCCAATAAATGTTAGGTGTTATTATTCACCGAGGAGAAAATGAGGCGAAAATTAACAAGAACTTTGACGAGGACCTTTTTGTACTCTGTTTCATATTAAATGGCATTTATGTGCATGTTACTGCGTCGCCCTGTTTAATTGATTTAGAAGCACTTCCAAAAGCTTGCCACTGCCCAAAGCACAGGTATTCTGTTTAAAGGTGATTAACAAAGATGTTTGTGGTCATTTTATACAATGTTGAGCATCAGGTCTTTAGTGAGAAACATCATTACATCGTTTCCATGGGAGAATTAGATTAGATTTAGATCATTTTGGCTAATAAGTGCATTTGAAAAGCCCAGGCTCTCCCGGGATGGGTGAAAAAATAGTTAAGAGCTGGAAGAGCTCATTGCAAAATCAAGCTTCCAGATTCTGCTCACTTCCTGGCATCTGGTCACCAGAATCAGGACTGGAAGCTTCATCTCCTACCCTTGTGTAGACAGATAACAACCTCAGCTACCAAGAAAGTAGCACCTGTAAGGAGACTCCTTCTAATGATTTAAAGGCTTCCCTAAATAAGCTCTGGGTACCTCTCATTCCACAGGGTTGAAGAGGGGAGGGAGAAGGGATCAGTTACTGATGACTCCAGGGTGCCAGGCACTGTGCTTCTGTGCTTTATCCCAATAAACCTCACAGCATCCCTGAGACAGGGGCTAGGGTTAGACCCATTATATAGATGAGAAAACAAGGCCCAGAGAAGTGAGATGACTTGCCCAAGGTCACAGAGCATTGTCACATGGAGTAGAAGCTGGGGCTGGGCTCTCTCGCCCAAGGCCTGTGCTTCTCTGCTCCTCACATATCAGACTAACTGTGTTCTGGGAACTCTGAGCCAGGCTCTGCTTTGGTCTTTACTCTCTGCCCTGATGAGTCCTACCACCAGCCTGGGTGGAAAATTCCAGCAGAGATTGTCTCTTGGGTAATATACAAGTGCCCACTTCTTGCTGCTTTTAAGCTATTGGAATCAACTTCCATCAGAGTCCTTTCCCTGAATATAAGTGTTTTGAAGTGGAACAGCCCATCCTGGGAAGAACAACTGGCCATTCATATCCTACTGTGATTTGTGCAGAGATAATGATGGATGACAAGTGATATGCTGCTCCAAGGGTACAACTAGACAAGCTTGGGACGTGAGGGTCAGAGACTGGAGGCAATGAGAGGGAACCGGCATTCCTGGGCTTGGCTGCATATTCGAGGTCTGGCTCAGCTCATGTTGAGCTGTGTTGAAGTCAAGATGTCTAGAGAGCTTCTGGGGACATGGAAGCACAAAATTGTGGACTGCTTAGGCTGTTCTCCACCATCCAACAGCAAGAAAGGAACACAGCCCCTTATGCCCTGACCTTTTCACACTTACTAAGGGTGTTTGTAAAAGAGGTGAACCCTGGACTGGCTTGTTAGAACAGCATCAATGTTCTGTTGTTTGCCATCGTCCCTCTGGATGGACCCAGAGCAGCAGTTCTCAATCTGTGGGTCACGACCCACAGGAACTATATTAAAGGGCTGGAGCATTAGGAAGGTTGTGAACCACTGACCTAGAGGGTCCTGGAGGAGTAGACCTATAAGATGGAAGGAGCCTGGGCCCTGAGTGACTGCATGGACCAGTGCTTCCTTCCCCCCACTCACCTGCCTCAGACTTACCATGTGATCAAGAAAGACTTTTCTCACAGCCAGTGCCTGAGATCTGGGGGATGTTTGTTACAGCACCTGTCCTACACTGACTGACACACTCTCCATCACAGATTCAGTCCTGAACCTCTTTCTCAATCTCGTCCTTTCATTCAGCTTTGGATTTTACCATCTCTTTTCTGGTTTCCAACCTCACTTCGCTCTGGGGTAATTCTTTTCCTGCTCCCCTTTTCTTAACCAGTGATTGATGCTCCTCCCTGCTTTTCTAGGCCTCCTAGGAAGTGATCACTCATGTCCAAAGAGCAAGGTAAGGAGGAAAAAGCGGACTGATAGCTCTACACTGAGTTGGGCCTGGGCTGTACCACTAACCTGCTGTGTGATTGTGGATAAGTCATTTCCCTTCTTTGGGTTTTAATTGTTCATCTTTAAATTATGAAAGACAGATTTTTATTCATAATAGTAGGGGCTAAACTGGATTCAATTGCTAAAGAAAACACATAAGACCCAAAATGATAATGCTTACAAATCTACATCTCTGTATTATAGGAAAAGGGTATAGCATAAGAGGTCGGACAATTAAGTTTCTGATCTCAGAAAAAGTCCTATGTATCTTGTTACTGAACATCACTACAGTCACCCTGGAGGTACTCCCCTTGGGAAGCTATGCACTGATACCAGTGCCTAGTCCACCCTTCGAAGCAATTTTGGAACGTTTTCTGGAATGGCCATCAGAGATATCATCATACCAGGTCTGACGATGAAGTTCACAAACTCATCCCAAGAAGAGTGCTATATACCTCGTTGCTGAATATCACTGTGGTCACCTTTGAGATACTCCCTTTGGGAAGCTATGCACCAACACCAGCATCTAGATCACCCTTCAAAGCAATTTTGGAGCTCTTTTTTTCTGGTGTGGTCACCAGAGCTGTCATCATTTATAGAAGTAGCATTATCAGAATAAGAATATTCCTCCCAGCCAAAGACTGCCTCCCAGCAAAGAATCTGGAGAGGCTGGGGAAGGCTCCTATCAGTGCATAGAACAACTCAGAACGAGGGGACCTCTCAGCTCAGGTGTATTTATATTTTGCTAGCCATGTGGGCCTATACCTTCTATGCAACCAGGTTTAACAGTACTGCCCTTCAGAGATCTTGACAAGACCAGCTACAAACTATCAATCTCACTCTTCCCCATAAACAATGCTGACAAACCGGTACAGACTTTCCTAAACTCCTCCCAACCCTGCTACAGAGCAACTAGTATCCAGTATGTTTCCTGCCCACATCAGGGGTCAGTGCCATGTTGGGAAATGCCTACATATCAGTGTCATGCTAGCAAAACAGCTCACGGCACTGCCCACCGCCCTGCCCCATCATCAAGCTTTTTATGATAAAACAATCATCCTTAGTTTGGCAGTACAGATGCTCCTCAGTTGTGATGGGGTTACTTCCTGATGAACCCATCCTAAATTGAAAATATCTTAAATTGGAAATGCATTTAATACCTAACCGACCAAACACCGTAGCTTAGCTTAGCCTACCTTAAAACGTGCTCACAACACTTACGTTAGCCTATCATTGGACAAAATCATCTAACAAGCCTATTTTATAATAAAGTGTAGAATTATCTCAGGGAATATATTGAATAGTACTGAGAATGAAACATGGAGTGGCTCTTTGTCCCTGCCCAGCACCAACAGAGTTATCATGTCACATATCACTAGCCTGGTGAAAGATCACAATTTCAAATTCAAAGTATGGCTTCCACTGAACGTATATTGCCTTTATACCTTCATAAAGTCGAAAAATAGAATAGTAAGTCGAACCATTGTAAGTCGGGGACTCTTGTAAGTAAGCAAGGAGAGGATTGTGTTAATCAGTTAGATGTAAGCATTCCACATGGTATATCAAATCAGCACATTGTACTCCATAAATGCATTAATGTACACAGTTATGATTTAATTAAAAAATTTAAAAAAATTAATAAAATGCTCACATAGATTTCAAGCAATTATAATAGCCAGGGACGGGTTGGTCCAGATTTAAACAGACAGTTGAACCCTCTGATAACACCAGCACAAACTTTCTCATATTTTTGTAATAACCACGTATACTTCTTGTGTCTCTCCAAACCCTCACTATCTGCACTTAATATATATTCATTGAAAGACTAATCAAATCTAAATTTCTCTTCTGGGCAGGTCTCCATCATAGGTAGAAGGTCCTGAAGGGGTTTTGATGTACTTTCCCATGACATTTGATCACAAGCATCCGTATTATCATGAATTCTGTTAGCTTCCACGGATTAAAGGGAAACTTCCTCTGACTCCCGTATCACACCATCTAGTAGTAACATGGGCTATTCTGGGTCTGTGGTTACAGCATAAATGAGACATAATTATAGTGTAACTATTTGATCCCTTTCAACAAAACCTACCTTTCCCCATAAGCTGTACATTATTTTTCATAGGAGTGTAAGTTAGGGACCATGACTCTATTATTTCAGGCTTCAAAATCTCTTGAGGATACAGCCAAACTCCTTTTCTCGGCTTGCATTAATTTGTCAGGTGGAGATTCTCAGGGAGCAGGATCCCACAGGAGGGCTCCTCTATCCCTCAGGACAGAGGTATTAAAAGTCCTTTGACTATGAACCTGGGTTCTACAGTTTTTAGATAACTCGCCTCGAAGAGAAGAAAGATTCGGGGCTGGGCAGGTGCCCAGTGAGTTGAATCAGCAGTTTGGGCACCCTGCCATTCAGACCTCAGAAGAGCAATTCTTTCCTCCTCTTTTAGTGTGAGTGGCCTCACATCATAAACACATTGATTTCCTATCAGGAGACAAACTGGGCTGTGGCGTGAACAAGACTCTCAGCATACAGGGAGGCCTGGCTAAGCCCCCTGGTTTTGCTGAATCATCTCAGAACAGGCAAGTGGCAGCCCAGGACAGGCCTCATTTAGCAGGGAGGCTGGAGCTCCCGGCCTCTCTGTGGCTGGCTGTCCTTGTGTGGGTGACGTG
Source organism: Otolemur garnettii (assembly GCF_000181295.1). Classification (NCBI taxonomy): domain Eukaryota; kingdom Metazoa; phylum Chordata; class Mammalia; order Primates; family Galagidae; genus Otolemur; species Otolemur garnettii. The sequence goes on along the minus strand of NW_003852396.1, from coordinate 70,636,052 downwards.
ACACCCCTGTACTCTTGCCCACCACTCCCTTGGGTTCTTTTGGCTTAAGCCATGAACCAAGTAAGTGTTTTTGAGCACCTACTGTGTGCCTGGTCCTGACATCTTATTTCAGGTGAATAGGACTGTTCCTCCTCCTTTGAAAGAAGATACTAGGGCCACTAGGAGGAAGAGACTTACCCAAAGTTATTGACCTTGCAAGTGTTGGAATAGAGACTCAAATGCAGACATTCATGGACTAGAGGGTCCAGTAGATGAAGAAGGCTGGACCTGGGCCCTGTATCGCCAGAGCCAAACCAAATGCCCGTGAGACCTTGGAGCTGCAAGAGGGAGCTGTTCTGATGAGGTTTCTGCTCCCTTCTGATGCCAGATGACCCTGTTTGATGCCAAATGACCCTTTCTGATGGCTGATTTCTTTTCTTTTTTTTTTGGCCAGGGCTGGATTTGAACCCACCACCTCCAGCATATGGGGCCGGCACCTTACTCCTTTGAGCCACAGGTGCTGCCCACTGATGCCTGATTTCTATGCACAGAAGCCCTTTCCTGAACCCTAACACTCTGAGGCAGGAAGGGCGCTGCACCCTCCCATTTTACAGAGGAGCAAACAGGCTGGGAGAGGCTGTGACTTCTCTGTGAACTAAGGTCAGGTCCCGGGCACCATAGGGCGACTTCTTCAGAGCCTGGCCTAATATCTTCCACATTAGCAGGCCTTTGATACTTTTTGTCAAATAAATAAACCAACACACTTAGGTCTTCTGAAATGGTCAGGACAAAGACTGTAGCCCATCTTGGGAGGATGCCCCTCCTTCTCCAGATGAGGAATGGGGGCCAGTGACCTGCCCATGATCCCACAGCCACACAGAGGCAGGGCAGGCTGTCCACTCCTTGTCCTCTGCTCAGGTGACCTGCTCCATTTCAGAGTTTCCCGTGGAGGGGTCAGAGACACTGGGCCAGAAGAATCATGCTTTGTGGACAACCCCTTTGGGCTGATGCCTTCTGAGAGCTGCCTGCGTAGACAGGAGAGAAGCAGGGTGTAGGACCAGGGCTTAAAGACAGAGGAAAGGGACAGGCTCCCAAGGGCTTCTCTAAGCACCTTGCAGGGTCTCAGAGCTGGAAGGAGCCTGGAGCCACAAACCAACCCACTTCATTCCTGCAGACTCTAAAGCAGTGGTTCTCAACCTTCCTAATGCTGCGATATATTTTCATTGTTACAAAGGGGTCGTGACCCACAGGTTGAGAACCGCTGCTCTAAAGGCATAAGTTTAGAGGCCCTGCTCCTATGGAGCTTGTGGTCTGGAAGCAGGGAAGGTAGTGGGGGGTGCGATATGCCACACAATCCCCTCCAAAGATGTCAACTTAGAGGAGTGTAGGCCCTCCTGAGGGGAGGGGGCACGGTCCCTCCATCCTCCACTTGCCTGCTTTGCCCACTGCCCCTCTCGTCCTGCGTCCTACCCCCTTTCCTGGGCTCCTTTTCTTGCTTTCTGTTTTCTCCTTTTTCTCTCTCCCACACCCTCCCCTCTGTCTCTACACCCCTCTGGCTTTTCCCTCCCCAGGCTGTGCCCCCTTGGGCCCTCTGCCTGGTCTCCCTCTTCCCTCTCCCCAGCAGGCCCTTCTCTCTTGGTCTCTGTCTGTCTCTCTCGCTGTCTGCACAGTCTCTGCATGTTGCTGTTTCTCGCCTTTTCTCTGACTTCAGGTCTAGCATCTCCGTCTCTCACAGTCTCTCCTCCTCTCTTCCCCCTGCTCTCCCCTGAGCCCTCCATTCTCCCCGAGCTGGGCTTCTCCTCCCCTGGAGCGGCCCTCCCTGGTTCCAGCCAGCAGGCTGTGAAAACACCCAGGCCTCATAACCTGAAGGGCAGAATTGATGAGAAAATAAATTCCTGATTAGTGTTTTAATTTTAAGGATCTTTAGGGGGGACTAAACAGCAAGGGAGGCTGGCGGAGAAAGTCTGCATTATTAAAGCCATAAATCCTCCACAGGAGGGGGAGGGGCCAAATGGAAAGCAGAGGGGACTAGACAGGGCTTCCTTTGGAATGGGGGGCCCAGCAGGGGGTGGAGAGGCCATGGTCATAGATTTTCCTCTCCCTCTTCCACCCAAAGAGGCTCACCTCCCTGTGGGTGACAGGGCCACACAAGCCATGCCTTGCTGCTCCCCGGGTGTTAGGTAGGCTAGAGAATGAGATTGTTGCCCCTTGGGTGGGGGAGATGGAAACCATATGAATTCAACCCCCTGCCCACACTGGCCAGGGCTGCGCCTAGACAGAGCAAGCACCCAGTAGCCTTGATGGAGAAGGGGTGGAAGAGTCCAGAGGTATAGGCTGGGTAGAAAGAATAACAGTCCCCCAATATTGGTATGTGTGTGACAAGGTGAGGTATAACGCACGCTTGGTATTTAGACAAGGCGGTATTTAGAAGGTGCCCATCAAATGTCGCTGTTGTTTCTCTCACCAGCACAGAGCACATTCCCCTGCACGGTTTCTGGTCGTTCTTACCCTCCTTCCCCTTGTTAGAGACTCACTGAGGGATAGCTGACACACAACAGAACAGCACATACTTAACTGTATGCAATCCAACGAGTGTGGACATACCCACACACCCGAAAGCACCACCACAATCAAGGCACCTCACATATCTGTCACCTTCAAAAGTTTCCTGTGCCCTCCACTTGCTTTAGTTTTGCAGTGAGAACACTTAACATGAGATCAAACCCCCAGCACGTTTTTAAGTGCACAATATAGCACTGTTAGTGCTGTAGACGACACTGTAGTGTAGACGACACTGCATGCATGGCAAGTCTCTCCGCTGACTCATCTTGCATGACTGAAACTCTCACCATCTCCAGCTCCTGGCAACCACCATTCTCCTTGCTGCTTCTGTGAGTTTGAGTTTCTAGATACCTTGTATAATTGGAGTCATGCCGTATTTGTCCTTCTACAACTGGCCAGTTTCACACAGGCTAATGTCCCCCAGGTTTATCCGTGTCATTGTATATGGCAGGATTTCCTTCTTCTTTAAGATGGAATAATATTCCATTGGGTACATACGCTATGTGCTGCATTTTCTTTATCCATTTGTTTGTCCCTGGGCATGTAGATTGTTTCCATATCTTGGCTACTGTGAATAACATTGCAATGAACTTGGGAGTGTGGCTATCTCTTAGAGATCCTGATTTCAGTTCTTTTGGATATAGAACCTCCATACTGTTTTCCACAGTGGCTATCATCTGCATTCACAGATGGACAGAATGAGATGCAGAGGGCCAAGCCCCTTGTCTAAAGCCAAAAGGCCTATAAATCTCTAGAGCTGGGATTGGACCCGGCTCTGAAGCCAAGTCCTCTCCAGGCATCCCTGGGGCTGTCTCTGGGGCAGGGTGGGGAGAGGGCACTTGATCTAACCAGTACCCCTGCCAGGCAGGTAGGGAAAGGGTTACCAGCAAGTGGGGCTGCTTGGTATCTTGGACAAGGCCGAGGACCTGGGAGATACACGGCCTGGGAAGAAGAAGGGACATGGTCTTCCCCTTCCCTGCCCAGCCCTCAAGCATTGGAGGCCCTCAGCCAAGGATGCTTGCGTATAACAGGTGGCACCTGGACTATCCCGCCTGCCCCTGCTGACCTCTCCACCTCCCCATCCTCTTTTGGACAACCCAGGCTTCTGACTCCTAGAAGTAGGCCCATTACTTTACCCAACCCCAGGGGGCATCATCCATCCTACAAAATGTGAATTGTGCAAGGTAGGGCAGGGCTGGGACAGGAAGTGGTGGTGACCCCTCATGGTAGGGAGGAAGTCGCCTCCATGAGGTTTTCTTACCCTGGGTCTTTGGGTCCCACAGTGGAAGCATCAGGGCTGTTTCTCTTGAGCAGGGATCCTGGAGCTGGTGCCTCAAATAGTCATTCAAAGAGGAAAGGGCTTGGGAGTGACCTCAGGAAGAGGCACGGGCAGTGTCTCAGGGTTAATGCAAAGTGACCAGAGTCACCAAGTCCAAAGAAGGATGAGAGGAAGCCATGGCTTGTTGTGCAAAGATGTGAAAGAGGATACATCCATCTGGCCCCCAGGAAAAAGTCTCTGGAGTCTGGAAGGCCTTGTGCCCCTTCTTTTCCCTTCTATGGGAGAGGACCTCCTGCCAGCTGGAAAAGGTCACTGTGCCCAGGGCAGGGCTCTGAGACCCCCCTGTGGCACATTCCTGGCTGAAGGTGCTGATTCAGGCCCAAATCCCTTTACATGCTACACAGGGCCCCCACACCATGGTCTGTTTACTAATAAGGGAGTTTGAAGGCAAAGGCAGTTGGGGCCCACAGCCAGCCCCATAGCCAGGTCAAGGGCACATGGCCCCTCCTGCTCTCATTTAATTTTTAATTATTAAAAATTGTCTTGGGAGCTCAGGCCCTTCTCTGGCAGCTCTAGGGCAGGGGCAGAGGGAGGAAGAATTTGGCTGCTGGGGTGGAAGGAGGCCTGGCTGGCACTCAGCCTGGCCTTCCCGTTTCCCTTGGGACGCTGTCCACATCCTGGCTCAGCTGGGGTCCAGGAAAGGCCAAATTATGACATAGGAACATTTTAGTTCAAACCAATAGTGAGCTTCATAGAGACTATTTGGTTAACAGGGAGAATTTGGAGCCAGATTGCTTGCATTCTAATTCTGATTTGGCTACTTACTCTCTGGGTGATCTTGGGAAAGTTAGTTACTTACTCTTTCTATGCTTCACTTTCCTTGTCTGGAAAGTGGAGATACAAATATTTCCCTCAGGTGGTGACCTAGTCTAGTGTGATGTCCACTGTACACTTGCGAGCTCCCCCAGGCTGGGCCCCATAAACCCAGAGAGGCACCCAGCCACTTCCTCTGGGACTTCTGCTATTGCCCAGTGGCTGGAGTGCCCTACGGTTTGGTGTCACTTAGACATAGTCTTGGTCATCAATAGAGCCTCTCTCTAGCATCCAAGAGACACACTCCTAATATTTGTCCTCCAGGGCCTCATTCAGCCTTCTATCTAGTCAGCAATTACACTTGTCCCACCCATGCCACCAAAATCACCATGATGCAGCAGCTTCCATCCTGGGGGCCTACCATAGTGTGCAATGGACAGTTTGACCTACAGTAGCTCACCCAATGCTCCAAATACACCTCTAAAGCTGGTATTATCACCCCATTTGCAAAAGAGAAAACAGGCTCAGTAAAATGAGTGACTTGCCCAAGGTCACACAGCTCATGGACAGTGTGGAGAGACTTGAACCCATATCCACTTGTGAATAGGCAGGTTCTGACAGGGGGCACAGGGTTGGGGTGGCACAATCTGGGGTCAGAGGCACAGGGGTAGGGTGTGGATGAATGATGAGGGACAAGTGTGGTATCTGTGTAGGAAGAGCAAGGGAGGAGAGCGAGAGAATGAGGAAGGAAGGGGCCAGGCTCAGTGAAGGGCACTTTGCTCTCAGCATCACTGCAGCTCAAAATGGTTGCTGCCATTTGGAAATCTTTCTGGAAAAAGATAGGGTTCAGGATGGACTCTGGGAGAGGAAGCCCAGAGAGTTTACTGGCCCCTGCCTGGCAGCTTTTCTGGGCAAGTGGGCCCTACCTGGGTACCCAAACTCAAAATATAGTCACTGATGGTATGACAGTGAGAAAGACCATTGACTTAGTAGGCAAGACAGACCTTGGCTGAAAGCCCTAGGCCAGGGGTCCTCAAACTTTTTAAATAAGGGGCCAGTTCACTGTCCCTCAGACTGTTGGAGGGCTGGACTTTGGGCCCCGGGAAGAATCCGCTGCTAAGCAGGACAGGCAGTGGTAGCAAAACACCCAGTGGGCTGGATAAATGTCCTAGGGGGGCTGCATGTGGCCCGTGGGCCGTAGTTTGAGGACGCCTGCCCTAGCCTATAGCTTTCAGTGTGATCTTAGATAAGCAACTTAACCCTCTGTATCTCTGTTTCCTCATCTGTAAAATGAGACACCACCACCTGCCTTGCAGTACTGGACTGAGCATTAGATGGAAGTCCAACTCTTTGGATGTCCTAAGGCACTTCAGTGATACCTGTCCTGATCCCACTTCAAGCTCCTGTGCTTTAGAGCAGAGGCCTGATCCTGCCTGCACCTTCTTGTTCTGGTCTGTGAAAGGGAGGATCGACAGATGGCTTCAGGCCAGAGCTGCCTTCTTCTGGAGCCACAGGAATGTGGACAGGGAGCTGCTTGGAGAAAAGGGGTTTCTTGCAGTGGCGAGGTCCTGGCTGCGCACAGAGTGAAGGCAGCAATTCCTCCTGAGCCTGGGGAGACGCAAAACTGGAGCAACAGGAAGCAGATGCTCTAGAGAAAGGAACTGGCCATGGGGAGATTATGTTCACCTCTAAGCTGGGAAGAAAGGCCTGGCTGTTCCCGCCCATGCTGTGGCCAGTGTCCTAGGATGACTGTGCAAGCTAGAAAGAGGCAGGGAATAGTGTCAGCTGCTCTGAAGCCCCAGTCCTACTTAGGGATGCTTCACAAATCACCAGGGACTTCTCAGCTCAGAGCATGAGTCAGGATACAGCCCACATTTCCCTGCTTTTAAATCCAGGAAGCTGGATAGGGACCCGTAGGAGCAATTACTATAGCCTTAGGCTGTGGGCTTTGTAATCCTGCTTGGTTGAACATCACTTGTCTACCACTCAGATCCTGTAAGACCTCAGCCGGATTCCTTGACCTTGTGAGCCTCAGTTTCTGCTTCTGTAAAATGGGCCCAGTGCTAGTACTTACCTACTCTGAAGGGTTGTTAGGAGGATTAGCTGAGGGTGACAGGCATAGAAGAGTGGCTGGCACTGGCAAGAGTGCCAGTAAATGTGAACTAAATGGTCTCATCCCCTCCTGACCATGTCTGTGAAGTGCTGCTGGCTACTGTCTTCTTGCACAGTTGAGAAAAATGGAAGCTAGAGGTGGGAATGATTGCCCACGGACATGCCACTTATTAAGTGGAGGAGCCAGTGTGGGATCCAGGGCTGACTGATCCCCAGGCCTGAGGCGCACTCACCTTCCTTCCTTACCCTTAGGACAGGTGCATGGGGCTCTGAGTGGGAGTGCAATTGCTTTCAGTGTAGTTGAAAGAGGCTGCCCAGGGACTATCCTGGGATCAGGACATCTGTTCAGTTCCTTTTTCTTTTTTTAAAATTATACCTTTTCTCAATTCCTGAGCTCCACCGCATGCCAGAAACCATACTAAACATGCCTTCCACATTATCTCATTTAATTTTCACAACTGCCCTGTGGGGTAGGTGCTATTATCCCCATTTCACAAATAAGAAACAGAGAGGTTGATCCCTTGCCCTAAACCACACAGCTGCTCAGAGCTAACAGGGCTGAGACTTGAGACCCCTGTACCTCTGCTTTCTAGCTAGCTGTTGCACTAGAGCCTGATACCCATAGCCAGTTAGGTACCTTCTCTATGCCTCAGTTTCTCCATCTGTAAAATGGAAGTGATAAAGATGGTCCTCACATGTCTTCTAGGATTATTATAAGGATTAACTTGGCTAATATTTGCATACACCCACACACATGCATCATTTGGAACATGACTGACACAGAGTGAGTTCTTCATAAGTAAAAGCTGTTTTTAGCTCTCGTGATTAGCGCAGGCTATGGTACCACACCACCAAGGCATTAGGCACCCTGAATCTGTTTACTTAGGATTCCTCAGCCACACCTTGGAGGCCCAGGGTCCTACTCAGTGTTTGTTTAACAAACACTAATGGGGCATTTCTTGGACCTGGGCAATAGCCCCTCATTTAATCCTTAGGACCACCCTTTGAGATAGATATGAGCCAATCACCCACTATTTACAGATGAGCAAACTAAGGCACAAGAGAGGTTTTTAGAAAAAATGTGGGCAGCTTGGCTTCAAAGTCTACGGTCTTAGTCTCTGCACTTCATCAGCTGCCTCTCCCCACCAGGATATGAGAACCTGGGTGTTAGAGGAGCCACTCTCCTTTATGGGCTTGAAGCCAAAATCACCCCCAACTATTCACCATATAATTAATGATTATTATCTTATCTCTTGGGAATGAAATAGACTCACCGTGACTATGAAGTTGGTTATGCTAAGATCTGTGCTCTCTTTCCCCAGGAGATAAGGGCTAAATAGGCAGAAAGCCAGGTGGTGATCTCTCAATATTGTTCAGGAAGGAGAATTATGGAGCAGGAGAAAAACTGCTCAGCCTAACCTTTCTGTGTCCCAAACTATTTTTTCTCATTGTTTGTTTTAAAAACACCTAAATCAGGGCCTCCATGGAGAAGGGAGGACCTGGCCTGGTGGTCATGCAGCCCTGCGATGGTCTGTGGCCACAGTGACCTCTGCAAAGATCTACTAAGTGAGAAATCACATCCTGAGAGTGAACCCCAGGTATGAGAGCCATCTCGTGTACTCACCTGGAGAAGAGGGCCCTCAGGGGGTCATCTAGTCTAGTACCACTCTTTTTAAAGGGGAAGGATCCAAGATCAGAAAAGGGAAATGACTTACACAAGGTCACACAGCAAATTGATGGCAACCAGAAGGTGCAGGTCCTCTAGCCACCTCTTTTGACCTGAACTTTAACAAGACGACTCAGCTTTGCCTGGCCTGGACTGTAGAGTAACAAGGAGAGGGGATAGTTGATGGCTCCAGCAAACCTGTCTTGTCCTGGGGCTGTAAACTACACAAGGACAGGTGACATCAATGTCTTCTTTGCTGGCTCTGCAGGGTCCAGCACACAGCCTGGCACAAAATAAATGCTCATTAAATATCTTAGGCATAACTGACTGAATGATGACCCAATGTGTAGTGAACATTGCACTGGAACAAAGTCACCAGCTTGTCAACTGTGGAGTCCCTCAGAGTCTCACAGTCATGAGAAGATTTGGAGGCATCCATCCTCCCAGAAGATCCATTCCTGAGGGAAACGCTCTTGGATTCACAAGTGCTGGTTAGAGGGTGGATCCCCTGGGGGTGAAGTGCGTGTGTACTGGGAGAGGCAGGGGCAGAGCTGGGGACTTCTTGACTCCCAGCAGCCCTACTGCACTTTCCTGGGTACATCTGTCCCAGGGAGGCCTCATTCCACTGGAAAAACATTTCTGTCTATCCTCTTTTCTAGGGTGGATTCTGGAAGAGCCCTGGAGGCTGCAGATTCTGAGACCCAAAGTGTTGGAGGCCAACCCAAGACACATCATCCTAGAAATGGCAGGAGGAGCCAATTCTGTGCTAGGGCTTGTGCACTGTGTTCTGTGTATCTCATATTGCCTCCCACAGGGGACAGGGGCAGTTAGCCATTGTGCAGATGGTGGAGTTGAGGCCTAGATACATACAACACACTGTCCAAGGTCACACAGACAGATAGGGGCAAACTTGGGAGCTGAATGCTGTTCTATCAGATCCAAGCCTGTGTCCTGTGCCACTCCTGGACATGGATGGCTTGGTGGGGGCATGGGTGGAGGACCCAGCCTCAAGACCCAGGAGGACCCAGCCACAAGACCTAGGAGGACCCAGGCATACCCGGCCAGGCTCTGCGTCCAGAGGGGAGTGGAAGCTTTATGTCAGGTTGGCACAAGGGCATTGTCAGGACCCTGCAGATTCCCACTGTGAACCTCATCTTAGCTGGGTGGAAGCTCCTTGGGAGCAGAGATATCCCTGAGGCTCCTACAGGGCACTTGGTACCCTGTCCCTCGTCCTATATCTGGGCCAGGCCCAGCTCCCAATCCTTAGGGATCTCATTGTTCAACCGGCTCAGGATTGGGCTGCCTGGTCATTTGGGAACTGGAGCCCAGAGGCAGAGGTCTTGGTCCAGCGCTGCCATTTTCTAGCTCTGGAACCTTGGGGTATTCTCTCTGGGGAGCCTTAGTTGCTTCACATGGAGCTGGTAAGACTCCCTCACAGAGAGGCAGTGAGCATGGGAAGAGGCCCTTGGCCCTCTCCACATTTGAGTAGCCTCTTAAAGTGGACTGAGACCATCCACAGCATCTTCTTCATCAATCCTCCCTCTAGGGGCCGTGGCAGGGAAGGAACACAGAGGGCCTGTGTCTTCCCAATCCCAGCTCTTTCTCTGGCTCCAGCTCTGGGTCTCTGTACCAGCCAGCTATGGCCATAATAATTTTATAAAACCAACAATTTCAACACTCTGTGGCTTATAGCAGCAAGATTTATTCTCACATGCACAGGCCTGAAAGTTGACCAAGGTTTTAGTCTAGGATGGGCTCAGCTGGGTGGCTCTGTTGCAGGCTTCAGGTTGGGCACCCTTCACCCAAATTTATTCTATGAACCAGCTGAAGGGCAGCAGCTTCTCAGGGACTCTTTAAGAAGCGTTTTCTGTCACCAGAGTACAAGGGAGTGGGTGAATCCTCACAATCACATTTCAATCCTCAGCTCTGGCATGTTGGCTAATATTTCTTGCTCAAAGAAATACATATGACCAAGTCCAACTTTAGTGGTACTGGGGAATGTACCCCACCCATAGCGGGAAGGGGCAGGGAGTAAATATTTACTGAACTGTAATAGACTCTGTCACGACTGGACGACTCCAATGTGAATTTCTAAATAGGGAGAGGCCTATTTTGGCCACTGAGGTCTCAGACAGGTCCCCTTTGCCCTCCCAGGTTCAGATGCTGGGTGAGAGGCAACCTGGGCTAGGAAAAGGGGCTACCAGGGGTGACAGGATAGGGGGACCCTAAGCAAGCCCCTTCCTCCCAGAAAGCCCTTTCTCCACTTGTATATTCTCCAAGACCTCTTCTAATAGTCCTGACAGCTCTGGGCCCCTTCCTCCTCATCTTCCTCGCACATGGTTGGAGTTTGCAGAGCACAGATAGAACCCCATGCTGTGCCCAACTGGCTGGCATTTTGGCTCACAAACACCTTTCTCTGAGAAGCAGATCTAATTTCCACCCTGTGAAAAATGGTTGTCTAGCACTCCGGCAGCCTTTGCCGTGGGGCAGCCAGCTGCTGCCACAGTGGGGACAAGGGTGGGTATAAATCTGGATCAGGACCAGCTGCAGGCATGTGGACAATGGATTGTGTGAAATAATCACTTTCCTGGGTGAGGGCTGTGGGAAGGGCAGGTGGCAGTGCTGTGCTACACGGGCTGGGCCAGAATCGTCTGTGGGGTAAGGTGGGGTTTTGGAAAGTCTTTTCAAGCTTGCAAATCCTAGGGCTCTCACTCTCTATGTCTAGAGTTTGCAGTGTCAAGATATGGATTAAGTTCCCAAGACAATTCCTTTCTTTTCCTTCTTTAATTCCAAACACGAGCAATTGGAACCATCACCTCTGTCTCCCCTGCTCCTGAGGTATGTCCTCTCTGCACCTAGCTGGCTGCTGGTGCTGGACAAGAACAGGCCACAGGCAGGGGCAGTTGAGGTCCTGATTCCCTGAGAGGCACTGTTCATAAACCAGTATCCCTCCCAGGGGCTGGCTCATGAGGTCTCAGCCAGCTAGGGCTCTGGGGATAGAAAAGACTTTTCAAAAAGAAGGTCACCCAGTTCCCAGACAGAGGTACTTCTGATAACCCTCTGGGTAGCCCCACACACCCTTGTATGCCCCTGAGAGCACAGAGCCAGGGCTGTGGAGTTCATGGCCAGAGAAACCTCAGGAGGCAGGAGGAATAATGCAGAACTGTTGGTGGGGTTCACCTCCAGAGAGCCGGGCATTGTCTCTGGAGACTGGCAAGTCTCCCCATTTCACAGGCTTGCATCTGCCTTGTGACAAAAGCGGAGAAGTCAGAAGGTAATAATTCCAGGAAGGGATGTGAGAAAGGGGAGACTCCAGCCCTAGCTAACCTCAACCCCTGGTGGGTTCTCCACCTGTGTGTGCCTCCTACATGTCAGATGTGCCTTGAGCCTGGCCCTTGAGCACCACCCTCCCCTATGACTTCAAGTACAGTGCTGTAAGCCAGTGCCTGCTGCCAAATTGCCCCTATCTTTAAAAAAAAAAAAATCAGGGTTGTCACAACCCAAGCTTGAATAAGCAAGAGAATGGAACAGTTTCCTGAATCTTCCAGAATCTGCAGAGAGCTATATGGAGAGGGCTGCCCCAGAGCAGCCATGTCCTCAGCCCTCTGAGGCAGTGGGAGGCCTAGGGGAGCTAGTATCCAGGCTCCCTCTCCTCCCCCACTGTGCTCTCCTGCCCCATTGGTGGAACCCAACCAGAAACTCATGGTCAAGGGCAAGAGAGACTACAGACGCAGCCCATGCAGTAAGGCTCCAGTGCACAGAGCAGGGAGAAGGGCAGGATGTGGCTTTGGAGGGGCAAACAGAAGATGCTCAGCTGAGGGGTGCTGAGAAAAGAAGTCAGCAAGATCTCTCTGCAGTTTGTTGCTCCCAGCACTCCGATATTTGGTTCTCAGCTCAATGTCACTTCCTCTCAGAGGCTGCCTGACTCTGGGCTTCTGTGCCTGTGTGACTGGCACCGCGATGCATCTGGGCTTTGAACTCAGAACAGGATCTAAATCCTATCTGTGCACCTCACAGGCTATGTGGCCTTGGGTTAGTGACTTAATCTCCTTGCACCTCAGTTTCCTCACCTTCAAAATGGGAACAAGAACTCCTAACTCAGAGATGGAAAGTACTTGACACATAGTAAGTGCTCAATAAATGTATCTACTTTTTATCCAGATATGTCTGCTTTCTATCTCTTGGCTGGTCTGCAGAAGCTCTGAGCTGGTCTCTGGCCCAGTCTTGGCCCTTTGAATTCATCCTCCAGACAACCTCCAGAACACTCTTCCTGAAACTCTGGATGGATTAGATCACAACCTTCCTCAAAAACCATTAATGGCTCCCCCATGCCTGGAGAATGAAATTATAATAGCTTCTTTAGGGGTAATAACTAAAGCCAGTCAGTGTTTGATCTTAACTAGAACCTAGCAATCCTTCCCTTGGTCTCAAGTAACACTGACCTAGTCACTGTCCCCAAATAGTCTTTATGTCTTTGAGCCTATGCTGATATTGTGCTCTCCATCTGGGCATCCCTTTTCTGCTGTCCCACTGGTGGGGCTCAAAGGCCTCATCTTCCATGAAAACTCCCCCATTCCACACCAGTGTAGCTGCTCACAGCATGTTACTTACGCTTCTCTGCAGCACTTAGTCCAGAGTGGAAGCAGGTATGGCATGTCTCCCCTCATCAGTCTTTGAGCATATGGAAGGCAGCCTCGCCTGACTCTCTACAATTCCTAAGCCAGTGCTGGACATGGATAAGGACTGATTCTATGCAATGTGATCCCCATGCAGTCTTGAGTGCCAAGGTGACCCTATGCATTCAGGTGTGCAAGGTGATCCATATGCATTCAGATGTGCAAGGTGACCCATGTGCAGTCGCATGTGCCACCATGACCCACATATATTCACATGTCTCAAGGTGACCCCAGGCATCCACATATGCCAAGGTGATCCACATGTATGCAAGTGCACCAAGCTGATCTTATGCATTCGTGTGCATCAAGGTGACCCATATGTTTTTGTGCTGATCCTAAGAGAAGCCTTGCAAACTATAAGGTGCCATTATCTTTCGTGACTGATGAGAGCACTGAGGCAAGCCACTTTGCTTTAGTCCACTTGGCTGGGAAGTAGAGGAGCTGACTTGGACGCAGGCTGCTCTTGGGATTTGAAATCTGTGCTTTTTCTACTCCCTACGGGGCCTAAGAAATATTTGAAAAATAAACCAATAAATGAATGAATGTAAAGAGGGTGGCAATAGCCATATGCCATGGTGGTTAAAAACAAGAAAGATTTGGGTTCAAGTTTCACACTTACAATCTTGGGGAAGTTGCTTGTCTTCTCTGCCTCCCCTAACATGCTGTGACTCAGGCAACTCTGAGTTGACTCCAAGCCCCAGATGGGCAGGCAGGGCCTCCCCAGTGGGGAGGAAATAGCCATGAGGCTGAGGTCGATGCAGAGTGGGGAGGCCCGCAGCTTGCAGGAAGCCCAGACAGTGGCTGAGACAACCCTTCAGGCCTGCACGATGAACATCTCAAGATGTCCCCAGCACTCAGCGCCACCAGAGAGAGAGCCTGTTAAAACAATTTATATCCCGCCTGCCAACTGATGGCTTCATCACACTGCCCCCTCCCTTTGACTTTCACTCGCCAACCACATTTGCACGTCCCAAAGAGCCACAAAGTGTGGATCCTAGTGGCTCAGCTGGGCAGCTGGCTGTCCCAGGAGAGCCTGGGAATTGACAAGGAACCCTGAAGAGAACGGCTGCTGCTGCTTCCCTAAGGCTCTGCTTCCAGCCCTAGATGCCAAAAAGCCTCGTGGGAAGGTGCCAGGCTACCCAGGGAGTTGGCAGCTGGGGCTTTGCTTGGGGTGCCTATAGTCTGGGTCTCATTTGAGTGGTCAGTGGCCTGGGAGCACCTACATAGTGAGCGAGAGCTGCCCTTCACTCTCCCATGGGAACGGCACCAAGCTCCTTGATTCTCCTAACCTAAGGGGCAAACTTGGCAAAAGGATGTCTGGCTCCAATATAAGCAGGATGAGGAGTCAATGAGCAGAGATGGTTACCAAGGTGCTCTTCACAGGGGCCCTCCACGCCCACCCACCAAGCCCAGGTCACCCAGTGGACAGTTCCTGTTAGCCATACATTATGATAGAAATCATTACATTATTAATGTATTATTATCATACACTATGATAGAAATATGTGGGACTCCTGCACTGATATCCTTCAAGCCTCAAAATGCACTATCGCCAGCAGCAAAGGGGTGGGAGACCCAGGCTGAAAGATGAGTTTGCTCTTCTACCTATCCATTTATTCAGCTGCTAGAATGCTCTACCCTGAAATTGTTATATGACTGACTCTTTCTCAATATTCGGATCTCAGCCCAAATGTCACTTCCTCTGAGAGGCTGCCTGACTACCCTTTGTAATGGGGTCCTGTCCCCTCCAGCCCACCCTGCCACTATCACATCTCTGTGTTTTGTCACTGTCACAGCACTCTGCAGCAGCTGAAGTGCTCTGGTGTATTTATTTGTTTGCTAGTTTGCTGTCTGCTGTGCCCACTGGAAGTAAGTTCTGCAAGAATAGGTATCTTGTCCTGCCAGCTTCTGCGTCCCCAAGTGCTCAGCCTTGTGCCTGATCCAGAGCAGACCCTCATCATCCAACATTTACCATGAACCTCCCAGTTGTCAGGCCAGTGCGAGGGCTCCACCTCAGCCTGGTACCAGCCCTCAGGAGAGCACAGTTTAGCTAGAGAGTTTGGGGAATGGGGTTAGGGCCGTGCATTATCCATGAGTTTCTGATGCTTTGATGGGGACCTTGTTGACACTGGAGAAAGTGCTTCTCCTGCTCTGAAAGGTACTAAACAACTCGTCCCTTTCATATGCAAACCAAGTCAGGGGGCCCAACCCCCAAACTCCTATTGGTCTCTCAGAGGGCTCCCTCCTGCTAGGCCACCTTCCACCTGTCTTCATCCCTCCAGGGCCAGGCGCCTAGACGGGAGGGCAGCCCTGTGCCTCAGAGTCTGCTGCAAAGACTCAAACATGGCCAGTCCTGAGCCTGCCTATGCTGCCTTGCCCGTTCCTTCCTGTTGAAATCACAATAAAGATGCCTGGCCCCCATGCCCCCCACTCCTGCTGCCTCCTGGCTGTGCATGGCTGGTGTGGCCCCTGCCATTGGGACAGTCAGTAGTGAACCATCTCTTTAATGGCAATTCTCTCCTATTCTATTGGTCTCACTATAGTGGACTGAAAATAAAGTAGCATTAGGACCAGGTGTGGTGGCTCCTGCCTGTCATCCCAGCACTCTGGGAGGCTGAGGCAGGCAGATGGCTGAAGCTCTGGAGTTTGAGACCAGCCTGAGCAAGAGTGAGACCCCACCTCTACTAAAAATAGAAAAACTAGCCAGGCATGTGGTGGGTGCCTGTCCCAGCTACTCAGGACACTGAGGCAGGAGGATCATTTGAGTCTAAGAATTTGAGGTTGCTGTGAACTAGGATGATGCCACAGCACACAACTAGGGTGACGGAGCGAGACTCTCAAAAAAAAAAAAAAAAAGAAAGAAAGAAAAAGGAAAAAACCCTGTATTTAAAAGCAGACCATGAGGGTAAGGGCAGGTCTGGGGCTGGGATGACTTAGGGGAAGGCATGGGATTCACGCCTGTGGTCTAGGGTCTGTGGGGGCTGCAAATGGAGCTGCATCAGTTGGATGGGGAGGCAGCGTTCTTCTACCAGTGGTTCTCAACCTTCCTAATGCTGTGACCCTTTAATACAGTTCCTCATGTTGTGGTGACCCCCAACCATAAAATTATCTTCGTTGCTACTTCATAACTATAATTTTGCTACTGTTATGAATCGTACTGTAAATATCTGATATGCAGGATGTATTTGCATTGTCACAAAGGGGTCACAACCCACAGGTTGAGAACTGCTATTCTAAGCAAAGGGCATAGCCCAGGCAAAGTCTTGGCAGCCTGGATGGAGTTGAGTTTTCTGGTGACTCAAATGGTCCCCTGTGGCTGGAGCAGAGCTGAGAGGAGCACAGCATAGGAGGCAGGAGGAGGAGGGGGACCAGATCCTAGAAGGCTTTGGATGAAGCAGTGTTTTGCCATCGAGGGAGCCTACTGAATGCATGGTCCCTGCATGTTTCTCCTCTGAGCTAGAGGCCACTTGGCTGCTGTCATATGTGTGGGATGCTGACATATATGTGGCCCTGTCATAGGTGTGGGATGAGGGTCCAGAGGTCCCAACTCCTACTCCCTCAGTTCTAGCCTGGACCCACCTCAGCCCTTGTCATCCCCCCACCCCATTCTTTGCTGGGCCGCATAAACTGAGTCACACTTGCCCATAGTCTCTTCCCACTCCCAGCACACAAGAGTGGGAGGCAATGAGCTGATGGAATGATTTGGTAGCTGTTTGGAATCACCATTGCATATGATACCCAGGAGCTCAAATCGCTTGGGATTCTGAGTCTATATCAATTTCCTCGGAGCAATTGGGGTATGGTAGGGAGGACAGCAGGGCCATGAGGGAGGGATGGCAGGAGGGGATGTGGCCCAGGGCAGACACTCAGGGGCCTAGTTGGATAGATTTACCTATCTTCCTCTCCTGCTGTCTCCTGTGGGTCTCCCCTGGACTCCAGAAGGAGCAACAAGGCCACTCTGAATTGTCTGGAAGGCTGTTAGATGTGCAGGAGGGATCAAGCATCAAAGGAGGAAACCCCATCACTGAACAGCTTCAGCCATGCTGCCCCTGGGTAAGGAAATAACCTCACCCTTGACTTTCTGCAGCCTTGGCCTGCCAGCAAACAACAGGCTTCCTGGAGAGATTGCTTGTGGTGATTAACATCTATTGAACATCGGCTCAATTCACTCATTCATTCTTTCACTCATTCCACCAACTTTCCCCAGGGCTTATTGTGAGGTAGTCGTGGTCTAGGTGTCAAGTATACAGAAGTGCACAAAACATCCTGAATCTGCATCATTAGGGAGTTTAAATTCTGTCAAGGAAACAAATATACTGTCAGTAAGTGACAAATATCACACAGCCAAATGGAGTGGTTACAAAAAAGGAAGAAGAAAATGAAAGATCAGGCAGATAAAAAAGAGAGCTGATTAAGGGTGTTATCCACATGTCTGAGCAGAGACTTGGATGCACAGAGGGTGGACCATGGGGCCATTGGGGTAAGAGTCCTCCAGGCAGAGGGGACAGCAGGTGCAAAGGCACCATGGTAGGAACCCGTGTGGTCAGGGAGGAAGATCTGAGAGGCTGCTGGCTGCAGGGGCAGACGAGAGGGGAGAGTGGACAGGAATGAGAGTGGAGAGGTACATGTGGGATCCTGTGGTGCAGCATAAGGCTCTGGGTTTTTCCCAACTGGAGTGAAAATACTCTGAAAGAGATTTGGGAGATAGGGAGGGGAAAAGGCTAGTTGATATAGTCTAACTGACATTTTAAATATAATTCATCAGCAGCTTTGTGGAGAAGCTGTGCTAACTGCCATGGGGAAAAAGAGAGACTGTGTCACCTCCTCATGGAGTGTGTGGCCTGGCCAAGGGGGAGGGTCTTGCCTAAATAGGATGGTTATCATTTAATGGGGACATATCATGTGCTAGATCTTTTGCCCAGTCCTTTATTCACATGGTTGCCTCATTTAAACACCATAGCAACCCCTTGACATAAATGTTATTTGCCCATTGAATGGAGGAGTAAACTGAGGTATAGAGCCATCAAGTCACTGGTTTCAAAGTCACACAGTAGGTGCAGAGTAGGGATTCAGTTTCCAATAGGCTGAAAGCCAGGGTGAGGAGCTTAACCACGGCACCACAGCCATAGCACAAGCCACAGAGTTCCCTCAGATAGGGTAAGCAGAAGCTGCTGTTCAGGAAGGAGCTCACTACTGGCCAGAGAGCTCAGAAAAGGCTGTGTGGACCAATGTGCTGTGATAGAGAGACAAGAGAGGCACAGCATGAGCAAAAGGGCAGAGGCTGTGAGGGTAGGACCTAGTGACCACAGGGGGAAGTGGGAGACAGGCTTATGATAGAGGTGAAGGTCATTCAGGAGTCACCCTTCAGCCTGGCCACAGAGGGAGCCACTGAAGGGGTTTGAGCAGAGGAGTGACTCAGAGTGAGGGTGGGAAAATGTATTGGCAGTGATGGGCAAAATCATGTCAGAGCTGGCAGAGTGGACACTGGATGCACACAGCTTGGACTTGGTTCCAGCTCTGCCCCTAGAGAGGACTCTATTGGCGCCCAGCTCCCTTGGGCCTAACATTTGATTGCACCAACCTGACCTCCAAACTCCAATGCCAGCACTACTTTCCCTGAGGATTCTTTCATTCTGCTGGAGCCCCTTCTACCTGCACTGGAACTGCCAGGGATTCAGCATCCCTGGAATCAACCCCTGGTTATGGACGACAAGAAATTGGTGCATTAATACCCCGGCTTCCTGAGAATTTCTGAGTGTGTGTCCCCAAGTTTCTGAGTGCACATCCCTGAGTTGTCCAGAAGGAGTAAGCTCCAGCTGCCACTGTGGTGACTTCCTTGATAACACACTCTATACTGTCTGTCTCACCTTCCCAGTCTCACTTCCTCACTCCCCCACTGGGGTTTCCTGGAATCACTTCCCAAATATGCTTTTTGCACTTGAATCCTTTCTTGAGGTTGGTTTCTGGAGAAACCAGACTAAAACAACCACTTTTTCAAGTCTTGGTTGAATTATTTCACTTTACTATGCCTCAGTTTCCTCATCTGTGAAATGGAGATAAGGATAATAATTCCTCTCTCAAAGGGGCATGAGGATGAGTGAGTGAGTTCATAAACACAAAGACCTCAGCCTCTCACATGTAGTAAGCTCTTAGCAAATGTCTGCCAAGATGGTTTCAAAACAGATGAGGCAGACGAGGGAAAGAGGCTGGCACCTGAGAGGAGAGGGGGACAGATGCGAGAGAGTTGGCAGCTGAGCAGAAAGGGAAGGAGCCAAGGACACAGCCAAGTCTGCAGCCTGGAGAGCTGGAGAGAGGAGTGCCATTTACAGCAGCCGGTGGAGGAACTGGGTTTGGGGGAAGAGTTCAGTTTTAGAGTCAGAGTGTTTTCAGGTGCCAGACAGCCATGTGCAGACATCTAGCTGGCAGCTGGGACAGTGGGACTGAGCAGGAGAGGGACGAACATGCAGCAATGTGGATTTAGGAGTTACCTGGAAGGAATAAGAGTTGCTACTATGGGAGTTGAGTGGGTAGGGGAGATGAAGCAGAGGTGAAGGTGGCAGGGAGGGGGAGATTGGTGCGTCAAGGTCTTCAGAGGGAGCAGGGATGAAGGAAGGGATGAGAACCAGGGTATGAGTAAGGGGTGGGAAAGGGGAAATCTTTCCAAGGCTCTGAAGCAATGGGCATTTCTGACACTAGAATCATGATAGGCCTGCATCTCCTGTCTGGGTCTTTGGAAGCAGAGCCTGAGACAGGGATTTGGTGTCTCATTCAATGATTAATGACTGATTGAAAAAAGAGAGGGCAGGTCAAGTCTCAGCTGGAGATTTGCTTCAGCTTCATCTCACTGGGAACTCTGCAGCACAAATTAGACTTCAGGGTTGGTCCCGCCTTGAGGCAAGGGGGGTGATTTCTTATATTCAATATTCACGCAGCTCTCTGACATTGGCTTCTGATGAACGAAGGGGATTCTGAAGATAAGGGGGCATCTGTGAACCATTGGCAGGTGATATAATACTCAACAGTAACTGAGAGGTAGGGCATTGGCCCCGAAAGGGAATCTAGGTGGGGCATCAACAACATCCAAAGCAGCCTGGAGTGAGTCTGATTTGGCTGGGTTCACTCTGGCCTGACCAAATGACCTTTTATGGAGTAACAAATGCTTATCCTTTTCACCCAAAGCAAACATGAGAGTCACCTTGGCAGAAGGTGCAAACAGAATCTGGAGAGTGAGTTTCCAGTCTGTTCTTAATCTCTATCAAGGGAGCATAGGTGATATTTGATCTTCACCCAGATCGTTTGGCTAAGTCAGGGGCCCAGGGCCCCGAGATAGACTGTAAGTGGTGTTCCGTAAGCCCTGACCACACATGCCAGGCACTGTGCAAAGGGTTTTGCTTGCACTGTCTAATGATCCATGAGAACGATGATTTATTATTCCCTTTTACAGGTGGAAAAAAAACTGCAGTTTCTTTGCCCAAGATCAAGCAGCTAATAAGAGGAAAAATGGAATTGAGCCCAAGTCTGTTTGACTTCAGAGCCCAAGTTCTTAACTGTTTCCCAGCCTTGCAGCTTAGTAGCCAGGGTATGTGGACACTGTAAATTGAATTTGGCTTGCCAGGACACAAAGGAGCCAGCTATCTCCAGCTCTCAGAAACCATAATCCAATCCCCTCCATCCCTCCTCACCCCATCCCACTCTTGGTATTTCAAAAAGAAGCAAGCAAGAAAAGGAAGAAAAAAAAATGCCACCAAGAACTCTTCAGGCTGAGGATCTATGCGCCTCACTGATGCTGAACTGAGATGCTACCCACAGGTTCTATACCCTGAGAGAGGACCACGGGGTTCAGCCTGGTCCCCAGAGGCAGACCATGATCTGTGTGCAGGCCTCTCTCTGGAGAGTTTCAGGACACCATGCAGACCCCTGATCTGGCTTTCCCTAATCCCTCTGAACCTAGCCTCTGATGAGGGGACCCAGAAATAGACCCATTTTGGCTCGAAGATTTTATTTTCCCTCAAGCCCAGGAAACACTTCCCACTGTCCTGGAAGAACCAGAAGGCTGCCTCCTAACCAGGAAACTATCTTGGTTTGAGCTCTCTGGGCACCAATGCACAACCAGCAAGGAAACTGCTCTGAGCCACAAAAGAGCCCTGGACTAGACATCTGGAGCCCGGGATTCTGGACCCTTCTCTGCCTCAAACTCACTTTGTGGCTTAGCAACAACCAATTAACTCCAAGGGCTGTGGCCTTCCAAGTGGTCACAAGAGGCTGGTGAGGCCATGGGAGAAAGGACACAGTGAACACTGGCCTTCCTGCTGCTGCTTGAACCCAACACCAAGCAGGAGTCCACCTCTGAGCATCTGTGTTTGCTGTTCCCTCAGCTGGGAATGCTTTTCCTCCAGTAATCTGACAATTTACTCCTGCGTGTCTCAGGTCCCTGGGCTCACTTGGTGGTAATGGGTGACCAGGGGGGCTCCAACCTTTTGATTCTGGCTGATGGGGAAGAACAGGATTGGAGGTCTTTTCCTCAGGTTGTGTGCATCTCAAACAAAGCTTCCCCTGTGTGAGGTAGCCTCCAGGTGAGGCTGTCTCTGGCAAGGGTCTGGAGTCTCATTAACCACTTGGGTGGATAGTAGGTGTGGAGGAAGGGTAGTTCAGTTATGAGCTCGTGAGCAACTGCTAGATCCTTGTCAGAAGAACAAGGTCTAAATGACAATGACTGAATGGTCACGGTCTGGGAGAGCCCTGGCTCATCAGAGACAGTAGTGTCCTGGGAGCCAAGGGAGTTTCCAGTTTCTGTCTGGCTATCCATACACTGTGTGACCTTGGGAAAGCCACTTTTTATCTCTGGGACTCAAAGAGTTCACCTTTTAGCTTCAAATAAAGGGATTGTTAAATAGATTTTGTCTCACAAATAATGGATTCCTGGAGTTCTGGGTTAGGAAAGATTCTGAGACACTGAGATACTTAATGGGACAGCAGCATGATTGATTAGTAATGTCTGCCCTTGGTATTGTAAAGGAGACATGTTATTCCTGGTTTTGTGTATCTTTTATACATTTCGTAACTCAGTGGCTCTGTAGAGCTAAAGCTCAAGAGTGTGTATGCATCGAGGGGAAAGGGCTTGCAAAGATAAAAAAAAAAATAGGTTAAAAAACTTGAGTCAGACCCATGGAGAGTTTCGAAATAGATGGAGAATGGAAGCTGCTTCAGTGCCCACAAAAAGCTCACTCTAGGATAACTGTTTTTGCAAACTGAGTTGCTAACCATTAGTGGGTTGTGAAATAAATTTAGTTGGCTCTACCAATATTTTAAGAACATGCGGAGTAGAATGGAATAAAATAGAATGAAGTGGAATGTTATAGATGTTGAAACAAGTGGTAAGATTAAATGCTGTTTTGTGAGCTTTGGTTTTAGTTACATATGTACATGTGAAGAGGGTCATGATGGATTTTTAACTGTGACTCAGGATCCAAAACCTCTTACAGACAATGAAGGAATTGGGTGGCCATATGTGATCTGTGTAGGACAGATCTGGTTCCCACCCACTCATCATCATCCTGGTGTAATTATCTACCATCTCCTTTCACTCACTGTGAATGTTTAAAAATACGTTTAAACATTTTTTCGATACTCTTTCCCTCAAAAGGCAGGGTCTAATTTCCTGCCCTTGCAGTGTGGGCTAGAACTTGCCGCCCTGCTTCTAATGAATAGAATACGGTGAGAGTGACAGTGAGTCCCTCTCAGGACTGTGTTGTACAAGGCGTCACTGTCTCCTCCTTACTCTCTTTCTTGGATCATTCACACTGATGAGAGCCTGCTGCCACATAATAAGAAAATTCCAGCAGTCTTCCAGATAGGCCCATGTGCTGAGAAACTGAGACCTCTTGCCAACAGCAACATTAGCTGTCTTAGAAATGGATCCTCAAGCCCCAGGCGAGCCTTCAGATGACAGCATCCCTGGTCAGCATCTCGCCTGCAACTTCACAAACCTCCCAGCTAAGCCACCACCAAACTCCTCACTCACAGAAACTGAGAGATAGTAAATGTTTGTTGTTTTTAGCTGCTAAATTTTAGGGCAATTTGTTACACAGCAATTGATGGCAAACACTCTGAAAATCATTCCTTACTGTTGAAAGATTATATGGTTATTCTATATAGAAGGGACCTCAAATATTCTGTAGGGTTTCCAAGAGTCATGGAGAATGAGACAATTGTAAGGAGACAGGGGAGGGCCAAAGTTGCCTTTGTTTGCCAAAAAGAAAGGATGAGTAGAAGAGTGAGTCCTGAGTATGATAGAAACAGCTGACATTGGCTGACTAGACAGAAAATCCAGGAGGATTTTGAAAAGAACATGGCATGGTCCTAGGGTGAGCCTAAGTTCATCAAAGTCAAGATTCTGATGATTAAACATTTCTTCCCCTTTTCACAGGACAACTGGTTTGGCAGATCAGTGGATACAGTTTTAGTTCACAGTGGTTTGAATAGCCCCCTCCTGAGGAGCCTGTCCTGAGAGGAATGAACTGAGAGAGGCAGTTCCAGTACAAAACATTGTCCTGGCTCCAAACTGCCCAGTGATTTCACCAGACACTTGGATGAAGGTGCAAAAGATGGGTTTGGCCAAACCTCGAAAGCACAAGTTGCATTGATATAGCTGATGTATGATCCAAAACTCTTCCCAGGCAGAATTGCCGGGCCAAAATCGACACGAAGAAATTTAACAGTAATCAATGTTAAAGTCCAGCACTTGCAGATCAAAAAAATCAATGACTCCAGGAAGAAGCCCAAGGTGGGTGGACAGAACTGACTTGGCAGAATTCCACCTGAAATTATCTGGTCATTTTTATTTGGCCCCCAAGGTCAATGTAAGCACAAACAACGTGCTGTGGCTACTAAAGCAGTGGACCCAGGTGTAGGTTCCAAATGTCATGGAGGCTGTGGTAGAAGGGAATGTTCTCCCTTCTGCTCCTGGCCCTGGTCACTACACCTGGGCTCCATACTTTATAGGCACAGAGTGTCCAGAAGGAGGACAGCTAGTGGTTCATTGGAAGACAGGCATGCCCCTCTTGGTATACAGGAGCATTACATGAGCGGGAAAAACACAGCTCAGTACAGAAACACATGTGCTCCCTGCTTGAGTCTACATTGTACAGTTGAAAACAGATGGAGCATCAGAGCCTGCTGTCCTCATGGGGAATGATGGGTGGCATCTTTGGAAGGATGTGGCTGTCTCAGAATTTCTGGGCATCTATCTTGGCAGGAGGAAGAGCCAAGGTGAGGGGTGGAAGTAACAGGGCTACCAATCAAGGATCATAAGTGGGAGAGGTGTCCTGACAGGTGAGCTCATCTGTGGGTAGTTGGGCTCCCCATCATTAGAGTGAGCAAGGAGAGGCCAGTGGGGCAGAGTCTGATCTCAAGCAGGGGACTGGTCCACGGGTCTCTCCTCTTCTCTCCAGACATGGCCTCCAGCTTCTGCAGGGGCCTTCCCCATGGTAAGAGCATGGTCCTTGGTTGGGGATGTGGGAGGGCAGGGATAGCAGAAGAGAGGAACAGAGGAATCTGGGAGGAATCTGCCTGGGCCACCCTGCCACGCACACGCACATACTCTCTTGCTCACATGAGTGAGCCCTCACACAGCTACTCACACATTCACGCTCATGCACAACCTCAGGTATTCTCATCCACTATCCACCTGCTACACAAGTACCCACCTCACACACTCACAAGCATGCTCCCAGCATTTCCTATACATACGTTCACACATGGACACATTCACACACATGTACACACAAGTGCCAACCCACAGGAAGACCCTCCCTGAGCTCAGATTCCTGGAAGACTCTGAGACGGCAACTTGCATGTGGGGGACTTACCAGTGAGAGTTCTTGGGAACAGAGCCCTTGGGGGAGTGAGGAAGGTGGGCCCAAGCAGAGGGAGAAGTTGAGCTGCAGGGTGGGTGTGGGGGCTCGGGGGTGGCCTCAGCCCATCCCCAGGGAGTTCTGAAACTGGGATGGCCCTTTAGGGATGTCCAGAATTAAAGTGAAGAGGCTGAGACTTTCTTTTTCTTTCAATTAAGACAGGCTCTGGCTCTGTTGCCCAGGCTGAAGTGCAGTGATGTCATCATAGCTCACAGCAACCTCAAACTCCTGGCTCAAGTGATCCCACTGCCTCAGCCTCTTGTGTAGCTGAGACAACAGGTGTATACCACGGCACATGGCTAATTTTTCTAGTTTTTGTGGAGATGAGGGTCTCACTCTGTTGCCCAGGCTGGTTTTGAACTTCTGGCTTCAAGAGATCCTCCCACCTCTGCCTGCCAAAGTGTTGGTATTATGGGTGTGAGCCACCCTCTGTGCCCGGCAGGGCTGTGCCTTTGCTCTCTGCATGGACCAGCCACTGGGTAGTGGGAGGGGAAGTCTATTTGGGTGAGGTAGCTCCCTCCAGCTGAGGGCAACTCTCAGAGAGGGATTCAGCTACATGCCACCACTACAGGCAATCTTCCTGGTAGGTGGAGGATGTGTGTCTTAGTCCTGAAGGGGGATTTGGGTAGCACCACTGCATCTGCTGTGTGCCCATGGGGACCCACACCTGCACACACAGGCCTGGCTGGAGTTCTCCTCCCCAGCCCTATGCACTCCTGTTCCTGGGACAAGCCCACCCACGAGGTGAGGCAGCAAACAGAAGGGCCTTGAAGGAAAGGCCACCTCCCTGACTGATGATGGGAGAGAGCAGTCTGCAGCCTGGGTGCCAGGACAGGGAAGGAAGGAGAGACCAACGGTGGCCCAGAAAGGGCGTGCAGTTTCTTCCTCTATAGTCTCACTGGAATCTGACTTTCAGGCCCCACCCAGAGTGGCCACTGAGGCAAACGCCCTCTCCCAAGATGTGTTCCAGCCCAACATTACTCTCCCTCCCCACTCCCTCTGAAATGCTCTCAGGGGTGTCACCACAGCTTGCTCCTAGGTGGACATCTGGGCCAATCCCACAGCTTCCTGCTTGCCCTTAGGGAACCAGCCCTTAGGGTCAGAGAGCAGCCTGACTCAGGCTGTGTCCAGCCTGTGATGTACACGCCAGACTTCGCACACAGTGCCCACCCTCCCCACCCTTCTCTGTGCCTGGAGGGAGGGGAAGATAGAGAGTTGGCTGCTGTTTTTCCTCACATTGCTCACCTGGCCCCACTCTTGGGCTATTGTTTTGGATACCCTAGGCCAAGGATAAGCCGGAGTCCCCCATGGAGTGCATTTGGAGGCTCCCTGGGGACTTAGGCATGGGAACATCATACCTGCAGTCACCTTGATCTGGGAAGTCAACTTGCTATTTGAAGCCATTGATGTGATTTATTCCAAGGTCCCTGGGAATCTGGACCCTATCTCCAGACTCTTACTGTCAGTCCCCTCTGTCCTCCAGGCAGGCCTGGCAGCAGCCTCCTCTTAGGTGGTGGTGCCCTGTGCGTGTCGGGAGCACAGGAAACACACACACACCACATAGCCTCATTAGTACTGCCCGAGGCCACTCAGCCATCTCAGCTGGGTAGGCCCTTGTTTCTGAGTGTCCTAATCACGGGGACCACATCTCACTGTCTTGAAGGGGAGGCTATCACAGTTAGCCCCAGCATTTCAAAGAAGTCTCCATGCACTTCCATCTCTTTATGCCCTTGACCTAGCAAAGGAGCCTGAGAATCATAGCCCTGGTTCTCAAAATTTTTCCCTATAAAGTCTGCCCCTGGTGACTGGCTGTACCCTCTTGAGCATCTAATATCTGTAGTTTCAGTGTCTCCCAGGCTCTATCAAAATTCCTATTTTAATATCTTCTTGCTCCAGCATGGCACAAGGGCCTCTGAACCCTTAGGACCCTTGGTATTGAATGCCAACTCTGCCCTCACTGAAAATGGGACCCTGGGCAGGTTCTGTTCTCTCCGCATCA
The DNA here is from genome assembly GCF_000181295.1 of Otolemur garnettii. NCBI lineage: Eukaryota > Metazoa > Chordata > Mammalia > Primates > Galagidae > Otolemur > Otolemur garnettii. The sequence goes on along the minus strand of NW_003852396.1, from coordinate 70,609,054 downwards.
CTCACCTCATCTATGAAAAGGGGTGATAAGCTCACAAATAACACATGTAAAGGCACCTGGCACAGAGTCCGCCTCTACCAGCTTCACACCTCTAGCTCCTCCTTGATGGTGCGCAGCTCCGAGCTCATCCCCTCCCTGGGGCCTGTTCCCTCCTCCCTGCCCCCAGGCCCTTCTCTACTCCTCGAATAAATCTGCTCTGCAACGGTGACCTTAATTGTGTGTGTTTGATAAATAGCTCTATTGGACCAGGACAGTAGCTGTGGACCAATCGGGATGGCAATGACCATGAAGGAGCTGGGAGTGCAGAGCCCGGGCTGGGCTGAAGAAGCAGAGCCCAGCCCCGCTCTACTCACAGCCACCACTCTGGGGACCAGGTGGCACACTCTCGCCACGCTGCAACCACTTTTGTGGGGGGTGGGAGTGGGGAGCTTTAAAGGATCCTTGGTGATCTGCCTCCCTTATGCTCATTTTCACAAACAATGATGCTGAGACCCAGAACAAGTGAGCGACTTGCCTGGGGCACCCAGCTGGTAAAAGGCAGGCTTGAGAGTCTAAGCTGGGCTTCTTGACTTCCAGGCCAAAGCTCTGCACCCCAGCCCATGCTCCTTACCCACTGGTACCCCAGCTAATAGGCTTCCTCCCCTCCTGCTAATGTGCTTTGCCGGCAATGTTTCCTTGTCCTCTGCCACTCTTCTCCCTTCCAAAGTATCCAGAATGGGAGGCATGTTTTATGACCCCAGATCATGGGAGCTCAACGCTTGGATGCTTCGCTTATTGGCTGTGTGGGCTTAGGGGATTTACTCAACTTCTTTGAGCCCCAACTCCTCATCTGTAAAATGGGGCTAGTACAAACTGTAGCTACCTCATAGGATTGATGTGAGGTTACATAAGAGAGTGCGAGCCATGTATTCAGTACAAAGCTGGTACAGCACAAATGAAATGTTGGCCATTGCTCTTACTGGTTGGGGTCTTCAGGGCTGCCCTGATTGGATGGGCCGTTTCTGTATTGCTCAAAGTACCTGGCAGGTGAGCAAGTGGGGCTGAAATGCAGCCTGCGATCACTCCCCACACTGTGTATTCTGGGAGCTGCTTCTGCCCCAGGAGGCCCCGTCTTCTAATTCACCTTCCCACAGACGGGGCATCTTTTCCTGATGTGCACAGAGGTGCTGTAAAACGCAGCACTGCATGCTCCAGTTGTAATTTAGGGGTATCAGGCAAGATTCCAAACTACATCTCTCCTCTGGGGATCACAGTGCCCAAATTCCACCATTCAAGCTTCCCTTGGGTCTTGTGGTCATTTGCAATGTTCCTGAAATCCCATTTAGAAAGAAGCGTCCTCAGGCACAATAATACCCTAAAAATAATAACCCCTTATCATCATTTTCATTATCATCATCACCATTATTCTAAATCTTGAGTGGATGAGCCTTCTTTCAGTGGAGGGCAGGATAAGCCATCAGGCAGGGTGGGGGAGAGAGAATGGGGAGGAAGCTGCAGGGTGGGTGGGGCAGGGGCCACCGAGGCTCAGCTTTCTGCCTTTGTAATTCTGCCTAGGGTCACTCCAGAGGAATGAATTCAGCCAACTGGTGCAGCAACAGCAGCTGCAGCAGAAACTCTTCTGATTTACCGGGAAACCTCACTCCAAGGAGCAGTATCAATGCCAGTGATAAACCTGGTTTCCCAGGAGCACCTCCATTTTAAGGGGAGTGAGAGATACATTCCAAGGGAACAAATCTCAAAGGTAGGATTGCAGGCATGGCAGAGGCCACATGGAAGAGCTAATGGGGCCCTTGGTCTTTCAAATCACACACCAGAGGTGGCTGCCAGTGTCACTCACTGACACAAGAGGTCTGCCTGGCATGGGAGGAATTCAAATGACATTGCAGAGGAGTGGAGTGTCTTAGGCCAGGTCCTCCAGAAGCCACCCCCACACTTAGCATTCTTGTACAAGGGATTTACTAAGAAAATGCTTCTGGGAGGAGCTGGGAGAGAGCTGGGGACAGGGGAAAGGAAGTAGAAGAGGAAGCCAGGCAAGGGTGTGATCTCAGGCAATGTCCTGGGGTGGTGGCTGCAGCCAGGGCCCCCAGGAAAGCTCTGGAGTGTTAAGTTACACCTCAGAGTTTGTCCCCTGCTGGGTAAGGAGGCCGGGCTTCACCCCCTGAGCAGGTTAGTCATAGGGAAGCACAGACCAGGGACAGGATGTGAATTCCCTGTGATGTCACAGACACCGGCTCTGGTGAGGCACACTGCAGCCCAACATCTCCCTCCCAGCTCTCCTGTCTGCATAAACAGAGTAAAAGGACCCTGAGAATCTGGGCCAAGCACCTACAATATCTTAAGGGCCCCTTCCCCACCCATGGAATTGTCATTTCTGTGCCACTCTCATGTTCCAATGAAAACATCCATTTGTCCCAGTTACTCCTTGTTCAAAGCCCACAGTGAGCAGGCTGGTGGACAGGTGGGCTAGGCCCAGGGCTGCGATGCTCAGACCCACTCCAAGTTGGGTGTTTCTACTGCCCGCATCTGGGCTGGGTAAAAGGGGCCAGGGCTCTCCTGTTGCCTTTTCTTTAATGGCCCTTTTACAAATGTTACTGATTAGAGCTAGATTACTAACATTGCTGAAATAAAAAGGTTCTGAAACCCATCGTAGATGGGGAGCTAGCAGATACACAAACTTCAAACAGTTATCGGCCTCTGACCCTGCCGTGTCTCGGGCTGCAATTTTTAGACATCAGCCAGTTCCCAAGCCGGCCTGAGAAAGAGCAGGATACACAAAATCGCAGAAGGTAAAGTGTTGCTTTTCATTTGGCCGGGGGCTAAATTTTCCCCAAAGTCCTAACACAATGTATTAGAGTAATAGTGTACCCCCAAATTCATGTCAATCCAGAACCTCAGAATGTGACCTTCTTTAGATATAGGGTCTTTATGGCTGTAATTAGTCCTATAAGAGGAAGAGGAGGGACACATCCAGGGTAGAAGCCACATGAAGATGGAGGCAGAGAGTGGAGTGATTAATCTACAAGCCACGGTGTGCCAAGGATTGCTGGAAAATACCAGAAGCCAGGGTAGAACCGTGGAACAGATTCTCCCTCAGACCCTCCAGAAGGACCCAACTCTGATGATACCTGGATTTGGATTTCTAGCTATGAAATTATGAGAGACTAAATCTCTGTTTTAATCCCTCTGGTTGGTGCTAATTTGTCATGCCAGCCCTAGGTGATTAATATGATAGGAGTCAAAGGGACAGAGGTCAGCCCACCTCTGAGTCACAGGGTAGGCTGCCACTCCTTCCTTCTCTGGCACCATGGGCTGGCCCCTCCCAGCTGCAGAACGCCTGACCCTACCCCCACCGCTATGGTATCCCTTTACCCAAAGCTAGAGAGGCCTTTATTCCCTCTGGATCCCTCAGACCCTGAGACATAGGAGCTGGGTAATTCCTGGGTACCTGGGTCCATCAGTGCATGGAGGTACTAAGGACCTCACTGGATTTTCTGGGACTGTGGGTATAGGGCAAGTATATTAGTCAGAGCTCCCCAGAGAGACAGTACCCTTAAGATGTGTACAAATGTAGAAAGAAATTTATTTTATGGAATTAGCTTACGACATTATGGAGGCTGCAGGATCTAAAATCTGCAGGGTCAGTCAGCAGAGCGGAGACCCAGGGAAGAGCGACTCTGCAATTCAAGTCTGAAGGTTTTCTGAGACAGAGCACCCTCATGCTAGGGTGAGGCCAGTTTCTGTTTCTATTGAGGCCTTCAACTGATTAGATGAGGCCCATTTTACATTGCAGAATGAGATCTGCTTTATTTACATTTCATTCATTTCAACGTTAATCTCATTCAAAAAAACTCTCCTAGAAACATTCAGAGTGATGTGTGACCACACATCTGGGCACTGTGGCCCAGCCAGGTTGACACATAAAATTAACCTTCACAGAAGCTTTTTAGCTTGATTGTGTCCCATTTATTTACTTTTGGTGTTGCTGCAATCGCCAAGGGGGTCTTCTTCATAAATTCTTTTCCTAGGCCAATTCTGTCAAGAATTTTCCCCACACTTTCTTCTAGAATTTTTATTGTTTCATGTCTTCAATTTAAGTCTTTTGTCCAGAAAAAGCTTCTGTATAGCAAAGGGCACCACAACGAAAGCTAACAGACAGCCTTCAGAACGGGAGAAGATATTTGCATGTTATAAATATGACAAAAGCCTGATAGTTAGAATCTACAGAGAACTCAAATAATCAACAAGAAAAGATCAAACAACCCCATTTATAAGTGGGCAAGGGACTTGAACAGAAACTTCTCAGAAGATGACAGATGAATGGCCAACAAACACATGAAAACACGCTCATCGACCCTATCATCAGAGAACGGCAAATCAAAATCGCTCTGAGATATCACCTAACTCCAATGAGATTAGCCCACAGTGCAAAGTCCTGAATCTGCAGATGCTGGCGTGGATGTGGAGAGAAGGGAACAGTTTTGCACTACTGGTGGGATTGCAAACTAGTACAACCTCTCTGGAAAGAAGTATGAAAAATTCTCAAAGAACTATAAGTGGACTTCTTTCCCTTTGATCCTGCAATCCCATTACTAGGTATCTACCCAGAAGAAAAAAAAAATCGCTTTACCATAAGGATATTTGCAGTAGAATGTTTATGGCAGCTCAGTTCACAATCACCAAGATGTGGAATCAGTCCAAGTGACAAAAATGCCCATCAACTCATGAATGGATTAATAAACTGTGATATATGTGTACCAAAAAGTACTATTTAGCTATAAAAAGATGGAGACTTTACATTTTTGTGTTTACCTAGATGGAGTGGAAGAACATTTTTCTTGGTAAAATTCACAAGAATGGAAAAAAAAGTATCCAATATACTCAATACTAATATGAAACCAATATCTAAACAACTATAGGCCAACATGAAAGAAAAACTCAAATGTAGCTCGTGAGGGGCAGGGAAGAGGAGGGAGTGAGGAGGGGGAGGTAGGAGGGTGATTGGCGGGATCTCATCTAATGTGCACTGTGTGAGGGTGTTCAGCACATCCCTTGGGTGAAGGGCTTCACTACAACTTGAACTTTACCTTAGAAATGAAAACAACGTAACCTAAACATTTGTAACCTCAGATCAATCTGAAATTTAAAAAGAAGTAACCATCACAGTAAGCAAGTATTATGATCTCCATTCCAGAGAGAGAAAAACTAGGATCCAGAGAGGCTGAATGATTTTTCCAGGATCACAGAGTAAATTAGCTGCAATGAGCAATTGTAAATGAGATTGGACTAAACATGAGGAACCCTTGGATTCAATTCTCTGCACTGGAGTTTTAAATCTGGTGCTCTTACACAGATGTCCTGGAAAAGGATAAAAAATACCCAGTTTGTATTTGCCTTCATGTGGCGCTTGCTGCTTATGTAAGGTTCTGTGAGACAGGAGAGACACTGCCACCATTGAAGGAGGGTCCTTTTGTGCTAGAAACCATACTTATGACATCTGATTATTGCTTAACCACTCTCTGAAGTGGTTATCGTTGTCCCCATTTTACTGACGACCAGACTAAGGCCACAAGCACTGAAGACACTGGCTAAGGTCACACAGCTCACAGACAGGGATCTGAGTTTGGACCTGTGTCTGGGACTCCAGGGTGTGCCCCCGAAGGGGTAAGCATGCCCACCCACATCACATCACTGGGCCTTTCCAGCAGCCCCGTGAGGAAGGGAAATCTGGCCTCCTCTCAGAGCAGGAGCCGCTATGCGGGGAGGTTAACAGACTCACACGTGGCCACATAGCCAACCAGTGTCCTGCCCGGGGCTGCAGCTTCCTCCCCAGCCCTGCTGTTGGAGGGTGGAGGAAATCCCAGTTCTGTTGTGACCTGAGCATGCACTGTGTCTGAGGGTCACACATCATCCTATTTAATCTTCCCTGCAACCTACTGTGGTAACTAATAGGGATTTAGCATCTTCTGTGCACCATGCCATGTACTCCTCCTTATAACCCCAGGAGACAGGCAAAGGACTTTTCCAAGGTTACACAGCTACCAAGTGTGAGGCTGGGATTTTAGTTCAGGTAGCCTGATACCAAAGCCCAAAGGCTTAACTACCATCCAAGGATATGATCATTCTTTCATTCATTCAAGAATTGAGTGCACTATGTGCCAGATTCTCTAAACACAGGCGACCGACATTGCCACATGTTTTTTTCTTTTCTCCTCCTACCCCCAACATTCAGAGGAAAATAAGGAGGAGAGGTATAAACTAAGACCAAACTCTCCCACCTTCAAACCTGGTGGGAAACAAAAACAATAAACAAATTAAGAAGTACTTTCAACCAGCACATTGTACCCCATGACTGCAGTAATAGACCCAGTGATGATTTAATAAATGTAAAAAAAAAAAAAGAAAGGAAAGAATTGCCATTTAAAAACATAAAAAAAAGAAGTACTTTCAAAGGCTGGTAAATGTTAAAACAAAAGAGACAGGTCTGGAGACAAGCCTACCTCTTGGGGAAAACATCTTTAGGGTAGGATCTTTTGAGCAAAGTTCTGAGTGACAAGAAAGCTATGTGGATATCTGAGGAAAGAGTAATCCAGGTATCAAGCAAAGCCAGTGCGAAGGCCCTGAGGTAGGCGCAAGGTGATATGTTTGAGGAGCAGAATGATGGCCAGAATGGAGAAGTCTAGAAAGACATGGTGAGGAGGGTCCAAGACAGGTGATCAAGAAACACAGTTGCCTTTGCCGCTGATGCTCTTAGGTGCTGACAGCCATTTCTCTCTTCTTTAGTGGCTGGCAGAAGCCTGTTTTTGTCCAGATGCTCCACAACTCAGGGGTTAGTGTTATTAAGTCTAAGCCAGAAGTTAGACTTTCTATAATAAACCAGATAGTAAATACTTTGGACAAGCCATATGGTCTCTAGCACAACAACTAAACACATCCATACTCTGGACGTAGAAATTCTGCCTCAAGAGAAATATTTCACCACAGGGCCTTTCACTTTCCAAAGCACATAAAAAGGGATTAGCTCTAAATGTAGGCACCCAAATGCCTGGTGTGTCAGTGACCCCTGGTTAGAATAGTAGCAGCCATGGGCAATGCATAAACAAACGGGGATGCCGTGTCCCAATAAAACTTTATTTGCACAAGGTTGTCAACCCCTAATTTAGATGAAAAAGAGGGATGGATGATTCTGCTGGAACAGTAGGTGCCTACCAGAGACAGAGCAAGTGCTTGCAAAGTTGCCCACCCACCTGCTCACCCACTCTGTCTCCCTTCGCTGTCGTGGTGTCAAACTCCAGCTTCTGAAGCATCCTCACCAAATATTAGGGGCAGCAGCGCCTTCCTCATTAGGAAACATAGAAGTGACTGCAGGCTACACACACTGAGCCCTCCTGGAAGAAAAGTTGCTAAGTAGTCTGGGGATGGGAGTGGGGCAGTGTGGGGCTGAGCTCGGGGCCTGGGGCCTGTGAGGATTCCTTAAGACCCAAAAGCTCATGCACTGGGGCGTCCTCAGTGACATGCCTGCCTATCTCCATTTTGCCCACCTTTCACCTCTTCCCTCTCTGATGAGTGAGAGGAAACAGAGCACAGACAGAAGGAAAGGAGAAAGATTAGAAGAAAGAAAGGAGAAAGGGACGGGAGTCCCTCTCCCCACTCTGGCAGTTCCCCCAGTGAACCGTCTGCACGTGACAGATGCTTATGGTTTTAGACAATGAAACGGATCATTGCCTTCTATTTTAAGCTGGGGTCATTACCCCTCGATTCTGCAGAGGCACATTTGAGGCTTAATTTTTTGTTGTTTGCATATGAGATCATTTCAATTAAAGAGAACTGGAAACATTCCCCTCTATTTCTTTAGCAAACAGAGCTTATTGCCTCCCACCCAGAAAAGAAAAAAAAGAGAAAAAAACAAAACAAGCCAATGTCACAATTTTACAAACAAAAAGACTCTTCAGCAGCGATGGGCAGGAGCCGGGTGAAAGGACATTTGTACTTATAGGGCTTTTATTAGGAAAAACATATCTGTCACCTTTTGCCATACGTCACTGAGCAGTGGAACTAATTGAAACCATCTAACACTGAACTCTCACCCTACTTTGCTCCTTGTTGGTACTCAGACCCTTTGTCAGTGTGACTTAATGCCACATAGACTTTTCTACATGCTAGAAAGGAATCAACTTGGGAGTGGACATAGTTTCTAATTTCTAGTTCCTAAGATCACTTGGGGGTGATTGCTACATATGTATTCCCAAGCCCTGCCCCATTGGAAGAGAATCTCCAAGGAAAGGGGACCCTGGCAAATGGGGGAAGTTTGGCATATGATGTAAATTATGTATCAAAGGAGCCTGGAAGGAAGTAGATTTGAGTTTTGAGAGGACAGCAGAACCCATAAATAAATAAATACCTTGAGATGGGAGGAAGAGAGTAGAAGGTAAATAGTCAGTTCGTCATGAAAGAAAAAGCAAGTCAACCCATAAAAAGAAGCAGAGACTTAGAATATCTAAGTCATGTAAATGAAGGAGCCTCAGAAGAAAGTTACCTGATACCAGGCAATGGAAAAACAGAGACAAAAAATAAATAAATAAGCAAGCAAGCAAGAAAGTGGCAGGATGTTTAGACTATGTTATGTGAAATTAAAGACTAAAAGCACTCAAGAGGACAAAGAGATATATTATATAGTGATACAGGACTTTTTATAGAGAGGATATAGTCATAAACATGTATGTGTCAAATAACATAGCAACTAAATATAAGGGGCAAAAAATATTAGAGGTGGAGGGAGAATTGTCACAAAGTATAAGTCAAGTTGAAGATTTTAATATACTCTTTTCAGAACTGGACGGATCCAGCAGACAACAGAAAAGCAAAGACTTAATGCTATGCTATCAATTACTGTAGTTACTGACCACATGTGGCTACTGAGCACTTGAAATGAGTCAAGTTGGCTTGGTACCTGTGGCTCAAGTGTGTAAGGCGCCAGCCACATACACCTAAGGTGGCGAGTTCAAATCCAGCCCGGGCCTGCCAAACAACAATGATGGCTGCAACCAAAAAAAAAAAAAAAAAAAAAGTCGGGTATTGTGGTGGGCGCCTGTAGTCCCAGCTACTTGGGAGGCTGAGGCAGGAGACTCACTTGAGCCCAGGAGTTTGAGGTTGCTGTGAGCTGTGATGCCACAGCACTCTACCCAGGGTGACAGCTTGAGGCTCTGACTCAAAAAAAAAAAAAAAAAGAAATGAGTAAAATGAATAAAGTTGAACTGAGATGTGTCATAAGAACAAGATATAAATAATGTCAGATTCCAAAGAGTCTGTACCCTTCAAAAATAGAATGTAATAGATCTCATTAATAATTTTTATATTGATTATTTGTTGAAATAATATTTTAGATATATTGAATGAAATAAAATGTTATCGAATTGGTTTTATATGTTTACTTTTTTAATAGAGTCAACAGAAAATGTTAAATTACACATGTAGCATGCATTATATTTCTATTGGACAGTGCTGACTTAGAGGAATTGAGTAACATTAGCAGCAAGCTATTCGATAAGGCCTTATCATTTTCTCATTCGTATTCTTGGATTGCAAAACCTTCTCTTTATTCCCTGTCCATCTTTACACTCACTGTCCTTTATTGGGCCTTGGGAAGTAGGAAGTTTGGTGTATCCCAAGGAAGAGAAGCTGTGGATCCCAACCTACTCCGTGACTACCTCCTGGAGAAATTTGGGCTTTAGATTTGCTATTTATAAAATAAAAGTAAATCCTATCAGGGAGGTTGTTGTGAGGACTAGATGAGGCAATGTACTCTCATATTTTCTGAAAAGAAAGTTGGAAATCAAAGAAAGATGAAGGGGATCCCCAAATTTTGTTTCTTATCCCTTTGCCCTTGACTAGGAAGACAGTAAAAGCTCAGAACCAGAGCTCCTCAGGAGACAATGCTGGAGGAACGGTGGGAGTCTGGCTGGAAGTGACATGTTGGAATTTAAGATTTCAGACTCAGAAGACTTCCTTCTATGGCCTTCAGCCAGGGCATGAGCCAAGAGTCCTGATACCGCACTGAGTTAGGATAGGTTTTCATCTCACTTTAGCATCCTTAGAAACAAGATGCTGTTTCTTTGGCTGCTGTAAGGAAGATTTATCTTTTATGATTATTATTGCATATTCATAGCAAGTTCATGCCAGAAGCCCCTAAATGAGCATCTGGTAGTTAAGGTTACCGACTCATTCCAGTTTGCCTGGAACTTTCCTGGCTTTAGTGCTGAAAATCCTATACCCTGGGAGACCCCTCATTCCTGAGCAAACCAGGACAATTGGTACTACAACCTATGGTAATTGTAAAACTCAGTTTTCTGGACCTGCCCTTGCTTGAAAAATCACCATGGGACGTGTGTAAAGACGCAGATCTCTGGGTCCCACCTTCTCACTCAGAATCACCAGGGCAGCAATCCCAAAATTGGGACCCAAGTTCCCTAGGTGCCTTTAAAACCCAGCCAGGTTTAGGAACACAAATGAGCACTATTATTTTGTTGTGTAGGTAGGGAAACTACGGTCCAGAGAGGGGCATTTCAAGGGACAAAATTGGTACCTTTAAAGGCCATACACTGAGATGATTATGTCTTCTTCCTTATAATAATCCAAATAATAAAAATATGAAATGGTCAATAAAGTTAAGCAAAGTTCTGATTTCCCTCCCTTGAGGTCTATTTTTATCCTTTTTTTAAGTACAAAAAACATTTTGTGGGTGTGTCCCTTATGTACTTGTGCTCACAGCCTGAACTTGGTCTATATGCTGCTGGTGATTCAATCCTGAGCAGTGACAGTGACGTATCCAAGTGGAAAGCTTGAACCCACGTGCCTTTTAATGAGGGGTGGTTTCTGCAGTCACAGCTGTTTAAAGAACTCTGGGCTCCTCCTCTTAGACCTAAAGGAAGGTCTCTGCTCAGGCCTGCCCAGGTGAGTACTACTTGTCTGATACCCTCCTTTCAGATCCCTTCTGCTGTAGGTAGTGGCCAAAGATAGAAACTCCAGCCCCCTCCTGTTAAGCTTGTGTGAGAGTAAGGGTTGTTGGTGGAGGAACACAGGCCCCACCAAATTCTCTGTTACAGCAAGACACCAGGGTAAAATTTAGTGCCCTTTAGTTGCCAATTCAGTAAAAAAAAAAAAAAAAAAAAAAAAAAAAAAAAAAGTCATCTATTGCAATACACTGACACTTCTTTTGAGTCCATCTATGGCCCAGTCTTGTCCAATTCATTCTAAGAAATATTATTCAGCATGGAAACAGCTCCAGCTCTGGAACTGGATGAACTATATCCAAAGATCAGCTTTGTCACCTACTAACATGTCTCTTAACTCCTCCGAGCCTGTCTGAAATGGGGTAAAAACACCACTCCTACACAGTATTGTTAATACTAAAGGTCAGTAAGATATGCAAACATATCAGGTGCACAGTGGGAATTCATAAATAATGTATAATCACAATAATATGCTGCTATGGTTTGTGTGCCCTGAAGATCATGTGTTGGACATTTAATATCCAATGCAATAGTGTTGGGAGGTGGGGCCTAATGGAAGGTGTTTAGGTCATGAGAGCTCCCCCCCATGAAAGGATTGATGCTGATTATAAAAGAGTTCGAGGCTATGTGTTGGAGGTCTTGCTCCTTCTCACCATGTGATGTCTCCCACCATGTTATGATGCAGCAAGAAGGACCTCACCAGATGCAGTCCCTTGATCTTGGATTTCCCGGCCTCCAGAACCGTGAGCCAAATAAATTTCTATTGTTTCTAAATTACGCAGGCTATGGCATCCTGTGATAGTAGCACAAAATAAACTAAGACAGAAAATTGGTAGTGAGAGCGGTGCTATTGCTATAACAGATACAGTACTTGAAAACCTATCGGTGGCTTGGTAATCAGGTAATGGAAGAGGCTGGAAGAATTTGGAGGAGCAGGCTAGAAAAAGCCCAGACTGCTGTGAGTGGAGAATTAAGGACAATTGTATTGAGGGCTCAGAAGAAGACAAGAACTGTAGGAAGAGCCTACATCTACTTAAAGATTACTTAAGTGGTCGTGATTAGAAGCGTGGCAGACATATGGACAGTAAAGACAATTATGATGAGGTCTCAGATGGAAATGAGGAACAAGGTATTGAAAACTGGGGTAGAGGCCATCCTTGTTATAGAGTTGCAAAGAGCTTGATGGAATTGTGTCCATATCCTAGGGCTTTGTGGAAGGCAGAATTGAAGAGTGCTGAGTTAGGATATCTGAGGAACAAATTTCTCAGCAAACTACTGAAGGAGCTGTATGGCTACTTTTAGCCACTTATAGTAAGATGTGTAAGAATAGGAATGATTGAAGGACAGAATTTATAATTAAAAGGGAAGCCGAGTAGAAAAATTTGGAAAATTCTCAGCCTTGCCATGAAAAAAGTGAAAAGGCATCTTTAGGAAAGAAAATCAAGGTTATGGCCATGCAATCATTTGCTAAAGAGATTAGTATGGATGAAAGGGAGTCAGGTGCTATTTATTAAGAAAGTGGGAGAAAGACCCTGAAGGAATTCAGAGATCTTCAAGGCTACCCTTGCCATCATAGGCCCAAAACAGAGCCTTGGAATAGGGTTTCCAGAAGGAAACCTGGAAGTCAGCATTCCAGTCTGATCCCACATGCCAGTCCATCCTCTTTAGCTAACCCTACTATAGGTCAAGTGGTCCCAGGTGGGGCTCAACCCACTACCCCAGAGGGTGCAAACAGTAAGTTTTGGCAGTGTCCACATGGGGTTAAGTCTGCATGTTCACAAAATGCAAGAACTGTGGGGGCCTGGCTACCTCCGCCTAGATTTTATAGCATATCACAGACAGCTGGGGGCCCAGGAAGAATGTGTTTCAGGGACAGAGAGCAATGCCTAGTGAAGACACGTGAGTTGGCCCATCCCAAAGACACCAGAACTGAAAAGTCACCAGGCTGTAACTCCACCCAGGGAAAGCTGTAGGAAAAAGACTCCAACCCACAAGAGCTGCTGGCTGGACTCCAGCACAGCCATAGGCGTGGCACTGCCTGAGGCCTTGAGGGCCCAACCCCTCCCCCAGTGTGTCCAGGATGCAATGCCACTCCATGGAGCCAGAGGAGATCATTCTCCATCTTGAATACTTGATACAGTAGAACAGTGGTTCTCAACCTTCCTAATGCCACGATGTATTTTCATTGTTATAAAGGAGTTGCAACCCACAGGTTGAGAATCACGGCAATCGAATCTCTGTAAGTTGACCACCGAAGGGACTGTAACAACCTGGTCTACCTACAGAGGTGTCAACATAAGGAACTAGGCCTACTGTACTGATACATACAGTACAGTGCGTGTCTGGTCTGTGAAAATTAGGTCAACTTGAGGAGGAGGTCAACGTGGTGGCCAACAATGGAGGTTCTACTTTATTGTGCTCCCAGTTGGGGGTTGGACTTTCTTAGGGCCTCTAACTCCTTTTCTCTCACCTACTTCCTCCTTTGGGAATGAGCATGTCTATTAGATGCCTAATACCATTGTATTTTGGGAGTAGGTAGCTTCAATTTTATGGGTCCATGGCTGGAAGAGAATTTGTCTCAGGATGAATCCTGCCTTGAGTCTCACTCATATGGGATTTAGATGAAACTCTGGACTTTGGACTTTTTTGGGGGGGACAGAGTCTTATTTTGTCACCTTTGGTAGAATGTCATGGCATCATAGCTCACAGCAAACTCAAACTCTTGGGCTCACGCGATTCTCTTGCCTCGGCCTCCCCAGAAGCTGGGACTATAAGTGTCCACCACAACACACGGCTATTTTTACAGATGAGGTCTCGCTCTGGCTTAAGGCTGGTCTCCAACCCGTGAGCTCAGGCAATCTACCCACTTTGGCCTCCCAAGTGCTAGGATTATAGGTGTGAGCCACTGTGCCTGGCCTTGGACTTCTGAGTAGTGCTGAAATAAGACTTTGTGGCCATTGGGATGGGGTGCATATACTCTGTATGTGAGAAGGACATAATTTGGGGGGGGGGCTAGAGAAAGATGCTGTGGTTTGAATATGTCACCTAAAGTTTGTGCCTGATGGGAGTGTGTAGGTCAGGAGACCTTCACCCTTATAAATGGACTAATGTTGACTATGAAAAGGCTTGAGGCTGTTAGTTTGATCTCCCGCTCTCTCTTGTTGGGTGGTGGCTTTGTCGTGTTATGACACAGCAAGAAACATCACCAGATGTAGGCTCAAGCTTGGCTTTCCCAGCCCTCAGAGACACGAGCCAAATAAACTTCCATTGTTTATAAATTACCCTGCCTGTGGAATTGTTACAGCAGACAAAAAAGACTAAGACATATACACAGAGTGCCTCATATATATGTTAAGGGCTCAGCTGGTGTCTGTCTCAAAGACAGACTCTGCTCCCTATTGACTGTGGGTCCCCAATGGGAAGATTCTACATGAATAAAAATAAAAATGTGTTACACAGAGAGAAGCAAAGACATTCAGGCAGTTGGTATTTTCTGGCTGTGAGGCCTGCCCCAGTTTATTTTGGCAGCTGCCTCCACCATCAGTGATGGAAGGATAAAGGAGAGAAAAATTGCAGTGAAACAAATGGATCGACCAAAGAGGGGAGGCTGTTTGGCTCCAGCTTCCAAAGGAGAACCCAGCTGTCCCTGTGGTTGCCATGCAGTGGATCCCCGGGTTCTGGTCCAACCCTTTCATGCAAGAACTGCCCTCAGCATGGAGGACGTTTTCCAAAATAACCAGACTTTGGGGAGTTCAGGTCATTGAACTAATATCAGTCTATAGACTCTCTCCAAATGACAACTGCTTCGGCACGATTGCTGCATAACAAGCCATCCAAAAACCTAGTGACTTAAAACACTGACCATCATTCATTTGTTCCTGATCCTGCAACCAGGGCTAGGTGCAGCTGGGAGGCTTGTCTCTGCTCCGCAGGAGGTCATCTGCAGGCACTCTTACACGGCTGCATTCAGCTGACAGTTTGATCGTGGCTAGGAGGTCCCCGATGGGCTTGTGTCCACGTCTGGCACTTTGGTGTCACAGCTGAAGTGGGTGAGCTGCCTGGGATAGGGGGTGCGGCATCTCTCTCCTGTGGTCTCTTATCCTCCAGGGGCTTAGTTTGGGCTTCCTGGATGTGGTGTCTCAGGACAGCAGGAGATAGAGATCGGAAGCTGCGCACCTCTCACAGGGGTCCTCTCACCAATTCTCTCTGTCAAAGCAGTCACGGGTCAACCAGACTCAAGGAGGGGGAGAGAGACTCCACTTCTTGAAGGTGTGGCAACCCACACTGCCAATGGTGGAGACATAGGGAGAGGTGATGCATGGATGGTTAAAGGTATAATGATCATTCTCTAGGGTGTGACCCTCAACACCTTTGTCTTTGGACCCCGATACACTTTTAACTCTTGGGGTGTACGTCTATACTCTAACTTCCTTTTCTGAACACTCGAGGCCTTCTCTGGGTCTCCTTTGGCAGGGCTCAGCATAAACAGGAACTCAAGCCCCGCAGTCAGTCAGTCCTAGGTGGCAACCTGGCCCCACCACTCCCAGCTGTGTGACCTTGGGCAGGTCTGTTAGCTTCTCTGTGCCTCATTTCCTCCACTGTTAATGAGGATGCTGAGGCCTGCCAGCGGGACTGCTGTGAAGATGAAATGAGATACAGCAGCTAAGTGCCTGACACAGAAGCTGTCTGGCTCTGGAAGATGAATGCTAAGTCTGGTCCTCGTCCCCCTCCATCCTCAGCTGCTCCTCTGCCTGGGGAACACCCACTTGTTTTCTTATGACACATCTTTTGCTAATGTCTCTGCTGAATCCCTCCAACCTTCACCCTCAGGGTACCCATCATTCCCTCCTTTTAAGTCCCATAGTCCTTTGAAATATCTCAATTATGTCCCAGGTTACATTCATGCACAGTTATCAAGTACATGTATGTCTCCAAAAGAGGGAATTCTTGCATTCAGGAGTCAGTCTTACTCATTCTTTTCAGTCCTAGCACATAGTGAGTGTTTTGCATGTGTTTGGGGAATGAATGAGTGCTTGGGGTTCTCAGAACTCTGGGACCCCCTTCATTCTTTCAGGACCCCTCTCTCAGCCCTGATTGCCCAGAAGAGGAGTGGGAAAACAAAACAAAACAAAACAGGGGTCCGGCTTTGTCCCGGTGATGTGGCCAGTGCCAGTGCCACGCTGGCTCCTTTGGGGTAGAACTCCCAGGCGCTGCTGCGTCCCTGTCTGCCATCCTGGTGAGGGCTAAGCCAGATGGATTATGCATTAAAAATTAAGTTTTCAAGTGGGAAGCCCAACTCAGCACCCTGCTGGCTCAGAAGGAATTAGTCCTTGCAACTGAGGCTTCTAAAAGTACTACAGGCTCAGGTTTCAAATCCTGGTCACAGACTCTGCAAACCTGGGCCAATTCCCTTGTCTCTGCATCCGTAAAACGAGAAAACTGGTAACTCTGTGGAAAGATGATTGCGAGGATTAAATAAGATCAGCTAGGTGGTATAGAACGGGCATAGTACATCAGGTCCTTTCACTGCTCAAAAAAGTCTCAGATCTATGACTATTGCTCTGGCAGAGAAATTACCCCATAAAATACATAATGACCAAACTTGTCAAGTGCCTCCCTGGACCGCTCATGAAGATTATTGGAGTTTGGGAAATTAAAAAACGTAAATGAGTGCTGGGTGGCTGCTGGGTTCGCTCACTGCGTAACGAATACTGGAGCTAACTGGTGAGTGGCTACCACGTGCTAGGGAACTGCTCTAAGCATTACATTAACTCACTTAGTCTGCACACTTAGTCACGCTGTGCAGGGGATACTATTATTTTTCTCATCTTACAAAGGAAGAAAGTGGGGCCCAGAGAGGTATAGAGCGTCCATAAAGTTTGTGTGTGATTTACTATGTTAAACTATTTTAAATCACACATGAACTTTAGGGATACTCTGTATATACACTTATTTGGCTAGCCAGTGGCAGAGCTAGGACTTAAACTCAAGTTGTCTCACTTTACAGCCTGCGCCCTGAACTTGGATGCTACACTGCCCGGAAGTGGCTGCTTCTTGTCTAGTCCGACAGCATTTATAACACTAATCCATGCTTCCGCCCGCAACCAGAATACCCACTGACGTGAAGCACTTGCCATGTGGGACACCTCACTCGGCCTTTCCCGGAATTCTTACAACCGCCATATGTGATCAGGACTGTCATTTTCATCCTACAGATGAGGAAACTGAGATATAGTGACAGCAGGGACCCCTTGGAGGGTGGTGAAGGTCAGAAAGGAATTTAGGCAGAGCCCATCTTTAACCATCACGCTGCTACTACAAGCCAAGAATGGGTGCGGAGGCATGGATGTTTGAAATGACCCATGCTTAGTCAAGGATGTCCATGACTGCCAACCAGCACACTTGGAATCCATGACGCCTGTGTAATTAGTTGTTCAGGACTCACAGCCTCTCCTCGAAGCTCCTCCAGGGCAGAGCTCCTTTCCCAGCCCCAGGAGGCCCCTGTTTGGCCCTTCAGCGCCTCTCCCCTCCTCCCCTTCAGCCAAAGATCTCCCTGAGGCAGGGCTTATTCACATGGGTCCCCAGGCCTCTGGTAGTTTCTCCACATTGATCTCAGGGGGGTGAAGAACTTGGAGGGGAAAAATAACATCTCTGTGTTTGCCAATCTTAACTGAAATCAGCACTTCCTCTACTCACATGTCACCAGTAGAAACAACAGATAAATTCCCATCACGCTATGTGGTTGCAGATGCCTGGAAACACCATCCACACCTATCACCCTTTCAAAATTATGGTGCTTATTAGATCTGCTGCTAGATCTTAGTATATTTAATGCCTTAATAAAGAAGCATATATATATTGCTAAATTATAAATTTGTGTTTTTAATAGTTTGATACTATTTTTAATATAATTAGTACACTTTGAAATACAACGTATTTCTGTTGTATGCACTAAAAACTGATATTCCCAGAACGGGTCTATAAGCCTCAGCAGACTTCCAAAGGATCTATGGCTCGTGAAATATTTACAGCAATTCTTTGAGGTTGGAATCTGTGATCATGGATCATGATTCCTCTTTTATAGAAGAGAAAATTCAGGCACAGAAAGGTCAAGAAAACTGTCCAAGGACACACAGCCAGTAACTGAAGTGCATGGATCTGAACCCAAGGAGTCTAGAGCAGAGTCTGCTTGCTTGGCCAGCACACTGGGTGAGGGGCCCTTGGGCCCTAGTGGGCTGCCAGACCATTCTTCCATCTGGCACTTTCCTCATCCACCTCCCTCAGTCTCCCTGAGTGCCTTTGGGGCTGGGACTATTTTTTATTTACCTCTGAGTCCCTAGGACCTAACTCAGTGCTGAAACCAGGAAAGGTTTCAAATAAAAATTTTTTAGTGAATGTGTTTCTAACCCATAAATGCCTTGTAGGTTGGGGGTGCAAAGAGCTTTTCTTTTCTGATGGAATTTTACTGCATGAAAGAGAAAAAAAAAGGCCCCAAACCAAATAATTCATCTACATTTTATAATGGCATTAGTACAGAATCTTGCATTTTTATAGCGCTTTTGATGTTGCCGAGAGTTTTTATATCTCCTTGACTTAAACCTCAAAGTGTGGTGGTGAAGGGCAGAGGCTGCCGAGCCCTGTGGTGGCCCGAGTACAAGCCCAGCTCTGCTGTTCCCTGGCTGACATCACTGAGCCCAGTGGCCTCATCCATAAAGTGGGGACAGTAACAACTGCCTTATAGAATGCTGCTGGGATTAAGCAGACAAAGCATATTGTTTAGAACAGGTTTCTGGTACATTGTAAGGCCACAGTAAACTTGGCTAGCCTCTGTGTAGGATGTCAGGTGTTGGCACTGCCACGGAGTAATGCCATCAAGACAGCGGACTGCAGTGAAGTTAGAACTGGATTCTGATCCCATCTCAGCCATACAGGACAGAATCAGTGAGCATAGACTCAGCACTCCTTCTTCACAGGAAAGTAGGGACGGGACCAAAAGTAGAAATAAAAAGTGGGCTGGCAGGTTGGAGCAGGGATGGGGACCCCTCACCCAAAGGCACTCTGGAGCACTGCCTGAAGACAGTTGGAATACCTGGTTGAACCAGAGCTTAGCTGCAGAGAATGAAGGCTGGAGTAGACCTGTGTCTACTTTGGTATGAAGAGTTAAAAATAAAAGGCGTGTATGGGAGTGGATGGGAGGTAGTGGATTTCAGTGTGTTTGGACAGGCTCTGGCCAGTGAAGATAACTGAGTTTGAACCCTGTTCAAGCTCCCTCCCTGGCACTGCTCAACTCTTGGGGTGTATAATTCTATAAGGAGAGTCAGGATCTTCCCCTTCACCCCCCGTCTCTCCCTCTTCCTCCTCCATCCCTCCTCCCACCCCTCCCTCTCTGATCTGTTCCCTTCTTTCCTCTAACTTATAGTTATGGGTCCTAAAGTTTCCTTGTATTATAACATTGGTACAAAAGGCTGACCACACAGGGCCTCTTTCTGCCAGCCCGCTGCCAGCTCACTGAAGAGCCAAGCAAAGATCAGAACTGATGGGAAGCCTCCTCCCACAAATGCAGGTGTGAGCTCCTGTGAGAATGCCCTTCCAGCCCATAACCAGGCTAAGGAAAACCTCCTGAGCAGACCTGCTTCCCCAAATGACTTCTCGTGTGTTAAATTATCTTCTATTATTGCCAGAAAAAAGGTTTTTAAAAGAGGTTAACATGGGATTTAATGAATATAGCATAATAATGTTCCTTGCATCAAATTAAAATTCTAAGTCTGCCACATGAAACAAGTGTATTATGAGTATCCAACATTATATATTATTATTATTGGACTGCTTCATTGCCCTACATACTTAGAAATAAAAGAAACAGCTCCAAGTCCTGCATTTGAATTGGCAAGCTTCTCCTTCAGAATGAAAGTCTGGGAAGACCAGGAGCGTGCCCTCCCTGCTAAGGAGATTCTAGGATATTAGAAAATATCCTTATGATAAAGCAGAAAGATACCAGATATATAAACAACAGTGCTTTGTGAAAACAGCAGAAAGGAAAGGAAGTATGAATCTGGGTTCTAAATGGTTCGATCTGTATGCTGTGTGACTTTAGGCAAGTTACTTTACCTCTCTGAGCCTCTACTTCTCCACACTGCTAGTCTGGGTAAAGGACAGTTGTGAAGATAAATTAAAATTGCACGTGTGGAAGCACTTTGTAAACTTTAATGGGTTGCTGAATTCTGAGGATTAAAAACAACAGTTCGCTTTGTTGATTTCTTCTCTATTCCTACCCCTCCCCTGCAACTAAAGGCTGGATGACATCTATAAATAATAGTGACCTCTATTTGTTGAATACTTATTAAGAGCCCGGTATGATTTCATTCGGTTCTATGGTAACTTCGTGTGATAAACATTATGATTAACTCCATTTTACAGACTAGAAAACAGAGGCTCAAGATGACACACAAGTTCGCTAAGGCCACAGGAACAAGAAGTGGCAGGCATTTAAACTTAGGTCTCCCTGATTTCCTCCTAGTTCTCGTATGTTGTGTTTGCCTCTAAGACATGCCTGACAGGCTGCTTCCAAATTGTGCCTGAATACCCCCAGGGACAAGGGGCTCGTTACCACCCTCATCTTTATCCCCACAGTGAGTGCTGTCCCCTGACACATAAAGGATGATTGTGATGATATCATTATCTATAAAATAGAGTGACTGAGTGGATATTCTCTTAAGGTTTCTTCCAGAACATCACTTTAAGAGCATGAGCCTTTACAGACGAATCCAGCCTGGTTACTGAAGAAAGGATTAACCATCTCCCTAGGAAAATGGAACACGGCATGCAAAAGGTGTGCGAGAATGAGGGCAATTAATTCTCTTTTGCCAATTGCTGTAGCTGTAAAAGAAAAAACAAAACAAGAAAAGAAAAATTTGCTGGAGAGGAGGTATTTATTCCCCGCAGACCCATGGTGTGATTTTGAAATATCGCCACGGAAGGAAAGAGGACTGGGAAAATACAAATCTATTAAATGTGGAGGGCAGAAGAAAAAGGGGCTTCCATAAAAGGATTTCTAAACCGTATCAAAGGCTTCTGAGGTCAGGGAGGGCTGCCGGAACACTACCAATTAGAGCCCAAAGGGAAACCGGCTTAAATCTCAAAATTAAAGATGGAGAGCAGCAGTTAACCTGTCTTCGAGCAGAAAACATAGTCCTTAATGCTCGATGTAATTTAATATTTTAAAATTATGACCACAAACGTTGAAGGCTCCTGTCCAACAACATAAAATGGACAATAAAAGTCTCAGTGGGCCTTTGGATGTCATGGGCGAGATGGCACGGGAATAATGCTGGTGCAGGGTGACTCTGAAACCGCAGAAGTTGAACCGGCAGAGACACAGTCGGAACTCGCCCCAGGATACAATGGCCGAGGCCCATCTCTGTTTTCCAAAGACCCAGTCCCGGGCCAGCTGGAATCCTTTGATTTGTGTTCTGTGGGCTTTAACAGGACGCATCATGGTGATGTGAGCGGAAAGGAAACCACTGGCAATGCTAGGAGGGTCCACAGCCTATTCCAGGGGATCAGTTTAAAGCAGACCCATGGCGTGATTTGAGGTGCTTTAAAAATGCTACGTGCCGGGGTCTTCACATAGAACGGAGGCCTGGGCATCAGTATTATTTTAAAGCTCCTCAGTTAATTTTCATTGTACCCAGGCTTGAAAACGACTGCTCTGAAAGATTGTGGACCCGATGAGGAAGAGAAGGTGGACATTTGGGACATGGCAAGCTTGGATTATACGAAAATCCACAGCACAGTACCTGACGTCCTGGCAGTGAGTTATACAGGTAAGAAAATGGGCTAGTTTTCCTCCTGGCAGGTAGGAGACTGGGGCTGAGTTTTATGTGGTTGTTTTACTCAGCCCCTGACCAAAGCTCTGAGCATAAAACCATGAATATAAAACCTGTAGCTGAGAACCCAGGTGTCCGTGTTGCCAATTAATATTTGTGGACAGTCTGAAGGTGTGAGACCCCAGCCAGTGGGTGGTTTTCCCTAAGGAGGACGAAGCTGGACTCCTCTTGGGTTCTGAATCCTCAGGGCCCCCCAAAAGATCTCCCCTTTCATTCTCCATGACTGTCCTCCCCTTGCCTGGGTGACAGCGTGGTCACAGGGAAGGTCAACGACTCTACAGATGAACAGATTCAACACGGCAAGCCCACACTTAATGAGGCATCTTGGGCAAGGCATTACCCTCCTTGAGGCTGTTTCTTATCCACAGACTACGGAGCGCAATGAGACTCGCGGGGCTAGGGAGAGGAGTACATGAAGTCATCCAGCTTGGTGCCTGGGGCACAGGACCACACCTGCACCAGTCGCTCCATCATGTCCCACTGTGAGCCCCCGTCAACATCTACCATGCATGTGCTCCTTCTTGTGTCCACCTCGTGTTTTCCTGCCCCCGTGCTGTTGCCCGAGCAGGTCCTCCACCCGGAGGAGGACCTCCCCTTCCCATCAGATTTTATACTACGCACCCTGATGCTGGTGGAGGCTCTATGCCCCTTTTGCTCTTTTTTGCACTTTCTCCTTTCTAGAATTTAGATTTTATTTTATTTTATTTTTTTATCAAGTCACATACACATAGATCATGAATACATTTATGCATATGTAGGGTACAGTGTGTTGATTTTTTAAATACAATCTGACGTGGTTACATCAAATCAATCAACATAGCTTTTACCTCATTTACTTGATTATTGTGTCAAGACGTTTATGTTCGACACTTGACAGATTTGATTTGTACCCTTGCAATATGCTCCATAGGTGTGGTCCTGCCTTTTACCCTCCCTCTATCAAACCTCCCCCCTCCCCTCCCCTGCCACTCCATTTCCCTCCTTCATCCTGGGCTATGGTTGTGTTCTATCTTTCATAAGACAGTGTGAGTAAATATAAGTTGGTTTCACAGAAGTACTGAGTACATTGGGTACTTTTTCCTCCATTCTTGAGATACTTTACTCAGGAGAATATGTTCTAGGTCCCTCTATGTAAACATAAAAGAGGTAAAGGCTCCATCTTTTTAAAGGCTGCATAGTATTCCATGGTATACATATACCACAATTTATTAATCTATTCATGGATCAATGGGCACTTGGGCTTCTTCCATGACTTAGCTATTATGAATTGAGCTGCAATGAATAATCTGGTGCAAATATCTTTTTTGCAAAGTGATTTTTGGTCTTTTGGATATATTCCTAGTAGAGGAATTGCAGGATCCAATGGCAGGTCAAGTTTTAGATCCCTGAGTGTTCTCTAAATTTCTTTCCAAAAGGAACATATTAGAATTTAGATTTTAAACCATCCAGCAGAAGTCTTCCCTCCTCTGACCAATTTATTCTACTCTGGGCCATGCCCTGATTCACCCCTCACTCCCGCCTACACTGAGAATTTCCAGAAGATGGCACCTGTGACAGTGTGAAGCCCCAGAAAGAATATGTGCTTTGGCACTTAATCCTCATAGTAAGCCTATGAGGAAGGTCTCATTATTCTCTATTTTACAGATGAGGAAATTGAGGCATGGAGAGACTAGGTCACTTGCCCAAAGTCAAATAGCCAGTGTCAGGGGTGGGACTTGCACACAACAGCTGGCTCTGGGGTTCAGGCTCTTAACGATCTGGGTATGTGCTGGTGAGGGTGTGGCTTCCCCTACAGATGGGAATAGACAGGAGGGAGGGAAGGAGGATGAAGGAGACTAGGATCTGGAGACACCTAAGCCCAGCTGGAACTGGGAGGCCTGTTACCACTGGCAGGGGGCCTCAAGGAAGCCACATGAGCACTGAGTGTCCCCTCCCATTACCGTCCACCAGGAGATGGGGTCAGCAGGTTGCTGGCTAAGCATCCAGTCTAGAGTGACATCGACTAGTGCCTGGGGACCACCCCGTCTTCCTCTAGCACCCCTGAGTGGATAACTCTGAGTCTAATAGTCTAGGAGACTTATAAACTCTTCCCCAGCCAGGAGGAGGGAGCCCTGGACATCTGGAGTGATGGCAGTGGGAGTATAAAGGGCTGCTGAAATATGCCAGGCCTTCCTCCTCCCCTAAGTTCTCATGGCTGGCCTCAAACAGCTTCCTCTGATGCCCTGCAGTGTTCCTCTCGCCTGTGAGCACAGCTTCAGTGAACCAGAGCTGCCAGCCTGGATGATGTCCCTGATAATCCTGTGAGCTGCCTGGTTTAGATCACCCTGACTGGTGGGCACGGGAATTCCAAGACCTGACCTAGCCCCTATGAAGCCCCCTTCCCAATGCCACCCCAACTGCACTGAACAATGGTCTCTCCTTGGTTTCTGTCCACCATGGCTCCACCATAGTTATTAGCTGTGGGGTCTTAGACGAGCCTCTTAATTCTTCTGAGCTTCAGTTTCCCCATGTCCAGAAGGGGACAGTTCCACTTGCCTTACTGGCATTGGAAGGTGTAATGAGCTGTCATCTAGAAGGTATCCAGCTGCAAGTGTCCTGAGGACCCCTGCCAGAGGGACCTGTCAGTCCCCCTGCAGGCCCCTTCATTA
This sequence comes from Otolemur garnettii, assembly GCF_000181295.1. Classification (NCBI taxonomy): domain Eukaryota; kingdom Metazoa; phylum Chordata; class Mammalia; order Primates; family Galagidae; genus Otolemur; species Otolemur garnettii. Next base: position 70,584,514 of record NW_003852396.1, on the reverse strand, counting down.
CACAGTGAGGGCCCTTGTCCCCTTCCCTGCTGCCTCCCCCAGAAGGGGGGCATCATGGAACATCCAGGAGAGGGTGATGCTTGGGTGGTTCCCAAACCATCCTGCTCTGAACCCCAGAAACCGTCTCTGAGGCAGCTCTGAGCTGTAGCCCCAGTGGCTAAAATGTCTCCTCTGCAGAAATACGTTCCGTGAACAAAACAGAACAGAAACACTTTGAAAACACAGAGAACCAAATGTTCAGAACAGGGCACAGAGCAGGGTCTGCTCCATGGAGTGAGGACAGTACCATTCTTTTTTGTCCTCCAAGCAAAATATAAACAGTTTGTATTCCCTGGGCTTGGCATCCTGAACAGTTAATGAAGAGTCTGCCGCTCCCACTTGTCACCTCAGAGGGTCCCAAGAACACAAAACTCAATGGGGGAGATTTCCCATTCCCAGGATAGCCCTCAGAGTTTGTTTTCACAGTCGTGAGTGCAGTGAGGTGGGGTAACAGGATTCTTTTATTCGTTCTTAATAGATGGCCAAATGGAGGCAAAGTGACTTGTCCCTGGTCACCCAGCAGTAAGTGCTGGGGAGGGATTTTAGCCCATTACCGCCAACCAGTAACTTTCAAATTGCATCCTGGGGGTGCTGGAGAGAGCTAACGGGTGTCAGGCCCCTCTCCTTTTCTGCCCTCTGTGCACACACAAAGCCGAGCACTCGAGGGACTGTCTAGAAAGCAAGAAGCATGTGCTGGAGGGGCCGGAGAGCTTCACACATGGGTTAATTTCTGTTCCTGTAACATATTAAGGGATATTTGTTCCTGTTTGCTATAAATTGGGCTTCCACATAAGACTTCATTTGAAGAAAGGGATAAACAGCTTAAAAATAATTGAAAACCAGTGCACCAAACCAAGTCAAGTCTACGGCTCATGCTTACCGGGTGGGTTTGCTCTGCCGTGGTGTACAAGGAAAACTCTCAAGTCTGTAGGAGGCTGCAGGAAGATGCCGGGCACAGTGGGGTGGGGAGCATCTGCCTCTTGGCTGAATCCCAACTAAGAAACTTTAGCTATTAAAAAATGAGCAACAGTTCCCTTGGTATTGGCAAGACCCTAGTAGCCACCTCCCCAAACAAAGCCCTGGGGAAGGTTTTGGTCCTGGTAAAGTTTGGCCTCTGACCTTCCAGGCAGGTCTGCTCTGGATCCCATGCCAGTATCTGATCTCCAGGCTGGAATAAGAGGCAGAGATGGGCTCCAGCCGCACCCAGGCTTCGAGCCCTGATCCTCAGACACTGGGGAACGGGTTTTTCCTCACCCAAGCAGAAGACGTCAGCTCTTTGGGCACATGGGGCAAACTTGGGCAAATGGTCTGGCCGGGCAACTTCAGAGGAGGCAAAGTTTAAGACAGTCTCTGAAGACACTCAGACATCTGCAGAGGCTAAAATAGCAATTTCCTCTTGGTGGCTGGACTCGGCATTCCAAGAGGAACACGTGGCCCCCAGGTGTTCATGGGTGGCTCTGTTGACTCTGATTCTTTCCTTTTCCCCTTGGCCTGCTCAGACCCAGAGGCACTCACCCAGAAGTTGGCAGTTTTCACAGTAGCAGACATTGCCCATCCCGCATGGAGCCAAGGTCAGGGTCAGCAGGACCAGTAAGATAGACACCGTGCCTTTGAGGAGCAAGGAAACACGCTGGGAACCTCTGCCCCATCAGCCAGTGCATTCTGGAAGTAATGATGATCGTAGCCCCTGCAATTTATTGAGCATGTACTATATGCTAACACTCTACTTATATTATTTCATTGTAATGACAATTGAATTATTACTACAATTCAGTGTAAGGTAAATTCGATTTCTACCTCCATTTAACAGACCGAGGTCCAGAGAAGTTAATGGCAAGGCCGAAACTTGAATCCCAGCCTGATGGCCAAGCCCTTATCCTTGACTAAGCTGTACTGTCCCAACTCAGTGTGTCTAGAATAAATGGGACCCTGGCCCCATCCAGTCCAGATCCCTGGGCCCCTGCTTTACTTTTCCTATACCATACATTCTCAGCAGGGACAGTACCACCCTCCAAGGGGACAGCAATTGGTTCTGGTGACAGAGAGCAGAAAATATTACTCTTTGTTATGTATGAAGCATACATACAATATGTAATAGGTACAACACAGCTGAGGAATGAAAAGCTTAGGGGGATTGCAATTAGGAAAAAATAGTCCTAGCACATAGTAGGTGCTCAGAAAACAGTCATTCCCTGCTCTGTTGTCTGCTGGAGCTGAACGTGCACTGGTCCCATTGGGAGTTTTTGTGTCCCGGCCTCAGTCTGGCTGGCCTAACCCCAGGCTCAGGCCTTTGGCCCCCGCATACGCCATGCCTGAGTCTGCCCCCACTAGCAACCAAGCTCTCCCCCAACGTCCTGGTGCTGTTCCCTCGAATTGCTTATTGGACTCGTTATAGGTTAAACAGGTACAGGCTTTGCTCTGCTCAAATGAAACTTGAACACTTCAGGTCGTTGTTGTCAATTCTCCCAACACAGGGAAAAAGGTAATTGTCAATTAACGAACTCATCAACAGAGGCAGGAGGAAAATCAATAACATGGGCCAACATGGAGCGTTCTAATGCCAGTCAGAATTCCTGGAGCGAGAGCCTTTCAAACAGGTACATGGAGTAATTGGTTTTTCTCTTGTGACCCGTCCCGTGGACTCTGCAGCTCTCCAATTAACATGTACTGTTGACAGGCACACAATTATTTGGGTTCGCTGTGCCCCAGATAGTGTTTGTTCAATCAAAACTTGCAAATATGTGGAAAGTGCACAGAATAGCAAATGCAGGATGTCTCTGGGGGAAGCCAAGCAATGAATGGGTCTTAAAGGAAACTTGGACTTGGCCTTCTGTTACAGAGAGCTGCCCCGAGTCTTGGCTCAGATGCTGGCTTAACACCCCTGTTCCAGGCAGCGCCTGACTAGACCTGTCTTCATCCCTATTGGGCAGCTCAGAGGGGTCTGCCTGTAACTGGGCCAGTACTCTCCTTCCACAACTATGAGAGAGGAGGGACGAACCCCCTCCCACATAAGCCCACTAGCCCTGGGAAAAAGCTGGTCTGTGCCTTTCTCCAGCCACCTAGAATGTTACTTCTCACCTCCTCTACCAGGAACATCCAAGTCAGCCTACAAATCCTTAGGGATTCTTCCTGGCTTTCCCCAGGCTCTGAGGATGCACCAGGGGTATCTGGATGTGCTTCCTCCCTAGCACGATGCCATTGGGTTACATGCATTGGACACTTCCCTCTCTAGAGAGTGAGCCTTTGATGTCAGGGGCCAAGCATCATTCATCTCTAAACAACTTCAGATGAAAAAGTGCTGAGGAAATGTTGTTAGATGGTAAGCAGTGCCAGAGGTGGATAGTGGATGGATGGACATGTGGGTTTGCAGCAGAGGAGCAGATAGGGAACCGGGGGGTTGGGGGCAGTAAAGATAGAGGAGTGGTTAGCAGATAGGAAAGAAAGAGGATGGGGGCAGAGCGGATGGAAGGAGGGTTAAGAGACTGATAGGGGTTCCGTGGTTGGTGGGTATTTGGAAGGCCATTTGGCACAGTGGTTAGGAGTGTGGGCTCTGGAGCCAACTGTCTTAGGTTGAATACCAGCTTTGGTATTTCCTGGCTGCCTGACTGTAGGCAACTCAATCATTCTTTCCAAACCCCAGTTTTCCTCCCTATCTAAATGGGAATAATAATAGAACTTTTCTCCTAAGATGATCAGGAGCACTAAATTATACCTCTGAAACCCTCCCAACAGTGGCTGGCACAAAGAGGCAGAGCCTTTTGTAGGTAGCCGGATAGGCCAACCACAGCCTCCTCTTGAGCTAAACCAGAGTCTCTTTGAGGTAGTTAATAAATATGTAAAACCTTACAGTGTTATGTGATGTTCAAAGCATCATTTTGCTGGATCTTCAAAACACTCTAATACAAGAAAAGGAAATTACAGACCAATCTCACTTATGAACTTGAACAGGAAAATTCCTAAAATATTATCTAACAGAATTCAGCAATACATTTTTTTTTTTTTTGCAGTTTTTTTGGCTAGGGCTGGGTTTGAACCCGCCACACCCGGTATATGAGGCCAGCCCCCTACTCCCTGAGTCACAGGCACTGCCCTCAGCAATACATTTTTAAAAATACACCACAAGTAATGTTTAACACAGGAATTCAGGGTTAGTTCGATGTCAGATAAATTATTATATAACCTAGCATATTAGAAAATGAAAAGAGAAAAATCAAAGGATCAATTCAAAAGATGCAGAAAACACAATTAACTTCAACATGTATTTGTGATGAAAACAAAGAGAAAGTCTCACCAAATTAGGAAAATAAGGGATATTCCCTAAAAGAAACATCATAGTCAATCATGAAGCTTAAGACATAGTTCTGATAAAGTCAGGAACAAGATAAAAAGGCCCTCTATCATTGATTTTGTTCAGCATTGAACTCGAGATTCTAATCAATGCAATATGGGGAGAAAAATGAGTAAATGACATAAGAATTCTTCATTTGTATTTCCGTATAGTAAACTCCAAAGAATCTATGGTCTTCTAGAGTAAGAGAGTTCAGCACAGTTGCCCAGTACAAGGTATTAAGGTCAATACCCAGATATCCATTGTTCCTATTCACTGGCAATAACCAGTTCAAAACTGTTTTTAAAAAGTGACTCCTTTCAAAACAGCAAGGCAACCAGAAAGATATGTAGGAATAAACCTAGCAAGAGATGTGCCTGAATTTTATGGAGAAATTTATTAAGCATTACAGAGGAAAATAAAATGAAGAACTGGCGAGACGGAGGGGGTTGGGAACTGAGAAGGAGGGAGAAAAGGGAGGTGAGAGCCCCCCCCCCCCGCCCCCGCCCCATGCTGGGTGGACTCTGCAGTTGGGCAGAGATAAAAGTCAATAGAAAAACCAAGAATGATTTCCTGATCCTGATCTCTGAGCACGTGAGATTTTCTTTCTGGTAATGAGCTGTCCTTCCGTGCCCACTTACTAAAGCGTAGTTAATGCACTGCTATTTTATCACCAGCTTTTTCCCTGTTTAACAATATTACATGACTATTTCCCCTATCATTAAATGGGGTTTGATTAAAAAACCATAAAGAGCAGTTCTCTAAGACAGACAAGCCTGGGTATTTCCCCTATTTTGCAGATGAGGGGGACACTGACGCAGGAGGGACGAAGTATGATCACCTGGAACCTATGACATACCATGAAGTTCTCCCAAGGCCCCCAGGAGGTAGAATTTGTTCCCCCCATTTTCCAGGTGAGAGGATGGGGTGTTGCCATTTCCAGCTGCTTGGTCACAGGGTTGGGCCTGGAACCTGGGTCTCTGGGGTCTTGGCCATGTGCTGCCTCCCAGAGTTGAGGGCAGGGCATCCATGCATGTCTTTTTGTGTGTCCCTTGGTGCCTGGGACAGGGCTATGTGGGAGGACATCCATTCAATCAATATGGGCTGGAAGCCCACACTGCCCAGCGTTGTGGCAGAGCTTGGGAGCAGCAGTGAACGAAACCAAAATCCCGCCTCAGGTATAACATTTCCTTGCCTCCTCCTTACCTCTCCTGCTCTTGGTGGCTCCTGGCACTCCATGGCAGCATAATTCTCATCTCCGCCTCTTCCTGTGGCCTCCTGCCCGAGTTTCTATGTCTCAAATCTCCCTCTCCTTTCTCTTAGAAGCCTCCTGTCATTGGATTTAGGGCCCACCCTTAATCTAGGAAGAACTCATCTCAGAATCCTTAACTTAATTACACCGTTAAAGAGTTCATTTCCAAATAAGGTAAAATCATAGGTACCAGGGATTAGGACTTAGACATAATCTTTTTGGGGACACAGTTCAACTCACTACACTAACCCACATTCTAGTGGAGGAAAATGAACAGCAAATAAATACATAGCATGTGACATGGTCATCAGTGCTGTGTTTAATGGGGGAGAAAGAAGGGGGGGAAGATGGAATCTGTAGGGGTGGGCGCTGCAGCTCTGAATGGGGCTTCAGGAGAAGGCATCACTGCAAAGGTAACATTTGAGTGAAGACATGAAGGTGGACATGGAAAAAGCCATGCAGGTGTCTGCATGAAAACTGTCCCAGGGAGAGGAAATAGCAGGTGTCAAAGACTGAAGGAGGGGGTCAGCCTGCAAAGGATCCAGGCTGGGGAAGAGAAGGAAGAGGGAAGTCCAAGCAGTGGTGGGACCCAGGTCATAGAGGGCCTCTGAGTGAAACAGAAGCCCTAGGGGGGAGGGTTTTGAGCAGAGAGGTTGACGTAGCAGTGAGAAGGCAACTGCGCACTCAAGGTGGGAGAGGCTGACTTGGACCAGGCAGCAGCAGGGAGGTGGGGAGGATGGGTGGGATTCTGGGCACATTTGAAGAGAAGGTCAACAGGATTTCCTGACGGATGTGGTGTGTGGTGTGTAATAAGAAGAGAGGAACCCCAGATAAGAGCAAGGTGTTTCGGTCTGAGCTATTACAAGGATGGAGTTGCCATGTACAAGAGTTGGAGAAGACTGCAGGTGGGGCAGAATTATGAGAAAGGAGTAGGAATTGGGTCTTAGACCTGTTGAGTTGGAGATGTCCATTAAGAAGAGAGGATGGTTAGAGGGTTGGATATTTGAGACTGAAGTTGGGGCAAGGTCTGAGCTGCAGATATGAATTTGGGAGGTGCCAACCGAGGGACTATATTTAGAACCATGTGAGTGGCCAGTGTCACAATGGGAGTGAATGTGAACAGAGAAGAGGCCCAAGGACTGACCTTTGCAAAGGATACATCAACAATAAGAGGTAGATGAAAGGACCCAAAAAGAAGGTTGAAAGGCATGACTAATGAGGAGGGAGAAAAAAAATCAGAGGAGAGTGGCATCTTGGGGACCTCGTGGAGAGTGATTTCAGAAGCAGATAGGGATCAATTATGTCCCATGCTGCTGCCAGGACAAGGAAGATGGGCACCGAGGTGTGGCTTTTGGTGCCTTAGATGTCTTTGGTGTCCTTGGCAAGAGCAGTCCCAAGGAATTATGGCACTAAAGCAAAGTGGGAGAAGGGAGAGTGGAGGCAGCCCACAGAGACGACTCCACACAAGTGTTTTGCTGGACAGTGGAAGGAATCGGAGCAGTGCCGGTGGAGATAGTGGAGTCAAGAGATGCTTTATAACTTTCTAGAAAGAGAGAAATTACACCCTGTTTGTATGCTGAGGGGAATGATTCCATAGAGAGGGGACACTGGTGACACAGGATAAAGAAGAGGAAATCTCTCCAGAGACACCGTACTCCCGGGTGCTAGAGAAGATGGGGCCTGGGGCACAGGGATGGTCCCTCTCAGTAATTCGAGGCAAGGTGGACGGTGTGGGCACAAGCACTAGACATGGATCCACAGGGACGCAAGAGCTGGTGGGAGATTGCTTACAATTAGTTCTGTTTTCTTTGTAAATCCAGGTGAGGATGTCAGCTGCAGGTGGGGCTGGAGGAGGAAGAGCAGAAGGCAGGGCCGGGAGAGAGGCAGAGTGGATGCACTGGGGAAAATAAATAAAGTGATTGCAGGGCCCACTGGAGAGCAGTTTGCTGTGTGCTGGTTGAAATAATAAGTGAATTAATTAATGGATGTTGAGCTCCATGAGGGCACCTCCATGCCATGCTGGGTTTCTAGTCCCTAGCGCAGAGCCCAGCCTCTAATACATATTTGTCATGACTGAGTGAAGGAATACACACGTGACAAGTGCAAGGAAGGGTTGTCCTACCTGTCTGAGGGTGTTTGTCTCTTGGCCACCATAATTTTCTCTTGGAAGGCAGAGAGAGAGAGACCCCAGGCAGCTGTAGGACCCGCGGAGCCAGCCATATTGCAGGAAGTTAATTAACTCCGGGGTGTCTTTCCCTTCTGTTCTCAGCTGTGGAAAGTGTGTCTTTGTTCCTGACAACCTCAATTAGCTCCTGCTCCTCCTGAGCTTTCCCGCCCCCACTCAGAGCTGGTGCTGTGGTCACCGTCCTGTTTCTGGGCAAGCCTGGTTTCCCCTGCGGCCTCCCTGCCTTCTCTGATCCAACGGGCACTTCCTGCATTGGGTGTGCCCAAGGTCAGGGCAAGACAGTGCCACGAGCTCTCCCAGCCACCCCTGCTGACCTGTGAGAGGCTGACCTGGACGCACTGCAAAGCCCAGGCACCCTGTCCTGCCCACTCCTACCACTAGGCTCTTCTGCCAAGTCAGCCAGGCCCCACCTGGGCCTCTGTCTCTTCCACACCTTGGGTAGTGATTCCTGTCCCATCCAGAAATGGAAACGCGGACCCCAGGAGAGTTCTAGGACTGTGGCCCCAGCACCAGTAGTGTCTAAAGCCCCTCAGGTGTTTTTATGAATTTGTGTCATCCTTATGCAGGGGCCATGCTAGATGGCTCCAATCTTAGTATACATGTGGCCAAAGTGAGCCCTCACCAGATGTTTTCAAAACATAGCCAAGATTGAGAACCACTTCTCCCTCCATCAAGCCAGACTAATAATTCCTTTTGCATTATGAAGGAATACAAAACAAAGAGCAGCTAGCATTTATTGAGCAGCTGCTATGTGCGCCACACTTTCTATCTTCTTAAACCTCAGCAACAGTCCTATGCAGTGGGTGTCATTAGTCCTATTTAACAGATGGGAAAGGAAGCAAGCTCCAAGATGTGAGTGAACTTTCCCTGGGGGACTCAGCTGCAAGTGGGCAGAGTGAGGGTTTGAGCCCAGGTCCCTGTGACTGCAAGGCTTCTTTATTTCTCATCTATCAAGTATACGGATAATGATAATGCCAGGCAAGAGAAGTGAAGTGGTTTTCCTACTAGGTCCCAGACACTGTCTTAGGGAAGGTGGGTGCACAGTGTGGTCAGCCCCACCCGGAAAGTAGGGGAAGGGTGTTGTGAGGGAGAAGAGGGAGCATTTGAACTGGGAGTTTAGGAGCTGCTGAAGGCCTCTGAGTGGGGAAATGATGAGACAAGAGCAGGAGAATCTAATCAAAGCAGATGAACAGGAGGTGGGGAGAACATTTGGGAGGCTACTGCAATGGTCCGGGCAGGGAGAAATGGGCAGGCATGAGACCAGCTGCCCATAGTGCCAGCAAAGGTATTCAGGACAGCCCTCTGCACCCAGCTGCCTTCCTGCTGGAAAGCTCAGTCTGTCTCACAAGACAGTCGGAAGCTCTCTCCGGCAATCTCATCTGGAGATGACTGCATTTCATTATAATTTGAGTCTTTCTTGGGTTTCATCAAAGGTTATGAGTGTCTTGAAAGAGAGAAGCATCTCTTTCCTCAGGTGAGGGGAAAACACGCCAGAGCTTTCTCTTCTAATATAAACTAGACAAGGAGATGCAGCTGAACTTGGCAGAGCCTGCCGGAGAACACTAATAGACTCGATGAGAAGAGGATTATGGAGAGAGACAGCTCCAGAGGGCGGTAGGGCAGGGAGAGGAAGGGGCCCCGGGATTGCCAGCCCCAGGTGGGCTAACCGGCAGGGGGCCAAGATCAGTGTCAGCAGAGGCAGCCCCAGGGCCTGAAGGAACTCGGCTCCTCATCCTGCTAGAAGCTTCTCTGAATACCAGAAGGACAAGACTCCAAGAGATAAGACCTCTCCCCACCAGCATCCTTCTGGTTGGTTTCCAGTGATCCCATTAATTATGGAGGCTCAGGGACTGGAATGGAATTCATGGCGTTTCCTGCATGGGGCTCTCAGTGGAGGAGGATGGAAATGACCTAGAAACATTCAGCCAGAGGGGGAAAAATAACCCACTGAAGGTTTGACACTCCCACCAGAGGCCGGGAAGGGGTCGGGGGCTATCATGTGTATTTGCATGTTTTACAATAATCTCCCAGGCACTTAGTTGTCCCGTGGAACATTTGGCTGAGAACAAGGTGTTTTCCTTTTTAAAAATCAGTTTATTTTCCTTTTGCCTTTAATAAAAACCAACGCTGGTCTCTGACTCACAGGCTCAAAACAGACTTCACTGGTTACAGAGGCCGGGATTTCAGCGGTGGCACAGGCTGGAACTGTTCTCAAATAGGAAATCGAAGCTAGGGAGACAAAGGAGGGGTGAGGGGAGAGGGGAGGGAGAGGCAGAGCAAGAAATACAGGCGGAATTAATGCCGAGCAGAGGGAGGGTTTCACCAAGCTCCCCAGGTGCCCCAGAAAGGCTGCTCAGCCCCCAGAGTGAGCAAGGCGGGGTTCCAGGTCCCCTCCAGCAGCACATTCGACCGTCCTCGGCCAGCCAGCCCTCTGACCACAGGGCTGCTCATCTCTGCTTGGGAGAGAGGCCTCCTGTGTCAGAGGCCCCTGAATCCTAAGCAGATACCCTGTCATGCTGAGTCTGTGGCTGTCACCTGCCCAGGGAAGGCACCATCACTCTGAGTTGATACAGTGGCTACCAGGCTGCTGGCCACCAGGGCTGGGAGATGGGCCAGAGGTGGCTTCTAAGAGATGTCCCTTGCTCTAGCCTGTCTGTCTGTTTTTCTTTTCTTTCCAGTTTCTGGCTCATTCTACCTCCTGTCTCTCTCTCATTCTTTGTATCCATCCCCTGTCTCTGAATCTCTTTTACTTTCTTCAGAAAAATGGCTGAACTTGTTAAGCCCAAGATCAAACACCTCTGTGGGCTGAGAGTGTGAGGAGAGAATACTGCTTCAACATCTGGTGTTCTTTCTCTGCGACACAGCAGGCTCCCTGTGGGGAGGAAGGGCAGGGAGGCTGCGGAGGGGGCTGGGGAGAGTCTAGGCAAACTGTGTCATTATCCTGGCCTGGTGTCAGGGGATAGGAGGGCTAAGCAGGGCAGGGGAAGGGAAATCTGATAAGGGCGAGATGCATGCACTGACCAGGTGACCAGGGCATTCTTGGATAAAGAGAGAGGAGGCGGATCTGTTAGGGTTACCCTGTCCCCGTGGAGTCAGGGGACACAGAAGCTGCTGCCTGACACCAGGTACCAGTTTCCTCTGTGCTTTGCAGGAAGTAGGGTGAAGCATTTGGGGGAGGGAGTAGTGAGGGACAAGGACAAAAAGTCTCTGAACTAGGGGCTTAGGAATGTCATTTCCCTGATTCCTCTCAACAACCCTGAGGAACAGGGGTGTTATTCTCGTCTTAAAGATGTGTGAAGTCACACAGGCCAGGAATGTGTCCAATGCCCCCGGTTGGGAGGAGTGGGCAGCTCCCCAGCCTGTGCTTTTTCTAGTCGTATTTATTCTTGTAGCAGATGCAAACTTAGCTCATGGCAGGTTCACAGTAAAGGCAATCAGTTGAGGATGGCCTTGGTCTGAGCCCAAAGATGGGGATGAGGGAGAGAAGGGGGAGGGTATCTGAGCCTACTGGAGGGAACTGTTCTCCAGAGTTTGCCTTTTAGAGGCAGGTTGAGAAAGAAGGTGGCGCTCTGTGCCACATCCAGTTTGAGAAATGGAAACATTCTGGTGCTCTGAAGAAAGGGGAGGGAAGGACGGAAAGAGAAAGAGACAGAGACAGGCAGGGAGAGAGACAGAGAAAAACAAGGAGATAAAGAAAGAGGGAGAGAAGCCGTCTTCGCTGTGTGCTCCTCCCTCTCCTTCCTAGCCCTGGGCCTGCAGGCAGCCAGGGAGGACAGAGAAAACACGGGCACACTCATCACACCTGCCGTGTGCCTGTGCTGGGCATGGTCACAGATGAGCTCTCACTTCACCTTCATCACAGTGACCCCAGCCCTGTTTACAGAGAAGTAAACCAAGGTAAGGAGCGCTTACGTGATTTGTTCAGCTAGTAAGAGGCAGAACCAGGGTCCTCACACATAGCCACCCCTGGAGCATTTTCCATGGCCTCAGGCCTCCTCTTCTCTTTCTCGTCCCCTATTCCCATCCCACCCCCTAGACCAAGGACAGAGCTGGGCTACCCACAGCAGGGTACCAGGAGTAGGGGCCGGACACGAGACATGTTGCAAGACACACTTCCTACGTGAACCAAGACCCCACACAGGACTGTGACACATCCCCATGGAATACAGGCCTCACCTGCCATGTGGTTCAACCGTGAGCTGCTGAGGTAGAACTCACACGTGGCTGATGTGTGTACCTAAAGCCACCTCCAATGGGGGCACCCAACTCGGATGTGATCGTAAGTATGGAACTTGCGTGTGAGCTCCTGATCCCCAGTGCTGCTTATTTAACCTATGACTGCTATGTGGCTTTCACCTGTTCATTCCCTGAGCTACGTCTCCCACCGCACCTTGACCCGTGCACACCACTTGGGTGGATGCAGACCCGACACAAAGATAAGCCAACAGCTGCAGGACGCCGCGGCATACCAGCAGCCTGGTTCGATTCACCTTTCACAGTGTTCAAAATTTTGGAACCAATTTTTCAAAAATCAAGAGAGTCGGATATAAATCAGAAGGCGCCATACACATCTCCTGGGTGCCAACTTCCAAGGGGTTTTGCTAGCTGGCGCTGGGCAGGGCACCCTCCTGGACCGGGTGGGGTTCTCCCACTTCACTGTGAATCTGCCTCTGCCCACAGCTCTCACTCCCACTGCCCCAGCCTCAACTCGCACAAGCCCAGTGGTTTGGAAGCTGGGTCTGCCATGTGCCTGTGGCCCCCATAACACATTCTTTCTGATTCTTGACAAATACTCCGTGACCTCCCAGCTCAGGAAAGGATGGAGCAGCCTGCTACAAGCGAGGAAGCCTTATTCTGGGTGCATGCCAGGCTGCCTATCTGCAGGTGACAGATGATATATTTCTCCATCCAAGGGACACTCAGACTGGACACATAGAACAGTCAGGGTGGCACATGGAGTCCCCATCATCTGCTCCTGAACTGCCAGGGGAAGCCTGTCACCTGTCTGTCATGTGCAGTGACTCAGACCGGGCCACTCTGAATCTTGGGAACCAGGTGACCCTCTACAGTGGTTACCATGGGAACGGGAGCGGGGCTCAGCAGAGGAAGGTAGAGTCTTAGCCCTTCACAAGTTGCATCTCCTTTTCCAGTTCTTGTTCAGTGACTGTTCAGTGAGCCAGGCCCCATAGGAGATATGAAGAGAGGCCTGAGAGTTAATTCTTTGCCTTAAGAAACCCAACGTTCAGAGAAAAGACAAGAAAGACAAAAAATCCCATATCATGACCAGCTTACAGTTTAACGTCAGGGAAAGATCCGATCTAACACCAAGGGTCGGGAGACCACTCCAGTTGTGGTGAAATCAGGAAGCTTTCATGAGGAACGTGGCTTTTGCATTGGGTCTTGAAATGCTTCCATAGGCAGGGTGTTCTGGCTTGCGGGGCAGGGAAGCAAAGGGCAGGGAGCCGGGTCTGGGGGCAGGAGCATTTTCAAAGTGGCTGTTCTGTAGGTAGGATGTTAGTGTGGGCTCCTTTTTCTTCTGTGGTCCAACCAGTTGTGGGGAAAATTGGGTTGAATAAAAGTTGAATAGCTTCTCTGGAGGATTTCAGAGCCTTTACTAACATGTGCATATTGTGAATTTCAGGAAGGAAAAGAGAATAGAGAACTTTCCTTATTGGTTTGTCCCTCAACCCTCTCTCTGGCCCTTCCTTTCTGTCTGCAGCACCCACGGGGCTGGGGGAGCAGACAGAGCAGAGGGCCAGCAACGATGGCTCCTGGGTGTGTGTATTTGACTTCTGTGCCTCCGTGGCCTTGCCTGAAATGAGGACAGAGACAAACCAGGCATGCCGTGAGGCTCGAGAAGCCTTGTAGGGGTTCCGTAAACGCTATTTTGATGCTGCTTAGGCAAGCAGCTTCGTTAAGGACTACGCTTTCAAAGTCGGACACAAATGGAATGAAACCCTAGCTTGCTCTGTATTAAGTCTTGGCCTTGGTTAAGTCACTTAATCTCTCTCTAAGCCTCAGTTTCCTCATTTGAAATCGAAACCCACAGCCCTCATTTCCTGGAGTGAAGTAAGAAGAGATGGCTTGTGAGGCGCCAGATAGTGCTTGACACAGTAAGTGCTCAATAAATATTAGCTATCATTAATTTTCATTTTAATGAGGTTTTATACTACTTGTCATAAAAGTCCCATAAAAGTTGGATTTAGATTACAGAGTTTTAAAATGCTATTCCTTTTAGGTACACATAGTGACCCCTATTGGGCTACTGCGATATTGGCAGGTAGTCTAAGGGGGACTCTAATACACTGGACGATCATGCTTAGCAACTAACGGCTTGTCTCTGGATCTTAAGAGGGGCTTCTCAAGTATTTAAGAGTTTCTCCAATTACATGGTCCCTCTGACCTACTAGAATGTGGCCTCAGATGTTAATTTGCAGACCAAGGCTCTTTCTTGAGCAGTAGGGCCAAAGTCTAAGGTAGGTCTGGATCAACAAAAGACAGCAGCGAGGCTGGGGAGAAGGCCCGCCACTGAGAGCCTGGTTTGAAAAAAGGGGCCCACTGAGCTCAGGGAAGCCTCTAGATCCTCTCCCTTGTAGCTGGGGGCCAAGAATGGCGGCTCATGGCTCACCCTGTGTGGTGAGCATGGAGCACCTGGAGTCACCCCCAGCCAAGCATCGCTGGTGAGCTGCCCTCCAAATCCCACTGTGGCCTTTCTGTGGAGTGGTAGAATTGTCAGTAGGCATCTGGCTGGCCAGCCAGACCATTCTTCCCAGATGCCTTTGCAGTTAGGTCCAGTTTTTGCAGATGGAATGTGAGCAAAATTGATGCATATGCCATGTAAGTCAGAGCCTTTGAGACAATGGGCCCACCTTGTCCTCAATCTTGTTCCTCTCCCTGTGCCTATAACCAGGACAGGGCTGAGTCCCAACCTCACCATGTAGGTGTTCCCAACACCACAGGGAATGGCAGAAAAATAAGATGAGAGGAACCTGAGTCTCAAATCCAGCTACTCAAGAGGGAAAATGATTCTGCAAAGGAGCTGCCCATCCAAAACCATTACAAGAAAGAGAAAGAAATGTATTTCTCCTTTAAGGTACTGGATTTTGGAAAGCAGGTCTCTTTGTTACAGCAGCTTAGCTTCCCGTGACTAAACAAGAAATTCCCAATAAATATGGCAGAAGAGAATAAGAAACAAGTTACTCTTGAATCTAGGAGCATTTGTTGCCCCATCAGAAAACAGAATTGGCATCTAGTATTATTGGTTTACAGCTAGTATTTTTCATCGAACTTCCCTCCAGTACCAAGGGAAAGGTTGGGGATACAAAGAAATAGAAAGCAACAAAAATATCTGAACCCCTTGACCATCACAGTAGGACTTCAGTGAAATTTCCCAGCTCATTTTATCCCTGCTCACTTCCCACTCTGCATTCCAGCTTCCCTGGGTCTACACCCTTTCCCTATGTTCCAGCTTTCCTAGGTCTACACCCTCGCCCTGTGGTCCAACTCCTCTGTGTCTACACCCTCTCCCAAACATACCACAGCCTTGAACATCTCTAGACATGTGCTCATGCTATACCCTCTGCCTGGAATGTGTGTTCCCTTCTTTTTCACTGGTGGAATGCCCCTCATCCTTCTGGACTTTCTCTGTGGTACAGTTACCTCTTCTTCCTTGGGCCATATTACCAGGAAGGTGCACATCCTGTTTCTCCTTTGGAGACCAGTGAGTCCTCTTGAACTTTGAATGCCCAGTACTGAGCACAAGGTCTGGCAAAGAACAAGTGCTTACAGATGTTCATTCATTTGACAAACGCTCCTCAGGCTACTTATGGAGGACAAGACACAGAGCAGTGAATAAGGCACATATATCCTTGCCCTCGGGCAGTTTCTATTCTAGTGGAGCAAATAGAGGTGAACCAAACAAACACACAGCAGCTATATGAGCACACATAGAGATGAATGGCATAAGGAAAAGCACAAGGCATGGAGACAGAGGGCCTGGGAAGGTGCCAGTTGGAGAAGGGAGGCAGGGGCCTCTCCGAGGAGGTGCCCTTTAAGCTGAGACTACAAGGGTTTGGGAGTGAGGTGGGTGTATGAGAGTGTCCAGGGTGGGGATGGTGCTCAGACAGAAGGCACAGTATGTGCAACTGTTCTGAAACAGGGCAGAGCCTGATGTGTGCTCAAGGGCACTGAGCTGGGAAGAGTGTAGGAGATAGGACAGGGCAGTGGTGAGGACTGGGGATATTATCTCTGAGCACCAGGCAGCCATCGAAGGCCTTGGTAGAGCAGTGACCTCATCCTGGCCCTGGTTTCCATCACAGGAGAGGAGGTTACTGTGATGGCACAAGCCCAGGACTGTGATGGAGCCCTGGACTCAGGGGTGGCAGTGGGGGAGGGAGAAGGACACAGGGATATGCTGGGAGAGTAAAATGGATGCCCTGAGTGTTGACCCCAAGGTTTTAGGAAGAAGGGAAGGCATCGTACATGAAGTTGAATGACTAGGCAGAAGTTGCCAGTGAAAGAGACCGTTTGCCTCCAAACAAGCTCTGTCACTAGTAGGATGAGAGGCCAGACACAGTGGCTCTCACTCACAATCCCAGCACTTTGGGAGGCTGAGGTAGGAGGATCACTTGAGGCCAGGATTTTGAGACCAGGCTGGGCAATATAATGAGACTCAATCTCTAGTAATACAAGACAAAATAGTAGGTGAGATAGGAATGTGTTAAAGACCTATGCTGATAAAGGGTAGAAGCAACCTATACATCCAGCCACAGGGGACTGGCTAAATTAGGGGACCTCTTTATAAGAGACTGCTCTACAACTATGTAAAAGGACAAAGAAACTATTGCAAATTACAGTGAAACTTCCATAGTTGACCACCTCCCTACCTTGATCACCTCCTTAAGTTGAGCTGATTTTCATAGACTGGACATGCACCACATGTACCTATGAGTACAGCAGGCCTAGTTCCTTATGTGGCCCACTTCCATAGGTTGACCAGTTTGTTACAGTCCCATGGGTGGTCAACTTACAGAAGTTCTACGTAAGAACTGTCTGCAACACCCATCGTTGAGTAAAAACACAACACACAGAATGGCACGCATTAGGATACAGGAAATAACATGAGTAGAATTATACAAATCTATGATACGAGTTGTTTTTGTTAAATATAAAAGAACTATCTCTAGAAGGACGTACAAGACACTGATAACACTGGTTGCCTCTCAGAAGGAGAACAAGGGTAGAGGGAGAAATTTTACTCTATATCCTTTTGTGATTTTTGGATTTTCCACCATGAGGCTGCATCGACTATTAAACAACTAATGATTATCCTGAAATATGAATTTGAACTCAAGACTGCATTCTAGCCTAAAGACTAGTCAGCTGTTACATAGAACGTGTAGATCTGAAGAGTTGTCATCCGGGCAACTCCCCTTCCGAGCACCTCCCCTCGCCCTCCTTCCTCCTCCCAACCCCGACTCCAGTTGCTGAGAAGGAGCAGAGAGCTGGGGACCCCTGGCTCTTTGCCCTGCTGTCCCATAAGCCCAGGTGTAAAGTAGGCTATACTATTTGCAGGTTTCTACAGTTTTGATTGTTGCTATTAAAATTGATTTTTTTCTTTGAAATCACCTAATGTACAGGAAATATACAGTCAGTTCCACCACGGTAAATAGCCTAACTCAACTCACTCCCAGGTCAGAATCCCAAGCAAATAAAGTTTCCATGGAAAATAGCCCCACCTGTCACCAGGTGACCCCCAAGTCCCCTTGGACTCCTGGAGGCAGCGGGGATCCAGCCACTGCTAGGGGAGGAGGAGACAGATGTAATCCCTAAATTCTGCACGTCACCAGCATCCAGGGAACTTTTGGGGGGGCCCTATGCCCAGCCCAGGTGAAGCCAGAGATAGGAAAGAGGGATGTGTGGACACTGTGCCTCCCTCGTGGAGCCTGCAACCTGACTGGGTCAGAGAACACTCCAGGGAAGTTAATTAAAATACAAGAGTTCAATTGTGAAAAGCAGAAGCAGGAGAGACAGAGCAAGGCAGGATACTGGCAAGATGCTGTCAGTTCTGAGCAGGGGAAGGGAGGGGAAAGGAACTGGTACCTCTGGGTGGGTTTCACATACCCCTCCTCCCGTCCTGCCATCCTCCCAACCACCCAGGACCTAGTGCCAGATGAAAATGAGAAGGCTTTATTTTACAATTATTAGGGATTTCAGGATGGCGACCCCAGAGCATTAAAATGGGCACAGCATCCCCCCATGCACACCCATGAAACCAGCCCTGCAACCACCCTTCAGGGGAGGCAACCCAGATGAGGCCTCAGAGTCCCCAGGAGGTTAAAGGTGGTTAGTTGGAGAGATTGGGATTTGAACACTGGTAAAGCCATGATTCTTCCATGCAGCCGCACTCTGATGATAATAGTTGACTTCGAGTGCTCAGTCCAAGCACACAACCACGTAATACATACTATTGGTATTCCTGTGTCACAGATAAGAAAATACACATAGAGAAGTTCAGCAACTTTCTTAAGGTCACACAGCTAGTGAGTAGCAGAACTAGGGTTCAAACCCAGGAAAGTCTAGCCCCCAAAGCTCACTCTCCTGGGAAGGCTGGGAGGGTTCCCTCTCCCCTGCCTCTAAGGTGGGTTCGGAAGGCCTAGATCAGCTTAGCTCACCAGACTGGAGTGGGTCAAACTTGGGAGTTGAGGGGAAAGGGGCAGAGAGCTCTATGTGACCACGTTCCGCATTTGTCAGGATGACTCAGGAAGTCCTGCATTATCACAGCAGGTTGCCTGCATTATCGCAGCAGGTGACAACCCCTCTGCCGGCTTGTTGTGTAGGTGCCATACACTCCAACTGTTTGCAGGAACGGGGCCAGCCACATCTTCATGGTCAACCTTAGGCAGGTGGGCCAGCAGCTCTCAAAGACGGGAGGACAAAATAACGGCAGATACCAAGAGAAGCGTCAATGTTTACACTTTGTCCTGGCTTTTTTTCTCATGATGACAGGAAGTGACCAACGCCAGGGGACAACTCCCCCAGCACAATGCCCCCCAAAGTGGCATCCCCCCAGCCCACAGCCACCTGTGTGTCCTTGCAGGAGGGTGCTGGTGAGGAAGAAGAGTGGTTGGCATCTGGCAGGGGAGGGCAGGAAAGCAGCCTTTGGTGATGGGCAAAAGAGAGCACTTTGGCAGGAGGCACGGTGGACCCCAGAGAAGTGAGAAGTAGACTGAACTCAAGTCCTGGCTCCTCTTCTCGGTTCTGTGGGTGTCCTGTGGTAAGGGATTCAACCCATGGGTCATCCCATCTCCACATGAACCTTCAGAGTGAAGTACACTGATCTCATTTTACTGATGCAGAAGCTGAAGCTTGAGAAACAGTAACTTGTCCAAAAACATCCAGTCTGGGAAGGCCAGAGCTGGGATCCAACACCAGGTCTGTCCGACTCAAAGCCACAAGGGATAGCCACGCTGTCACCTCCGTGTGAAGTAACCTGGGCTAGTTTCCATTTCTGCTTCTGAAAGGGAGCAGAAAAGAAAGGGACTAACTTGCTAGGCCACAGGAAATGCTGTTGCTGGCAAAATAAGACACTGGCACGTAGCAAGTGCTCAAGAAATGAGTGGCATGAAAGAGCTCCCGACCCCACTGTGGGCTCTGCTGAGAGCTTCACTCAGCTTCGGGGCTGTCAAACCTCCCAGATCCGTGAGAACCTGGTTGTAGCAGGTTGTATAATTTTATGTTATCTCAGCTACCCAGAGTTTGGACCTTCAAGATTCAGTACACAAATAGATGTAAATGAGATGCAAATCAAGCTGTCCCCCGATCAACAAGAAAGCAAATATCTCTAGCAATAGCTCTCTTCCTTCTTCTGGAAATCAGGGGATGGGCTCTCTCTAAAGTCGATCCAAAACTCACGCCCGTCTGACCAACTGGCCACCACCGGCTCCTGGACAAATGATGCCACCACCAAGCACCAGCATGGCAAGGGCACTTTCAGGGCCCCTATTCCAGGAGGGGCCTTCCTCCCTCTTATCCTTCTTAAGAAGTCAGAGCCTCACAAACCCTGATCTTTAGATCAGAAAAGAAGATGAAATTTCCGTTGGCTCAGGACTCAGTGATGGAGATCAGCTCTAAGTGGCAGCCCAACCACATGACAACAGAAATTATAACTGCGACACTGTGCTACAGTAAGGGATATGGTAAGAAACGTACTTGGTCTCTTCCCTGGTTTCTGCTGCAGATCTCCTAAAACCCTTGAAGTGTCCTGAGAAATATGGGTGCAAGAAGCATCTTGTGTTCTAACATTTGGTCTCTGACCACAGGTCCTGACACAGAGCTCCTAATCCCTGGGAATTTCCCTGGGGATGGGTGCATCTTTTGTTCTAAAGAGGTGACTCTTGGTGACTCCTGGATAACTTCAGGATGGGTTTGGCCACCAGGAAGACCAAACCGTGACTAGAAGCTTGGAACTTTCATCCCCACTCCCAGTCTCCGGGGAGCAGGTGGGGGCTGGAGTTAACAATCCATCCTACCTATGGGATGAACGATAGGGTCTAGAGAGTTTCTGGGTTGCTGAACTTGTGGAGGTTCCTGGAGGTGCTGTGCCCAGAGAGAGCATGGGAGCTCTGCACCCCTCCTCCCACACCCGGTCCAAGGCATCTTTTCCATTGGGTGGTTCAGCTGTATCATCTGTAATATGCTTTGTGATAAATGATTAGATCTAAGTAAAATGTTTCCCTGAGTTCTCTAAGTTGCTCTCGCAAATTAATTGAACCTGACAAGGGGGTTATGGGAACCCCCAATTCATAAACAGTTGGCCAGAAGCATAAGCCACAACCTAGTTTGACAACTGGCATCTGAAGTAGGTGTGGCCTTGTGGGACAGGGGTTTAATTTGTGGGATCTGATGCTACCTCCAGGTAGAAAGGGTCAAAAAGAAATTGAAGTGTGGGACACCCAGCTGGTGTCACTGGGGAATCAGTTGCTGGAGGGGAGAAACCCACACACATTTTGGTGACTGGAAGTGAAGTGTCCCGTGGTTAGTGGCGTACGAGTCAGAAAAACAGTCTGTTATTTGCTGCGTCTTACAATAATGTCCTAGGAGTCGATGCAGCCCTGTATGGCATAATGAGGTGCAGGGATGCCAGGAGAAACCAGAATGCAAATGTATACAGGTGACGTACACAATGAACCCAGGAGTGCTGAAGGAAAGTAGCCCGAGAATGACAAGTGGCGTCAGACGTCTGTCTATATTGTAAATGGTTCTCCACCTTTCCTGGGGTCATGGGCCCTCTGGAAATGCAATGAATACAAGTCAAAAGAAAAGCCTCAGTGTGAGAAGATTTGCAATTCATACAGTTGCAAAGAATTCATTTCTAGAATACACGTGGCCATAAAGTTCAGGAACAATTTAAACTAGACAAGTATTTAAAATTGCATACGAACTTTATGGCTACCCTGTATATTAAAACAAAAACAAGCTAAATGCCCTTTATGAATCAATACATTAAAAAAAACATAAACCTCAACAGAAACATGGGTAATAGATTTGAACTGTACTTTACAGATGGGCCACCCTAATGGCCAATAAATATATTAAAAGGGCTCCATCTTGCTAATCACCACGTAGATGCGAATTTAACGACATCACCGATATACATACATGCCAGATTGGCAAAATTGAATACAGCTGACAATTGTCAACACCAGTGAGGGTGCAAAGGAATTGGTACTTTCATCCATTGCTGCTGAGGGTGTAAATTGGTAGAACATTCGGGAAAATGGTTTGGTTGCAAAAAGCAGTCTTGCTTTTTCAGGAAGATAATGATCTGGTTTTGGTGTATGAAAGCTTGATTATTTAAGTTTGTCTGGCAAAACTGAGTGTGCCAAACCCATGGTCCAACAACCCCTCTCTCAGTTATTTTCCTTAGAGAAGCTCTTGCTTGTGTGTAGGGGAATGTCCAGAGAACATTGTTCTAAATAGCAAAAATCTAGAAACAGGCCAGACATCCAGAAACTGGAGAGCCGTGTAAAGTCATAAAATGCACAACTGTGGGACACAGGAAAGCAGCAAAGCACAAGTTCACACGTGGACAGGGATGGACCTCAAAAACATACAATGCGGCCCTCAAAAAGCAATAGGTACAGGATGTTTACAGTATAAATCCATTACGAGTTCTCAAACAGGCACAACTAAACGACACATTGTTTTGGAATAGATTTATGGGGAGGAAGAATATAAAGAAAGTAAGGGAAGAATAACTTTCACAAAAATCAGGATAATAGTTACCTCTGGGGGGAGGAAGGAGATGAAATCAGAGAAAGCTCATGGGAGGCTATTTCCTGTTTCCTGGTACACGAGCATTTGTTTTCATTATTTTTTACATTATATGCACACACTTTGCGTGTGCTTCATATAAAAAAAATTCAGATTGTTACCAGGGTACAAACGATTAGGTTACAATGTTTGCATTTGTTAGGTGAGGTCCCGATTGTAGTTGTGCCCCTCCCCAAGGAGATGTGCCCTATACCCTTACATTGTGCCCGGTAGGTGGGAGCACACCGGTCCCTCCTCCCCCGCCCCCTAACTTCAGTTGAATTGAATTTTTCTCTTCTGTGGGCGTGTATTAGATCATCTACTGGCTTCATATTAGTATTGAACATGCTGGGTACTTGCTTTTCCATTCTTGTGATACTTTACTAAAGAGAATGTTCTACTACTTCATCCAGGTCAATGTGAAAGATACAAGGTCTCTATCCCTTTTATAACTGATTAGTATTCCATGGCATAGTTTATTAATCCATTCATGGCTCGATTCCTCATTTACTATATAGGCTTATTTGTGTATATTTCACAGCAAAGTAAGTGCAAAAGATATAAATCAATATTCCTTTCACCATTACAAAAATAAATCTAATGCAATCTATGACCCTACTTTCGGAACAATGAAAAAACATCCAGGCTGGGTGCAGTGGCTGATGCCTGAAATCCTAGCATTCTGGCAAGCTGAGGTGGCAGGTGGATTGCTTGAGCTCAGGAGTTTGAGACCAGCCTGACCAAGAGCAAGACCCTGTCTCTACTAAAAATAAAACAACAACAACAACAACAAAATTAGCCAGGCATGGTGGCTCAGGCTTGTAGTCCTAGCTATTCAGGAGGCTGAGGCAAGAGAATCACTTGAGCCTAGAAGTTTGAGGTTGCTGTGAGCTATGACGCCATGGCACCCTACCCAGGGTGACTGAGTGAGACTGTCTCAAAAAAAAAAAAAAAATCCAAACATTCCACTTGAATGTGGAGGGCTCACAGACCCTTAAACATCCTCTGTGGGAAGATCTCACATGTGTTGCTATTTCTGACTGATGTATCCCGGAGCCGCTGGGGTGGCTGGCCACCTACATCCGACCAGAGCAGTGATGTGGCTTGGAAAACAGTCTGGGACTGGATGCTCTAGCATGGACAGAACCGAACCAAGCCTGAACCCCTAAAGAACTCTCCGTATTTGCAGACCCTCCATTTCCCCTTCCCCCCTACCCCAGAGCAGTTCCAGCTCCCAAATCCCAGGACTTATTCCAGGCATGGTTTGGCCAGCACCTCTGGTTGCTGGGCCCTTCGCAATCTGAAGCAGCACAGTCCTTTGGGGAAGAGGAAAGTAAGGAAACACCAGAAGGTAGCTAATTACTTGTGTTACAAATAGTAATCTTGTTTTTTAAACCTTAGGAGGATAATGATCTGTTTTTGGTATGTTAAAGCTTAATTGTTTAAGTGGGGGAATAAAAATCAACTTCAAAACAGGAGGAGCCTGGAAGCAGAACAAACGTCCTTGAGAAGCCATGGTAAGAGGCGCTACAAGAAGACTCCCAGTATGGCTGGGGGAGGGGGGGGCTGCTTCCTCTCCATGGGCTTCAGCTACCCATCTGTCCAGCGGAGGAGGAGGCCTTCTAGAAGATGCCTAAGTATCCTCCAGGCCTGACATCTCCGGGTTCTGATGACCAGCTTCTGCAATTGAGACAAGGACGGAGACTTCCTCGTCACTTAACCCAGTGCCTGGCACCTAGTAGATGCCCAACTAATAAAGCTGTTGGTTGTACTTATACCTGCTTCCTGTGCTGCACAAGACCTAGCACAGGCGTGAGCCTTTAGCTGGTCCTCAATATTGCTTTCTTCATCTATAAAATGGGGAGGGTCGTGTAGGGCCAATGTGAGAATTTGATAAAATATGTGCAAGCCCCTTGCCCGGTGCCTAGCATGCATTAGATGCAGTTTCTTCGGTTCCTGTCTTTCCTTCTTCATGGTCACCTGAAATAGTGTCTCTGTTCTGGCTAGTCCTGACCCCTTACCCATCCCCCAACAGGAAGGCAGGCATGACATGGCCAATTACTCCAGATGGCCAAGAAGTCCTGGGGGAAATGAAGTGCTCAGGTTTCCCCCACCCTCTGGGTGCCCTGAGAGCCTGTTTGTTAGACACAACCGCCAAAGTCCCAACACCTAAACAATGCCACACCTCCCTAGGCCAAGGTCAGCAGGGGTTAAGTGAGAAAGAGACGGTGATTCTGACCGGAGAGTGGCTCCTTGCAGGTATTGGCTGTCAAGGTGGGTCAGAAGTGGGGCAAAGGGGAAGAAGGATGGAGGGAGAGGAGGGGAGGAAACAGAAAGAAGAGGACAGAGGACGGCAGAGAGAGGTGGAGGGAAGGAAAGAAAGGGGAGAGAGATGGGCGTCAAAAAGAAAAAAAGACGACTTCAGGGCCTGGTGGGGAGAGCATTGGACAGATGCAAGTTTTGGATCAACAGTTGCCCTGGCCTCTCCTTCAGAATTGGTGTGGGTCTAGGTGGCTGGGATCGAATCCATGCTGACATTCACTCCAGGGTGAGTGCTGGCTGGGACTGTCTACTGCTCCCTCCACACTCCAGGGGCAACTGCACCCAGTCTCCTGGGTCATAGATTGCCAGACTGAGGGGACAAGGGCTGGTAATCTGAATAGTCGAGGAGGCTGCCTTGTTCCTAGACCTACCCACAGCCCACACATCTCTCAGGGTGGTTACTGGGAAGACTGTCACCAGCTCTGGGGCACTGCACTGTCCCTTAAAATTTTCCTACATCTCACCCAGATCTTTGTAAATAGTTCCTTTAGTAACATCTCTTCAAATGACTCAATTGAGTCTGTTTCCTGGAGGACTGACCTGAAGCCAGCTCATAGTTTACCATCTTCGCATCGGCCTGGCTTCCAGGTTAGCCCATTTCCAGATAAGCAAACTGAAGCACGGCAGGTGAGAGGGGGAAGTGACTCGTCTGGGGCTGCACAGCTGGGAATGGAGGAGAGGGACTAGAAGAAGTGTCTGCTGAGTCTCTGACCATGTGGTTCACCAAAGCTAAAGTCAACACCATGGCCACCTGTCTGGGTTCTCCCTAAGCTGGAACCGCAGAGATGGCTGGAAAACCTACCTTCCTAACTCCCCACATCCATAGGACCACAACACCCTGTCAACCCCTTCCAAAGAAATGTCCATATCAAGCCTTTGCTCTACCCTCTGTCCCCAGAACCAGTGCCTTGGGTCAGACTCTCATTTCTCCCTCATTCATCACTACAATGGGAGGGATCTTTCTAGAATGCCTGGCTCACTTTGATGCACCCTCTTTCTAGGATCTGCTTTTGCCATTGCATGGAGGACTTTCTCCACCAGCTGGAGTGCCCCTCTGAGTCCTTAGTTCCTGGTAAACTTCCTCTTGTCTTTCCAGATCCAGCCAAAGTGTGGTAGAGGGGAGGCCTCCTCAGAGCCCCCTCTACTCGCCTCCCTTGCCTGGACACACACAGAGACCATCTCTCCCTCTATGGCCTCCTCACAGAATCTGTTCCTGCCTCTGGTACAGCATTTTTCCCTGATGTTTTCTGGAATCCCTCAGAGAATGAACCACGGCAATATCTGAAGTAATCCATGGCTCTCCTTCCCTGGTGTCACAGCTGCATTTTGCCTTTCTACCTTGCAGAGACATGAGCTTCTGAAGGACAGGAGTATGTCTTCATTCTCTAGGTCCCCAGGCCTCAGGGCAGGGCCTGGTCCCCAGAAGTGCTCACTACATCCTCCCTGAGTGATTCCCACTGCGTGACTCACCTGAGGCTGCTGTGTGGCCCTGGCTGAGGCCCTGAGCCTCTCTGTGCTCATTTTTCCATCCTTAAGCCTATGGTGTGAGATCTCAGTTTGCTTAAAAGCATTTGACTCTCACTTTCCTCCCTTCCCTCAGATCCCAGGGCCTCTTGTAAAGGCCCTTTTTATTTGGTGTTTATCCAGAGCTTTTAAAAAAGTCCTCCTCATTGGGTTTCCCTAAGTCCTTCTGCAGTTGATTTACACCAACTCAGAGGAGAGTGGTCGGATCACAGAGGCTCTGCTGGCGGGGCCCAGGAGCCCCCATTCTCTGGGCTCCTAAGTAGGCCTGATGGACCATGGGAGCCACAGACCACAAAGGTGTCCTCCAAAGACCCAGTCGGGGAGATCCTGAATGGTGTGCCATCTCTCCACAGAAACATCAGCCAGGTCTGACGTTTGATGAGAACATCATTCTCCTAGTGTGACTCACTTTTCCCTGGTGGGCCTCCCCGCTGTGCCTGGTCTCCCTGCTGCCCCTGGGGCAGTCTTCCTGCCACCCCCAGCCTCCCAGCAAATGTGCTGCCTCTTCCCGAGGTGGAAGCCATCCAGAAGCGAGGCTCTGTGAAACATCTGGCTGGTGGGTGACACCCCCGTGAGACCTGGCCTCCCCCATCACCTTGGCACACTGGCAGGCTTTCCCACACACCGCCTCCAGCTCCCAGACCCCAGGAAGCTGAGAGCCAGCCACTTACAGCAACACGACTTAGGATTCATGGTTATGATTACTGGTCCCTTTTTTTTCTTCTTTCTTTGCAAAACATCTGATTTAACCAGGAAAATGCTATCCAGAGTCGTGGGCCGTAAAAATGCAATAGCAGGGGAAAAAGTGCTACTAATGGCTCTTCTAGTAACAAAGCCTCAGTGAGCAACTCTCAGGTTATGTGGAGCTTCCAAGGAGCTGACCTGGGCACAGTGTGGCAGCCCCAGGGGCCAGGCCTCCCAGCACAGGACCCTTAAAGCTGAGGGGCAGTTCCCAGACTTCCATCACTTCCAGGCCCCTCCTATCCTCCTAGGTCAGCAACAGGAGGGAGGCAGGGAGCCTGGACTCCGGGGCAAACGGCCCCGTGCAAGGCTCCTCATGAAGAGGGCACCCGCAGCTGCTGCCTGGGCCTTCAGACCCACCGCTTCCCCAATCACCGATCGACAGCCCCGACACAGGTGTGTCCAACTCCTCTGAGCAGCCTGAGGCGACAGGAGCCTGCAGAGTAAGACCCAGGACTCCTGGGCTTGGGCACCTGCTGTGTGGCCCTGGGCAAGTGCCTTCCTCTCCAGGTGTCCTCTATATGAAGAGGGATCTGGGCGAGATAGTCATCTTGGGGGCTTCCGGGCAGGCAGAACACACAGTCGTAAGCCACCTTCCTTTCCTCTGCCAGAATATAAGCACGGAGAGGGCAGGACGCTGTTTCCTGCTGCACTGTGCCCAGTGCCTCCGGCATTACCTGTCACCGGTAGCTTCTGCAGAGGAATAAGCTGTTGAGCAGAGGTTTCAGAAGGACCTGAGAACAGTGCTGAGACTTCAGCTTGTCCCCACCCACGTGGCAAGCTCCTTTGCCCTCCTTCTGGCAGGAAGGGCATGTTCTCAGGGCAGCTGCTCCATCCTCAGATGGCCAGAATGAAGAGTCCCAGGATTCCTGCCTCCTGCCTTATGTGCTATCCAGAGCATCAGGCCTGGCCCATCAGGCTCTCAGGCCCCGGGGGCTGCTGCCTTCCTCCTAAGCAGCTCAGTCCTCAAACTTTGGGGGCAGATTGCACCAGGCCTACATCTGGATGAGCTTCTCCAAGCTCTGGATGCCCCAGGAAGCAGAGAAGCAAACAGACAGTTTCTACAAACCAGATATTTTGCTTTTGATGGGTTGAAGGTCAAGACGGATAAACAGACTAGAGCAGGGGTTCTCAACTTGTGGGTCGCAAGCCATAGGAACTGTATTAAAGGGCCATGGCATTAGGAAGTTTGAGAACCACTAGACTAGAGAGATCTTGGCCAACAGAGGTTACAAGGTGAAGGGCTGAGTTCAGGACTAGACGGTGACTTAGCATCCTGCTGCCACACCTAAACCAGCCAGCAGGAGCTGAAGTGACTGGGAGAGGCAACAAAATGCAGAAAGAATCTAACTGTGAACTTCCCTCCCCAACCACTCCTGACACCCTGGGCTTCCAGTTGTCAAGGGTCAGAGGCAGCTCAGGCTCCCTCTAGGTCCAGCCTCTCTCTTGACCCCTAGGCCTGCTGATTCCACCTGCCTCTCCCCTCCCCCGAAATGTATCAGACACATTCAACAGCTCCACCAAACCCAGACCTCTGCTGGCTCAAGATGAAGCTTTTGGGGGGAGTCATCATAGGCCTTTGCCTCACCCTAATTCCCTACCCTGAGATTTCTGTCCCCTTCTGCCCATCACATGGCCACCACCCCTTCCCTAGCCTCCATTCTCTCTCTCCGGGAGAGCTTGCCATCCAGGTCCCTTCTGAGATCCCTGTCCCCAGGGAGGCCCTCTCAGCAGTGCAGGGCTAAGTGCAGACTCTCCAGGGAGAGCCTGTTCTGAGGGGCAAGAGGATGTGGGTGGGAGGTGGGCCTGTTCTTTACAGCTGTGGTGGCTGCAATTATAACCAGAGGAATCAGAGGAAGTGGGGGAGGGACCCCAGAGGTCCACCCCAATAGCCACAGGTGATGTGCCCACCCAACACAAGCTGCTCCTGAGTGGCGTAGGCTGAGCCACTTCCCGCCGGGCTCTCCAGCTCCTAAGCACGTATTTGTTCACAGGACGTGGGGAGGGATGAGTGGTGGGAATTTATCAAGCATTTGCAGGGACCAGGCACTGTGAGGACAAGGAGGCTAAGGGAGGGGGTAAAACTCTCCCACAGCAGATAGCAGGCGGTGGAGCAGCCTTCAGAAGTAGGTTTCTCCAAGACTCCTTCACTCAGTCGTGTCTGAAGCAGCTATTTAACCTGTGCCTCAGTGTCTTCAACTATAACAACAGGGGCGATGATGATAATTTCAACATCTCAAGGCAGCTATGGGGATGAGAGATGATATTTGTGTAAGTCAAGGTCAGGAGTATGGAAGTAAGATGGTCAGTGAGGGGCCTGGGGCCCTAATTCCAGCCTGTGTGTCTTCCTTGACACTAGGCCTCCTCCCACCACCAGCGCTGTCACCACTGTCCCCATCTTGTGTGCAAACACTGCAGGAAGAAAAGAAGAACATCTGAGGAATTGAGATCACTGCCTCCCAGGACCCTATGGTCTAGGAGAGTCACAGCTCAGAGAGAAAAATCCAACCCTAACATCAGCATGAGGAAGGACCTTCCCGAGGGTCTGGGGCAGGGTTCACACCATGCGCCGCTTGGGACTCTCCAGACCACAGGCTCAGCATGGTTTGAGATGATCCGTACCTTCCTCTGCCCTTGGACAGGGAGCTCTCGGGGACATCTGAGGCCTGGGAGTCAGTGTGCAATTTTTATAAACCACAGAATGAGAGAGGGTGCTGCCTCATCAGGAAGGTGCATTCCAAGAAACAATCTGCTCTTTGTAGTGATCATTTTTTTCATGACTATCTAAAATTCTCCTGGTGCCTACACCATAATTTAATGTGCTGCAACAAGGAAAATGCTTATGCTAGAACAGGAAGGGAGCGGAGCAGACGGCAAAATGGTCCATTCCTTCTGGCTGTGCCTATTTACTGGTCTCCTGTCCAGGGAAGGGAACCGGCCAAGGAAGAAGCTGTTTTATGGGGCAGTTCTTTCCCACAATGTTCTTTAATATCGTTGCTGCCCTGTGGTTTTGGATTTTGCTTGGAAGTTGTGTTTTTGACCTTTCTGAAGCCATAACAACCTTCCAGACTCCTTTGCAAACTCTGCAAGAAACTTTCGGGAAGAAGTGAAAAGTGGGTAGAGTGGGATTTTGTAGAGAAGCAACTCAATAATCAAGTGACTAACATGGAATAACAAGAACTCCTCTGCCTCCTGTTTGCCCCTGGGTGCTGGGAGGTGACGCTAAGATCCCATAGGAGAGTCAGGTGAGCTACGTCCCTAACCAGGCTCCGAGGGTGTCCTGATGCTGGGATGCAGATGTCCACAGGACCAGCCTTGTTACTGATGATTTAACTCTGTCAAGGTGCCAGTGAGCACGAAAGGACCCTGCCTGATCATATTTAAAGTAAAAATCCTGATTTTGCTAAATACTAAAGGAATCTCCTGCTATAATTCCTAGACTATTCCCCTGGCTCAGGCAAAGGAAGAGACACCTCCCCCTCAGGGGATAAAATCAAATTCCCCAGGGAGATCTTGAGAACTCTAGAAAGGGAGAGTGTAGCTCCTAGTTCTGTCCAGAATTTCCATGGTCAAGGTCTATCCCTGTGGGAGAGGCTGAGTGGCCCAGGACAGGAGGCAGCTCTCCTCTCACCAGCCAACCTGGGCCCACATTGTAGCCCTTGCAAATCAGATGAGTGCCCCCATCTGTAAAATGTGGCCACTATACCCTGCCCTGACCACTATCCAGGACCCTGGTGAAGCAATCAGATAGGAACATAGATATAAATGTGCTTTGGGAGTGGTTAAACCAGGATGTTATCTGGAGGGCTCCTTTCTATGCAACTGGCAGACCCGGCCTGCCAAAATCACAGTGTTTGTGAAATCTGCACCAGTCAAAGGCACGTGGCTACCAATTCTAGCTTGTCCCCCTCCACTGGGGAGGTGTCCTGGCAAAGGCTACAGGCAATCTGGGCTCAGTGAGATAAACAGAGGCTTTTTGGGGAAGGTTTGAACATCAACCACCACAAATAAACAACGCAAAATGTCATTTGGAACACTTCTGTGCCATGCACTTTACATCCAATATTTTTTCTAATCCCCACCACAGCCCAATAGGATAGAAGCTATGCCTCTTGCAGATAGGACACTAAGGCATAGTGTGGGCAAGTAACTAAGTGGAGATCATACAGCTGGGATAGAATTCTACCCCTATCTCACTCTGGAGGTCTCACCGTCCACCACAAAGAAAATTGCCTGTGTTTGGGGCAGCAGACGTGGAGGCCCCCAGGGAAGAGGACACCAGGGGTTGCATTTGCTTTTCAATGAGAGCACACGGATCAATGAGGCTATAGAAGTCAGTACAATCTCTGTATCAGTTAGCTATTGCTGCATAACAAACCATCTCAAAACAGTGGCTTAAAATAACCACTATTTATTGCTGCTCGCAAGCCCCAGGTTGGCTGGGTGATTCTTCTGTTGTCTATGGGAAGGTGCAGGTTGGTACATGGCTCTGCTGATCTTGGCTGTGGGCTGGTCTGGGAAGTCTCAGCTCTTCTCCATAGGTCTCTCAGCTCCTTTCAGAAATCTCCTGACATCTGCAGAGGAGCACCAAGGACATGAAAGCACACAGGTGCTTTTGCAAGCTCTGCTTGAAACAAGGTTGCTGCTGTTCTGTTGGCCAAAACAAGTCATGGGGCCAAGCCAGAGTCAGTGTGGGAGGACGCTACCCAAGGACAAGGATACAGGGAAGTAGAACTGGGGCCATTGTTATCATCCACCCTTCTGGAGCCAGAGCCCCTTTGCAGAGAACCTTCCCTGCACTGAACCCCTTCCCAAACCCTATCCCATTTTCTCCGCCATTTAATTCCCACCACCACCCTGGGAAGTGGACAGCACAGGGGCATTCTCTCCCTTTTACACACGAGGACACAGGTCCAGAGAGGACAACTGGTCTACTTGCTGAGGTCACACGGCATGTACAAGACAGAGTCGGGGGTAAAACCTGAGTTTTCTGAAAACCGTATAGGCTGTTTCCAGAACACTAACTTCTTGATCAATCAAAATCTACAGATTGATTTTTTTCCCCTAAGACCTTTGAAGAGGTCCTATCTCACCCACTCCTGAGCTTTCTCAGTCCCCCACCCACGTTCTCCCTCCTCACTGCAGGATTCTAAGCAGCTTTCCACCCTCGCCTTCTGTGAGCTCTTCCTCCACCGACAAGCAGCCCTGCCAGAGAGGAGAATCATGCTATAGAATGGTTAAAATTCCCAGAGTCTCTTATAAATATTTCATGAAAAATATCTGCCGAGATAACCCCAGACTGTTGATGTCGACATTATTGCACCTGCACATTTTAATTGGTCCAAGAGAGCTGGCCCATAATTGGTGCCTGGAAATCAGCACAAACCTGACTTGGTTATAAAAGAGAAGATTGAGCTCTCTGAAGAATCTGGTATTTTAACTCTGATGTGGCCGAGGGATGGGAAAGGGTGGGTGAGAGTCAGATAGGGGAGAGAGGGAGGGGCACACCCCACCCGAACGTGCCAAGCCCTTGAGACTGCTGGCCCAAGCTCATCATCCTGCTCGGCTCAGGCAGTGGGAGGTGGTGCTCACAGGCTCAGCACTTGGGAGGCAGGCTTGAGCATGGGCTTGAGAGCCCAGCTCCTCAATATTTTCTGGACCGTGCCCTCTGTGACTGCTTGGTAGAGACTGTGGATCCTTTCTCAGAACAATGTTCTTAGATGCATAAAATATGCATAATCACAAAACTAGTCATTTTTTTTAAGTTAAAAGTTTTAAAATTGGGATATAGCAATATATGTGCCTCCTTATTAATGCGTTAAATGACAATCTCTAACATCAGGTCTAATAACTACTGTCAAAGTGCTAAGTACAAAGATATTCCAAGATTTCTACCACAACTGTAGTGTGACATGAAAAGACCTGTGATTTCTATTGGTGACAAAGTCACAACTGCTGCGAATAGAACCATGGCGTGTTGCTAACATTCACACTTGAAGGAAATGCTGAATTTCACTTAGAAGGGAGTGAACAGAAAGTTGTATGTTTTTTCCACCCAAGTTCACAGACCTCCCCACTGCCCTCCAGGTTAAAGACCCTGGTCCCACAGCCTGACAGCTCTGATATTTACTAGCTGGGTGGCCTCGGTCCCCTTTGGCCTCAGATTCTTCATCTGCAAAATGGGCTTTGGAGGCAGGGTGAGCCACCTTTGAAAGCTGCTCTGGAGTTTGGCTGTGCCTTTGGAAAGTGACCTGACCTCACTAAGCCTCAGTTTGCTGGCTGGAGAGTGGGGGACCTGATGGTACCCTTCTCACAGGTTGTTCTGGGGTGGGAGTGAGACAGTGTGGGCAAAGTGCCTAGCAGAATGCCAGGCCGAGGTGCTATGCTCAACGTGCCTTAACCCACTGTGGTGACCCCAAGGACTAACCCGGAAGGCAGCACCTCCTGCCCCTCAGGGGCCCCTCTGTTTCCCAGGAGACCCCTCTTCCTCTGGCACTTGCTGTGGGCCCTGGGGAAACACATCATCTCATTACAGAGGCGTGCAGGGCCCATTAGTGCCAAAGTCAGCAAAGAGATGGAGTCTCGGGGGAGCTGCAGGGTGACGTCCTGGGCTGTCCTGGGCCATCTTGGCCAGATGGCAAGCCCATGTCTCCTCCACCTTGAATGCTCCATACACCTGCATCTTCTGTCCTGCGTGTACCCTCTGTGCTGGTCTCTGTGGCTTCCCGCCATCACCCAGACTGATGGGGCCTTGGAACTCTGGAACACATGGGTCCCAGACTGGGGTGGGCCATCCTGGGACACAATCAAATCAGCACTTGCCAAACAGCTGGGATGGGGAAGCCAGACACAGGCCCATGTAGCAACTGGCATGTCTCTCCCCTGGCTGGAAGTGCCGCCATTAGACTATAAATAAGTATTCAGTTCTCACACCGAGTGTGTAGACGTGTCACCTCCTCCTGACTCCCTGCATCTGCCTTATGTGCAGGCATCAGGCTTCTGAAGGCTCTGGAGGGCTCAGAGCTCCCCTCTCTTCCCCCCACGTTGTCATGGAGGGGCCCAAGATAGTTCTCAAGGGCAATAACCCCATTCACTAAGCAAGGTGAGGGCAGGGGGTGACCTTGGACCCACCGGCCTTCTCCAGGCCTCCTCCAGACATCCTAAGTAATTGGATATTTCCTGTTTTAAAGTATTAGGCAAGGCAGCCACTCAGTCCAAGCCCACCTTGCCCTCGACTGTCAGTTTTGGGGTCAGCCAAAGTCATATGGAGCCTCCCCACCCTGTTCTCCTCACAGGTGCCCCTCTGGAAGGCAGTACTTCCCACCCTCCACCCTGGGGGCCCCCTCTGTTTCCCAGGAGACCCCTCTTTCTCTGGTACTTGCTGTGGGCCCTGGGGGGACCCATCATCTCATTGCAAAGACGTGCAGGGCCCATTAGCACCAAAGTGAGCAGAGAGACAGGGTCTCAGGGGAACCATAGGCTGACACTGCGGAGGTGGGACATTCTGGAAAACATGTACTTGGCAGATCGGCCCAGCTTGGGTAACCGGGAGAATATGGGCTAGAGGGCTACAGGGAGTCAAGCCTATACCCCTCACCTGCCACCTGGGCCTCTGGGCCCGTGCAGGTTCTTCTCAGTCCCCAAGGAAGGAAGGAGGGGAAGTGGCATGCCCTGGACACCACCACCTGCAGGCACCATGCCCTGCTCCCTGGACACAGCTACGGCCAACATCCCAGTGGCTCTCTGAGGCAGGATGCAGGTGCTGTATGAATCCTGAGTCCCGTTTTACAAACAGGAAATGAAGCTCTGAAAAGTGATTTGCTTAAAGTCACAGAACTGGCAAATGGGAGTGACCAAAATTCACACCCTGGCCCACTAATGCTTGAGGTTTCCCCAGATCCCTGCCTCACAGCCCTGAGCAGAAGCACACCTGCTAATCACTGAGAGGCGTGTGCTGGGCACTGTTCCGGGCTCCACACACAGCCTAGTCCCTCCGATCCTCGTGGTTCCTTTACTATGTGGAAGTGGACACTAAGACTCAATGAGGCTGTGCCACAGGGCCAATGTCACGCAGGTAGTAAGAAGTGGAGTTGAACTTGGATTTGTCCATCACCAAAGACAATGAGTCAGCTGGTCTCAATTCAACAAATACTAATTGAGCACCTAGTATGTGCCCAGCCTCAACTCAGGTGCTAGGGCCAGAGCAGTGAGCAAAATCAAGACCTCACCTTCCCAGAGCCTCCCTTCTAGTGGGGGCAGTGGAAGCGGGGGTCAGACAAAAACAACTGGCACAACATAAATCACCTAGTGAGTCAGTCGGTGCTAAGTGCTGGGGAAGAAGCAGACGGTGACATTTCAGCAAAGACTGAAGAAGGTGGGGGAGCAAAGGCGCCCGGTGAATAGCAGTACCTGCCCCATCATAGGCGCTTCATGAACTGAAAGAATGAACTAATCACAGGATGTACCCACCTGGTGGGGAGTCAGGGGCCACTGGCCCAGGCGGCAAATAACAACATCCTGGCACCTAACCCGGGCCTGGGCTCCTCCGGGCATTTTTACATACTTTCCTCCTGTTCCTTACTTATTCTTTGTGGTGTGTGTGGCCATGACATTCTGTGCTCAGTAACTGCTTGTGAACTTAAAGATGAAGGGGAGGCAGGAGTGAACGGCCGCCTGGCACCATGCCTGGCAGGAAATAAACACTCAGCCTAGCTCCTTCTCCAAGATGGCTCAGTCCTGCTCCCTCCGAGACTTCTGGCTTCTCTGTAAAGGAGAAAACCACAGAGACGTGTGCTGGACAGGCCAGACAGTCTGGGATGCGGGTTGTGGCTTTGTGGTAGCTGCTCAAAGAGCTGGGACTCTGGCTGTAAAAGGAAAACTTGGGGACCCAGGTTCTTGCCTACTCAGGGCGTGTTGGTGCAGCCTGGCTCACTGTTTGCTGAGGCCAGCAGAGATGGTATTTTGAGGGGGGGTGGTTAATGCTCAGTGAGATTTGGGAAAGTGGGGGCAGCTGGAACATTATCTGTAGACTTGGCTTGCTGGGGAAATCCTGACGGTGCCCTAAAAGTAAACGGTGCTTTCCTATAATTAGATACATATTTATTTTAAAAGGTTATAATTTCCTACTGGTGTGCTGCTTGATAAATACAGAGTTTATTATTTTTTTTTCCTTCACTGCAGCTCAAGGAAAACAAATCCAGGTCTGGGCATGAATAGGGATGTTATGAGAATTCCAGACAGCAGTTTCCTTCCCACCCCACCAAATGCAAGAGCAAGATGGGTCAGCACTGCAGTGAGTTTGGTGTGAATGTGTACAAGATCTGGGGGGCAGGCAGGCAGAAGCCTGCGAGGAGAGGGCTTTCTAAGGACTGCTGATAGCTGGAAGGATATGATTACTGCCTTGCAATTCCCTCCTCCATGCTCATGTACCACTCTCTGCCTCAGACGCCCTTACTTGTCCAAAGCCACACATTTAAATCCTACCTATCAGTGTATGGCTGAAAAGCCACCTCCTCCAGGAAGCCGCTGTGGATTCCCCACCATGGATTTTCCGTATTCTGAATTCCCACAGCCCCTTCCCAACCCCTCTAAGGCGCTTGCCATAGTGCCTTGTGGTTACTTGGCATTGAGGTTACATGGGGCTTCCCTTCCCCCCCCCCAAAAAAAAGATACGTTGAAGTCCTAACCTCCCAGTCCCTGGGAATATGACGTTATTTGGAAATTGGGTCTTTTCAGATGGAATTAGTTAAGATGAGGTCATACCCAATTAGGGTGCGTAATCCAGTGAGTAATGACTGATGTCTTTATAAGAACAGAAGAGAAGCAGAGACAGACACACAGGGGAGAAGACCACATGGTGACAGAGACACTGACACAGCTGCCAGCCAGGGAACGCCAAGATGAACAGCCACCACCGGAGCCCAGCAGAGGCCAGGAGGGATTCTACCTGGAGTCTCAGAGGGAGCATGGCCCTGCTGATGTCTTGATCTCAGACTTCCAGCCTCCAGGCTGTGAGAGATGCATTTCTGCTGTTTCAAGCAAAAATCATGGATCATGGTATTTTCTTCCAGGAGCCCCAGAAAATGAATACACTGGGGTCCAGGCCTTTGTCCCGACTGGAGAAGTTCGCTGCAGTAACTGCGTCCTGACTAGCAGGGTACTGAATAAACACCGAGGAATGGTTGCATGGACAGTCAGTCCTCGGAAAGGGAGACCCACAACTGGCTGGTCTTGTGTCCCCTAAGTGCCTCTTAAGGACCATGTCCCCATGGCCTCCAGCCTGGGAACAGACTCCCAATGGGTCCCCTGCCTCCACGCTTACCTCTCAGCCTCTCCCTCTCTCAGCTTTGCTAACATCTCAGAATGTTCCAAAATAGCTGGGATTTCCCATCTGTGGGCAATGCCCTGCTGCGCCCTTGGCCTACAGTGCCCTTCTTCCTGACTCCCACCCACCCTTCAAGTCTGAACTCCAATATCACTTCTTGTTAGCTACCCTGAGCTGCCACCCATGCCTCATCTCGCAGTATCACCTGCTCCCTTCTCCCTCTCCCTGGACACTTGCTGGGTAACCCATCTCTAAAGTAGCTCCTGTCACCCTGGGTTAGTTGTTTAATTGTCTGCCTGCCCTGCCAGCCTGGCAGCATCTGTAGTATCTTGAGGTGAAAGACCCTTCATTTCTCATCTGTGTCCTGGCAGCAGGGGAGGGACAGGCGGGTCTTTGAGAAATGAATGAGGAGGAAAGTAGGGGCTTGAAAATCAGAGCTGAAAGAGCAGGAGGGGCAATCCAGCCTCACCTCTGGGGGCTTGTTAGGTGACCTTCACATCTGCCCAATTCCCTCCCAGGGCCACGTAGGAGGACAGGCAGAACTGGAAGGGGCTTTATGGTGACTTCCAACCTGCCCTGCTCACGTTGGAGATGAGGGACCCAGGATCAGAGGAAAGGAGGAGGCTTGTCCCTGGTCACACAACCCACACGGAGACATGCTTTGCCCAAAGCCCCACGTTTTGACTAGTGCCTCAGGTCTGTTTATCAAATACAGCCCTTCTACATTAGGGGCTAGAATGGGGGGATTTGAGGTAGAAGAAAATATCTAAGTTCCTTAAGAAGAGAGGGGAACTTAGACTTATAGTGTCCTTACTGTGTGCTGGCCCTGGGCTGGGTGCTTTGACATTTTATCTTAAAGTCTCAGCACAGCCTTAGGAAATAGGTACTAATTTCAGATGAAGAAACTGAGGCTTAGTTGCCCCAAGTCACCTTGCCCAGAGGCCATAGGGTTTTCCTACATTATAGTGGCTCCTCCCACAAAGGGCACCCAGATTTGGCTCAGATCATGACTTCATAGATGGCTGGTCCAAAAGGGCATCAAACCCAACATTTTCTTGGATACCATGTAGTTTGTGTTTTATAAAGTGAAGGAGAAAGCTCTGGAGTCCCCAGGCCCTTGAAGAAGCCCCTCTCCAGGTGGGGCAGTGAAGGCAAGAGAGAGAAGGATAGGATGCAGGCTGCAGGGAGTGCAATGGAGCCAGTGGCCCTATTAATGAGGGTGCAATCTCCAAAAGGAAGGAGGTGATTACTCTGCTAGGCCTTGGAGGGGCCAAACAACAGTCTGAGCAGGGTCCACTGCTGGGACCTCATGCTGAGAGAGACACTGCCTGGCAAGAGGCCTGGGGATTTTTATCCCAGAGAAGACACAGCAGGAAATGAAAACTGTCATCAATACCTCAAGGACTCTCTAGTGAATGAGCAATTAGACAGATCCCTTCTGCTTCTAAGAGCTGGAACAAGGATCAGCAGCTGGAAAGTTCAGGGAGACAGGGGTCCCATCTCTCCTCTTAATATAAGGTCTGTCTTGGAAGGAGAAAGCCTCCATCCTAGGAGTATTCAAGTGAGATGGGTAAAAAGGCAACTCAGCATGAAGTGATGGGTCATACCAGGCACCTCATCTCTGAAAGAGATGGGCTTTTATAGACCTAGGAGATGCTTACCTTCATTCTGGATATTTCTCTAGTAATAATAATTCAGATGCTTTGATCTTGCTTCTGATCGTTAAAGAATTTCCCACTAGTGGGGTCTGGGAATCTGTGTTAAGGTGATTAGCTATGCAGCCAGATTTGAAAATCTCCATCAAGAAGATCCTAGGAGCAGCAACACCCCTTCCGCACCCCCACAACCTCTGTTGTGGAGACACTCCATGTCCCCTGTGCAGCCCTCAACCCCGGCGAGCCCACTCCCCACATTGCTGCAGGCCAAGATGCCTCAACTGGCTGGGGAAGATGTTACATCTAGGGGCAGGTCCCCTCTCATCGTGATCTTCTGGGGATACCGTCTGGT
This sequence comes from Otolemur garnettii, assembly GCF_000181295.1. Classification (NCBI taxonomy): domain Eukaryota; kingdom Metazoa; phylum Chordata; class Mammalia; order Primates; family Galagidae; genus Otolemur; species Otolemur garnettii. Next base: position 70,545,480 of record NW_003852396.1, on the reverse strand, counting down.
CCAGAATACAAGTCTGGGAAGCAGCATTCCTGAAGCCTGGGATATTTCTCTGGTGTGTTTGCCAATAACAGGGTATGATGGTTAATTTTATGGGTCAACTTGGCTGGGCCTCAGTACCCATATACGCAGTTAAACATCATTCTGGATGTTTCTGTGAGGGTATTTTTGAATGAAATTAACACTTAACTCAGTGGACTTTTGGTAAAGCAGATTGCCTTCCATAACATGGGGGGCTTCACCCAGTCATTTGAAGGCCTCAGTAGAACCAAAGACTGACCTCACAAGAGGGAATCCTCAGCAGATAACCTTTGCACTGGAACTGCAGCACCAGCTCTTCCCTGGGTCTGCAGCCCACACTATAGATTTTGGAACACTAGCCTCTGTAATTGTCTGAGCCAATTCCTTAAACAAAATCCTTCTCTCTATATACACATCCTATCAGTTTCGTCTCTCTAGAGAACCGTAACTAATACACAGGGAGACGGACCAGGCAATCAGCAGAGAAATCACGCAAAGGCAAGCTCTCTGGGCACCGGGAACTGCCAGGCATGAAAGAAGACAGAGAATGTGAAAACTCATTCTGCCAAAGCCATTTCCTCCTGCTCTGCAGCTGGCTTCAGAAATACCAAGCACTGGCAGGAGGGGAGATGGACACAAAGTTCATTAGAACATTCTTGGGAAACAAATGAAGCCAAGTCAGAAATCCAGTAACTGGGGAGCAGCAGGTGGGCTGTGACAGCTGCTTGAGAGGGTACATGCCTTAACCTGTCTGGACCCAGGGAGGGATGCTAAGGGCTGGAGGTGAAGGGAGGGATAACTAAATAGAGACGCATAGAAGCCAATGCCCAACTTACGGCAAGAACTGAGATGATGAAGGTTCAGCGAGAATGTTCCCAAGTCTTTGAGATTCAAGACTCCTGGACCAAAGAGACCTAGAGGGGTCACGCAGTCCAGTCCCCTGCCTCCAGACTAGACATCTGGTAGCCCAGGCCAGGGTGAGCCTTGCCTCCGGAGTGTTTGCAAAGAGAATTGGCAGGGAGAGATAGGGAAAGAGGGTAATCTTGATGACTGTGGTGGCTGTGGCCTCAGCAGATTTTGAGAATTAACTGGGTGCCAGGCACTGAGCTAAAAGATTTCCAAAAATTGGGAAGTGCCTGTGGCTCAGTAGTAGGGCCCCCACCCCATATACCAAGGGTGGCAAGTTAAAACTTGGCCCCAGCCAAACTGCAACAAAAAAATAGTTGGGCATTGTGGCAGGTGCCTGTAGTCCCAGATACTCAGGAGGCAGAGGTAAGAGAATTACCTAAACCCAAGAACTGGAGGTTGCTGTGAGCTGTGATGCCATGGCACTCTACCAAGGGCTACAAATCCAAAAATCATCTCCTTGAATAAAGGCAATAATCACATGAAGTAGGTACTAGTACTATTCCCACTTTACAGATGAGGAAACTGAGTTATTGGTGAAGTAACTCACACAGGTAGAAAGTGATGGCTCTGAAATTCATACCCTCATCTACCTGATTCCAAAAGCCCTTGTTCTTTCTCTTTTTCTCTCTCTCTTTCTCGCTCTTGACAGAGTCTCACTAGCTTACAGCAACCTCAAATTCCTGGGCCCAAGCCATCCTCCTGCCTCAGCCTCCCAAGTAGCTGGGACTACAGGTGCCCACCACAAAGCCCAGCCAATTTTTCTATGTTTAGTAGCTATGAGGTCTTACTCTCGCTCAGGCTGGTCCAGTACTCCTGAGCACAAGAGATCCAGAATGCTAGGATTATAGGCATGAGCCAGCACAGCAGGCCTAAAGCCTTTATTCTTAACCACCAAGGAAAGAGAGGAGAGAAGGGTATTGAGGAAAGAGGAGCACAACTGTCATTTTTATGAATATGGAAGTAGGCCCAAGAAGGACAAAGAACATTCTTGGGGTCTCATGGCTGGTGATGGTAACTGGGTGTGAATGAAGCCAATGGAGAGATTGATGCAGAGTCTACATTGAAGGCTACAGAGTAGTTTGACCAGGGACAAATGAGGATGTGGCCCAAGAGGGGCAGGCCCAGACCCACTGGCCTCTAGCCTGGGCACCTGCACTTTCAGGCCCCAAAGAGGACCTCTTTCTAAATCTCTTTCCTAACAATCCTGGAATTCCATCTTTTGTGTTCTTCTCCTGGAGTTTTCCTTGAAGTACAAACACCCCAGGGAGGCACAGCTTATAGAGTCTAGTCCAAACTTCCTTTGTAGGAAGGCATTTATCTGGTGACTTTAAAAAAGATATCTCCAGCATCTGGAGGGAGGAGGTGAAAAAAAATCTATCTAATTTCAGGCCACCTTAGCCAATGACCCTAAAGTTCTGGGAGTCAATCCCTATTCTCTCTCTCTTTCACCCATCCCATCAACAACCATGCCTGCCAACTCAGCCTCCTTATCAGACCTCTAGTCTACCACCTAGTCCAGGGGTACTCAAACTTTTTAAACAGGGGGCCAAGTTCACTGTCCCTCAGACTGTTGGAGGGCCGGACTGCAGGCCCTGGGACAAGTCAGCTGCTAAGCAGGACAGGCAGCGGTGGCAAAAACACCCACTGGGCCGGATAAATGTCCTAGGTGGGCCGCATGTGGCCCACCGGCCGTAGTTTGAGGATGCCTGACCTAGTCCTTACCAGTGTCCCTCACCTCGATGAAGGCCACCACCTACTAGCTGGCCTCCTTGCTTCACCTCTTGCCTTTCGACCATCCATTCTTCACTTAGCAACCCTAGTTGACTTTTTAAAATACAAAACCTGTCAGATTTCTTGCTTCCTAAAAAACATTTTCATGGCTCCCCATTGCCTGCAGGCTAAAGTCCAAACTGCCTCGCTTGCCCAATACCACCTCCTGTCACTGTCCCCAGGATGCCTTTCATGCCAGCTCTCTAGGGTCTTCGGGGTTCCCTCCCTGAGGACCACTCCCCACACCTCCCCAGCTTGATGTTAGGCTTTCTGAATAGCCCCTTCTTCCCTATCCCCCTGCCATTCTGTGAAACTCAGCCTTTAAGATGCAAACCAGGTGTCACCACCTCTGGGAAGTCTTCCTGGATTTGCCCTGCCATACCTGCAGGCAGATGGCCCAGCCACTCAGCATCTCCCTCCTCTTCATGCTTTAACTATGTGTTGACTTGTCCATTTCTGCCAGACTTCTGAGCATATGGGAGCCCTTGAGATAAGAACAGGGAGTAGATCCTTCTCCCTGTAGTGACTAGCTCTGGGCCTGCCCTGTGATTAGAGCTCGCTGAGTATCTCTGGAGGGAAGGCTGCCACATAAGCAACCATGACACCAGGTAGAAAGTGATGAGAGGTGAGATCATAATGACAGATGCCAGATACGGAGAGGAACTGATTCGAAGTCTTTCTGGAGGTGGTGGCCTTGGAGAGGGGTGGTGAGGCACCAGTAAGGTTTCAGGATGCAGAGATGGGAGGACAGGAGCTTGGATGGTCTGCCAATCATTTGTATAAATACACTGTAGATGTTCACTTTGCCAGTCAGAAGTAGGCCTGAGACTCGATCTAGGCATCCAGTCCCCTAGTGACCCTAACCGTGCCCTTTCAGCCGTGATAGGAAGAGACTGAATTTCCAGGGCATATTACCTTTCCTTTAGGTCACTGGAAGAAGAAATAAATTTGAATTTTTTTTTTTTTAGACGGAGTCTCAAGCTATCCCCTTGGGTAGAGTGCCATGGCATCACGCTCACAGCAACCTCCAACTCCTGGGCTCAAGCGAGTCTCCTGCCTCAGCCTCCCAAGCAGCTGGGACCACAGGCACCCGCCACAACGCCTGGCCATTTTTTGGTTGCAGCCATCATTGTTGTTTGGTGGGCCCAGGCTGGGGATTTGAACCCGCCACCTTAGGTGTATGTGGCTGGTGCCTTAGCCGCTTGAGCCACAGGCGCCGAGCCATAAATTTGAATTTTTATATATTTTGGCCAGATTCTCCATTGTTCTGATGCATTCCCTTTGTCTTGAAGCTTGGTCCCACACAGTGACCCTAGATCCCTGTCCATTCCCCCCGATTTAGCTTCTGTAGGCCCAAGTGTGCAAGTAGACAGAAAGAAACCTGAGCCCAGGGCTGTGGAGTTGGGCTCAGGAAGGTCCAGAGGCTAAGCCTCTCCTGCTGCTTCCCGAGCCCTTCCTGGGTTCTTGGGGGCAGAGAACCAAGAGAAGACAAGTTTCTGTGCTAAGAGGGGTATTTGGATGTGTTGACAAGGTCTCTATAGTAACCAGGAACTTGAAAAAATGTTATCAGAAACCCACAAACAAGAAGGCATATTTTTTCCCAAATTGGTCATTTGTATCCAGGAAGCTGGCCCGTGGGCAGGGGGTTCGGTCATGCACATTTGCAGTGGTAGCCACACCACCAGGCGCTCCTTCACTAGCTGGCATCAGGAGCTCAGCTGAGTGCCGAGGCTCTCCGGGTGCCTGTAAATACACCTGGTGCTTGTGAGCACAGAATCGGGAGATTTGCTTTTGTAGGCAATTCAGTCTTGCTTTTAATTAAGGAATAAAAAAACATAAAAATAACAGCAAAACAGAGGCGAAAATGGTTCAAGGAAGAACAATCAAGTTAGGTGTATTTTCAGTATCTGAGAAATTATAGGCCCTTGTTTCTGGAAGCCATTGTTGAGGGGAGAAACAGGAGGATAAGTAAGGTAAGAAAAAAAGAGGGAGTAAAAAGTAGGGGAAAAGGAGGGTGGCCACTTTGGAGCACCTGTGTGCTTGGCACTGGCTTCTGCCTGGATTGAGGGGCCAAAGAGCACAGTGGGTAAGGGGCGGGTGCCAGAGCCAGGCTACCTGGTTCGAAATTGCATTGTCCCCTCCATCTGTGTCCCTAGGTTTTGCCTATTCTGAGCCTCCATTTCTTTAGCAGTAAAATGAGCTTTTATGATAATTAAAGGAGCAAATGCATATAAAGAGTTTAGAACCTGGCACATAGTAAATGTTCATTCACTGTTAGCTATTGTTATTATATTAAATTGTTTCATTTTCACAATAACCTATGAGGTGTGTAATTTTATTCTCATGAGTTTTCAGGTAAGACAGCAGCTCAAAGAAAAAGAGAAAGAGAGAGATCCCTGCCTAAGGTACATAGCTGGGCAGAGAGGGGACTCAACTCCAAGTCCAACAGATCTCACTCACTCTTTGATGCCTGTGGCAGGAGACTGCTCTGCCTCTGACTAGGTGGTAACAGAACTTCTAGGCTCTTGAGGTCTCAGTCCTATGATGGAGGCTCCATTCACTCTGACCACACCCCCCACATGATGGGCTCATGGAGAGAGTGGGCCGCCTTTGCTGAGCTCCTCATTCCACCTTGTCATAGATGTAGGAGACACAGGTCGGAGAGGTGAAGATGGTGTCCTGTGGACTTTCCTCTCCTTGGCCTCTAGGTCCCTTCTCATCCCAGAGGACAGAACAGTGGGTTAGGAATCAGTAGATGTGGGCTCCAGCTCTGCCACCAACACAATGTGTGACTTCACACAAGTCACTCTCCCCCTCCTGAAAATGAAGAGGTGGGGTTTAGCCATCCTGAGCTCTCTGAGACTCTGAATTTATAATTCTGAGGCTCAGAGCATCTCATCTCACACACTAAGACAAAGAACTGAGTGTTTCATCTAGGTGACTGCAGTGACAAGAGATAACCCGTTCTCTAAGTGCCCCTTAGAAGCACGTCCACTTAGCACACATCATAAATTCCACAGGCTGCAGGCAAAGTGGAGGGGGCTGGGGAAGAGGAGAACTGTTGGCTTTGCACTCTCCAGGCCCTGCAATTGCATTTCCACAAAAAAGAACTCCTTATGGCAGCCCAATGGCAGGGGACTCTGGTAATGTCACTCACAGAGGAGGCAACTGAGATGCAGAGAAGTCAGATCTTACTGCAGGGACAACCTTTCCACCCAGTATTTCTGGCTCCAAATCTATGATAAGATTACAAGAAAAAAAAGTTGATCCCCCTTTTTAAAAAGTAACTCGCTTTTCAGGGGCCATCCTTCCGCAATCCCCTCTTCATGGGCAAAGTGGGAACCAAGGCCTGGTTTATATTTTACAGCTCTAATCCCCAGCTGTCCTGGAAGAAAATGAAGTCTAATCTAAGCTTGGAAAGCTTGTGTCTGAATCTCTAGCAATCCATGATTTCTCCTGAAGTCAGCCAAGTTGGAGCCTGCCCGGTAGGCTGAGAGATCATTTCACTGGCAGCTCAGAACCCCCTCCCCGTGTGTGTCCCACCTGCCACTATTTTCTTGTCCTGTCTGGGTTCCCTCTTGGCAGCCTGTTTATCAGACATCCAAGCACCACCTGGGTCCCTGCTTATCTGGCCTGGTCCTCCAGGCAGCTAGAGGAGCCAAAGCCCCTTCCTGTCTTTCCTCAGGAAGTAAAGCACCTACTTCTTCCAGGCAGAGTCAGGAGAAGCCTAGACTTTGGAATGGGGCCCACTTGGGTCCAAGGCTGCCTCTCTGCTCTTTATTAATCATGGGATCCTGGCCTTCTCTGGGCTTCAGCTTTATATTTGAAAAAATGGGGATACCATTTCCTTTAAGAGTTATGTGCAGAGTAATCGCGCATGGTGCTTTAGATCCAAGTTTGATGGAAGCACCCCAGGGGCAGTTGGGAGCGGGGGAGGACACAGGATGGTGTGGGAGGGGCCCCAGACACCCCACTCTATTCCATCAGGGCAGCTGCTCTGTGTCTGCTTTATGTGGCCAAGTTGGGCCCCTGACTTTGGAAAAAGGAAAAGGCTATGGGGCTGCAAGGAAATTTAACAATCACAGCTCCAATTGTGAAAGTGCCTGGCACCCAGTGGGCACTTAATAAGCATTAGCAAGTTCTTCTTCCCTTCTTGCTGCCATCCCTCCCTCCCTCCGGATTCTCTATTCCATGGCCCAGCCAGAGGCCAGATCCAGATGAATGGCGAGAAGGCTGCAGGCAGATCGTGGAGCATGGAGCGCTTTCAAAATCGCAAGCCAGTTGATGCAGGTGTGGCCTCCACGGTGGTGGTGGGGGGGGGGAATTAAAAGGGGTATCACCCCAACAGGACATGCTACAGGCTCGACTACAGCCTCACACAGAGGGGGAACGCAGGACCCCCCGGCCTGCCAGGAGCTGCAGAAAAAAAGGCTCCCCAGAACCGAGGGTGTGGGCCCCTGCCCCACCCGCACACCTTTCACAACGGGCTCTCCTCCTCTCCTCCTCTTCTCCCAGAGGGGCGCCCAAAGGAAAATGGACGAAGAGGCACAGCAGGCCAGGGGCCAAGTGGGCCGGCCTGGCTGCCTCCTGCAAATAAGCAGAGCCTGCCTGGGGGGGCGGGGAGGGGTGAGTGCCAAGGAACAGAGCTGCCATCAGCCCGCCCAGTTTTCACAGACGCTTTGGAAACAGACCTGCCTGGAGAGCTGCGGGGAGAGCTGCCTGGCAATTGGAACCACAGCGCCACCTTCAGGCTTACTTCCGCACGCAGCTCCCCTCCAAAGGCCACCCCCAGGGCAGGTGAAGCGCTAGGTAAGCAGGGGTGGGGGCCAGATCCAACCCACTAAACACATGCCAGGTGTTGTGTCGGTGGTGCTTAGGTAAATAAGCTTGGAATTCAGAGAAAGGTCGTTGCTAACATGTGTATTGCAGCCAGAGTGTCAGGGCTAAGCCAATCTCACAGCTTAGATACCGGGAAACTGGGACTAGGACACAGTGCGCTCAGGCAGAGCTAGGACACGAAGCATTCCGTGCCTCTCCACTTGGACGATTGTTCACCGGTTAATATCACAATGATTTTACTGTGTCAGACACGCACACTAGAGTGGTCACCTTACATTTAGAAATGCCGGGCGATAGGGCTGAGCCCAGAGGCTGCAGCTGCAGATAAATTCAGGGCTGGAGGAGAGGCCTCTGCTCTCACTGCAGCTGGGAGTGGATTTAGTTCACAGGACTGACCTGTCCTCCGACACCCTCACGTGTACAGTTTTTATCTGGCAAATAATGAGTCACCCATTATAGGCCACCTACAAATTGCTGTCTTGTGAGGACCTCTCATCCTTTCTCCCTGCCAGTGGAGTCAATCGTTTCTGACCCTGCCACCATGGTACCTACTGGAAACATTAATCACTGGATGGGTACCCCCATATTATGATGACGTATGTGTCTATTTGTTTAAATAGAGAATTCTGGCCAGGAACTAGACCATATTCTTTCCTGTGTCTCCACAGCTCAACCCAGAGCCAGACACAGCACATGTAGGTGCTCTGAAAATGATAGATGAATGGATGGGTGGACGGATGGATGGATGGATGGATGGGTGGATGGATGGATAGATAGGTAAGTAGGTGGATGAATGGGTGGGTGGGTACATGCATGAATGGCAAATGAGGTAAGTCTAGGGGGTGGGGAATCACTCCATATATCCTAGAAGAGGCATGGTATCTGTTTGTAAAGAGGCATCTGTTTCCAAGCCAAAGCCAAGATGTATAACTGAGAGTGTGCATGTGAAGTGGAACTGTGTTGGCATCACCCTCCTCCTGACTACCCTTCCCCTGGCTTCCCAGAGAACCTGCTGGAAATCTGACAGTGGTTCTTAAGATGTACTTCTCTGAATGCCTGTACCAGACTCGCCTGAAGAGTTTGTTAAAATGCAGCTTCCTCGGCCCTACCTCCAAGATTCTGATTCAGTGAGTCTAGGGTAAGACCTGGAAAATGATTTTTTTTAATTAAATTTTTTTTAATTAAATGTGTACATTAATGCAATCACAGGGTACAGTGTGGTGTTTTCATATACAATTTGAAATACTCTCATCAAACTGGTTAACGTAACCTTCATGTCATTTTTAGTTATTATGTTAAGACAGTCATACTCCACTTTTAGAAAGATTCACCTGTACCCTTGTAAGATAAACCATAGAGGTGACCCATCAGTCACCCTCCCTCTACCCATCCACTCCCTCCCCTTCCCTCCCCCTCCCCAGAAAATGAATTTTTAAATCAGCACCACCCAAGTGATTCTGATGTGTGGGTAAGTCTGACAACCCTCCCTGGTGCAGTATACAAGGACATGCCCAAAACTGCTTTTGCTGACTGGCACATCCAGGGAGGTTTGGGGAATTGACCCAAAGTCCCACAGACATTAAATGACAGAAAATGCCTATAGGGTCCGGAAGCATCTGGAAGCCCAGAGGGAGGGAGGGCTTCTAAATCCCCCACCTACCCCTCCAACCCCTGGCCCTGGCCTACAGGGGCTGGCCCACTCCCCGAGAAAATGTCCTTCACATAGTGAGAAGGGCCCACCTGTTCTCCCCACCACCACCACCACCACTAGCAACACCCAGAATGGCTGGCCTCACTCCCTGTTGACCACGGCAGGGAAGCCAGTGGGTGTTTTCAGTGTCTGTTTCTACCTAAACACAGCTCTCACTCTCAAACATGGCTCTGCCAGCAAATGTTAGCAGACCTGGAACATGAGTCCCAGTTGGGTTCAGGCTGGAAAGGGCTCAAGGATGATGATAGGAGCAGAAGATGGTTCTGGACCGGGAAACAGCCAAATATCCTGACAACCACGAGTGGGCAAGCAGCCCTCCCAGGCCAGCTGGTGAGCTCCGGGAGGGAGGAGGAAGGGCCTACTGGAAGGCAAAAGAAAACTTGTAGTGTCCCCCGAAGCCCTGCTTGTCCCTGAGGTTCAATAACCTCCACTCCAGCCATACTGGGTCTCTTATTGAGTGCTTACTATGTTTGGTGCCTGTTTGGCTTAATCTTCACAATAGCTTTAGGAGACCAGTAACGTCACAATTCCTCTTTCATATGCAAGGCAACAGGTCCAGGAATGTAAAGTGACTGGCCTAAAGCCTGAGCTCATCAGACCAGATACAGAGTCATAACTTCAACCCTGGTTCTCTCATTTCCCGGCTCCCCCTCTGCCAGCCGTGCTGCAGGTGCTGGGTTGCCGGCCTCCCTGCCTCTGTCCATGGTGCTCCATCTTGAAGGCTCTGCCCCAGGTGTCATGAGCACGGTCCTACTGATTCTTCTGAGCCAGGTAACAAGCCACTTCTTCCCTAACGCCCTCCTGGATCCCATCTCCCATCTGGATATAGGAGTTAGTTGCTGGGTCCCCAAAACATACCACCTGGACTGTGTTCAGCCCCAAGTTCATCTGCCTGAGTTGCTGATGTCCATGACAGCCCCCCTCCCAAGTCTCTATCTCTAGTCCCCATACTCACTACTGCCGCCAACCAAGCCCTGGCCTTTGGACCACTGCCCCCATGCCTTTCAGGTGGTCCCTCTGGTGAACCACGTGGGTCCAAGGTCGAAGCAAACCGCCTCTCCATACTGGTTCCTCATTATGAGGGTGGAATGGCCTGCGGGTCTAATGGAAGGAGACTGAAATCTAAGCTGGAAGGTCTTGCTTTGAGGTTTGAACTAATTCACTGTGCGACCTTGGCCAAGTCACCAGGGTTCTCTGGGACTCAGTTTCCATTTGTGGGATGGGTGAGTGGATGGAATGGATGATCTCTATACTCCCAGGCTCTGTTAAATACTTCCTATGCACTGAGTGGGGCTTCCTATGCCAGGCATTGATCTGTATCAAGGATCTAATCCACCAAGCCCTTAGTGGGGCCGTGAGCACCTGTCCCAGGGACACAGAGGCAGATTTGGCTTTAGTAGGTTCCCACTGCCAGGAGGGAGGTAAGTGTGGTCAGGTCAGCTGAAGGGCCCTGAATGCTGGCAAAGAAACGTGTAATTGGCTCCACCATGGAGAGTGGCTGTTGATCCCTTGTGAGGAAGGATAGGAAAGTGGGGCGCCGGGGACCACTCATCTGGCACTGACATGGGGGGGTGACAGAGAGAGAGCCTAAATCTGAGACTCTGCTTGAGTGCCACTTTGATGCAGGAAGCTGGGTGTTATGAGCCAAGGCTCTGGGCCAGCATGAGTGACAGTGGGATTGAAGAGGAGAAATTCTGGAGACATCTCAAAGGAAGAATTGAGGACTTGGGGATGCAGGCATGTGGTGGGGAGGGAGGGAAAGCAGAGAGGCTCAGAGGCTTGCTCTTGGGATGGGTGGGTTCTGGAATAAGGTGGACAGAGGGACTGGGCACCTGCCATCTTGGTACTGAGGGGAAAGGGCTGAGAGGCAGGGGACAGGGAAAAACCTGGGTGCTAGTCCCCATTCCTGCCCCTAACCTTGAGCAGGTCACCGCTCCACTCTGAGCTTGTTTTTATCACCAGTAGAAAAGGGGAAAGAATCCTGCCTGCCTGACAGGTGTGCCATGGGGCTTTCATGAACTAATGTATGAGCAGCTCCTGGACGCGGTAAGCCTCATAAACATCAACCATTTTGATAGCTATGTGTTGCAATCCATTTTTATTTTACAATATAATAATAATGGCTACCGTTTATTGATCATCTGCCATGTGCCAGGCACTTTAATAAGTAATTTGTTTAAACCCATGATCTGATTGCTTCCTCAAAAGAATTCTGCAAGAACCCCGGCATGCCGTGGATGGTAACCCTGAAGATCAGAAAAATCAAGCAGCTTTCCTGACATCTCACCGCTGCTGGGCAGCAGTCCCCTCCAGCAAGCATTTGATAAGCACCTAATAGTTTCCAGGTACTGGTTGGAACACAGAGGGGTGTAGAATCTGGCTTGGTCCTTGAAGATATCTCACTGCAGCTACCAACCTACAGCAGAACAGGTTTCTTTGAGCCATTTGTTGTGGAATTTTATTCTGTGCTGTGAATGTTGATAGACAGGGGACGGATATCTCCTGGTTTGCCTCTCTGAGAGCTGGGCACCGGGAAAGGATGTCAAGCCCTGAGACCATTGTTCATGATGAGCCACGCTCCCGCCCACCCGCCCGCCAGCCTTTTATCCAACTTGGCTGGGTGCTATTATTCAGCTCTGAGCCATCACCAGGAGCCGCAAAGCAGTTAATTACAGAAGTAGAATTCCCTTCTTCACGAGAAGCTGATCTTCTAGGGTTGCGAGAAGATAAGATTTATGCCTCTTTCAATTCCTTTATTCTCTCATCAACATAGATTCATATTTCAGTTTCCTGCATTGGAAACAAAAAGGAAACCCGCTCAGCCCACTGCTGCCTGAGAGAGATAAATTAGGCGACACAAAGAGCCAGTCCTATAAACTCCATCTCTTTCCCTTCCTTTCATGTTTGTGATTATAAACAGAGTCAAGGGCAGTTGAAATATATCCCTCTGCCTGTCTCTCTGCCGTGTCCTACTCAAAGAAAGGAGACAGTGATAACGATCCGTGCTGTACCCAGGAAAGAAGAACACGGCCCCTCGCGAGCCGATGAGATAGAAAGATCTTTGTCTCTGGCCATTCTCTGGTCACGACATTGTTTCAAAAGGCCACAGAGAGAAACTGGCTGCCATGCCACTGTGAATGCTTTCATTTCCTTGATGGCAACGTGTGTGGCGCTATTTGCTCCAAAGAAAGGAAGGATCTCTTGCTTTGGTGGGCTGTGCAGCCTGACTGTGCCAGGGCCCCTTGCCAGTCTCAGAAGTGTGTGGACAGAGGTCGCCAGCAGGCCGACCACAGAACAAGGCCAGTTTTAGCAGCCCTGAGGAAGAGAGTCCAGGATTTTTGGAGAGGAAAGGCCCATTTACCAGGAATAGTCCCGAGGGAAATGACATTATCCTTCTACAGAGGAATTAGGGTGGGTTTTTGATTATTACTGTTGCAGTTCAACTGCCCCTCAAGTTGCTTTGAGGGGCTTCAGTGGAGTCATCAACTGTTTTTTTCCAATCACTTATATTGCAATCGTATTTTATTTATTTTAGATTAATATGAGGGTACACATGATTAAGTTACATTGTGTTTGTTAAGTAAAGTTCAAGTTGTAGTTGAGTCCTTCACCTAGGATGCGAGCCACATACCCTTACGTTGTGCCCAGTAGATGAAGGTTTGCCAATCCCCCTCCCTCCACCCCTCTTCCCTCTGTCCACCCCTTCACCCCCGCTCCTCCCTGTAGTTATTAACTCATGAGAGTTCAGTTATCAGATGAAGAACAAAGGGACCACAGAAATGAACCGATTTGCCCAAGGAAGCAGAGCAAATGTGTGGTAGAACTAAGAATTCGAAAGTCCGGGTTACAAAAATGACCGTGGCACTTGCCATAAAGTGCTGGACACTGTGCTAAGCTTCCTATTCCCCCAACTTTATGGCCATTACGATGTAAACCTTATCACCCACACCTTACAGAGAAGGAAACTGAGGGTTAGAGGAGGCAAGGTACTTGCTGGGAGTCACAGTTAGTGGTCAACTCCAGAGCCCCTGCAGCCACCCGCTGTGCCACCTCCCCCAGATGTTCCTTTCTGGCATCCTGACTTTCCTTGGAGGCTTTTTTGCGACTTCTGTTTGGCAAAGGGGAAAATCTAATATTTGAAGGATAATGGGAAAAGGGAGGAAGGGAAGAGAAGAAACGGAACGTAAGAGCCAAGTTGGCCCCTGTAATAAAACGTCATCCCACAAGATGTAAGACAACAGTCTTTAATAGACTTTGAGATTCAATTATCTCTTTATATTTGCAGCAGACTCGTCATCGTCTAAATCATCCACTCACCGTAAACACACCCTAATTCACGAATAGAATATAAAGCAAATCATGTTTGAGAGCTCTGGCGCTTCTGAGCCATCACTCGTCAGCCTTCACTCCCAAGGGAAGGTGGTTAATAAAAGCCTTGGGCACTGCCTCTAGGTCAAGGCCAGGGGGCTGTCTCATAGATGGCTGAGAAGTGCACTCTGACTCAAGGCTGCATCAGTCTTTCCCACTCTGGGGCTTTTGACATATGTTCTTTGCCTTCTGTCCTAGCCACCCTCTCTCAAGCCCTCAGAGGAAAGACAGCAACTCCTGACTTCCTCTAGATCATTCTCATTTTTTTTCCCAGAAGACTTTGTAAATGGGATCTCTCTAGTGAATGGCCAACACAGTCGATTTTTCTAGGTAGCTGGTGCCCAGGCACCAGCCTTGCCAGATCTGTCCGGCACAGCCCCTACCTATGAACTAGCTCCCAAACCCCACTCCTCTTGGCATATTTTATATAATGCGTATAGTATATATATTTTCTAATATATAAATATATATATTTTAGCTCTTTTTGAGTTACAAAAATAATGCATGTTCATTGGAGCATATTATTCAACAGACTTGTATAAAGCAAAATTTCCAGATGCTCCTCTACCCCAATTCCACATTCCCGAGTGAGCCGGAGTGACCAACACTCTCATGAGTGTCTCTCCATACATTTCTTTGGGTTCATATAGCTATTCGAGGTTCCCTTTGCCACAATTTTTGCCTCTTTTGCAAATGTGGGATCATGCCACACGTGTTTCTCCACAATTTTCTGTTCAGAAGTTTAAAAATATCATCAACATCTTTTCAGGTCTAATAAAGACATCTGACTCGTTCTTTCCAATCATGGTGCATAGGTGACATTATGTAGTATGACTGCAGCATCATGTCCCCAAGCATCTTGTGTCCCTGGATCCTCCCAGATACTACAGCAGGCCTGGCGCCTTGTGCCTATGAATGTCATGGTTTCCCTCCAGTTACACACTGCCTATCTTTGGCAAGGCTCTTTCCAGGCTGGCCAGTCTGGGGAGGGGAAGAGAGGGGAATCCTTACCCATATGATGTTTTTAAGAGTAGACCATGCCAGGCTAATCCTGGCCACTCAGGCAGAACCCAGACAGACTTGTTAAAAGACAGGTTTTACTCCCATGAAATCTGGACTTTCTCTTGGCGAAGGAAAAGGGAAAAAACATAAAGCATAACTAAATCCTTAAGCATCCTAAACAGGCATGCAAAAATACTACATATAATTCCAGGCCTAAACCCAATACCCGCCAGAAAGACTTAAGAAAACAATCCTGGAGAACACAAAAGACGTTGTTTACCAAAGAAAGATTTTTATAACGCCGCTGCTGCATTTTATTAGTGAGGGAAGAGGCGTGAAGGGGAGACAGGCTACAGAAGATTTCTGTGCTCATTGCAACTGAATGCTAAAACACTCGGGGTCGGAAACGTTTCAGAACGGGAAGTAAATTCTTTGAGACAATCTGGTTTTCTAGAGCTCTTTTAGGGAAGTCACATTCAAATAGTTTTAGAAATCAAAATGAAATCTCCGAAAACCCATTAAGACTTTGTCTCCTTTAGAACCAGTTATTCCCTTGCTGGGACTCTATCCTAAAAGGAAAATCAGGAATGCCGGCAAAGAGGCGTGAAGAAGGCTGTTTCTCCCCGCGCTACTTCTACGTTTAAAAAAATAAAAGTAAAAAACAAGCTAAATGGTCTACAACAAGAAAATGTAATAGCACACAACGATTAGAAGAGATATTCACAAAGCATCCAATACCAAGGATGAATGTTCATGTTGTGATGTTAAGAGGTAGAAAATTACATATTCAATCTACGTAAAGCTACACATAGAAAACACAGCAAGGAAACAGCCCAACAGAACCATCTGCCATTTTTCTTCTTCTTCTCTTTCTCTTTCCTGTAACTCAAACATTTTCTAAAAGGAACCCGCATTACTTTTTAAATGGATTCAATGAAGCCACACACAAAAGACAGAAGTGACTCTACTGACTAATTTTAGGATCGTGGGCTGGTAGGTAGGAGAAGGGATGGGCGTGAATAAAGCTAAGCGTTTTCTGGGTGGTGGAGCAGAGACGGAGAGAATCCCCGCACTCTTTGGTGTCTTTAAGGCTGTGAGCCCTGTAGAGAAATAAAAACCTTCTTCAGAACAATTAGCACACAAAGGAAGCTTAATAACGTCAACTAGATGACCTTGTCAGTTCACTCAACATTAGTATGCGCTTCCTATGTGCCAGGCTCTAGGGGAAAGGGCAAACCTTGTATTCTAGTTTCTTAAAAAAAAAACAAGGCTTTGTCCCCATCGTATCTGACAAGTAGCACATTGATTCCTTCAATTTTCCTTCTATTTTTCTCATAAAGGCAAGAAAGGAGGAGGAGAGGGGGCAGAAAAAGAGGAGAGGGGGAGGAAACAGAGGAGGAGGAAGAAATGGAAGAGGAGGAAGAGGACCAAACACACAAGTTGAGATTTGCAATGGACATCAGGAAAGAACATACTGGAAGTAGTCTGAGGACCTTCGACTGACTCGGCTCGGAGTGTGCGTTCATTAGCACCAGCTCTGGGAAAGATGCAACCAAGCAGGTCTCAAACTAAGGTTTGCAATTTCTCCTGTCTGCTCTGAAAGTTTTTGACTGAGGGGGGGTCTTAGTAAACAATTGTTACTTCATTCCATAAATACCTACTATGTGTCACACTTTTTTAGGAGCTGAGGGTTAGAATCAAACACAGTCCTTGCACCAGTGGTATTTACATTCTAATGCAGGAGCCAGGCAACAAATGAATGAAACTATAAACTAAAGAAAACTATAAACTAATATTATTCAAGTCATGATCACCGCTATAGAAAAAAATAAATAAAACAGCCTAAGGGACTAGAGTAACAGAAAGTTCTTTTCTAGATAGAGAATTAAGAAAAGCCCCCCTAAAAAGGTGACATTTGAGCAGAAAACAGAATAAATTAATTGAGTGATAGACGTTTCTGGGGTAGGGATCTAAGTTGAAAGAGCAAGTGCAAAAGCCCTGAGGCCAGAGTGTGGCCAGAAAAGCAATCCGGCTGGAGCAGTATGAGCAAAGAGGAGAGAAGATGGACACAGAAGTCAGATGTAGCTGGAGGCTAGATCATGTAGGGTCTTGTAGGGCATAGTAAAGACCTCTGATTTTGCTCTAATAGTGATAAGAGGCCACTGGATGGCTTTGAGCTGGGGAGTAAAGTTACCTGATTTAGGTTCAAAAGGTCCATCTGGCTACCAGGTGGGGACAAAGAGTATCAACACAAATGTGGGCTAAGAAGCTGTTGCAGAAATCCAGTGAATGATGTGGGCATGGTGAAAAGCAGTAGGATCCAAGGCATATTTTGAAGATGGAGCTCATGACAGAATGCAGGCAAAGCAAAAAACAAAATCGAGGTAGATTCCAAGGTCTTTGGGCATGAGAAACTGAATAAATGGTGGTGCTGTTTTGCTGTTTAGTGATAGGGGAATTCTGGGGGAGGGGTGGGTGTTTTGTTTTGAGGGGACATAGCAGATGCGGTTGGTATACAGCCCATATCCTTCCAGCCTTACGGCATCAGTGCCGGCTGGTTGACTCTCAACTGCCCCACCTGCATCTCTTTGCCTAAGGGCTTTCTCCCAAGCTGCAGAAAACCACTCTGCCCGTGTGCCCAGCACAGTGCATTGGAGCAGCCGTCAAGCACGGACATTCAGAAGTTGGTGGATAAATACCCTAGGTGGTGTACAAATACCCCAGCTCCCTTCCGGGGGCGGGAGTGAGGAAACATGGGGCAATTCTGACATTTCCCAGGGTTCACAGTGGGACTGAGCGCCAGTTGCTCACAGGAGTGCCTGGCTTGACAGCATATCCTTCAAAGGCCTTTCTCCCTTTCCCAGTCATCCTTCCTAATTCCCTACACCAGGGGTTCCTGCACATTCCAAATAAATTACTTACACTTGAATCCAAACTAAGATGGGAAATCTAGAACAACTTCCAGTTCTTTATGCTGCATTCTTCTTTTCATCTGCTAATCTTGCCTTTTGGTCATTCTTTCTCACTGCCTCTATCAGAGCAATGCTAGAAGCAGCAAGATAATTAGCCAACCTGATCATATATGGTCGGAACCGAATGGAGTAATTTTAGTAAACCAGATTGCCAACTGACCTCCCCATCCCAATCCCTGAGCCCACTAATAATCAGCTTCCTTTTCTTTCTCAACCACTCAAGTGCAGCCATCCCACCTTGCTTTCCTATTTTCAAAACCAGCAAAGAAAAGAAAGGACAATGATCTGAGAAAACCCAGAAATCTGTCAAATGAAAGAAACCGGAGTATGAAGGGCCCTTCTGTCCCCTCCTTCACTACACAGTTCAGCAAATGCCTGGAGACAGGAAGGCCACAAACGATTAGCAGCCACATCAGATGCTATTTATGAAGCATTGACTCTATGAGGAATTAAATCTCTCATCAAAAGCCAGGGACAGAGAGACCTGACTTGCCCTATGCCGTCTCTCTTAGGGAAGCAAGCTTGTTGAGACAGTAGTATTTTATGTGTCACAAATGATTCAGATTCATCACTTTCTGTT
Organism: Otolemur garnettii; assembly: GCF_000181295.1. Lineage (NCBI taxonomy): Eukaryota > Metazoa > Chordata > Mammalia > Primates > Galagidae > Otolemur > Otolemur garnettii. Next base: position 70,527,311 of record NW_003852396.1, on the reverse strand, counting down.
TTCCTTCTGTTGCTATGGATTGACTGTGGTGTTTTAAAAAAAGCAAAGCTGCACAAAGATCTTTTGGTTTGAGCAACAACAACAAAAAATTGCTTGGTACAAACGAACTGCTGTCAACATCCATCAGGCAGTGTGTAAACATGATCATCCTCTCCACAAATGAGAAGATAACAGGTGCACAGTCTCATCGGCAGGGAGGATGCTGGAATCTGAACCCCTAGCATATCAAAGGGCGCTGAGTCTGGGCACAGGCTCTGGAATCAGTCAGATCTGGGATCAAACCCCTGGTTTGCCATTTACTGAATGTTGGCTTTGGGCATGTAGTTTAAACCCTCTTTGAGCCTTGGTTTCCTTATGAGCTTCGTGGAGATGGCATACCCACTCATAGGGGGCTGAGTAAGGGCCATTGATGAGCAGAATAGGCATTCCACCCATAATAGTTCCCATCACTAGTCAGCCGAAGGCAACCTGGAAAATCCAACCTAACTCATTAAAGGCCTGAGCAAAGGCAGCTCAGTGATTCTTGAGGCACAAGGAATTATCACTGAGAAAAGAAAAGATGATCTCCAGGATTAAAGGTTCTTCCCCAGGCCCTTTCCATAGGCCCCCTGTGCTGCAGCATGTGAACTTCCTGAAGTCCTGTCTCCTTAGCACTGATCACAGGGTCTGGTACATCGTAGCATAGCAGGCTTGGTGCTGTGGAGATAGATAGGCCTGGCTCAAGTTCACATTCTGCCACTTGCTTCCAAACAACTTCCTCCCTTGAGCTTCCTTATCCTGAGCCTTGAGTATCCTTCCCTGTAAAATGGCTAATGACATCTACTTAGAGGTGTTATAAATATGAACTGAGAAAAAGAGATGTGGAGCCTAACACAGTGCCTGGCACACTACAGACACTCGAAACTGGTGCCCTTTGTTCATAGACAATGAATAAACTCATGGATAAAAATAACTCCATTCAATTAACAATTCACACTCCCCACACACAAAATAAAAACATGCCATATCACATTTTCCTCTCGGTATATCAAGATATAGCCCCAGATATTCTTATACTGGTAAAGGTTTATTCCAGCTCTGATTCTGTGCAGCATAATCATTGCGGGCTCTGATCTGTAATTGGGATGCAGTGTGCCTACCCTCACCTCCATCCCAACACACGTAAGGAAAATCTGGTTACAAATAATGCCAAGGGACTCTCACTGCATCTCCCCCCAAATGTATATTAATGCACATGACATTCTCCACTTTATAGTGGAAAACCAAGATGGACACCACCTTAACAACTGACCAGAGTTAAGATCACCAGTAATGAGACATATTGACATCATGTCCCCCGGTAGGACACACAGAAAGGCGCATCACTTGGGTGATGTTCTTTCGAAAACTTCAAAACCCCAGTATATATGTGTCATCAAAGAGAAAAAAATCAGGCAGACAAAACTGAGGAACAGACTACAAAATAACTGATCAGTACTCTTCAAAAGTGTCAAGGTCATGAAAGACAAGAAAATAATGAAGCACTGTCACAGATTGGGGAAGATATAAAACCAAATGCAATGTGGGACTCTGAACTGGATCTGAATAAAGTTTGCTGTTCAGTTTTTAAAACTGCTAAGGGTAGTCTCGGGGGTGGGGGCGGTAAATATTGATAAAAGATCCAACCAAAAGGTTCGTGGAAGACAGAAGGCTAATCCCAGGAATTTGGCTGAACAATTGGGAGGTGAGGAAGATTTATGAAAGGATTAAAGTCTAAACTCCATGGTGCTTCTTTTTCATTTTTTAAACCTGAGCCCCAGTGGCATTTTCTCTCCCTCATCCCTATCTCTTCAAATCCAACCTAGAGTGAGAGGATAAATCCGAGCCACTTCACCAGGGTTTCACAGAAGCATAATTTGCTCCTGATATTTTCATCATTATCAATATAAATATCAGGTGGCATAAAATTAGATAGCTTATTAGACGTAATATGTCATTTAAGTGGGACTGACAAACTGGGATGTAGCTCTTGATTCAGGATTTTCTAAAAAGCAGGCCCCTTGCTCCTCAGGGATGAGGGGACCCCTCAATTTAGGTTAAGTTTTGAGTTTAGAAGTTGTACAGGAGCCCTAGTACAACTTCATATTGGAGGAGAACTGGCTCCCAAGAAGGGGACGTTACTCAGGTTCACATGCTTGACACAACCACTGCAGGACACCACACTGCTTCCTCCTGGTTGCTATTGTTGACTACAGCCCTATTGTTCTGACCAAGAACAAGACCAGCCCACAAGTGTTACCCAGCACAGACATGTGCTGCTGGATGTCTGAATCACTCTTCAACACTGAAGCCTCAGCATAAGTACCAGGAAATGTGTTCTATAAGACGCAGGTACTGAGCAAATGTTGAGCTGGGGTGTGAGTCTAGGTGTGCAGGTATGGCTTGGATAGGAATAAGACTTCCAGAAACTATCTCTGGAGTTGTTCTCTATCATTTCCATTTTCCTTAACCATTCCTCTGCTGTCCACTCCATGTTTCTCCTGCCTCTCTCCACTGTGTCTTTGCCCACATCTTGTGCCTCCAGGTTCATCATAAGTAGCATTTAATCCCCTGACCTTCCCTAGCCTTCCTGTTTCAGTGCACTTGAGCTAGTAACAGTTTGGGGGCCCACAGAATCCATCCATTCATGCACATACACAGTCAATCATTCATACATCAGAGACTATTGGGAACTCTGGGGATATAGTAACACACAAGAGAGATAAGATATTAACTTTTGTGGAGCTTACATATTAGTGGACAGAGACAGTCAATATACAAATGAATAAAGATACAATGATATTATCTTATTCATACAAGATAGTAGTAATGATGGGTGTTGTGATGAAACTAAATCTGAATTGTGTTACAGGGAGTAACAGGAGGTTACTTACTTTAGCTTGGGTGGTCAAGGAAGGGACTATTTGAAGAGATGACATTTAAATTTAGGCCTAAACAAGAGAAGGCCAGTCATGTAGATTGAAGACAGATAGTATATCTGGATTGTAGTGCGTGGAGAGGTAGAGAGCAGTCCCAGATTGAGTCCAGATCATGTAGGTTATAGTAATGAGCATGGGAAGACATTGAATAGTGCTAGACAGAGGAATGATACAACATAATCTAATTTAGGTTTTAAACAAATATTCAGGCTGCTGCTCCGTGGTGAATGGACTGAGATGGCAGAAATGGATCACAAGATTAGAAGCAGACCTAATTAAGAGGGTGTTGCAGTTAACCAGGTAAAGGATGATGGTGCCTGCGTTAGGGTGGTAGAGATGAGAACATGAATTTAGGATATGCTTTAAAAGAAATGCAAATAGAACTTGATGGGTGAGCTGTGGGGAATAAAGACAAGAGGGAATCAAGACTGTTCCCAGGTTTTTCCCTGAGCACCCTGATGATGCACCACTAGCTGAAGTAAAGAACCCTGGGAGAGGAATTGGGAGGAGACAAGTTTGAGAAACTAATGGACCAGCTGAAGCCCCCATCTCATACTTTATAAGTATCACCAGACAAAGAACTATAAGATGACAAACTTTGCCTTCCTTTTCAATTCATTGTTAAACAGGAATAAAGTAAAAGATAACTGAATAAAATATTCATTCTTTCCTAAAACTCTTATATTCAAGGGTTTGGTAGTAGAGCCACATCTTGCTAGGCAGGCAGAAGTAGCCAATCAATCACCATGTCCCACCACACAACGGTTCAGGGGGCAAACTAATTAAAAATTTAATCCCATGATTTTCATCTTAATCTCTTTTTCCCATTAGCTTTGATCAATGCCCACAAATACAAGTTAGCAGAACTTTTCATTTAGATAAATGACTGAGTGGGGTACCTAATTAGTCTCTTATGAACCAATGGATAACTAAAACTTATATGCTAATTATTAAAAACCACACACTAATTTTCAAAGCATTCTATTAATAAAAAAAAAGCTGTATTTCTATTACCAAATGAAATGCCCTTTCTATGTTACACTCACCAACTGCTCAAACCTGTTTCTCCTGATTTCAGTGGACAAGTTGCCATGTAGGTACACACCGTATTTAGGAAATGTACACACAGCCTTACCCTGTACGCAACAGTAAAAGCTGTGCCAAGCAAGATTTCATGTACTTCTCAGCTACCTGAGGAGTTCTACTGCCAAAAAAGGAAAGGAAAAAAAATTGGGCTAGAAGCCAAACAAAACAAGTAAGCAAACCTGAATGCAGGGGCTGCTGGGAGGGAAGGCCAACTCTGCAGCCCGTTCCAAAGCCAAGATGAAGACTGTGGCTCTGCTTACCAGGTCTGCCAGTCAGGAGATACTTATTTGGTAATTGTTCTTTTTTAGTGACTGTCCTTTCTTATCATCTGTAGAAAAATTTCTACTGCCAACACACAATACCTATTTGAGTGACAACATCCTTAAGTTCCCTCCAGCAAAAGAGGTCTTCTTTTTAAAAATAAAAGTCAACGGCTCTGTTTTTCTGTAGATTTTTCAGCCTCTGTAACAGTGCTTGCTCTACGTGGATTTTCACTACCATTTCAATAAAAGGGTGAGAAGAGGGAAGAATGGTGCCTTCCGTTAATGGAAACTACTCAGTAAGGATTGTTCGCGCTGGACACGGCCTCAGAAACAAGAGGAAAGCTTAACAGATAGCAGAGGTGGGGCTGAACGGGTCAAGTTTAATGGATAAACCTAAGGAAGAAAGAAAATGGTTTTCAGGCTGCCACGGCCCCTCTACACACACACACACACACACATTGTATAGCCGTGAGCTCCCGGCTAGCATCATTGTCTCTGTGCACCCATTGCATCTGTCGCTCTCACCAGCTCAATAATAAATAACTGGGCTCTGACATGAGTTTTCCTCACAAACTTAGAGGACACTCCTCCCTGCCCACCTCCCTTTTCTGTCCCTCCCTCCCATCAGTCCCACTCAGACACCTCTTACGTAGACGGCCCTTTCTTTCCTCCCTTTCACCAAAACGCCGCGGGAGGAAGACCTCGGAGCCACTCTGTCAGGTTACCCTGAGGCAATCTGAAGAGAGAATAAGGAAGAGGACAAGGTAGACACGTGCAAGAAACTTCCTCCTATTCTTAGCTTCCAGGGGTCTCCAAGGCAACCGGCGGGGAAGTGACGTAGGTACACCGGAAGCGGAAGTTGCCCATAGGTCTAGGTTGCCGCCATGTTGTGTGTGGCAAATGGGGAATTCCTGGCCCCCTGCCGAGATGCTGTGCGGACCAACCTTCCTTTCTCTCTTCTCCTATTCGTTTAGTGACTAAATCAATGTTTATTAGCGACTCGCTGTGTTCTATGCCAGAATGCAGGGAACAGGGTGGACCAACGTCCAAACTCCGTAGCTGAGGACGCTGAAGGATTAACCACCCAGCAAGTTGAGGGTTTCAAGCATCAAGCCCAAGGAGCACTCAGCATTGTGCATTGAGCATGTGGGTCCACTAGGCTGACACATCTTGGAGGCTTGTTTTACTTTGGTTAATTGGACTGGGGTCACAGCTGGAGGGAGCAATGGGGAGATAGCTGGGAGATAAGTGGTGGTGGATTGATATGTGGAATGTGCAGAGTTGGGTGAGGAGAGAGCAAGAGCTTGGCAAAGATTCCTAGTGGAGAGAATACACGTTGGGAAAGAGCTTCAAAAGCTCTTTTAATAAAAGAAGGGAAGCTCTTTTAATAAAAGAAGGGAAGAGAAGGAGCAGACAGTTTGGGAGAAAGTGGGGACAATGTGGCATTGGTGTGAGCAAGCACCTCAAAGGGACTGGTCAACTGCATCATTTCTGTTGAGAAATTAGTGGGATGGAGACTGAGATATGTCATGACTAACCAGGCACTCCCATTAGCTAGAGCAGGTTTACTAGAATAGTGGGGAAAGGCTTGGTGGAGGTGAGTTGAAGAATAAATGAGGGTAACAGAGAGAAAATGGGGATAAATGGGTAGAGACAAGCCTTCCCAGAAGTGGCCTGTGAAGAAATGAGAGTGATGCTGGGAGGAAAATGTTAAGATTGGAGAGACATAAGGAGGAATGATACCCTCTGAAGTCTATATGATCAACTTTCACATTATCTCATTTTCTTGAGGCATTTTTACCAAACTGAGGTAGCATTTTGCTCCTGGTATAGTGTCTTGCCGGGCAGATTGAGATGGTCTAGACCTTGCTGATCATCTTTTCTCCTGATTTGTTTTCCCTTACTTTTTGAAGGGCAATGGGATGCTGACCCTATTCCATAGGGAAATGTCTGTTCTGAAAGTGGAGCCAAAGGCCAACTGTTAAAAATACATTGGGACTTCTGCTTCCAGGAAAATGGAGTAAATATACTTTCCCCTCTATCCCACACAAAGTAAAATGAAAAACTCAGGTCATCATATATAAAAGAAACATAAGACTTTACAAGGTGGAGAAAGGTAAAATGAGTAGGAACTTTGGGACCCAAGCAGCACCATGGTTGCAAATTCTTTGGGTTTTCTATATGCCTCATATATTCCAGACCTGGAGCTAAAAAAGCCAGTGGCCCAGAAATGCTAACAGTTGTGTGTGTGCATGTGAGGGGGGGTGGGGGGGTGGGAATCTGATCTCTCTAGTTAAAGGAACAGGAAAGGGGAAATCTAGAAGACAGAAAACTCTTAGACAGTAACTGTTCTACACTGGCCAGATACCACTCATAAAACAAAAACAGTGCCCCCCTACACCTGCTGATATGTTTCTAAATGTTTATAGAGGAAATAGTTAGGACAATTATAAGTGGAAGAAGGTAAATGCATTTTCACTCAAACCACTAGAATGTGGTGTCATTTTTACATATATTAAGTTATATCATTATGCATATATTAAAACACCCACAGTAACCAACAAAAAGGATAAACAGACACTCAAAAACACTGTTAATTAAAGTAATTCAGAGGACTACAAGGGAAAAAACCCCAAGTGACAGACAACAAACAAAAAACAAAATGATAGACTTAAGCTATTTTTTATATCTAACATACCAATAATTACATTAAATGTAAGTGGCCTAATTATGCCAATTAAAACACTGGTAATAAAGTCAGTCTCTGGTAATAGAATAATGATATTATCCATGGCCTTTTGATTTTTGTTTCCCACCACCCCTGGACCCTGACACTCTTGATCAAGTAAGGCAAAGTTGACTGAGGATGGCTTGTGCCAAATCAGAAAACAAAGTTGGAATTTTATGTTTAAGATGTGTGGTTAGCTCACACAATGGCTTTTCTCAATTTATCAATTAAAATTCCTTTTGAGTTGTTGGGAAGGTAGTTGAAAAAACATGACCTAATTACATACTATCTGTAAGAAACTCACTTGAAATGTAACAATATAGGCAGGCTGAAAGTAAAAGGATGGGAAAAACTATGTCATGCAATCAATCAAAATAAGACAGGAGGGACGTGGTAAATGATAAAAGGGCCAATCCACCAAGAAGAAATAACAATCCTAAATTTGAATGCACCGAAAAACAGCTACAAAATATTTAAAGAAAAAACTGATAAAGTAAAAGGACAAATAGACAAATCCACATGCTTCTCTCAATTGATGGTACAGCAAATAGAAAATCAAGAATATAGAAGAATTCAACACCACCAATCGAATCCAATCAGCATTGGTAGAACATTTCACTTAGCAGAATGTACATTCTTTTTAAATGCTCATGAAACATACACCAAACTATCCTAACCATAATAAATAGCTTTAACAAATTGAGAGAGCACAAATCATGAGCATGTTCTCTGATCATGATGGAATCAAACTAAACATCAGTTAACGGAAAGATAAGGGCAAGTTTCCAAACACTTGGGAACTAAGCAACACCCTTCTAAATATTTCAAGAGTCAAAGGGGAAGTCTTAAGGGAAAGAAAAGGATATATTGAACTGAATGAAAATGAAAATAAGTCGATCAAAATAGGCAGAACTAGGCAATGTAGAGGGAAAATTAAAGCACTAAATGCATACATTAGAACATAGGAAAACTAATTAATAATCTTGGCTCCCATCTAAACATCCTAGAAAGAGAAGAGCAAACTACAGCCACCACAAACAGAAGGAAAGGAATAACAAAGAGCAAAATCAATGAAATAGGAAACAGGAAAACTAGAAAAGCAACTAAAAATACCGATTCTTTAAAAAGTTTTTTTTAAAGAAAGAACCAAGCTCTAGCAAGACTAACAAAAAAAGAAGATATAAATTACCAATATTAAGAACGTAACAGAGGCCAGGCACAGATGGTTCACACCTGTAATCCTAGCACTCTGGGAGGCCGAGGCAGGTGGATCACCTGAGCTCAGGAGTTTGAGACCTAGTCTCTAAAAATAGCCAAGCATTGTGGTGGGCACCTGTAGTTCCAGCTACTCCAGAGCCTAGGCAAGAGGATCCCTTGAACCCTGGAGCCTGAGGTTACTGTGAGCTATGATTCCATGGCACTCTACTAAGGGCAACAAAATGAGATTCTGTCTAAAGAAAAAGTAAATAAATATAACAGAGGCTAGTACTACAGGTTCTCCAGCATAAAAAAAAAGAGAATAAGGAATACAGTTAATACCATTGATGACCTTAAGAAGGATGAAGGCACAGACTCTAGAGTCAGGCTGCCTGGGTTAAAATCCTGGCTCTTGTGCTCACCAGAGTGTGCCTTAATTTCCTCATATTTAAAACGGGGACTTCAATGATAACTCTTTTAATAACATCCCTAGGGTGACTGTGAGAAATACATTCATCAATCCATTGATGCACATGAAAGAGTGTCTTACTCTAAGGGCTAGCTGCTGTTATTACCATTTTACTAGTCATCTTTCGGGAATCTGGGAGTGAGTTCATGTAAAAAGATCTCTGCTTCCAAAATAAGTGTGACCTGAGATCAACTTTGGCCTTATTCAGCAAATTATAGAGGGTAGTGGATAAACTAATTGTGGTATATCCATGCCATGGAATAGTACTCAGGAATAAGAAGGAATAGACTACTGATATGCTCACTGATGTGAATGGATCTCAAAATAATTATGCTGAGTGAAAGAAAAACCACAGGAAGAGCATACACTGTATGGATCCAATTGTATACAATTTTGTGAAGTTCAAAGTCATCCAGGAGGAGAGAAATCAAATCGTGATCCCCTGGGAATGGGGGATGGGGAGAAGGAGGATAAAGAAATTACAGAAGGGGACGAGGAAGCATTTGCAGTGACAGATATATGCTCATTACCTTAATTGTGGGGATGGTCTCGTGAGTGACCCCTTAAGTCCAAACTTATCAAATTGTACATTTTTAATGCTCAGCTTGTTAGGTTATTTAAGTAAAACTTGAAAACCCCCACTACTGAGCTCATCCAATCTTAACCCTCCCTGTGTGTATTTGTTTCAGATTTCCCCCTCTCCTGCCCCACACCTATGACCCTCCCCAATTATTTCCATCCATTTCCTAGATGTAAGGAAAATGAATTTGGTGTTTATCCTCATCATGCATTATTTTCTATATCCCTGCACAAGTTCTTTATGAACATTATATGACATTGTTTTGCATTCTTGACATTTTTCCTAAATGGAGTATTTGTCATTTTGTGATTTCCTTGTTCAACATTATGTAAATTACATAACTTTAATAAAATTTTGAGGCAGGTATTAACATTTTACACATGGAAAACCTGAGGTTCACCATGATTGGGTGAACTATCTCTTGCTAAAGGTGAGTGATAAAGCCAGGATTGAACCAGATCTGACTTAGGTCAAAGCCAGAGCTTCAGAAAGTTACCACAAGTACTTTTTGGGCTGGGAGATTTCATCCGAGGCTCCCATGGGTGTGCTTTCTGGGACTTTCACAAGCAGCATCCTTCTAGGCTGCCATCTCTTCTGGACAGTCCTGGTCTTCTTGGCATTCAAAGCCTCTCCTCACCATATTCACCTATCTACTGTGCCAGGATCTGAGCCTAGCACCCCTATGCCCTGCCTTGCTCCTTCTGTTTGGTTCTATCCGCTCTAACCAACCCTCACCCACCTCTTTTCGTCTAAATAGGAGTTCTTATCCTCTTTCTTGCCAGCGACCCCTTTGGCAGGCTGGGAAGCCTAGAGGCACCTCAGAATAATACTTTTAAATGCAGAAGATACCTAAGATTCCAGTTATATTGAAATACCATTGTCAAAATATTTTTAAATGGAGATAGAGTAATACACATACTTCCTTGTTAATGCCTTTCATTATAAGTTCTAGCACTAATAACCAATTTTGACATGCAGATGAACATGAACTTGATTTCAATGTATCTGTAATAACTATAATGTGATATGAAAATGTCTGTGATCTCTATTGATGACAATACAGGCTGAATGTTATTCCATTTGGAAATGCTAAATTTCAGTTAGACGTTAGCTAACATAAATATACTTCTTCCCATTCAAGTTCACAGACCCATAAATTGCCTCCACAAACACATTAAGGGTCTGTGGACTTCCTAGGATTAAATTCCCTGGACTAGCCCTTTCCCAGAGACCAGAACCACGAGGCAAAGGGAATTGGAAGCAGCTGGTTTGGGGGACAGAGAGAAAGCTGTTGGGTCCCAGGGGCTCGGTGTTTGTCGCTAACGACAATCATCTCTCCATTTCCCTGATGAGCAGCTGCCTTGAAGCCTCATACACTGTTTAACTTACCAGGGAACTTCAAAAACAGGCGCCTGGCAAGAATAACTCTTAACTCTTCGATTTAGGTCAGAGCATGATATCAAAGGCCTGAGCAAAGCTTTGCAAATTTCCAATTTTCAGTGATAGAGTCTAATTCTTCAGGGCATTTGTTACAGACACATTTTTCTAAAGAAAATTAGTTTATGGCTTAATGCGAAAGTAACCTCTCAGCAGATTCTGTGTGCTTTACCAAAGCCCCCAGCAGGGCCCCTCAGGTTCCTGGCCTCAAAGAACGCCCTTGCAGCATGCTAAGAGCCCATGGAATCTGCTTTAGAAAGGTCAAGCACTGGATTTTGTCATTCGTGAGGCTTATGGTGTTTGCAACCCTGCTCCCTGTTTCCCTACGGCTCAATTACTGATGATTCTTTCCAGGGTGGCAAGGCCCAAGGCCGCCTTCTCTCTGCCTCATTATTTTATATATTATAAAATGCTAGCCTTTTAAGTTAAAGGTAAATTTGACTGCTTTGGAGAGGGGTAAGGGTGGAAGCATTCTCATTCTTGGAAGGAAAAAAAAAATCCTCCAGCATGGTTTTTCCGATTTATACTGCCTTAGAAGTATGTAATAATTTCAGGTGTTTCAGATCTCTGCCAGCATTGGCTATTCCCCATCATTTTCATTTCAGCCATTATCTTTTAATCTACATTTTATGTGTTTATTGGCAACTTGGACATCCCCTTTTCTAAAATACCTATTCACATATTTTCCTACTGAGTCGTATTTTTTTCCTTATAGATTGGCAGGAATTTGTTATAATCTCTCTCTATGTATACATACACGTGAATATAAGTCTCCTTTGAGGAATATGAATTGCAAATATCTTTTCTAAATCTGTGCTTTGCCTTTTTACTCTCTGAATAGTGATAGTGCCTTTGATGAATAAAACATCAAATTTTAATAAAGTCAAACTTACATTGTTCTCCTTTGTATATGATGTGGTTAAAAAATTAAAAATAATTGCACTGAAAATGCACTGATCCAGTGTTTGGTCTGCTTAGTCCGCCCTGTGGAGGGCTTGTGGTCACAGGCCCGACCTGTGTGCCCCTGGGAAGGCACAATATTTAGGGTGGCACCGTCCAATCAAAATGGGATGCCAGACACATGTGTAAGTTAAAATTTTCTAGTTGCCACAGTTAAGAAAAAGTAACTGGTAAAATTAACTTTGATGGCCTATTTTAGTTAACCAAATATATCCCAGTGCCCAGGTCATTTCATTATTTAAAAATTTACCTTGCTTTAGTTTTTAAATTTAATCACACAAGCCACGTACAAGGGCTTAGTAGCCACACCTCTCTGGTGGCTATTACAGCAGACAGTACAGATTTAGAGACTGACAGTGAACTTTGGGGACAAATGACCTAGGTTCCAACACAGCTCTGTCACTTGACAACAGCAAGCATCCCTGGGCTCCTCCCTCCCCACCAGGCTCTGAGTACCTAAAGGCAAGTCCCGAGTACTGGGGATCCCTTGTCTCATTTAATCTTTCCCAAACCATCTGAGGTAGGTAAAATTCTTACCACCACTGGTGGTTAATGGTATGGGTCAATTTGGGAGGGTTCACCACTATACAATTCATCCATTAACACAAACCAAAATCTGATGTACCCCCCTAAATCTATTAAAATTTTAGAAAATAAAAATAACAGCAACAACAAAACTTGATAGGCAATGGTCCGTCCCCAGTTGCTTGGTCAAACATCAGTCCAGATGTTGTGACGTTCTTATTTAGATATGATTAAACTTCAAGTACGCTACCCTCTGTAATACAAGTTCAGTTATGAACTCAATCAGTGGAAGGCATTAAAAGAAAAGACTGGAATTGCCCCAAGAGGAAGGAATTCTGCCTCCTGACCACTGTCAGATACAAGATTATAACACCACCTTTTGCTGGAGTTTCCAAACTGTCAGCCAGCACTGCAAATTGTGCATTTTTCAGTCCCCATAATTGTACAAGCCAATTCCTTAAAATCAATTTCTTTCTCTCCACGTGCGCGCGCGCATGCACACACACACACACACACACACACACACACACACACACAGGCTAGTTCTGCTTCTGTGGAGAACCCTGTCTAATGCTCCACCCATCCCAATTTCCTCCAATGGGGAAACCAAGGCAGCCTGGCTTCAGAGCTCATGCTCTTAAGTTCCAGGGGTCCTCAAACTTTTTAAACAGGGGGTTAGTTCACTGTCCTTCAGACCGTTGGAGGGCCGGACTGTGGGCGCTGGGACGAGTCACCTGCTAAGCAGGACAGGCAGCGGCGGCAAAAACACCTGGTAGGGCAGATAAATGTCCTCGGCCTGCTTGTGGCCCGAGGGCCATAGTTTGAGGATGCCTGCATCCTTCTGCCTCCAGCCATGTGGAAAACTGCTTCACTTCTTTAAACAAAGCATAGTACCTACCCGATGGGGTCGTTGTGAGGATTATATGGGATAATATAAAGCACCTGGCATGTGGTTAACACTCAGTGAAAATTAGTATTGTCTGCTGATGTCTTCCACCCTCAAACACGCTAAGCAGAGCTTATCACTGCTTGCCCTGCAGACATCAAGGAATTTTTTAGAAAGGATGGACAACATTTGGAAAAGTCTATTCTATTAGACTTATTGATCTTTATTACAGGCACTTTAAGAATATGTTTTTTGCCATCCCCCACATCAGTAGAAATGGCTGTTTTTAAGTGAGTCCCTACTGTGCGCTCTGCACTTGAATTCCACCATCCGGTAACATCTCCATGTGAATCCAACCAGGGAGGTGTTGTCATTTTCCAGTTTACAGACAGGAGACTGAGGCTGTGGCAGAATCAGAAACTCACCCAGCTTCTAAGTGACACTCGCTCGGGGAAATAACTTCCCCCTACCTTCGTATTATCAAACCATCAGGTTATTTGTTTTCTGTAATAATCCTTTACAAAGCGGCTTGTAAGTGAATTGAAATTAACATCCAGTCTTTGTAGGGAAATTGAAAACTTAATCATTCCCTGCTCCCTTTGTATTTGCTGCTGAGTGCACGCATTTGTAATTCAGCTCTGAAACTGTCATATAATCTTACCATGTTTTTTTTTTCCTTTTGCAATTTTGTGCAGGTAATCCCTAAAGGAGATTTTTCATATATTGTGTATGATTAAAATTGAATGTAGCTTGTAAAAAAAAATGAATTGTTAATAACAGAGCCTTGTGTTCCTTGAAAATATTTGTTAAATAAAAAGAGACTTTAGAATGTCAATACATTTCCCCGTGTTTGCCTTCCCCTTCCCTGGTCTCGAATTCTACCCATATATTTCAAATTGCTGTAATCCACGGATTAATTTTTAGGTATTTCTTTGAGTTATGTTCATAAACGTCAGGTCTTATAGAAAGATTATTTTTCACATGTTTTAATACATTTTTCTCCTTTCTTTGATGTCAGGGATGAATAAATCGGGTTTAATATGCCTTTCATTTGGGAGGCTTAACACAGAAACCGTTCGAAGGCTAAACCAAACCTCCTTCTGTTTCTCAATGATTATCTTTTTCTGTCGAAATGAACCAAGCCTTCCGATCTGAGGATCTGAAAGCAGTCAGTCTAGCAAACAGTCAGAAATCAAAGCTTAGGGGGTGAGCTCAGATTGTGTCTAAGTGTTCTTTCATCTTCACACACACACTTCTGAGAATCGCTTTCCCTAAGCTAGTTACGTTGGATATTGAAGGGAGAGTGGGTATTCTCCAGTGGCAATTCTGTCATGTTTATTAGGAGTTGGGCTCTTACAATAGTTATTCTCCGCGTGGTCTTTTACCCCTAAGCCTTGGTGCTTCTACATCCGTGGCTTTTGCTTGGCATGGTTACTGCGAGATGGTTTAAATAATTTAGACGCTAATTTATGTTGGAATGGATAGCTTCATAAGTGGACCATTAACACCTATATTTCAAGGAAAGTGCTGTGTAATGACCGAGGGTGTTATTAAATGGTACACTCCCTGAGATTTTGTTCCTCTTTCTTTTCATGATCTCTTACCTTTCTGTCATTTTTATGAATAATTCTTTGCCCTGTCTCTTGAAGAGCTAACCGAAGAGCAGAACTGCAGAGCGTGTGCTTGGAAAAGTCTGGATTTATTATGTTCAAATTACAATCTATGCATATTTATTAAGTTCCTATTCTGTGCGAAGCTTTGTTCTAGACCCTGTGTAGAAAGATCAGCATCATCCTCTTAAATATTCATCCCCAAAGTATAATTTATTACTACTTTTCCTGAAGTTAGTTAAGCAATGTGCATCAAAGCCTTAAAAATATGCATATCCTTTGATCAAGTCAATCTACCTTTAGAAATGTAACCTAGGAGCGTGGTGGCTCAGGCCTGTAATCCCGGTATTTTAGAAGGCCAAGGCAGGGGGATCTCCTGAGACCGGAAGTGAAACCAGCTTGGGCAACATAGCAAGACCCTATCTCTAAAAAAAAAAAAAAAAAATTAAGAATTATCCACACATGGTGGCATGTATATACCTGTAGTCCGAGCTCCTAGGGGAGGCTGAAGTGAGAAGATTGCTTCAGCTTAGGCATTTGAGATTACAGTGAGCTGTGATAGCACCACTGCATTCTAGCCTGGGTGACAGAGCAAAACCATGACTTAAAAAAAGAAAAAGAAATAAAAAGAAAAGAAAAATGTAACCTAGGTAAGTAAATGAAGATGTGGGTAAAACATCTTCATTTATGCAAAAGGATATTCATGACAGTTGTTTAGAATAATGAAAATTGGAGAATAGCCTCAATGTCTAATAGTGAGGGATTGGCAAATATGAAGTTCTAGGTTATTGACATGAATGTTAGTGATACAATGGCATGTGAGAAGTCATAGTGGGTATGTGGTATATGAGTTCAATTTTTAAGAATGAATATATAGATATATTGCACGCCTAGGAAAAAGCTGTATGGATAGCAAGCAAATGTAAAGAGTGATTATCCCTGGATAGTAGGATCCTAAGTGTATTTTGATTTTCTTCTCTTTGTCTATATTTTATAATTTTTCTGCCAGAGACAAAATATTACTCTTGATATAAAAACAGCCTATAAAATTCATTTTTAATAAAAAATAAATTAGAGAGTTCATCCCTGGACCATTATAGGGCACAAGGGCACAGTCTGGTGGATGTTCAGCGTTCATGGAGCCAGCCCCAGGAGCCCTGCCCTGCACCTCGTTGTGACTCTCTGGCCCCCCTCATCCTAACCCTTCCTGCCCTGCCCGTGGCTTTATTTCCTCTCTTCAGAAAGCCAGGCCTCCCTCATGCTCAGTGCAAATTACAGAATAGCCAACTTGACATCTGAGTTCATTTTTCTTCTTGCAATGAAAAGTCCAGAACCCTGGCATCAGATTCTAGCTTCCTGGACCTGGTCTGAGGACAAAACCTCAGCAGTTTCATCCTAATGAAAGGCAGTCCCTGAATCCCAGAAACTCAGAGGACCTGGGGACACAGCCAACATCATCAACGCTGGAATTTAAGATCATGGCTCTCTGCCACCTATAAGGCAACTCCCCTCCCAGCTCTTTAATCTGAACATGGTTGCAACCCACCCTTTGTGCCTTACCTCACCCTACTTCCCTTGCAGATGATAGAAATTGCTAACATGTATGAAGTTCTTTTTGGATATCAATCGCTCTTATAAGCACTTTACATATCTTTTCTCCTATCGTCCTCACAACTCTGTGAAATTGGTTTCTTATGATTCCATTTTCAGGAGAAGAAATAGACACAGAAAGGTTATCTAATAACTTGCCCACTGTCACACTAGCTGGAAAAAGGCACAGCTAGAATGTCAACCCAGGCTGTGAGGCCCTGACCACTAGCCTGTCCTGCCCCATAAGCAACAGCCCTGGTAGGCTGCTTGCCATCTGTGGAACAGGCCAGGCTGTTTCTCTCCTCTCAGGCTGTGCTGCACCTGTTTGTTCTTTCCCCCTCCCAACCCTTGGCAAACACCAATCTTTTGGCCTCTTTGAGAATGTCATCTCATTGGAATAATACAGCATGTAACCATTTCAGCTGGCTTCTTTCACGTAGTAATAGGCATTTAAGTAAGGTCTTCTCGCGACATGATAGCTCATTTCTTTTTAGCTTTGAATAAGACTTTTGTCTTATTCAAAATTTGTTTATCCATTCACTTACAGAACAGCATCAGTTGTTTCCAGGTTTGGGCCATCATGAATAAAGCTACAATAAATATTGGTGTACAGGTTTTGTATGGACATACATTTTTTACCTCCTTTGGGTAAATACCAATGAGTGAGATTGCTGGATCCTTTGATGGTAAGAGTTTGTTTAGTTTTATAAGAAACCACCAAACAGTTTTCCAAAGTGGCTGTATCATTTTGTATTCCCACCAGCAACGTTCGAGAGTTCCTGTTGCTCCACGTCCTCATCAGCATTTGGTGTTGTCAGGGTTTGGGATTTTGGCCATCTGTGGAGAATGGTTCCTCATTGTTTTACATTTGCAATTAATTTGCAGCGACACAGGATGATGAGCGTCTTTTCATATGCTTATTTACCATCTGTAGGTCTTCTTTGGTGAGGTGTTTGGCCAGATATTTTGCTTATTTTTAAGTTGGATTATTTGTTTCCCTATTGTTTCATTTTAAGACTTCTTTGTATATTTGATACCAGTCCTCTATCTGACGTACTCGACTATTTTCTCCCAGTCTGTAGCTTGTCTTTTCATTCTCTTAACAGTGAAATTCCAATTTTATTGTCCATAAATACACTTTTATTGGAATACAGACATGCCAGTTCATTTACAGATTGTGTGTGTCTAATTGCATGCCTATCAGCAGAGTTTCTACAGGGCCTGAGAGCCTGCAAAGCATAAAATTTGCACTAGCTGTCCTTTTACAGATAAGTTTGCCGACCCTTGATTTAGGGCATCATCTCTATTCCGTCCTTAATGAGCCTGTCATTCCCAGAAAAGCAATTCTCATGGCTGACAATTACTGATCAAAAACTCCCTTCCGAGGTGATTGAGCTGAAGTGTCTCATTCCGGCCTGATTGGACACATTTTTTTTTTCCTGTTTTCATAGTTGCTCTTTCTCGGCTTAGTTTCAACTCCAGCTGGCCTTGCTCAAGTCCCTGCTGAGCGGAGAAAGCACCGCTCGGGCGGGCTGAGCTGGGTCGGAGCTGTCCCGCCTGTGTGGTCAGATGACCTTTCCCCTTCCTCCGTGGGAGGCCAGCCCAGCGACTCTTTCCCACGCCCATCGCTGTAGCCCATCTCCCCAGGACAGGGAGTTGATCGCCCCCTGGAGGTTATTTCTTGTCATCACACGGACATCAACTTCCCGAGTGGAGACCGAGAGAAAGAACATGGCCAGGTTTTTCCCTCCCAAGGGGGTGGGGGGTTTGTCCTCCATTCCCCAGCCCGCAAGACTTCCTTTCCCTTGGGAGTTTGGGATTGAATTTCCCTCAAAGATTTGGCTGATCACACTTAGCGGATTTCTCACATCCCATTTTCTCCGCGCCCCCCCCCCCGCGCCAGCAGTAATCAATTCCAGCTTGGAGTGTGTGGGGGAGGACGGGAAAGGGGGACCGTGTCATTACATAGCTGCCAGTTTGGTTCCCCTCCTTCCATATTTCTTGCTTTTTGATTTTTTATGTCTTTAACATTTGGTCCTTTTTTCTCCCCACTCTTTCCAATAAGTGAAAAGAATGTAAATCTAGAAAAGTGTGGGCAGACGCATGCTCTTTTCCTTGCTAAGTGTTCGCTCTTTAACTGTAATAGTGTGACAACAAGCGGAGAGAAACGGGGAGACTTACACGCTCTGCCTGGTCTCGCCTCTCCTGCCAGGGATTTCTGACAGCTTGGTGTCTGATGCAAATCATCCCCCCCCCCCCCCCC